>NC_084828.1:3485789-4085789 GCF_033115175.1 Lepus europaeus
AGGGGCTGCATGGGGAGCCCGGAGGCAGACAGGGGCTGGGCCAACTCCTCTGTAACCAACCCTCTGGTGAGCACGACCTCCTCCAAGGGCAAGCTCCCAGGGCCCAAGCTCTTCCCACAGCTCAGCCCTAAGCTCCCACCTCTGAGTGCCGGTAACTTCCGCAGCTCTAAGGTCCTCCCTGGAGTGGTGGGAAGGGCAGGAATTTGTCATTTGTTTACCCTCCACGTTTAGGGACACCGAGTGTGACACAGCTGACGCCAGGCTCCTCCCCTCCCTCCCGCCCCATGATGCGGTTCCAATGAGGCAGCAGAGCCCTGAGGTTCTCGGAGGCGGAGGCGAGCTGATGCCGAGAGTTTGGCGCAGATGAGAGTCATCCGAGATGGGGAGATGGGGATGTTACCGGAGAAGCTAGAGTCCTTGTCTTTGCACAAGAAAGAATTCAGGCGTGAGACGGAGAGCAGGGGAGAGCAAACAGCAAGGTTTATTAGGGCAGGGACATCCGTAAGAACGGAGGGCACCTCTCCAGACAGGACCTGAGAGAGTGCCCAGTCGCTCAGACTGGGGGGAGCGAGGTTACATGGTCGAGTGGAGAGAACACCCCTGGGCAGGCAGGCGGGCGGGCAGCAGAGAGGCAGAGAGAGCACGCTGTTGAGGCCGGAGTTTTTATGAGGATGGACCTTGCCTTCCCCTCTTCTCCTCCTGGAACAAAGGACTTTTTGGATGTCAATACGAAAAATTCCTTTCTGAGTTTCCCCCTGAAGTTATCAGACAGGGGAAGCCTGGATAGCGTTGCCGGGTTAGAGGAGGGACGGTTATCTAGAGGAAGGATGGTTATGGGGTAGAAGGGGCGGGGCGTTTCAAGTGCAGATGCTGGGCTGCACCTGGGAGGTTACCGGGATGACTTTGAGATGCGGATGCTGGACCTGGATGTCAGCTCCTTAGGCCTCTGTCGCACACACAAGCTCATTTCTGTCTTGCTACCTAGCAGGGAGGGGCTCGCCTTTCTCATGGGCTCGGACCCACATCTTCTATGTGCGGATACCACCTTGTCAATTTCCAACGGTACTTTGGGTGAGGGGCATCCCTAGGTGGGCAATCTCATTCCCCTAAGTCCCGGGGTGCCCACCACCCCCTCCTCCACTCCACTCCTCCTCAATAGGTCACACTGCTGGAGACCACACTAAACGGAGTCCCCGAGACGCAGTGTGAGCGGGGCGCAGGCCTGGCTCCAGCGTCCGCGCTGCAGTTCCCTGCTGTGTGACTGGCACAGTATGTCATTTGTTTAGACCATTAAATGGGGGGTGGTCATGGCAGCCCCTCTGTTGGGCTCTCGTGAGGACTGAGTGAGGTGCAACACGTGGAGTCCTCAGACTGTTGCCTGACACAAGGAAGCCTGCAGCTGCTAGGTAGGAAGCCAGGCGCCGTCTGTTGCACTCCTAGAACTCTCCCTTGGTTCACGTTTAGTGTCCGTCTCTCTGCTGAGGTTCCTTTTCACACCTTCTTTCTATTTTTTTTTTTAAATCTTCGTGAACACTTTTCACAGGCCTGTTTCCACTCATAGACATTTCTGATGGTTGTCGGACGTGCCTGCCGGCTGCTCCGGGCGCCTAGAAGCCGGCGACTTTATGCGGAGCACCCGGCCGCTGTGTCGTCGCCGGGTCTTGTCTGTCGCCCGATCTTGTCTCCCCTGGTGCAGTGCTACCCTTCGTTCTGTCCACGGTGCTGCCGGCTAAGCCCTGTCCCTGCAAACTCACGAGCTGAACCCTAACCTCCGGCCCTCGGAGTGGGCCTGTGTTCGGAGACAGAGGCTCCAAAGGGGTTTGAGTGACACCGGGGCTGACTGCTGTCCTACAGGGGGCACTGCACACAGAGGGACGGCTGTGCGAGGACACAGGGAGAAGACGCCATCTGCAAGCCCGGGGTGGGGTGGGGGGCCTCGGGAGGAGCCAGCTGCCTACACCTCCGTCCCCGGTGCCTGCACTCAGAGCCGGGAGAAAATGCCCTGGGCCGGGCGGCCCTGGGGGGCGCCCGCAGATGGACAGAGGCAGGGACGGTGCCTGGTCACCTTGGTCCTCAGGACCTGCTCCACAGCCTCCCGGGCAGGGGTCACGGGCGCCTTCCCTCCACACCCGAGGTGGTTGGCCAGCCTCCCCCACCGGCCGCTCAGGATCCCGGGGATCCCAGCCGAGCCGCTGGGTTCCATGCAAGCGATCTTTCTTCCCCCTGGGAACGGTTTGGCCCACCTGGAGGGCCTGGGGAACTCTGTATTTGACTAAAAACTCAAGGGGCTACTATTCACATTTCTGGAACTCCCTTCTCTTCCCATAAAACTCCAGCCACCCCAGTTGCTTCCAACTCACGGCTCTGTGTCTCCTCTCCACACTGTCCCCTGAAGGGTGTCTCCAGGTGGCAAACCAGGGCGGGCAGGGGACCCTCCTCGCTCAGTTCCTTCTCAACACTGTGGGCACTCAGGGTGAGGGTGCCGCTGTGGCCGCAGGGACTCCGCAGTCAGACACAGAGGCGACACAGCGGGCTGTGAATGGATGGACAGCGCCACCGCAGAGTGGGCACCATGGCAGCGGGAAGGGGGGAGGAAGGAGAGAAACACACAGTGCCTCCACGGAGGGCGGGTGATGGAGGGCAGGTGATGGAGGGCGGGTGATGGAGGACGGGTGGGTCCCGCACCTGCACTCATGGCGAGGGGACTAGTGGTGGGCATTAGTCACCCTGGGCAGCGGGTGGAGGAGCAGACGTAGGAAGTGGGCAGCCCGGCTGCTGGGAGAAGTGGACACTGTGGAAGTCAGGCAGGACAAGGAGCCAGCGGCAAGGACAGAGGCGCAGGCTGGTGCTCAGCGGGGGATCGTGGTGGAGCAACAGGGAATGCGTGGTGCTCACAGCGTCCTGGGCAGAAGGACGGAGCTCGAGCCCTGAACGGGGCCGTCTGCCAGGAGTGGCGGGATGCAGCGGGAACGGACGCTCCGGGACACGCGAGCGCGGCTGTGGATCAGGGGAGACGCTCTCTGGAGTGCTGAGGTTGCCTGGGCACCAGAGGGGCGCAGTGCGAAGATGGCACCTCCAGGGCGCGGAGGTGTTAGGGCAGCAGGGAGGCCAAGGCCCAGCCAGGCTCAGCCGTGGAGGGTTTGCACTGTGCACAGCTCTGCGTTGCGGCAGGGTGCTGCTCACGTGGTGACGTTGTAGGAGGCGACTTCAGAGGGTGCCTGGGAAACCTGGACATTAAAAGATGCTTTTATTTTGGTTCAAACGCTTTTGAAATCCGTGCAGGCAGGGAGCCTCCGGAAACTCCTGCAGGTGGAGCATCCTGGGAAACCCGCACGGTTTAAGGAATGCTTTCGCCCAAACAGGCGCCTCTTCGGTTCCAGTCTTCCTTGGACTTCTAGAGGACCGTGTGCCACAGTGACCTCCCGGCGGGCAGAAGCCACTTCCCCTGAAGTTCCTCGAATCTCCACAAACGCCCAGGGCGAGTGTGGTGGGAGCCGGAGCACCCCCCCCCCCCCGGCCACGTATGAGCAGAGCATCTCCAAGAACGCAGCTTCTGCCGAGGCCAGGGAGGGTGCGGGGGCCCTGGGCGGGACCAGGAAACCCTGGTGGGGCAAGCGTGAGCTCTCAGACCAAGGGGGGAGCAAGAGGGGAACAGGGGAGAGAACGGAGGGCTGGGCCACCTGGCGCTTGGTGGCACTGAGAGTGACAGGGGTGCAGGACGGGAAACCGGCCGCCTCGAGGCTGCCCTGTGGGGTCTACAGGGGACCGCACAGAGCCCGCTCTCTTGATCCCACCAATGGCGCTTGCTGGCGGACCAGGGGTTTGGGTCCTGTGCCTCTTTGGGTCACTGCTCCACTCCGCGGCGACAGCCGGGCAGCTCTGCGGGGTTTCCTGGTGGCAGAAGTCTTAGGATCCTTAGCGTCTCCCTTTTCCTCTCCGGGGCGTCTGCCCTGGCTCCCGTCCCCTCTCTGTCCAGGGCGTCCCTGCCTGGGCAGGGCTAGAGGCCGAGGCCATGCCTGAGGAGATGCAAAGACTCTCCCCGGGGGGACACTGACCGATCTCGGGGTTGCTGCCCGTGCGCTGATTCAACACGGCCATCACGGGCTGCCCAGGTACCTCGTCCACCTGGTCCCTGTGAGACGGGACGGGGGGACACACGGGGTCTCTGCACTGCTGACCCAGCACCTGGGGGAGCTCTCCTGCCCTCCCCCTCTGGGGAGGGGTCTCCTCTGTGCTGCCCTCTAACTGCTCATTACCCCCAGAAGTCTCAGCGGTAACATGTAAAAACATTCCTGCGGTAGCCACGTAAAGTCCCGGGACAAACACACAGCTAATCCCTTCCTGGGTGTGACCCGGGGTGTGCCCAGCGCCAGCCGCGCACGTGGCCCTCTGCCCACGTCAGCAGCCCGGCACCTCCCGGCTCCCGGCTCGGGGCTGGGGGCAGCCATGCCGCGTGGCCACCCGGCCCCCAGCCGAGGGCCTCGCCCGCCTGCACCGGGCACAGCAGCCGCCGGCTCCTCTTCTCCATGTGGACCTAGCTCGGCTCCTTCCCCTAACAAAGGGTCCCGGGCGGGGGCCATGGGTGGGGCGGGGGAAGCCATCTGGGCTCGCTGGGCAAACAGGGAAGATTATAAGAGCACCCCCGGCAGAGGGAGCCACGCATTCTCCAGGTCGCCCTTGGCGCAGCCGGCCACGGACATGGACACCCGCGGCCCCTGGCTCCTGGCGATGCTTCTCCTCCCAGGGCTGTGTGCCCTGGCCAGCGCCGAGAAGCCTTGTAAGTGGACCTCCGGGCCGCGTCTCCCGTCTCCGCAACGGGGCATGCGGGCCAGGGAGCCTGGAGTGTGTGCCCGGGTGTGAGGGTGGGAATGAGGCTCTCGCCTTCTGCAGCCCCCAACCCAAGCTGGTGTCTGCTCCCTCCGGTCTCCTCGGAAGGGAAAAGGCAGGTGCACCTTCGGGGTGGGGGGCAGGTGGGGAGTAGCTACAGCAGCATCCTGAGATTGGAGATGGGGTGGGGTCTTCATCTCCAGTGGCTGGGAGTGGGTGGAGAAGGGCAGCAAGGCTCTGTGCAGGGCCAAGGGTCAGCCCCACCCAGGCCCTCGGAGAGGCCGTTTGCCAGCTTCACCTTGGACTTTGCCTGCACCCATCTGTACCCTTTTTCCCCCATTAAAGGAATCAGATGTTTAGCAAAGGCCAGTGAGCTCCTCGGGAGGAAACAGCACACGCAAACACAGCCAGATAAGGCTCTGGGTGGCCCTGGTGGCAACAGGACAAGGATGGGGTCCCTTGGATCCCCTGAGCCCAGGGGCTCTGAGCAGGGCTGAGGGAGGTCTCCCCACAGCTGCCTGCCGCTGCTCGAGGCTGGAGCCCAAGAACAGGAAGAACTGCGGCTACCCCGGCATCACCAGTGAGCAGTGCTTCGAAGGCGGCTGCTGCTTCGACTCCAGCGTCCTCGGGGTCCCCTGGTGCTTCCACCCCCTCCCAGTGCAAGGTAACCTTTGGGGGAAGCTGGGCCCTCCTCCTGGGCTGATGGTCAGGAGCCCGGGACCTACTCCACAGGAAGAAGCCAGAGCAGGTTCTCGGCCACTGGGCCAGAGCGAGCCCAGGGCTGGTCTGGAGCGAGCCCGGCCAGCAGAGAGGAGGCGATGCCCCCAGCTGCACGCCCACAGACGTGCTCCCCAGACTTGTGTGAACCCTCGGGCTTGCTGTCTGTGAAAGAGGGAACCCCAGGGCCCCTCTAGCTTCCGATGTGGGGCTGAAGGAGGCTCCTGGGGCGCGGGCAGGGCCTTGGCGACATCACGGCTGGCCGTCCCCAAAGGAGAAGGAAGTGAGCTAGCACCCCGAGGTCCTCTGGAGGGTGGGCTTCATCCCAAGGTGCAGCACCTTGATGCCTGGAGTGTGCACAGACCTTGGCCGGATCCTCCCGGCCACGCTCCCCCCCGGGAGCCATCTCTGCCCCGCACGTGGCTCAGCAGCTCCTGGGCTCTGACGGGCAGCTAGGAAGGACTTAGCGAGGGCCGTCCACTGAGACGCCATCTGGGCATCAGCACGTCGACGAAATGCTTCATGGCCTTAAAACTGTTCTCGAACCTCTTCTCCTGCGAGAGCATCGAGTCCGGAGAGGGACAGAGCGAACTTTCCAGGGCCCCGCCCAGCGGATCTGACTGGTGGTGACCCCAGCCGCTGGGTCACTCCTCCGGGGAGGGCTGGCCAGCTGACCACAGGCGCCGGCCCTTAGCAGCCTCGGGGTGTCTTAGTCCCAAGCAATGCCACCTCCATGCAGCCCCCCAGGATACACCGAGGCTGGGAGCCCAGCACGTTCCCGGCGGGAGGCTGGGAATGAGGGTGTTCTTGAGGCTGCTGGCCTAACGGAGTCTCCTTGTCACTCCTTTCCCGCGGCCAGATTCGGAGCAGTGTGTCATGGAAGTCTCAGCTCGCAAGAACTGCGGCTACCCGGGCATCAGCGCCGCAGACTGCGCCTCCCGGAACTGCTGCTTCTCCAACACCACCCCGCAGGTGCCCTGGTGTTTCTTCCCGCAATCCGTGGAAGGTAAAGTCCGCTCAGGACGGGCCCTGCTGGCTCCCGCACACAGCCGGTGTCTCGGAGGTGGCGGCGCGGGGCCCTCAACGCGGGGGATAAGCGTGTGCTGTGTGGCCAGCCCAGAAAGCAGGGTCAGCACGTGGCCCACAGCGACAGCAGCCTCCCGCCTGTGCGCTGCGCCCGCACTGCCTGCCTCGGCGTCTGAGGGTGTGGACGCAGCAGCGTCTCCACAGCCCCGCCCCGGTCTCTGCAGAGCCGGGGGCGTTGCCTATGTTGTTGCAACTTCATTACCATATCTGGATGCCGCCGAGTGCGCTGGCTGTGCCAGGCTCCAGGGCTGGGCTGGAAAGAAGCAGGCTTGGTCCTGCCGCTCTGGCCTCACCCCCTCCCCCAGGTGCACACGTGTCACCTGGAGTGGATCTTGGGAGAGCCCCGTCCCCAGGTGTGCACCTGTCCACCTGCCCGTCCCTTAGTAGTCGTGGGTTCCCGACACAGTTTGGCAATGGAAGGAGAAGACCAGTCACCTCCAAAATGCAGGCAGAGCGTGTGCCTGTGCGTGGTGGGCGCCACGCCCCGTCTGTGGGATCCCGGTGCCCCCAAGGCACCGCAGGAATCGTGGGAGTTCCTGGGACCTGAAGGTCCCCCTGGGAAACAGCCACCTTTTGGGGGAGTGGCCTCACAGAGCACCCTCCGGCTGGGGCCTCTGTCCCCGCACCTGGTGGGGCTGAGCTGTTAGGGCAGGGACCCAGCCCCTCCCCTCCGTGCTGACCTCATTGCTCTCCACCCTAGACTGCCATTACTGAGGCCGGGCTGCCGAGACCCCGACCGGCTCTCAATGTCCCGAGACACTGGAGCAAACCCCGCGTCCTGTCGGCTCCACGGCTCGTGAACCCCTTTTCTGTCTTATGCTTTTCAGTGGTATGACGTCTTCAAATAGAGACAAAGTTTAAAATCTGCTACATTTCACTCTGGTTTCATTGGCACCGAGGTGATGGTAGTGTGTGTGCATCCGTGTAAATGTGTACACGTGTGCACATGTAAGTGTGTGTGCATCTCTAACTGCGTGTGCATCTGTGTGTGTATGAGTGTCCATCTCTGTGAGTGCACGGTGTGTACTTGGGCCCCTGTGCACACATTAGGAATCTCAGTGGCCGAAGGCTCCAAGTGCCCCGTGGGGCTCCGGGTTCCTGGTTGCAATGCGGAGGTCCCTGAGGCTGCTGGAGACAGCGGTGACCGCAGTGCAGGCTGTGGGCGACCAACGCCCGGAGACCCTGTGAGGCCATGGGGCCTGGTCCAGCTCAGGGCTGGGGCGTAGCGTCGACCCGGCCCGAGGTCCCCAAGTCCACACCTGCAAGCCGCTGCCACAAAGGCTCGTCCCGTGGCCACATCAGAAAGCCCCAGCCTCCTCCCAGGGCGCGGAGGGCCGGAGCTGACCTGGCCTGGGGGCTGAAACCAAGGGCGGGTGGGGCTGCCTCCTTCCCGGTCCCTCGCTCTGAGAGGGCTGCAGCCAGCACAGGTGCCCACTGCGTCTTCACCCAGCTGGCGGGAGGCAGGGGCTCCAGGGGACTCAGCCCACTGCGGGCGGGCCCGCGCGCCCACCCTTTGCTCCTCCACGCCCGCAAGGGTCCGGCCCGGGGTCGCTCAGCGTGTTGGGTGGCTCGGGGCGCCCTCTCACCTGGGCTCCCAGCGACGCCCCTCCTCCTCCTCCTCGGAGACTCCGCCCCCTCCTCCCGCCCCGGGAGCCCCCTGGGACCGAGGGCGGCAGCGCGGGACGCGGGCTGGGGGCTGGGGGGCTGTCTTGCCTGGACTCAGGGGCTCTCGGGAGATGCCGTCCCCTCCCCTTCTCCTTCGGGGGTTTCCGGAGGCTTAAACCCACCCCCCTCTGGCTCCTCACCTCGCGTTCCGTTTCCTCTTCCTCCCTGGCCGGGGCCTCCCCTGCCCGCGGTGCCCCCAGAGGCACCCACGGTCCCCACACAGGGTCCCAGGCTCGGTGGTGTGTGTGGGTGTGTGGGGGGGCGGAGCCCTCAATCCACCTGCGCCGGTCTCTGCCACGTGAGCTCAGGTGACAAAGGCGCCTTGAGCGATCTCCGGACAGGGTGAGGGGACGACAGGGCGGAACTTGGGGTGGACCTTGGGCAAAGTCTTTCCTGGCGGGTCCGGTGGGAACTGGGGACGGCGCAGGTGCGGTGCCCGGTGCACGCGGCCGCCACCAGGGGGCGCTGCTGCCGCGCGGGCCTCCGCCTCCCGTGGGCCTCCCGCGGGCAGGTGGGGACGTTGACCCACCCCGCACGGCTGCTCCCCGTGACCCCTGGCTCGGTTCCGCAGAGCCGCTGCCGGCCCTAAATCCCGCACGCACATGGCTGGCGCCTGGAGGGGGTCGCCGTCAGGTGCCTGCGGGCGCCGGCCGCACCTGCGCCCACCGCGACGAAGTGCGGGCTGCTCGGGTTCCCAGTCGACCCACCCAGCGGCTCTCCCCGTGGGTCTCCGGCCAACAGCGCGGCCCAGACAGCCTCCTGCTGCGAGGCCGGAGGACGCGCCTTGCACCCCGGGGTCACCCCGCGCACGCCGGGCGCAGCTCAGCCTGGCCACGGCGGGGGACGGCGGGGCCACACTCAGCTGCGGGGCACAGACCGGGCGCCGGGGGCTGCGGCTCGCCGCTCCTCTCGGCCTGGGAGCTGCACCGCTTCGGCTCTTGGCTCTGGCGGCTGCACACCCAGGTCAGCCCGATGTCCACCCGTGTCCACGCAGTAGAGCTGTCTGCCACCCACCCCACCCACCTTCACGCGCGTCTCCCTCCTACGCACCCCCGGGGGGTCCCCGGCTCCAGGAGCGCCGGAGGGGCCGCCCAGCCCCTGCCCACTCCTGCCCAGCCCCTGGACGCTTGGGCCGGATCTGCTGACCGCCAGGAGCGCTCTGGGCTCGGCGGTTGGCGGGCTCCGCGGTTGACGGGCTCTGCGGTTGACGGGCTCCGCGGTCATTTCCTGCGATCCCAGGCGTCACGGGCGGGAGTGCGGCTTGGGGAGGACGGACCCTAGGTGGACCCCGAACCTCCGCGGGGATCGCTCTCCGGCGCCCTCTGCCGGCCTACCTGGGCACACACACACCACCGCACCACCACCTGCAGCCTGGGTGCTGGGTGGTGGGCGTGCGTCTCCCTGGTACTTCGCACACCGAGCGGGGCGGGGGTCGCAGCCCTGTGCTCTGGGGCAGCTCCCTGCTGCACACAGGGAACGCGGCCAGCGGTGACGGGCACGCTTGAGATGTTTGAAAACCAGCGTGCATAGGGCTACCCATGTAAACAGCTCAGTTCAGCCAGGTGTGACAGGCGCGCGGTTTGGCCAGCGTGAAGTTCTAGGTCTTGGGTCTCCCCACCGCCGCCCCCGAACAAGGATCCCCTTGTGGGGCAGATGTCCGGCCCGCAGTGAGGAGGCCAGGAGAGCATCCCGCTGTGTCCGGGGACCTGGGTCCACTGAGCTCCATCCCCTGGCGCTGGCTCCCTGCCACGGCAGTGGGGGGGGGGGGGGGAGAGTCACATGAACACGAGTGACGGCTGGAGTGGGAGATCTCTACCCATCTACCTCCCCTCCATCCATCCAGTGATCTATCATCCACCTGTCATCAATCATCTATCTATCATCTCTGTCATCCAGCCAGCGACCTGTCATCTGTCTGCTTGTCTACTCCCATCCATCCAGCCAGCGATCTGTCACCTAGCCATCATGTATCTGTTTATCACCAATCATCTCCGTCATCCATCCAGTGACTGTCACCTACCTGTCTGTCACTATGTATCGTCTACCACCATCTATCACCTGTCTCTCTGTCTGTGTATCCATCTGTCATCTACCCATCGTCCATCCATCTGTGCACCATCTGTCCGTCACGTCCATCTCAATCTCTCTCAGCAAAGCCCCTCGGTGCCCTTTGGCCTCCAGCGCCTCCCCCGCAGAGCTGCAGGTCTGGTTTCCTTCACCTCCCGCAGACCTCGCGGGTTTTATTTATTTATTTATTTATTTTTTATTTTTTGACAGGCAGAGTGGACAGTAGAGGGAGACAGAGAGAAAGGTCTTCCTTTGCCTTTGGTTCACCCTCCAATGGCTGCCGCGGCTGGCGCGCTGCGGCTGGCGCACCGCGCTGATCCGATGGCAGGAGCCAGGTGCTTCTCCTGGTCTCCCACGGGGTACAGGGCCCAAACACTTGGGCCATCCTCCACTGCACTCCCTGGCCACAGCAGAGAGCTGGCCTGGAAGAGGGGCAACCGGGACAGGATCGGTGCCCCGACCGGGACTAGAACCCGGTGTGCCGGCACCGCAAGGCGGAGGTTTAGCCTAGTGAGCTGCGGCGCCGGCCTGACCTCGCGGGTTTAACCACACAGCGTAGAGCAGAGCCCTGCCCCTTCACTGGGCGGGCAGCTCAGGCTGGGAACGGGGCTAGAACTGGACGGGAACAGGACGGGACCTCACTCCTTCCCACTGCCGAGTCAGTCCTCCCGTGATGCGTCCACTCACCAGCTGCTGGGGTCTGGGCTGTGTCCAGTGCTTGTCCCATGCAGGGTGCTGCCACAAGCAGCCGTGTGTGGTCTTCGAGTGGATGTGGGCAGATCCATGTGCAAATAGCTTCTCCATAGTGGAGTGCAGGGTAGTGGGCAGGGGGCACACTCGCTTCCTAGGACATCAGGGCTCTTTTACTTCACAACCCCCAGTGGGTGAGAAGCACAGGTCTGTGCACACCTGCTCCAGGGGAGACCACAGGGTGTGCACACCTGCTCTAGGGGAGACCACAGGGTGTGCACACCTGCTCCAGGAGAGACCACGGGGTGTGCACACCTGCTCCAGGGGAGACCCCGGGGTGTGCACACCTGCTCCAGGGGAGACCCTGGGGTGTGCACACCTGCTCCAGGGGAGACCACGGGGTGTGCACACCTGCTCCAGGGGAGACCACGGGGTGTGCACACCTGCTCCAGGGGAGACCACGGGGTGTGCACACCTGCTCCAGGGGAGACCACGGGGTGTGCACACCTGCTCCAGGGGAGACCACGGGGTGTGCACACCTGCTCCAGGGGAGACCACAGGGTGTGCACACCTGCTGTAGGGGAGACCACGGGGTGTGCACACCTGCTCCAGGGGAGACCACAGGGTGTGCACAGCTGCTCCAGGGGAGACCACAGGGTGTGCACACCTGCTCCAGGGGAGAGCACGGAGTGTGCACACCTGCTCCAGGGGAGACCACAGGGTGTGCACACCTGCTCCAGGGGAGACCACAGGGTGTGCACAGCTGCTCCAGGGGAGACCACAGGGTGTGCACACCTGCTCCAGGGGAGAAGTGTGGGTGTTTTAAATAAAATAAATAAATAAATCTTTAATAAATAAATAAATCTTTAAAAAATAAGTAAATATTTCACATTTAACAGAAGAACTGGTATTGTATTTGTCCCTGCGCTGCATTTCTCGCACCTGCTTCGTTAATTCTCCCTTTGCTGCATTTCCCTGCTGTCCGTCTCCCCCAGCTCAGAGCCGGCTCCCTTCCTGTTCCACTGACGAGTCTGGGCTCTCGGCTTCTTCCAGCCAGGATTTAATATCCCCACAGAATCCAAAATGTGGGCTTTGATTATCTGTTGTTCAGACTCCACAGTTTGGATTGTAGTTTATCCCTTAGCCACAGTATTTAATAGGAGATATTTGGGCCGGCGCCGCAGCTCAATAGGCTAATCCTCCACCTGTGGCGCCAGCACACCGGGTTCTAGTCCCAGTCGGGGCGCCGGATTCTGTCCCGGTTGCCCCTCTTCCAGGCCAGCTCTCTGCTGTGGCCAGGGAGTGCAGTGGAAGATGGCCCAAGTGTTTGGGCCCTGCACCCCATGGGAGACCAGGAGAAGCACCTGGCTCCTGGCTTCGGATCAGTGCGGTGCGCCGGCCGCAGCACGCCAGCCGCGGCGGCCATTGGAGGGTGAACCAAAGGCAAAGGAAGACCTTTCTCTCTCTCTCTCTCTCTCTCACTGTCCACTCTGCCTGTCAAAAAATAAATAAAAAATAAAAAAAAAAGGAGATATTTGGATTTCCGTGTTCGAGTCTTTCTAAAACGTCAGTATCTTCTAGCTTGATTACGGGGTGACTGTAACGTTGCTGCTCTGTGGGACCTGCTGCTTCCTTGTGACCACGCGTGAATTCTGTGAGTCTTTCGTGTGCACCTGAGAAGTTGTGTTATTGTCAGGATTTAAGGTGTGACGTGCGTATGCCTGTGTGTTCGCCGTAGGAGCTGCCTTACTGACTACATTTAATTCTGTTTTCTTACTTTTTTGTTCACTTGTCCTATATTCAGCATAGCGTTCCTGTTAGCAGGAGGGCTTGGTTTTCCCTTCCTGCCTGGGTCATAGGTGGGCACGCTTGCCCGTCCCCTGTTGGCAGGAAGATTATTGTCACAGTCACAGCTTTGCTGAGAAGGCTCCTCCCTCGTGCTGATGCACAGGTCTGGATGCCACTCTGTCGTCAAGGTCACAGCCCCCGCCCTGGCTCGCATCCCAGCGGCTTTAAAGTCTATTTAACCAATACACCGACTCATTCTCTCAATGGCTGCTGGTCGGATGCAGAGAGCAGGGAGTGTGGACAGGCGTGGAAGGAGCTGGTGACAACAGCGCTCACAGGAGGGCGGTGCAAATCGCCTTCTTCTCCAACAGGAAAACAGCTGGCTGCATTAGCGATCTTACAGGGCGCCACTGCCTGCGACGCCAGCATCCCATATGGGTGCTGGTTCCAGTACCACCTGCTCCACTTCCGATCCAGCTCCCTGCTGTGGCCTGGGAAAGCAGTGGAAGATGGCCCAAGTCCTTGTGCCCCTGCACCCACGTGGAAGACCCGGAAGAAGCTCCTGGCTCCTGGCCTGGCCCAGCCCCAGTCATTGTGGCTATTTGGAGAGTGAACCAAGAGATAGAAGACCTCTCTCTCTCTCTCTCTCTCTCTCTCTCTGTCTCTGTCTCTGTAACTGTGCCTTTATGATAAGTCAGTAAGTCTTTAAGAAAAATCTTACAGAGCACATCAAAATCTCTCCAAGAATTAAAAACAAGTTAGAGTAAAAAATATGGCTAGTGCAGAAACACCTAAAATAAAACCTGCTTGTAGGACCTCACTGTACAACTTCCTACCAATGGCGTTTAGAGGCGTCTGGGGTTTGAGCTGTGTTGTTGCTGTCTACATGGTGAAGGGGCTCACCCCTGCCTGCTCCCCCACCCTCAGCTCATGCGCCTCGGGATAACCCAGGGGTGCTGGGTGCTTTTATGGCTGCCTTGTTCCGCGCACAGAGTACACTAGATCGCGATCAGATAACACACTAAATAAAGCCAGCCCGGGCCCTGCCTTCTGCCTGCCTCACCTGCCTGCTTTAGTGGGGGCCCATAAAAGAGAGATAAATGCCCGGCCAGCCTCTGGGCTGATGGTTCTCATCATCGAGTGGCCCTTGGACGCCAGCCCAGAGCTGTGCAATTTGCTGGAGGACCAACTTCCGGCCCCTGAGTGCTGCAGGGTCCCGCACAGTCACAACACCTTTATCCGTCCCCTTCCACATGCACCTGCTGCCGAGACCCCATCCCTGTGTAGTCGGCGTGCCGGGGAGGCGAGCAGCAAGTGTCAGCCCAAGCCGAGGAGCCACGCACATGCTCCAGGGAGGGACCGTGGGGCGGGGCAGGCGCCCAGAGTGGATCAACAGTCAGGGAACATCCAAGACCCAGAACGTCCCCGAGGAGCATCTTGGGGTGGCCAGAGCTGCCTGAGGCCAGCAGTGGTGCAGGTCTCCTAGACTGGCAGCTGCAACATTGTTGCAGGTCCACAAGGGGAGGGGGGCACGTGAGCCCCTGGGCCGCACTGTGCAGCTCTCTCGGCCATCTCCAAGGACACCCTTTCCTGTCGCTAACCCCTGGGGCCCTCCCTGTCCATCTCCCTCACGTCAGCAAAGACGGAGGCGCCATGCCCAGCCGCGCCGCTGGCATAAGGATGGTTTTGCGCTGAGCTCGGCTGAGCGGCACCAAAGGCGGAGTGCGCTCTGTCTCCCCACCTGACTCAGCAGGACAGCAGCTCTCCTTCCGGGAGGGATCCCCGTCCCTGTCCTGTACCAGCAGGACAGCAGCCCTGAACGACCCCCGATGAGATAAGCTCCATCGCAGCAGCCCTGGTGCTCCCCAGCCTAGAGGCCCCATCCCTTTCTCTTTATCTTATTATCTCCCCCGTCTGATGCCTTTCGCTGAGATGACTCCTGGCGGCCCATCTGATGCCCTGTGAGTCATCCCTCTCTACGAAGGCCCCCGTGCATGCAAAAATGAGAATATTAACACTCAAAGTGGATCCTCCTTCCCCCTGGTTAGTTTGCAGTCCCCGGCTTCAAAACACAAGGCAGGGGCCCGGCACTGTGGCGCAGCGGGTTAACGCCCTGGCCTGAAGGGCCAGCATCCCATATGGGTGCCGGTTCTAGTCCCGGCTGCTCCTCTTCTGATCCAGCTCTCTGCTGTGGCCTGGAAAAGCAGTGGAGGATAACCCGAGTGCTTGGGCCCCTGCACCTGCGTAGGAGACCCGGAGGAAGCTCCTGGCTCCTGGCTTTGGATCGGCGCAGCTCCAGCCACTGTGGACCTCTGGGGAGTGAACCAGCAGATGGAAGACCTCTCTCTCTGTCTCTCTCTCTCTCTCTCTCTCTGTCTCTACCTCTCTCTGTAACTCTGGCTTTCAATAAATACAATAAATCTTAGGAAAAAAAATAAAACACAAGGTGTGGGGGGGAGTATAACGGCCACTGTGCCATGTGAAGCCCAGACCCTGGGGTAGCAGCCTGGGCACCGCACAGGGGTCTCCTCCCCTCCCTCAGCTATCGACCTCGGGGCTGTGGGTGCTGCCTGTGATGAGCTGCCGGAAGGCACTTCCTTGCTGTCTCTCCTTGTCCCCAGTCCCGGCTCACACGTCCGCATGGACCCAGGGCCACCCCGGCTCAGAATCGCCCTTTTCTTTGAGATGCTGTGCCGGGGTCCAGACACCCACACTTTTTCCTCCCGGACACCTGCGTCCGGCTCGGTGAGCTTACTGGGGGGAGGACTTTCTCCACGTCTCATTGCTTCTTGGTGTGGTCAGCCACGGAGGCCAGCTGCCCTGCCAGTGTGAGGTCCACCACACCCGGCGATGACGGTGAGCACGTGGTCTCACCTGGGGCCGGCCCACAGCGCCGGGCTGAAGGTGGTGCATGCAGTGGCTGCTTCATAAATATTGACCGACTGCTCCCCTTTCACTTCCACCCTTAAGACCTCAACAAATATTAGCTCTGGTGGACTCACAACGCAGAGAAACAGGGCAGCACCTGCTGGCTCCGTAGGGATGAGCTATTGATTAATGCACCTTGGAAATCAGCCCGTGATAACGCAGGGCGGGGTTGTCATGGCCGTGAGCCCGGAGTGGCCTTGGTGTGGAGGCAGGCCCTTGCCCGGGGGTGTTCCCCGCTTGGCGATCTCACCCTCTGCCTTCGGTGCTCCGGGGTTGACTTTGGAAAAGCTGATAGGGCGGAGAGAAGCGTCAGCTGGGACATGCACCTGGTTCAAGCCCAGCCGCTGTCCCCGCCGTGGCACCTTAGCGCAGCCCACCGGGACCTGGGGGCAGCAGCCTGGAGAGGCGGCCAGCGGGCAGCGCTCCCCTCCACACAGACGCCTGCCTGACCCCAGATGGGTGCTCCGTGCCTCGCCTGCCAGGGCTGGGGTGCCACGGACAGGCGGCGGGTTGTTCCGAGTCATCTCACGCATCTCTGCAGGCTTGATGTCCCCGGTACATTTTTGGGTTTTGCAACAACATATTTGTAACAGATTTATTTACTCACTTATTGGAAAGACAGAGGGATAGAGAGGGAGAAAAGGAAGGAAGAAGGAAGGAGAGAATTGATCTTCCGGTCACTGGTTCACTCCCCAGGTGTCTGTAACAAACAAGGCTGGACCAGGTGAGGCCAGGAGCCAGCTCCCTGCTGTGGCCCGGGAAAGCAGCCGCAGACGGCCCAAGTGTTTAAGCCCCTCACCCACGTGGGAGACCCGGATGGAGCTCCTGGCTCCTGGCTTCCGCCTGGCCCAGCCCTGGCCCTTGAAGCCGTCCGGGGAGTGAACCAGCAGTTGGAAGATCAACCTCTCTCCCTCTCTCTATGTTTCCCTGACTTTCAAATAAAATAAATACATTTTTAATTAACAACAGAGGCTCTGGCAGCCCGGGCTGCAGCGCTCGGCCGGCTGCTCCCAGGCCCCTGCACCGTCTCAGCCCGGCTCCCTCCTTCCCACACCACCTCACCTTGTGTGAAAGGTGCAAACAGCCAGATTGCAAAACCCCTTCCTGCTCTTATCCCCAGCCCCCAGCGGGGGGCTGTCCACCTCGGCCCCCGCCTGCAGCCTGCACGACCGCCGCTCCCTGACCACCGCGCGGCACTGCCCTGCAGGCGGCGCCTCGTCCCACGGGGATTCCTGAGCAAGCCGCCGTGGCGTGTGCTCGGCGCTTGCCGGGTGATCAGCCGCGATGCCCTAGCGCGCACCCTTCCCTTGGGTTGTGCGTGTAACTGCTGAGGCGCGTCCACCCCAGGGAACCAGACCTGGGGCTTCTGATTCACACGTGTGTCCGAGCCCTGGTGAGGCAGGGAGCTGTCATGCCCAGCCGCTCCCGGGCCCAGCGCAGAGACTTCTCCCGCTGCCCAGGCGCTGCCGGCTGCCACGGGGGCTGTGCCGGGACCCCTGGCCGCCCTGTGTGAGGGCTCTGGTTCCTCCACCCTTGCCAACCTGTGCTCTCAGGGCGGCCTGGGGTCTCTCTCAGTGAGGTTGGGGCTCTGTCATGTCTTTTGGCTCAGCTGTCGCGTCTTAGGGACAGACCCGTTCACTGTGGTTGAGCCGGGTTTACCGACCGTGCCTTTTTGATTGAAGCTCAAGTGTCAGAGAAAGTGCCAGCGGTGTCTGCCTCACGCAGTCTGAGAAGCCTCGCGGTTTGGGCAATGCCTTGCCCTCGGCCTCTCTCCTGGGCTCCGCCTGGACCTGGGCTATGAGCCCAGCCCTCCAGCCCCATCAGGAGGGGAGAGGACTGCACCTGCCACCCTCCCAGTGTCGTCTCAGCCTCCCCGACACAGGAAATGGGAGTAAAACACGCGTGGGGATTAGGCTGGTGACGTGCGGGGGCATGGGAAGAGATGCAGCAAATACGGTGATGGCTCAGAGCCGGGGAGTCTCATGTCGACAGTCACATGGGTCCAGGGTTGGAGGCCAGGGAGCAGTGAGGAGCCCGGGCATCCCCGAGGAGGGGATGGCAGGCAGGGTGACCTTAGCTTAACTGATTAATCCACCAGGACCCCACACAGGGCCGCGTTCTGAGGTCCTAGGAAGGCTTGGATTCCAGGGAGCCGGAATTCGCTTGGTGACAATGACGTGGTTGTTCCCCGTGGCTGTGGGGGGACCTGGTCCCCGGGGGCCCCCGTGCCGTCTAGGGCCAGCTCTCACCCCTGGCTTCGGGAGCAGCAGGTGCGCGTCCCAGGTCTGGCCAGGGCGGGGCTGCAGCCTGGAGCTCCTTGTGGGAGGGCGAGGCAGAGTCTGGCCTCTATGGTGCCAGCGCCAGGAACCGTCCCCGTGCCAAAGGCAGGGCTGCCGGGGGGGGGGGGAGGCGGCCGGGTCCCAGCTGCCAGCTGTGCCTGGGTGACCCACCCCGCTCGTCAGCTGCTCCCGGGGCCCTGCCTGGCAGCAGCAGCCCCACAGATACCACCCAGAAGCTCCGCCCCTCGCGGTCACTGTGGCTGCCTCTCAAGACCCACGGCTGAAATGCCCCGTGGCATTCCTTCAGCGCCCATTGTCCTGCTGCCCGCCGCCCCTCCCCCAGCTCCCAGGGCTGCCATGGGGCCTCCCTGGGTGGGGCAGGTGGCAGCTGGCCCAGTGCTCAGGGCTGGAGGCCCCGGGCACTCTCCATCCTGCGCTCACGGGGACCCCTGGCTGCCAACCCTCCCCTTCCGTGCACCGAGCCCCAGAAGATGGCACCGCCCAGCCCCGCTGTGTTTGCCTCCTTAATCAGCCAGGCCCTGATGGCTCCGGGAGGTAGCGAGAATGCTGAGTGCAGGGAGGCGCCGCGCCCGGGGCAGCTGCAGAGCGAGCGACAGCTGGCCAGCAGCACCCTGGCCCTGGGGAGGCTTCAGCTGCGACTGGCCACCTCCCTCCTCCACGGGACTCTGAGTGACAGTGCGAGGGACGGAGATGCACACCGGCTGTTCCCTGTGGGTGCTGAGGGGTCGAGCGCTTGGCAGCGCAATGCATTTCTGAGCCCGCTCCTCTGGTGAGCTCCTATTCCCGCTCAAAACCCTGCTGGACTTGAGCCCGTTCTGCCAGGTCTCACCCCGCTGAACGGCAGCCCGTGCCTTGAGGCTGATCCTTTGTCCGGCCATGGGCTGTCCCGAGGCCCCGGGATCCACAGGCTGAACGCCTGGCCAGGGTCCCTGCACAGCCTGTGCCTCTGACCACACACCCTGGAGCTAGAAGGCCGCAGCCCGCCGACTCGGGCCCACTCCAGCCCAGGCTGCCGGCTTCCTGGGGCTGTGCAGGAGGCCCTGCCCTACCACACCGGCCCACCAAGCCCAGGGCAAGAGGGATGTGCAGGGGACAGCGGGCAGAGGTGTGTCCAGGACAGGCCACACTGCACGTGGCTGCGGCCACCACAGCGGGGATGTGGCCGGCCACTGAGGAGGGAGAGAGCCTCCGGCAGAGCCGCTCTGCCCTCCCTCGGGGCTCAGGACCCCCACGGCAGCGACCTGTTGAGGGAAGCCTAGGCCCAGGGACCCTCGTGCCTGTAGCCCTCGGCCAGAGAGGGAGGCCAGGGGAGGCCGCGGGATGGCAGGCTCTGGGGGCAGGGTGGGTGCTCCTGTCCCACGCTCTGCTCCTGCGCCCAGGGCTCCTGGGCAGGGCCGCGCTAGAATAGAAGGAAGGGGGTCCACAGTGAGGTCTTCCTCTCCCCCCCCAGCATGAGCTCCAGGGCTTCCTCCTCCAAAGGCCCTCCCCTGGCCCCCTCTCCCCGGGGAGCCCATGCTGTGTCCACCAGGGCGAGTCCGGCTCTGCCCCCACCCCTCCCATGAGAGCCCTGGGACCTGCGGATCTGGCTCCTTGGCTGCACCACGCCTGGCGGGCACCTTGGGGCAGGTGAAGAAACCGAACCACGGGGAGCGTGATTTGCACAGAGCCACGCAGCCCAGGGCTTGGGCCAGGTGTCCTGGCGTCCCCATGTTGGCATGACCGCTGGCCTCCCGGGGCCTTCCCACGCGGGCAGCACCGTGACCCCGAGCAGCCGTGGTAGGCGTGTGGTGCACGCTCACTCTGTCCAATGGAAGGCTACACCAGCCGGGCAGTGGGACGCCTGCCTGGGGAGGGCCTGGACGTCACTGTTTCCAGCTCTGCAGGTGACTCTGGGTGTGGCTGGGTGGGGACCACAGCACTGGCAGGTGCTTCTTCCCAGGCAGCCTGCAGAAAACCACCCCCCCCCCATTCAGGCCACAGAGTGAGGGCCACAGCTGGTTCCTGGGGTGTCTGCAGGTCCCTGGAACCCAGCCCAGCTCCAGCCCAGCCTGGCCCCTGGGGGCTGTGACCATCTGTCCCCTAACATGAACCCCCAGTGTCCCTGGTGAGCCTCGGTGCCCTCTCTCTCCCTCAGCCCAGCGAGGGCCCTGGGACGGAGCAGGCAGGGCTCCGCCTCTCTCACTCACCCACAGGGGGCCACCCAGCTGCCCACGGAGGGCTCTCTGGGCACGAGGAGGTTCCTGGCTGACTCCCATAAGTCTCTTGGTGAGGGACAGCTCTGCCAAGGCATCAGGGCCCTGTCCAGTCCCTCAGGTGTCCCACCTGCAGGCTAAGTTTGAGCAGGGACGGTACACAGAGTGCCCCCACCCCAGAGGTCCCTACAAGACCCCTAACTAGCCCAAGATGCCCCTGCCATCAGCCGGCGCCAACCGCACGAGAGTGGCCGGATCCCGATTGCTCGAAGCAGCCACTGGCTGCAGGGGTGGGAGCACCAGGAACAAACACGAGGGGCTGAAGGGGGTCCCCTGGATATGGGTCCCCAGCTGCTGCAGCCACCCTGGGCAGGAGTCTCGAAGGTGGAGCCTCGGTTTCTCTCTCTGGAAAATGGGTACAATTTTCTGTCTTATCCAGCCCGGCTGTTGGATCAACTTCCAATACACGCCGTCCAGTGAGGACGGCCGGGCAGGCAGAGGGCGTTCTCAGCCAGAGGACCGCCTGCAAGGGTGCGGATTTAAAAATTCGGACGCATAAGGGCCGGCACCTGGTGCAGTGGGTTAAGCCGCAGCCAGTGACAGACATCCCACATCACAGCGAGATTCAAGCCCCAGCTGCTCCACTTCCCATCCAGCTCCCTGCTAAGGCACCTGGACAAGTGGTGGGAAGCACCTGGGCCCCTGCCACCCACGTGGGAGATCTGGATGGGGCTGCAGGCTTCTGGCCTGGCCCAGCCCTGACCTGGCGGCCACTCGGGGAGTGAACCAGCGGATGGGAGATCTCGCTCCCTCTTTCTCTCTCTCAGTAACTCTGCCTTTCAAATAAATAAATCTTTAAAAAATATTCTAAAAATCAAATGCATTCTATTTTTATTAAAATGTGTTGAATAAATTTATTTCATACATTTTATTGAAGTGCAATTAATTAAAGCATTTCTGCTGGGAAGAAAGACACAAGAGGGGCCTGCGCTGTGGCATAGTGGATACAGCTGCTGCCTGCAGTGCCGGCATCCCATGTGGGCGCCAGTTCAAGTCCCGGCTGTTCCACTTCCAATCCAGCTCTCTCCTGTGGCCTGGGAAAGCAGTAGAAGATGGCCCAAGTCCTTGGGCCCCTGCACCCACATGGGAGACCCGGAAGAAGCTCCTGGCTCCCTGGCTTTGGATCGGCAGAGCTCCAGCTGTTGCAGCCATCTGGGGAGTGAACCAGCAGATGGAAGACTTCTCTCTCTCTCTCTGCCTCTCCTTCTCTCTCTGCATAACTCAGCCTTTCAAATAAATAAATAAATCTTTAAAAAATAAAAGAAGAAGGAAAGAAAGCCAGACGAGAGAAAGGGCTTTGTGTCTTTCCGGAGTCCAGTGAGAGGCAGAGGAGGCTGGGTCTGGACTCAGTGGCCTGGGGCCAGGGTCTCCGCTCTGCTCCAGGGGTGGGAGGGGCTGAGCATGGCCCCACTGATGTCCTTGTAGGAGCCATAGCCCCACGCTGAGCCCCCATCCTTTCCTGCAGCCAGGCTGGTGTGGGGTAACACAGCCCTGCTGCCTGTGCAGACACAGCCTGGGGCAGGGAACCCACTGTGCTGCTGCTCCTGGGGCAGTGGGGGCTGGGACACACACACACACACACACACCACACACACCACACACACACACACACCTCACGGGCTTCTGGGGGCTTCCAATGGCATGCAAGAGAGAAACAGGCGGGGCTCTGGCGGGACTCCGCCCAGAGCAAACAGAGTCCCAGTGGCTGTGTCAACACAGGGGTACAAATGGGCCCGGCGGCGGGCACCGGCACTCCTCTGTGCCCACGGCCGGAGCGGTTACCATGGAGATCCGAGCGCTCTGGCTGCTGCTGCTTATCCTGGCCTTGGGGTCCTCGGGCTCTGTCGGGGAGGACCTGGGCCTGTGTGAGTACTGGCTCCCGGGGGAGGTGGACAAGCTCCGGGCCAGCGGGTGGGATCCAGGCCGAGGGCGCCGTCCTGGGCTCAGAGCGGCGAAGGTGGACACATGGCATCCGCTGTGCCGTTGGTCACAGACGGGCTTTCTCTTGCAAAAGTCCTGCCAGGAACCTGAGGCCCAGAGCAAGGGCAGGGCTGAGCCCAGGCTACGGGGCTCGTCCCTGCCCCCACCACCCAGCGCCGTCCTACCAGGGATTTCTGGATTACTCTTTGCTTTGGTGCAATTGCAAAACAAACGGGAAAGGCAGGAGGGAAACCAACCTCCCAGAACACTTTTACTTTTTTAAAGATTTATTTATTTATTTGGAAGAGTTGCAGAGAGAGAGAGAGGATCTTTCAACTGCAACAGCCAGGGCTGGGCTAGGAGCTTCTTCCAGGTCTCGCACGTGGGTGCGGGGACCCAAGCGCTTGGGCCATCTTCTGCTGCTCTCCCTGGCACCTTAGGAGGGAGCTGGGTCTGAAGTGGAGCAGCCAGGATTCCAGCCGTACCCATGTGGGATGCCAGCGCTGCAGGTGGCGGCTTAACACACGGCAAACACCGCCCAGGAGGCCTCTTTTTAGGCGTTGATGTGGAAAGCCCCTCTCCTAGGGACAGAGCCACCACTTGCAAAATGGAGCACACAGAGGCTGGGGCTGTGGCCCAGTGGGTTAAGCTGCATCTGTGACGCCGGCATCCCATGTGAGCACCTGTTCCAGTCCTGGCTGCTCCACTTCCGATCCAGCTCCCTGCTGTGGCCTGGGAAAGCAGCGGAAGATGGCCCAAGTCCTCGGGCCCCTGCACCCGCATGGGAGATCCGGAGGAAGCTCCTGGATCCTGGCTTCAGATTGTCCAGCCCCAGCTGTTGGGGCTATTTAGGGAATGAACCAATGAATGGATACTCTCTCTGTGTCTCTTCTGTAACTCTGCCTTTCAAAAAAAAATGAAGCAAGAACACGCCAGCAGGGGCTCTAGCAGCTAACTGGGCTTTGTCTGGGACAGCGGCCAGCCAGTGTGTCGTCCCGGCCCAAGAGAGGGTGGACTGCGGCTACCCCCAGGTCACCGAGGAGGAGTGTAAGAGCAGGGGCTGCTGCTTTGACTCCAGCATCACGGGGGTGCCCTGGTGCTTCAAGCCTCTGCAGGACACAGGTGAGCCCCAGCGCGGCCCCGCGTATGACCCAGGTCCCCAGGCAGCTGCCCACAGGCCTGGGTCCTCAGCCGGAGGCCCAGCTCCGGCGCCGTCCACTGGAGGAGGCCTCCCGGTACCGGCCACGCCCAGGGCATCCGCGGCCGGTGGCTGTCCCCTTTCTGTATTATGTCAAAGCCATGGCTTCACAGACGTGCTCCGAGCGAAGGCTTCAGGCGGAGGGGCCCAGGGTAACAGGCGTCCCAGGACAGGGCGGGCACGGAGGCCTGGCCGCCGGGAGATGGCAGCAGTGGCTGAGCGGGTAGCAGCCCTGGAGCTGCCCCACCGTGACGGTGTGGCTCTTCCCTCCCTTGGTGCTGCAGGCTGAGCAGGGCAGTGCCCCTGGGGACCCCTCCTGGGAGGGGTAGTGGGCCCCGGCCCCACCCACCCACCTTGAGTATGGCTGATGGCCCTCAGCCAGGTGCCATTCCCACAGAGGACGTTCCCAGGGGGACATCTCTGGCCACCAGCATCGTGAGGGGCCACCCTTGGTCTTTGTGCTGGGATAACAGTGAGAGGCCGAGTCCCAGCCCACCCCGATCCCACGCACTGAGGGTGGCCCCAGCCCCTGCGCCCTGCCAACAACTCTGGGGAGAAGGCGAGACCAGGTTGCCTCTTCCCCGGCTGTCCCCTGTCTCCTGCTATCCCTGCTGGAAGCCCCTTCTCCCCTGAGCACTGGCCGGTGGCCCCGCCCACTATCACCTGCGCTGGCCACCTGCATGCAGGGACCTTAGCGACCCCGAGGTGGGTTGCGAGGCCACCCCCTACGAGCTCCCCACTTCCTTGGGGACCTGGGGGCAGACGACCCAGCTCTAGGCATGGTCTGGGAGCCTGCTCTGCCTTGAGGAGCCAGGCGGCTGTGCGCGGAGACCAGCCACTCAGCACACTGTCTCCACGTTCCTTCCAGAATGCACGTTCTGAAGCGAGCGCAGCTGCTGCCGGACCCCCGGGGTGTGAGGCCCCGAACCGCCGGCTCCCTCCCACCCTGCTCACCCCGCTTCTCTCTGCCCTCCTCCTGCCCGCTGCGATCGCCAGACCTACTGCCCGGAGCCTGATGTCTTAGACAATAAAGAACCCGTGCCCGGCACGGACCCTTCATCACCCCGCGAGTTTCCTTTCTCCCACGGCACTCGGGGGCAAGGAGGGTGGGAGGGGCTTCCACTGCCTGGGAGAGGGGCAGGGAGGGCGGGAGGGGCTTCCACTGCCCGGGAGAGGGGCAAGGAGGGCGGGAGGGGCTTCCACTGCCCGGGAGAGGGGCAAGGAGGGCGGGAGGGGCTTCCACTGCCCGGGAGAGGGGCAAGGAGGGCGGGAGGGGCTTCCACTGCCCGGGAGAGGGGCAGGGAGGGCGGGAGGGGCTTCCACTGCCCGGGAGAGGGGCTGCTCCACGCCACGGGGCAGGAGAGCTGGTGTGGCGTGCAGGGACCCCTCTGGGGCTGCTTCCTCACGCAGGTTGAGAAGAAAACATTTCAAGTGGGAGTCCTACCAGTCACCGCGGATGTCAGCGTAGGTGTTAGCCAGAGGTTAAGACACGTGGGCCCCACAAGTTCCGGTTCTGGCTCCTGGCTTCAGTTTCCTGCCCCTGCAGACCCACAGCAGGTGACAGCTCAGGGGTTGGCTTCCTGCCAGCCAGGCGGGAGACCCGGATGGAGTTCCCAGCTGCTGGCTTTGACCTTGGGACGGCCCCCGGAAGCTTCATGGGCTTGGGGAGTGGGCCAGTGGGTGGGAGCGCTCTCTGTCTGTCTGTCTGTCTCTCTGCTTCACAAATAAATAAGGTTTGTAAAACCGCTTTAAGGATTCATTCTGTGTTGGTGAAGAGAGTGGGCGAGCAGCAGCCTTGGACAAACCCTGCTGTGTGTTTGCAAGTCGGGGTCACACCTGCCCCCCGGAAGCCCCCACTTTCATCCTCTTGATAGATGAACCAGGGCCACCGAGCTTCAGACGGGGACTCAGAACCAGCTCCGTGGGTGCCTGGTGCCTGGAGAAGGAGGCAGCACCACGCGGGCAGCCCAGTTCCCACCACAAGGCCCCGCCCAGCCCGACAACCTCCAGGGGGTCCCAGCCTCCCCCAAGAAGGCGCCCAGGAGAGTCCTCCCTGCCCGGGGGGCCAGGTGGGCTCCAGCCTGACAACCTGGGCACTGAAACTGTGGGGGGGGATTTTCCCCATTCCACACCGAGCAGACACTGTCCAGGGGAAGGGGCGGGGCGGGAAGAGCTGGACCCCTCCCCGTGGGAGCCCAGGCTGAATTTCCTGGTCTGAGCCGCTTCTCCCCTCCTGGGAGTGAGTCGCGGGCTCCCCTAGACAGCAGCCTTCGCTTTTGGACTTGCACTTGGTGGCCGGCCGACGGCTCCCAGCACCCACCAGCGAGGTAGCCTTGCCTTCTTACGGAACAGAGAAAACCCTTGTTAAGCAAGGCGTCCTGAGGCCCGGACAGCACGGCCAGGACGTCCTGGGCTCGGGGTCTGACGCCCTGGGTGTCCTCCTGCTGCCCATCACGCCGTCTGCCAGACCACGAGCACCTGCCCAGGTCCCTCCGGCCCAGGAGCATGCGCGACCCTGACAGAGCTCCGGCCTCCGATCCCTCTCCCCCATCACAGCCCACGGCCAGCCCGAGAGGCCGGCCTGACCCCAGCGGCTGGAGAGACCTAAGTGCCACCCCTGCTGCCACCTGTGCCTGGCTCAGGCCTGCAACTCAGCTCTGTCACCCCGCCCTGCTCCCCTGTACGGAGGCCTGACCTGGGACAAGGGGACGGGGACAGGGGCTTGGCTGCCTTCCTACAGCGAGAGCCGCTCATACGTCTCCAGAGAATTCCTCTGCCCCCACCCCAGCCTCCCCTCCCACCCCCAGCAATGGCCGCCTCTGCGGGGCAGGCACAGGGGAAAGGGAGGCGGGGCCCCCCGCAGGCAGTCACCCCTGCAGCCAGGGTTCGGCTGGGAACCAGGAGCCTTGGTGAAAACCTGCAGGAGCCACTGGAAGCTGTAGTTCACTCACCGCCCCCCCCCCCCCCCCCCCGCCGGGGCCATGGGGCAAGAAGACCAGATGCCGGGGGCGTCTGCCGGGTTATGGCCCCCGCCGGGCTCGGCGGCAGGGATGAGTGAGGGTGTGCCAGCACGCAAGGTGTGGACCAGGTGCGGGCTGCTGGGAGGGCAGCCTGAGGGGCCGTGCTGGGGACAGGCAGGGCCAGGTGAGGCAGGGCGGGGGGGGGGGGGGGGCGCAGGTGCAATGTTTAGGGGTTTTCCATCGGCTCAGCCGTAGAGAGAGGCTGCATTAAATACAGAATTTCTAAACTCAAGTCTCAAGCCCCCCTGTAGCCTGACCCACTCGTTTTTATAAGCAAAGTTTTATGGAAACGAGGGCCAGGGTTAGGGTGAGTGAACAAGGCAGAACTGTGCAAGTGCAGGACCTTGTCTGTAGTTCAGTCCGATATTTTGTTCATCATAGTTTTGTATTATTTTTGATTTTTAAACATCATGTTGGGAATATTTATCTTGATGATGGAGTTGTCCAGTAACCCTTGGGAATCTGGGCTGGTGTCGTGAATCGGGGGTAAGCTGCTGCTGCACCCGGCATCCCGTATAGGAGCGCTGGTTCAAGTCCCACTGCCTCCCTTCCGACCCAGCTCCCTGCTACTCTCCTGGGAAAAGCGGCAGAAGCAGCCCAAGGGCTCGGACCCCTTCCACACACGTAGGGGACTGGGATTGAGTCCTAGGATCCTGGCTGTGGCCTGGCACAGTCCTGGCCGTTGTAGCCAACGGCAGTGAACCAGTAGGTGGAAGATTCATGTTCTCTCTCACTCCGCCTTTCAAATAAATAATTTTTAGAGTTTGCATCCGAGGTGAATGCCTCACTGGCCTCCCCTAGCTGACCCTTTGAGCTGGGGATGTACAGTGCGTCCGGCGGTGGAGCCCTGGCTGCACCTGCCCTGGCTGTGCCTACCCTGGCTATACCTGTCTTTGACTTCACCTGCGTTCCATTAAATGAGGTCATCAGCCCTGTCTTGGCCGAGGCAATGATGTCACCGAGGTCAGTGCCCTGTGGGGGTGGCATCCACTCTCACAGATGCTGCTGGGTCAGGGGCAACACTTGTTGGGGCCCCTTGCTCTAGCTGCTCACAGCCTCACAGGTGCCTGTAATCGGATTTGCACCGGACAGGGAGGCGTGGAGTGCGTGCCCTGGAGGCCCTGAGAGTGGGAAGCCCCCTCCCCACCTGCTTCCTCTGTCTGTGTCCTCCCTGTGAGTTTCCAGTGGCTTGAACCATAGGCTGTAGGGACGTAGGTGTGAGGATGGAGGGACGGCCTCTGTGTCCGTCCAGAGGGAAGGGGTGAATTCTGGAACACTCTGTGACCTCGTGCCACTCCGGTCTGGAGTGGGAGGGGCACTGCAGGTGATGGCAGGGTGGATCTACTTTGAGAAGGGGTGGGTGACAGCCCTCTGGCTGCCCACGGGAATGACCCAGGGTTGCCTCACGGGGCAGGGGGTGGGGTGAGGCCATTAGCTTTTCTACTCTGCTTCATTAACTGGTAGAACATTTGAAGTTTTAAAATTATAAGAGAGCTTTGGAAGAGGTGGAGGGATGGGGAAGATGGCAGATGGGTGTGGGGCACAGGAGCAGAGACCTGGGCAGGGGCAGGGGTGGGGAGTGCAGGGCAGGAGCAGAGACCTGGGCGGGGGTGGGGGTGGGGGCAGGGGTGCAAGGCAGGAACAGGGACCTGGGCAGGGGCAGGGGTGGGGAGTGCAGGGCAGGAGCAGAGACCTGGGCGGGGGTGGGGGTGGGGGCAGGGGTGCAAGGCAGGAACAGGGACCTGGGCAGGGGTGGGGAGTGCAGGGCAGGAGCAGAGACCTGGGCAGGGGTGGGGGCAGGGCGGGGGGTGCAGGGCAGCAGTGGGGACAGTCGGCTGCTTGTCTTCAGCTGGTGACAGACAGGTAAAGGGGTGGGGCCACGTGCCAGGGGCCAGGGCAGCGGCCTGCCACCTGTCCCGTTCCCACACTCACAGCTTCCTCTGTTCCTGCAAGGACAGCACCAGTCCTCCTTCCCTCCCGGAGTGAGCCCTGGGCCAGCCAGCAGAAGGACCCCTGGGGCCGACCCTGGACACACAGCATCCCAGCCCTTAGCAAAGTGAGGACATGAGCTGGGCTGCGGCCCCGGCTCCTGGGGCACGGTTGAGGACGGAACGCCGCCTCCAGCAGAGCTGGCCGGGAGGCCCCAGAGCCCTGTGTGCTCCTCGCCTATGATCGGAGGTCACGGCTGCGGGGACCACGGCGGTGTTCGTCAGCCTTGCGTTGCTACGAGTGCCGTAGCCGGGGCGGGCTGCTCTATAAGGAAGACGGGTTTATTGTGGTTCCCAGTCCTGGCAGGCTCTGGCGAGGCCCCGTGGCCTGAGACCCCCGTGGCGGGAGTGGCTGTGTCTGAGTGTCTGTGTCCTTAGAAAGCAGCCAGGATTCTAGCCTGGGGCCCCGCTCCAATGCCCCAACCCCACGTAGTCATCTCCCTGGGCTCCACCTGACCACGGTCGGCTGATGAGGTTTGGGGGCTACCCCCCGGCACGAGGCTGGGGAACAAGTCACATTCAGACCACAGCAGCGGACAAGCGAGGAGCCGCAGGGACAGCCCCTAACACCGTGCTCTCTCCCAACAGGTGCTCAGGAGACGCTGGGTCCTCGGGCACCTCCAAGGCCACCCGGCCTTTCCTCCCACTCACCCATGACACGTGCGTGGGAGCCAGAGAGCGCACCAGGCCTCGTCCTCCCCGCAAGTCTCAGAGCCGGGGCTGCTGAAAGCAAAAGCAGAGAGAAGTGGAAATCTGAAAATAACGATGCTTTATTTATTTCCCATCCCCACACAACATAGCTAATTTAAGAAACAAAGTTCAAGTCTGCAAAAATCTAAGGAGCGAACTCTGCAGACGTCGACACGCGGCCCGGGCTCTGCAGGGCGGAGTTAGGAAGCTCACAGGCGGCCCTGTCCAGGCTCAGTCTCCAGGGGAGTGACGCAGCCGCAGGAGCGAGGCCCCGGGCGCTGATGGGATTTCTGCATGTATGTCCATGTATGTTCACCTACAGCCGTGCACCTCTCCCAGCGCGCAAGCAGCAGCGGCTCCTACAGCGACACGGCTGCCCTGGTGGAAGGTTGCCCACACGGTATTATAAAAAACAGACGCTGTATAATCACACAGTAGACATACAGGTAGACGCAGTGTGCACGCTGATTAAAGTTACTTGCATTGACGTTTGCTTTGGAAGAATAACAAAGGGGACACCCTGGAGAATCCTCGCCAAATAAAAGGTAGCGCCTGGTGACGGGTTCGAGTGTGGTCGGCCATGGCACCGCTGTCTGTCCACGGAGGGGAAACTCGAGTGGGGAGAGCGGCGGGTTGGGTGATGCCATTCATTTTCAACACGCACCAGCCCCGTGGAGAACTGGTTCCCGTTCAGCGCCTTCCAGGAGGAGCTTCAGACCACAAAGCAAAAAGCCCGTTGTATGTGTGGTGGGCTATTCTAATCGCAACCTTTCACCGGCCAAGGACTTAACAATGGGGACACTGGACGAAGCCCAGAATGTTCCCAGCGTCATGGACAAGGCACCCAGGTGCAACAGGACCGAGCCTACAAAATGCAAAGGAATGAAAGCCAACCCGTGCTCCCCCGACAGCAGGGGCCACCCTGGGACCACCAGGCACCCAGCACTGTGGATGCTCTGCCTTAAACTCTCATCCTGTGCGACTTCCCAGCCCTTCCCTGCAAGGCCTGAAACATCCAGCCCCAGCAGAGGGGACACCCAGGGCAGCCCCGGGAGGGGAGAGTGTTCTGGAAACTTCCCCAGAGGGGGAGGAGCCTTCTGTTCCCGTGGCTGTAGCTCCCTCCAGCTGGGCAGGCCCCGCCAGGCAGAAGGGCCTTGGGTGCGCACTGCATGGAGCAGGTAAAAGGCCGGGTGAGGGCCCGCCCAGTGCAGGCAGTGAGGGCTTGGCAAGGCCTCCTGCAGGGGAGACTCCTGGGGCAGGGGACTAAGAGCTGCCACACCCGGGCCATTAGGGCTCCTGTCCTCACTGCCAGATGACAGGCAGGGCAGCAGGTGCTTAGAGATCGGATCTGTCAACGCCAGTGAACTTGAGGCAAACAGAACTTCTAACCGTACATAGATGTGTTCAAATCCACGCACAAGCTCCGGCCTCGGCAGCTCAGTCTCATGATTGTTGGGTGCAGCCTCACAGCAGAGGAGGGAGCCCAGGCCCAGTGGGACATCACTCCTGCCCCGCAGGGAAGCAGACCCACAGGGGCCCATGGCCATGGCCTTGACGTGCACCTCACAGGCGGTGGCTGTGGGGGCGGCTCCCTGGCAGAGGGGAGCTCATTGGATGAGCTCCCTGGCTGGCGGATCCTGGCCCCTGCCGCAGTCCTGCCCATGGCGTGGGCCAGACCGGAGCGCTCTGTGCCTTCCTCGTGTGCCTGCAACCTCACAAGCGTCACTGAGGGGATGCGCCCCAGAGCAGGGCTGCTGCCAGTGGGCCCTCAGCCGGCAGCTCCGGGCTGGCCCAGTGCACACGGGCGCTTTTCTCGTTCTGATGCCAGGCACAGGGAGTGTTTCTGAGGCCGGGGAGGCATCGGCTCCACAGGCCAGGCCCACGCTCACACGCGTTGCACACACAAACCTCATGCTGCTCCCATCTGAGGCTCCACTCCACCCTGACCTGGGGACAGTGAGCCTGAGGACAGGGTGATGCCCGCCTGCCACCTGTCACGAGACCGTGGGCCACTTCTGTGGCCCCCCCACAGCCACTCCTTGCTTGAGCCCTGGAGGTGGCAGGGAGGCCCAGTTGGACAGCTGGACCCTGGGGAGCCGGTGAGCACATGTAGCATCCGATGCACAGCCCTTTCTCACCCTGCCCATGCCAGCTTTGGGTGACACGGACCTGGTGAGGGGCTGTGTCCCCCATTAGCAGCTGCCTGGCCTGAGCAAATTTCCAGCAAAACCAAGCAACGAGCAAGGGCTGTCCCCTGCTGGGGCTGCTGCCCGAGTGCCCGCGTCCATGGCGACCACTGGAAGGCAGGGGAGGCTGGGCTGGCCCCTGCGAGCCTCGTCTGGGCCCTTTGGGAGGTCTCTCATGGCTGAGAGAATGGAGGAAGAGACAAAGCGTGGGTGTCCTTGAGAGAGCGGGCGGAGGTGGCTTATAGCCAGGAGTTGACCCATGTGCCGGGCACCGGTGCACAGATCCGCCCCTGGCACCCTACTCCGCCTGGCTTAGCAAACTCACACAGGTTGCTCGAAGCATCTGACACCGGACGCAAGTGCGAGGTTTTATATGAAATATTTATTAGCGGGCTCGATTTCGGAGGAGTGCCTGGCTCCAGATTCGCACGCTCTGCACCTCCCCGGCCGCCTTGGCTGCTGGCTGTCCTGAGCAACTTTTGCTGGCGTTTGGCTACAGCCTCGATGGGTTTTGACCATGTTTGTTCCCTCGGCACCATGGGCACAGAGAGCTTTTTTCTCCCTTCTTGTTGAGGAGGGTGATTGAGGTCTGCTACGGAGATGGAAGAAATCCGGGCACAGGCACACGTGTGTGTGTGTGTGTGTGTCTAAGACACAGCTGTGTGTGCCAGCCCCCCTGCACCTGGGCTAGCTCAGACCACCCAGCGGCCCAGGGACAGCCTTGTCCTCTGAGACCACGGTGAGACCCAGGCCAGCCGCCCCCACCTGGCAGGATGCAGGCTCAGCGCTCCACCTTACTAAACCCTAGCGTGTTTACTAAAAACGATCTTGAAGTGCAAAAAGAATCTCTAAGCATTTGCAAACAAAATCCATGTAGAATGGGGACTTTTCCTTCTCTGAGAACAGGGAGAGACAGCCCCGGAGACACAGCCGGGGCACTGAGGAATCTCAGACGGCCGGCTTCGGCTCTGGTCCGTGTGCGACGCCTGCCAGGCGAGAAAGCACGGCCCCCAAACCGCAGTCTTTCATTGGGGACCCTCTGCTGGGTAGTGACACCGGGGAGGCAGAGGTTGCGTTTTCCTTACAGGTGGGCTCCTTTGGCCGGGAGCACCACCCATCCTAGCCCGGAAGCTGCCCCTGGGAGCCAGCAGGTTCGGAAGGGCAGAAGTTGCTTAACGCTGCGCAGTCGCTCACTCCTAATGGCGCTGTCGGACCAAGCAGCAACCCCCCCCCCCAACACCCCCCCCCCCGCGCGCCTGCCCTGGTCATCTCTGCTACCTGCAGACAAAGCTCCCAGATGCCACCGATCCCTCAATCCCTCGACATCTCGTGGGCGTCCCAGCCCCTCGCTCGGCGGCTGCTCTGTAGACCCCACCCTCCAAGGCCACACCTGACGCTTCTGAACAGGCACTCGGCTTCCCAGGCTCAGTGGAGGTAGCTGATGTGATATGCGACAAAAGATTTAAAAAAAAAAAATCAACAGAGCTGACCTAGACACTTTGGGCAGAATGAAGGTGGGCAGGAAGCCGGGGACACAGACACATTTTGTTTAAAACTAAAAGCAACAAGCCAGCAGAAAGACAAAAGCTGGAAGCTCTGGCCGATTCTGTTGCGTGACTCTGAGTCCCCTCCAGCCACAGCCTGCACGGGACGCTCCCAAGCTCGGCCTGGCAGTGAGGCCAGCTCAGTGGTCAGGCTGCGAACCGCCCAGGCTCCTGACGAAGTCGGTGCTGAGCCTGCAACCAACAGGTACTCAACAGTTACAAACAGATACAATGTATCAACTCTCGGCTTGGAAAAGTGACTTCTGGGGAGAGAGACAACCCTCACAAAGATGGAGCTAGCAAAAGTCATCAGAGGGGATCGCTCCACACGGGGGCCTTCTGCTCCAGACCCCTACCCACACAATGGCCAACTGAGAGATGGCACGGAACGCCCGGTCCAGGACAGGCGCCCCCTGGTCCCGGGGAGAATCTCGAAGCCTCCTGTCCATCACCAGCCAGGTTGCATGGTGGCCCCAGGTGTGGTACGCCTAGAAAACCCTGCCTGCAGCTTCCTAGTTAAAGCTAGAGAGGGAACCGGAGAGGGTATCTGACCTCGCTGGGCACAGAAGCAGGGCTCCAGGGCCCCACAGACCACACGCAGAGTCCAGGGTGGGTCGGGAGGGTCTCCGTGTCAGCAGGGGCGTGGGCTGGCCGCCGCCATTCCAGGAGCACCCTTGGCCGAGCAACATCTACTCATCCCGTGTGCTGGCCCCCGGGCTTCTACCTCTCGGCCCGGATCTTGTACCTCAGGACGAGGTAGGCAATGAGGCGCAGGGAGACGAAGAAGACGCCCAGCACCAGGAAGTCCAGGTGCAGCTTGGCGTTCTCCACGTCCAGCTCCCGCAAGATGGCTTCCGACTTCTGAAAGTGGCACGTCTCGTCCGTGTCACAGTGCAGGTCTTCCCGGTCCAGGCCGTAGATGGACAGGATGACCCCCTCGAACCCATACCTGGGGCGGAAGGCACAGGCGTCGTGAGGAGGTCCCGCGGTGGCCGCTGCTCGGGCCCTGGCTCGAGGACGGGGTCGCCCACGGTGCCCGGCCTGGCTCCCTCCCTTCTCCCCAGCACAGGCGAACCTTGCACCCAGAGCTCGGCCGCAGGCTCCCCAGCCTTCCTTCCCCCAGGAGACCCCACAGTAGGCGCTCAGAGTGGGGGAACTGGATCTGAATGCTCTGCATCCTGCCCACAGGGCCACGCGCCTGTTGGTGGCCAGAGATAAGGGCGAGACCGACGGCTAGGGAGCATTTAGGTGACACGTGTCCATGGCCCCTGTCCTCCCAACCCAGGACAAAGCACGCTGGGGTTTTGAAGACCACACATGCTGGCTTCTGACTGCTCAGTGTGGGCGGGCACAGGTGTTTGGAACCCCGGGCAGGCGCCTTGCTGGCTCCTAAACAATGTACCTGGGTCTGATACAGTGTAGACCAGGGCTCCTGCCCCTGTGTATCTGGTCTGACACAGTGTAGACAGAGCTCCTGCCCTGTGTACCTGGTCTGATACAGTGTAGACCAGGGCTCCTGCCCCTGTGCACCTGGGTCTGATACAGTGTAGACAGAGCTCCTGCCCCTGTGTACCTGGTCTGATACAGTGTAGACAGAGCTCCTGCCCTGTGTACCTGGTCTGATACAGTGTAGACAGAGCACCTGCCCTGTGTACCTGGGTCTGATACAGTGTAGACAGAGCTCCTGCCCTGTGTACCTGGTCTGATACAGTGTAGACAGAGCTCCTGCCCTGTGTACCTGGTCTGATACAGTGTAGACCGAGCTCCTGCCCCTGTGTACCTGGTCTGATACAGTGTAGACAGAGCTCCTGCCCCTGTGTACCTGGGTCTGATACAGTGTAGACAGAGCTCCTGCCCTGTGTACCTGGTCTGATACAGTGTAGACAGAGCTCCTGCCCTGTGTACCTGGTCTGATACAGTGTAGACAGAGCTCCTGCCCTGTGTACCTGGTCTGATACAGTGTAGACAGAGCTCCTGCCCTGTGTACCTGGTCTGATACAGTGTAGACAGAGCTCCTGCCCCTGTGTACCTGGTCTGATACAGTGTAGACAGAGCTCCTGCCCTGTGTACCTGGTCTGATACAGTGTAGACAGAGCTCCTGCCCTGTGTACCTGGTTCTGAACTACAGTGTAGACAGAGCTCCTGCCCTGTGTACCTGGTCTGATACAGTGTAGACAGAGCTCCTGCCCTGTGTACCTGGTCTGATACAGTGTAGACAGAGCTCCTGCCCTGTGTACCTGGTCTGATACAGTGTAGACAGAGCTCCTGCCCTGTGTACCTGGTCTGATACAGTGTAGACAGAGCTCCTGCCCTGTGTACCTGGGTGTGATACAGTGTAGACCAGGGCTCCTGCCCTGTGTACCTGGTCTGATACAGTGTAGACAGAGCTCCTGCCCCTGTGTACCTGGGTCTGATACAGTGTAGACAGAGCTCCTGCCCTGTGTACCTGGGTCTGATACAGTGTAGACAGAGCTCCTGCCCTGTGTACCTGGTCTGATACAGTGTAGACAGAGCTCCTGCCCCTGTGCACCTGGGTCTGATACAGTGTAGACAGAGCTCCTGCCCTGTGTACCTGGTCTGATACAGTGTAGACAGAGCTCCTGCCCTGTGTACCTGGTCTGATACAGTGTAGACAGAGCTCCTGCCCTGTGTACCTGGGTCTGATACAGTGTAGACAGAGCTCCTGCCCTGTGTACCTGGTCTGATACAGTGTAGACAGAGCTCCTGCCCCTGTGTACCTGGTCTGATACAGTGTAGACAGAGCTCCTGCCCCTGTGTACCTGGTCTGATACAGTGTAGACAGAGCTCCTGCCCCTGTGTACCTGGTCTGATACAGTGTAGACAGAGCTCCTGCCCTGTGTACCTGGTCTGATACAGTGTAGACAGAGCTCCTGCCCCTGTGTACCTGGTCTGATACAGTGTAGACAGAGCTCCTGCCCTGTGTACCTGGTCTGATACAGTGTAGACAGAGCTCCTGCCCTGTGTACCTGGTCTGATACAGTGTAGACAGAGCTCCTGCCCTGTGTACCTGGTCTGATACAGTGTAGACAGAGCTCCTGCCCTGTGTACCTGGTCTGATACAGTGTAGACCAGGGCTCCTGCCCCTGTGTACCTGGTCTGATACAGTGTAGACAGAGCTCCTGCCCTGTGTACCTGGTCTGATACAGTGTAGACAGAGCTCCTGCCCTGTGTACCTGGTCTGATACAGTGTAGACAGAGCTCCTGCCCTGTGTACCTGGTCTGATACAGTGTAGACAGAGCTCCTGCCCTGTGTACCTGGTCTGATACAGTGTAGACAGAGCTCCTGCCCTGTGTACCTGGTCTGATACAGTGTAGACAGAGCTCCTGCCCCTGTGTACCTGGTCTGATACAGTGTAGACAGAGCTCCTGCCCTGTGTACCTGGTCTGATACAGTGTAGACAGAGCTCCTGCCCTGTGTACCTGGTCTGATACAGTGTAGACAGAGCTCCTGCCCTGTGTACCTGGTCTGATACAGTGTAGACAGAGCTCCTGCCCTGTGTACCTGGTCTGATACAGTGTAGACCAGGGCTCCTGCCCCTGTGTACCTGGTCTGATACAGTGTAGACAGAGCTCCTGCCCTGTGTACCTGGTCTGATACAGTGTAGACAGAGCTCCTGCCCTGTGTACCTGGTCTGATACAGTGTAGACAGAGCTCCTGCCCCTGTGCACCTGGGTCTGATACAGTGTAGACAGAGCTCCTGCCCCTGTGCACCTGGGTCTGATACAGTGTAGACAGAGCTCCTGCCCCTGTGCACCTGGGTCTGATACAGTGTAGACAGAGCTCCTGCCCTGTGTACCTGGTCTGATACAGTGTAGACAGAGCTCCTGCCCTGTGTACCTGGTCTGATACAGTGTAGACAGAGCTCCTGCCCCTGTGCACCTGGGTCTGATACAGTGTAGACAGAGCTCCTGCCCTGTGTACCTGGTCTGATACAGTGTAGACAGAGCTCCTGCCCCTGTGTACCTGGTCTGATACAGTGTAGACAGAGCTCCTGCCCCTGTGCACCTGGGTCTGATACAGTGTAGACAGAGCTCCTGCCCCTGTGCACCTGGGTCTGATACAGTGTAGACAGAGCTCCTGCCCTGTGTACCTGGTCTGATACAGTGTAGACAGAGCTCCTGCCCTGTGTACCTGGTCTGATACAGTGTAGACAGAGCTCCTGCCCCTGTGCACCTGGGTCTGATACAGTGTAGACAGAGCTCCTGCCCTGTGTACCTGGTCTGATACAGTGTAGACAGAGCTCCTGCCCTGTGTACCTGGTCTGATACAGTGTAGACAGAGCTCCTGCCCCTGTGCACCTGGGTCTGATACAGTGTAGACAGAGCTCCTGCCCTGTGTACCTGGTCTGATACAGTGTAGACAGAGCTCCTGCCCTGTGTACCAGGTCTGATACAGTGTAGACCGAGATCCTGCCCCTGTGTACCTGGTCTGATACAGTGTAGACAGAGCTCCTGCCCTGTGTACCTGGTCTGATACAGTGTAGACAGAGCTCCTGCCCTGTGTACCTGGTCTGATACAGTGTAGACAGAGCTCCTGCCCTGTGTACCTGGTCTGATACAGTGTAGACAGAGCTCCTGCCCTGTGTACCTGGTCTGATACAGTGTAGACCGAGCTCCTGCCCCTGTGTACCTGGTCTGATACAGTGTAGACAGAGCTCCTGCCCCTGTGCACCTGGTCTGATACAGTGTAGACAGAGCTCCTGCCCCTGTGTACCTGGTCTGATACAGTGTAGACAGAGCTCCTGCCCTGTGTACCTGGTCTGATACAGTGTAGACAGAGCTCCTGCCCTGTGTACCTGGTCTGATACAGTGTAGACAGAGCTCCTGCCCTGTGTACCTGGGTCTGATACAGTGTAGACAGAGCTCCTGCCCCTGTGTACCTGGTCTGATACAGTGTAGACAGAGCTCCTGCCCCTGTGCACCTGGGTCTGATACAGTGTAGACAGAGCTCCTGCCCTGTGTACCTGGTCTGATACAGTGTAGACAGAGCTCCTGCCCTGTGTACCTGGGTCTGATACAGTGTAGACAGAGCTCCTGCCCCTGTGTACCTGGTCTGATACAGTGTAGACAGAGCTCCTGCCCCTGTGTACCTGGTCTGATACAGTGTAGACAGAGCTCCTGCCCCTGTGTACCTGGTCTGATACAGTGTAGACAGAGCTCCTGCCCCTGTGCACCTGGTCTGATACAGTGTAGACAGAGCTCCTGCCCCTGTGTACCTGGTCTGATACAGTGTAGACAGAGCTCCTGCCCTGTGTACCTGGTCTGATACAGTGTAGACCGAGCTCCTGCCCCTGTGCACCTGGTCTGATACAGTGTAGACAGAGCTCCTGCCCCTGTGCACCTGGGTCTGATACAGTGTAGACAGAGCTCCTGCCCTGTGTACCTGGTCTGATACAGTGTAGACAGAGCTCCTGCCCTGTGTACCTGGTCTGATACAGTGTAGACAGAGCTCCTGCCCTGTGCACCTGGTCTGATACAGTGTAGACAGAGCTCCTGCCCTGTGTACCTGGTCTGATACAGTGTAGACAGAGCTCCTGCCCTGTGTACCTGGTCTGATACAGTGTAGACAGAGCTCCTGCCCTGTGTACCTGGTCTGATACAGTGTAGACAGAGCTCCTGCCCTGTGTACCTGGTCTGATACAGTGTAGACAGAGCTCCTGCCCTGTGTACCTGGTCTGATACAGTGTAGACAGAGCTCCTGCCCCTGTGTACCTGGTCTGATACAGTGTAGACAGAGCTCCTGCCCTGTGTACCTGGTCTGATACAGTGTAGACAGAGCTCCTGCCCTGTGTACCTGGTCTGATACAGTGTAGACAGAGCTCCTGCCCCTGTGCACCTGGTCTGATACAGTGTAGACAGAGCTCCTGCCCTGTGTACCTGGTCTGATACAGTGTAGACCGAGCTCCTGCCCCTGTGTACCTGGTCTGATACAGTGTAGACCGAGCTCCTGCCCCTGTGTACCTGGTCTGATACAGTGTAGACAGAGCTCCTGCCCTGTGTACCTGGTCTGATACAGTGTAGACAGAGCTCCTGCCCTGTGTACCTGGGTGTGATACAGTGTAGACCAGGGCTCCTGCCCCTGTGTACCTGGTCTGATACAGTGTAGACAGAGCTCCTGCCCTGTGTACCTGGTCTGATACAGTGTAGACAGAGCTCCTGCCCTGTGCACCTGGGTCTGATACAGTGTAGACAGAGCTCCTGCCCCTGTGTACCTGGGTCTGATACAGTGTAGACAGAGCTCCTGCCCTGTGTACCTGGTCTGATACAGTGTAGACAGAGCTCCTGCCCTGTGTACCTGGTCTGATACAGTGTAGACAGAGCTCCTGCCCCTGTGTACCTGGTCTGATACAGTGTAGACAGAGCTCCTGCCCTGTGTACCTGGTCTGATACAGTGTAGACAGAGCTCCTGCCCTGTGTACCTGGTCTGATACAGTGTAGACAGAGCTCCTGCCCTGTGTACCTGGGTCTGATACAGTGTAGACAGAGCTCCTGCCCCTGTGTACCTGGTCTGATACAGTGTAGACAGAGCTCCTGCCCCTGTGTACCTGGGTCTGAACTGCAGTGTAGACAGAGCTCCTGCCCCTGACTGAGTCTTTGAGGCACCTGTAGTGATTGCTGCGTGGGTGGGGACTGTGAAGCCGGGCACCACCCCAGGGACCAGTACACCCAGGACAATGCATGTCTGTGTCACTTGGTGACATCGGCCCGTCTGAACCTGGGCTATTCCCCAGGGCCTCTGACCATGGCTTTCCGGGCCCCACGCACTTCCAAGAGAGCTGCAGCTCCTGAAAGTGGGAACCCACAAGGCTCCCAAACCTGGCCATGGGGAGCCCCCTGGGATCCTGGGCGCTCATCGCCCACAGCACTTTGTCATCGCTGTGTGTGCGCTGGCGAGGAGGGAGCACAAAGCTAGGGGACAACAAGGCCATGCGTGTCCCGGGGCCGTGCCCAGCGCTTGGCCACAGGTGACGGTGGGCGTCTGGGTGCGCGTCTCTCCCACCCGCCGTGCGGGCTACCTGACGTAGGAGATGTAGGACATCCACTGCAGGTACGTGGGGATGGTGTCGAAGCTGACGAAGAACCCTGAGAACAGCAGGACCGGGATGGCCGTCACGGGGCCCACGAACGTCGCCACCTGGGATGGGACACAGCGCAGCTGACTGCAGGCCCCCACAGGCAGCCCGAGTCACCGTCAGCAGGACAAGGCGAAGGCTGGGAGGTCATCAGGGCACAGAGTGGGGAGTGCAGAGGTGGGAAGAGGAGCAGGGCTCCCAGGCCAAGGGCGGCAGGGGGCCTTCAGGGGCCAGGGGTGCAGCTGCCCCCAGGAGCTGCCCATGGTGGGGTGTTGCGACACCTGGGGGCTGTCCGGGGGCAAAGGTGCAGCTGGCCCAGCCGTGACCCCAGCCATCTGGGCTGACAGGAGCCCTGTGGGGACCACCAGAGTCCAGTGTCCTGCAGGCCTAGGGGCTGAGGGCGGGGCCGCCCTGGGCTGGGCGTGGCTGAGCTCACTCCACTCCTGACGGAAGGGGCTGATGCAAGGCGGGGCTCCTGACTCCCCCCCGGAGTGCAAGTGGGCCCAGGACACAGCAGGAATTAACGACCACAACTCCTGACTACACCAGAGCAGAAGTGCAGGGCGGACACTGGGGGGGAGAGGGGTGTACGTATTTGGTGTGTGGGGTACCTGTGTGTGGTGTGTGGGGTACATGTGTGTGGTGTGTGCAGTACATGTGTGTGGTGTGTGGGTACATGTGTGTGGTGTGTGCAGTACATGTGTGTGGTGTGTGGGGTACATGTGTGTGGTGTGTGGGGTACATGTGTGTGGTGTGTGGGGTACATGTGTGTGGTGTGTGCGGTACCTGTGTGTGGTGTGTGCAGTACATGTGTGTGGTACCTACTTGTGTGGCACATACGTGTGGGTGTGGTGTATACATGTGTGGTGTGTGGTACACATGTGTGTACCATGTGGCACATATGTGTGGGGTGTGGTGCATACATGTGTGGTATGGGATGTATGTGTCTTGCAGAGTAAATATGTATTACCTGGCACGTACGGGTGTATGTGTACATGTGTGGTGTATGTGCACATGTGTGGTATGCACGTGTATGTGGTATGTGTGGTGTATGTTGTGATATGTAGTGTGTGGGATGCATGCTGTATATGATATGTGGTGTGCACGGTGTGTATATGTGGTGTTTGTGTCGTGTGTGTGGTAAATGTGTGTGTGTAGTGGACATGTGTGTATGGTGGTTACGGTGTGCATGTGTGGTGGACGTGGTGTGTATCTGGCACGGGTGGCATGTGTGGTGCGTGTATGGTTGTGTGCTTACACGTGTGTTGTGTGTGTGGTGCATGTGTGGTGTGGTGTGTGCAGGGCTCTAAGAAGGCCCCCAGCCTGTGCTCTGTCCAGGGAGCCCTGAGGAGGCTGAGGACATGGGGTGGTGGTCAGCCTGGGGAGGGCCTGAGGGGCCGTGGGCTGATCTTGGGGACAGGTGCGCTGTGGGGGAGGGGAGCCCCGGCGAGTGACCCTGCCCGTGGGCTCGTGAGCATCAGGCGGCGCTGTGAGGCCGGTGTGGCCCAGGCACCGCCACAAGCTGATGGCCTGGACAGGAACGCACGCTCAGCACAAGGCGGGCACGGCCGGGTGTGCGGGCTGGGGGCCCACGAGGCGCCCCACTGGGGCAGGGCCTAGGGGGCTGAGCAGCAGGGCGGAGACACCCGACGCTGGTTCCGTGGAGCCAGCACAGCTCATCCAGTGCCCATCTGCCCCGTCTCCAGCGTGAGGTCAGGCTGGGAGACCCTGCTCTGCGGGAGGCCGCTGGGACCCAGGGCCCTGGGAAGGGCGGGGCATACAGGAGGGGGTGACAGGTGCGACTCCCGGGGCTCACCTGGGGTTGCCATGGCCGGCACCTGCTGTGGGTGTCGCCCTTCCCCGGACACCCTGGCCACATCTCGCTACGGGCAAGGAAACAGGCCCAGGGACAAAGCAAGGGGTGGCAGGTGGACCCTGGAGGTGGGACAGTGGAGTGCCGGGCCTGGGACCACAGTGGCCCCACAGGGTCTGCCCACGCCTCGGTTTGTCCGCCGGGGCCGGGCTGCAGTGGCCTGTGGGGCAGGGGCAGGTGCAGGCTCCTCAGAGACCACGGGGCGGCTCAGGGCTGGGGAGTACAACCAGGGGATTCCCGAGAGGAAGCAACAAGACTTGGGTGCTGAGGGCCTTGGGGCCCCCGCAGGTCACCTGCCTGCTGGTCTTCCCACCTGCAGGACGGGGACAGCTTAGCACCGAACTTGTGCTGGGCGAGCTGAGGCCGGGGACGCAGCGCCCAGCACATGAGCAGCTCTGCACTGCCTGTGGGCGCGACCTCTCGGGAATTCGGGGGGGAGGGGGAGGGGAGGAGCAGGTGCGCCGACAGGGCCACAGGCCACGGAAGCGGGGGCCACAGCGCGTCCTTGGCGGCGGCTACCTGCAGGGAAGTGGAGGCCGCTCCGATCAGCAGCCCCAGGGACTGGGCCACGAGCGAGGTCATGGTGCCCAGCGCGGCGAACAGGATGAACCGCACGGCGTCGGACGGCTGAGAGGTCATCCAGTACACGATGCTGCAGTAGGCCACGGGGAACAGGACCTGGCAAGGCAGAGCCGCCCCGTCACCCCGGGGCCGGCGGCATGCGTGGCTCCGCCTCTGCCCTCCGCAGACCCGGCCCCTCCCCCGCCGTGCGCCCGACCTACCTGGAAGGGGACGTCGGCCATGGTCTTGGCGAGGTAGTAGGCCTTCAGGCTGTACCAGTAGTTCAGGTGTTCCCGGAGGAAGACCCCCATCTCCAGCGGAACTGCAAGAGAGGCCGATGCAGCGGTCAGCGGGCGGGCGCACCCAGCCACGAGGTCGAGGGCTGGCGGCCTGACTTGGCTCCAGCGTGTGCCTGCACTCCCAGTGCTGAGAGCCTGCGCGGGCCCAGCTGCCCCTGTGAGCTGCACGGTCGGCGTGGGGAGCACCTGTTGAGCATGGAGCATCACCTCCGTGACCACACAGGTGCCACCTCCAGCCCTTCTCGGCCTGTCTGCCTCGGCTCCCCCTGTACTGCGAGCCCCTCCCCCCCACGCACACTGGTCCTGGGAGTCTGAGGGCACAGAGAGGGTGGTGGGTCCTGGAGGGGAGCCCTCCCTGCTGGACTCTGGCAGAGCCCTGGCTGCCTGCACTGCCCGCCCAGAGCGGCCGAGGCTGCCCCCTCGTGGGCAATCCCGGGCTGCACCAGATCTGTCGGCAAGAGCTTGTCCACTCCCCTAGTCGGCCACAAGGGGGCCACCCTAGTATCTGAACCAGGACACGCTTGCCCAGGGAGACCTGGACCGGCTGGGGGCCGGCAGACCGGAGCAATGTCCCTCCCATGCACCTGTCCCGGGCTGACTGCTGCACCAGGGATTCAGCCCTGTCAACAGTGTCGGCTGTCAGCCCACAGCGGGCCCAGCGCGGCCCCCAGCCGCACAGCGGACCCAGCGCGACCTGTGGCTGTCAGCCCACAGCGGACCCAGCACAACCTGCGGCCGTCAGCCCACGGCGGACCCAGCACAACCTGTGGCTGTCAGCCCACAGTGGGCCCAGCACAACCCCCGGCTGTCAGCCCACAGCGGACCCAGCACAACCCCCGGCTGTCAGCCCACAGCGGACCCAGCACAACCCCCGGCTGTCAGCCCACAGCGGACCCAGCACAACCCCCGGCTGTCAGCCCACAGCGGACCCAGCACAACCCGTGGCTGTCAGCCCACAGTGGGCCCAGCACAACCCCCGGCTGTCAGCCCACAGCGGACCCAGCACAACCCGTGGCTGTCAGCCCACAGTGGGCCCAGCACAACCCCCGGCTGTCAGCCCACAGCGGACCCAGCACAACCCCCGGCTGTCAGCCCACAGCGGACACAGCACAACCCCCTGCTGTCAGCCCACAGCGGACCCAGCACAACCTGTGGCTGTCAGCCCACAGTGGGCCCAGCACAACCCCCGGCTGTCAGCCCACAGCGGACCCAGCGCAACCCGCGGCTGTCAGCCCACAGCGGACCCAGCACGACCTCCGGCTGTCAGCCCACAGCGGGCCCAGCACAACCCCCGGCTGTCAGCCCACAGCGGACCCAGCACAACCACCGGCTGTCAGCGAGAGCAGTGGGAACAGCAGGTAAAGCCACCGTCAGTGGTGCCGGCATCCCATATGGACGCTGGTTCGAGTCCTGGCTGCTCCCCTTCCAATCCAGCTCTCTGCTATGGCCTGGGAAAGCAGTAGAAGATGGCCCAAGTGCTTGGGCCCCTGCACTCACGTGGGAGACCGGGAGGAAGCACCTGGCTCCCTGGCTTCAGATCAGCCCAGCTCATCTAGGGAGTGAACCAGCGGATGGAAGACCTCTCTCTCTCTCTCTCTCTCTGTCTCTCTCTCCCCACAAATAAACAAGTCTTTTATAAAAAAAGCAAGACTGTGTGTGCAGAAAGCCCATGTGCTGGCCGAGGCGCCCCGGCCCCCGTTCCTGGGTGGAATCCAGAGCGGGCAGGAGGCGGCTGTGGCCGGGCACTCACACGTCAGGACCGTGGGCATGAGGGCGGCAAACATGAGGAAGAGCATGGAGAAGAAGAGGAAGCCGGAGTTGCTCAACACCTTCTTGGCTTCATTCCCGATCCCCAGGTAGAGCAGGCCGATGAGGAGGCCGATCCCGATGTGCGAGGTGATGCGCAGGTGCGTCAGGACCTGGGCGCAGGGGAGCCAGCGGTCAGAGCGGGAGGCCTGGCCTCTGCGGCGGCCCCACTCAAGCTTCAGCCTCCCCTCCCCTCGGCCAGCTCAGACCCACAGCCCTGCCATGTGCACACATGCACACATGACATATGTGTGCACACACATACACCATGCATGCAAACACGCACACACCATGTGTGTGCACACACATGTACACCACGTGCAGGCACGTGTGTGCGCACACACAGCAGGCTTTGAGAATAGAAGTCTTCGCTGCTCTTTGTTAAATCCTCTTCAACTACAACAAGCAAGGAAAGTCCACCTTCAGCAGGGAGAGCAGCAAAAGCAGTGGTGGGATAGTGAGGGAGGGGCTGGGTGGGAGGCGCAGCCCTCAGGGCTCCCGCCTGGGGGGTCACGGGCAGACCCCTCTGTCTGCCTAGCCCAGAGCCAGCAGCCGCACTGCGCACGCCCCCTCCCAGCAGGTGGCCAGTCACCTTGCCTGGGCACCGCCTTAGCCATGGGGTTGGTTTGGCTACCACCTGTGAAGACGAGGGCCTGGCTGCCTGCTGCCTCCAGAGGCGGGGAGGGCCACCATGGGTGCTGCCCCTCATCCCTTCCCTCCGCCCTGTGTGTGGCCTGCAGCTGCCTTCACACGGAGCCCCAGGACGGGAAGACAGAGGGGGCCGAGCCACGACCCGACCCACGGCTTCCAGCGAGGCACAGACACCAGCCGTGGCACACACACGCGCGTGGCGGATCATCTGTGCCCACAGCTGGCGGTGCAGGCGGTGCAAGGCAGACAGCAGGGCGAGGAAGGAGCGAGGGGCCGGACGAGCCGCCCCCCCTGCAGCCATGGCTTCCAGCGAGGCACAGACATCGGCTGTGGCACACACACACACGTGGCGGATCGTCTGTGCCCACAGCTGGCGGTGCGGGCTGGGCAAGGCAGACAGCAGGGCGAGGAAGGAGCGAGGGGTGGGACGAGCCGCCCCGCAGCCACGAGCTGGGGTCAGAGGCACAGACACCGGCCGTGGCACACACACACATGTGGTGGATCGTCTGTGCCCACGGCTGGCGGTGCGGGCTGGGCAAGGCGGACAGCAGGGCGAGGACGGAGTGAGGGGCGGGACGAGCCGCCCCGCAGCCACGGCCTGGGGTCAGAGGCACTCACGGAGTCTCTCATGATGCTGAGGAACGTCCTCCGGAACAGGATGCAGAACTGGGTGAGGCAGCTGGCCGAGAAGCTGTGGCAGCCCTCCACGGAGGCGGAGTCCTGCGGGCACACGCGCCGGCGTGAGTGGACGGGGCGCCGCGCGCGGCAGGCGGCTCTGCCCGGGGCGCGCGGGTCCACATTACCTGTCTCAACCCCTGCTTTACCTCCTCAGAGGGCCGGTGCCAGAGGAAGGGGTTCACCTCGGCTTCGCCCCCCAGGTCCCGCTTGTAGTCCGAGTCACACATGCCCTCCCGCACCGCTCGAACCAGGCGGCCATTCTGATCGCCGTACTCGCCGGACGCGACCTCCATGACTGCCAGAGACAGGGGTGGAGGCAGCATCAGCCTGGGGCTCCCGGGATGGGGTGGGGTGGGGGCTGGGACGCTGTCACCCGGCAGCAGCACAGTCACGACTGGTGGGGACTTTGCAGCCCATGACACAGGGGCTGCCTGGCGATGACAGCGGGGTGGTGCCAATCATTTATCAACCAGTGTTTGGCCCCTCCCCCGGGCGAGGTCTCCTGTCCAGGCAGGAGAAATACACAATGCTCCGTGACGTCAGACAGCCTGGGAAGCCATCAGTTGCCCCAGCTTCCAGCCCCAGGGCTTCTTCCGGCTGAGGCTGGGGTGGGGAGCAGAAGGGGGCGGGACCTCTCCACCAGGGCTCTGGGAAGGGAATGCCCACTGCCACATGGGGGTCCTTGGCAGCTGGGGGACACCCAGGTCTTGGACCCTCGGCCTGCACCTGGCAGACCCCAGCGCGTGAATGCTCGCCTGGCCTCCCTCCCGCCCATCCTGCACCCCGAGTCAGCTCCTCTCCACTCCAGGTCTCCCTCTGTCCCGCCCCCTCCTCTCCAACACAGCCTGTTTCCTGTGAGAGAGAGAGGTCTCCCAGGAGCAACGTCCCAAGGATCACAACTTGGGAACTGGTGTCCCGGGAGTCACCTGCCCAGAGACAAAGGCCCCCGGGAGCCTCGGAACGGGGCCTCCGTGGGGAGGGGTCACCACACCCATGACCTATCTTGAGCTGAGTTCATCCTGGGTTAGAGCGGATCCTAAATCCAGTGACCAGTGTCTTTGTGGAGGGACAGGCCAGGCCCCGCAGCGACATAGGCAGGTGTTTGGGGGAGCCGAGACCTCTCCCTGCGTCCTTTGTAAGCTCCGCCACAGGGCGGCACCTGAGCCCCTCCTGGAATATTCTAGACCTTCCTAACTTGGGTCAGATAAAAGTGGGAGCCACAGAGCAGACAAGAGTCTGTTTCTTCCCAGCTGGCCAAGGCTCTACTCACCGAAGTCGGCCGGGTTGTGGTAGGTGGGGCAGCTCAGCCCCAGGTCCCTTAAATACGGCACGAGGTTGGAGACCTTGCCCCGGTACACACACTGGCCCTGGCTCAGCACGTAAAGCTGGAGAAAGGGAGGAGGGGAGCATCAGCACCCGCCCCCAGGGGCCATCAATCAACCAGCCGGCCCCGCCTTCCTCCTAGAACACCTCCCCTACCCCCCCCCCCCGCCACAGGACAGCTCACGGCCCCCGCTGAGGTTCCAGGAGAAACCCACGCATCGTGGGGAAGACGGACAGCAGGGGGCCAAGCATCATTTTACCATTTGACATCACTTGCTTTTTATTTCACGCTAACCCTTGCTCAGGAAAGAGCCGGGGCTGTGGGAAGACACGTTTCACCTGTGTGGGACCTGGCTGTGGTTAGCACCAGGATCTGAGGCATCGTGGGGTTGCTGGAGCCTGGTGTTAACTGTCCGCAGGCGGCCCCACTTCAAGGTGGTCAAGCACCAGCGAACTTAGTGATGGCCCCGATCCCAGGCCCCGCCTGCAGGGGCCCAGCGGGCTCCGCCCAGCACTTCCTAGCCCCGCCCCCCGAGCTGCTGAGAGAGTGCAGTGGGCTGGGCACTCAGGGGTGGGGGCGGAGGGCTGGGCCCGCCTACCTGGTCGAAGAGCTCGAAGAGCTTGGCGCTGGGCTGGTGGATGGTGCAGATGATGGACCGGCCGCCCTGAGCCAGGCCCTTCATGAGCGAGAGCACCTGGAAGCAGGAGGCGCTGTCCAGGCCACTGCAAGCAAGGGGCACCGTGAGACGCTGTGGGCAGCGGGCAGTGGGCAGCGGGGACGTGCCCACGGCCCCGGGGGCAGGCTCTGCTCCAGCCAGTGGGGGCTGTGGAGGTCAGGCTGGCTCCTGCTGGGTCCAGGGGTGTCCAGGATGGGGATGGTGGGAGCTCCGCCCATCTTGGGGGAGGGGCTTCAGAACTGTGTGGCTGGGCAGCGGCACTTCCTCCCCAGGACATGAAAAGGGCCAGGGGGCACAGCCTGGGGCTGGCGCCGGGGGTCACCAGGGGCCGAAGCTACGCCCCGCGGGGGTCTCACTTGACATGCGTGGGTGCCTTTCCTGTGGATGCAGGCTCCCGGGGTGACCGCCCTTCCCCCCCTCCCTCTCCAGCCACCCCTGGCCCTCATGCCCACAGCCAAGGGCAAGGGTTTGGGCGTGTGGGGACAGATCTCCGGGGCCGCGCCCCCCAGAGTGCGTGCAAGGGCTTCGCTTTTGCTGAAACAGGTACACAGGGGCTGCACAGGGTCGAAGCAAACCCAGCAGACGCGCCCCTCCCTGGAGAAGGGCCCAGTCCAGCTGGGCTGTGGAGAAGCGAGCGGACAGGGAAGACGGACAGTGGAGCATCGGGGTCAGAGGTCACTACAGCACCCCACCTGCTCCCCCGGGTGGGGAGGCGGTCAGGAATTAAGTGAGCGAGGCACAGCCGTGGGCACCAGGGCAGAGCTACGTGACTGCTGCCAGGGACCCTGGATGCAGGGGGCGTCCCTGGGAGAAGGTCAGGGCCTGGGCAGGGGTGGAGAGACAAGGAACCCCTAAAGACGGTTCTGTCTGGGGACCCCTCTGAGCCTTAAACATGCGGTGTTTCCAGAACTTGTGGGGCACCAGGCCCCCTTCCCAGGGCTCCCAGCGCTTGCTCCAGGGTGGCTGTGCCTTCGGGGCCTTGGTAGTACAAGCACCGAGAAGGGGCAGTTCCCCCAAACCACACCCCCATGATGAGTGCACACCGGCCCCTGCCCCGTATCCCAAGAGAGAGAAACGGGAAGGAGGGGAGCAGAGCCCATGCCCCCCGAGGCCGTGCAGGGGGTCAGGGCCGGCCCACAAGTTCAGAGGACGCCCATGCCCCCCAAGGCCGTGCAGGGGGTCAGGGCCGGCCCACGAGCTCAGAGGACGCCCTCACCCCAGACCCCAGCCCAGACCCCCTGCGTACCTGGTGGGCTCGTCAAAGAACATGACGGGCGGGTTGTTGACCAGCTCCAACGCGATGGCCAGACGCTTCCGCTGCCCGCCCGACAGGCTCCCCGTGCGGGTGTGGGCGCAGGTCAGCAAGCCGAGTGCCGTCAGGATCTCCTTGACCTGTGGGCGACAGAACCAGGGTCCCCATCAGGAACTGCGTGCCCACCAGGGCCACGTGGAGAGCCCTCCAGCCTCCCCGCGTCTCCCAGGGGCCACCTGGTGCCAAGCAAGACAGGCACTGCTTCCAACTCCTGACCCGGGCCACGGAAGCAGCACTGGAGTCAGACCCGAGGACCCTGGCTGGAGGTGTGGGCGTGGCCCTCGCTCCCAGAGACAGAGGAGGTGCCGATCACTAGCTGATGAGTGGGCGGGCGATCAGTTTGTGACCAGCACATGACCGGATCTGCAAGGTGCCTCCTCGGATGCCAGCCCACAGGAGGCGGAGGCTTGGTCGGCTGTAGCCTCCGGGCCAGGCTCACCACCACGTGCCTTAGGGCTTCCTCCAGAATCCATGCAACCTTAATCTCCTTGGGCTGGGCAGCCCCAGGTGGCCAGAGCCAGCAGACCTCAGGGCATGGCCTCGCTGGGGAGTCAAGGTTCTGTAGGAGGGTGGGGGATTCACAGGGGTGAACGTGTCCACTCCGGGTTTTTCAATCATTCATGCACTATGTGTGCAAGGTGCAGCGGGGTGACAGAGGAACCGGCACACTCTGCCGGCAGGCGGGGACAGGTGCAGTGTGTGGGAGACAGGTCTGGGGATGGAGCCTGTGCTGCCCCTCTCTGCTGGTGCCCCCACCCCACCCCGCTGCCCCCTTCCAGAATATCTTGTCTCTGAGACAAGGAGGCAGCTGTAGGGAGACGGCCCGGATGCCCAGCAGGGTGGGCGCAGGTGGGCTGGGATCTCCTGGTGTTTTCTCTCCTGTGTAGACCCAGGATGAGGTCCATGGGGTCCCCAAAGCCACTCGCTGACAGACTGGAACACCGAGCAGCTCTGATGGATCTGGGCCCACTCTGGGTGCCTACACAGACACGGCACATAGCTGCTTCCCCGTGCACCTGCAGCAGGGACCGCCAGCATCCTGAGCCCCTCCGGCTGCACCTGCCCTACCACAAGGCCGGCCCCGCCGCTCCAGCTCGGCCTCAGTGATGAGGCTGTGCGTGTTGGTTTGTTTTGCTCCTCCTCCTCCTATGTCCTCCTGGGCCTGGTGGCTCTGGCCTCCCTCCTGAGGAAGGAACCACTGGGAACAGGGCCGACTGGCAGGAATGGAGGCACGCGGGAGATCAGTGGTGGGTTTCTAACCACGGCGGGGCTGGGTGCTCGGAGGCAGGGATGTGCACTGTGGCCGACCCAGTGCTGCAGGTGAGGCGGGAGCAGGACGCAGCCCACCTGCTGCAGGGCACGGCGAGGGGCCAGGCGTGGTCCAGAGGCCACTGTGGTCCTGCAGCCGCACACAGGGAGATGGGGCTCAGGGCCCAGCAACCTCTGCCTGGGGCTGTGGCTTCCTCCTCTCGGGATGAGGGTGGGGTCGGGGGGGAGCTGACCTTGAACATGGAAGGGGGAGCTGACAATGGACATAGGAGGGAGGAGGGAGCTGACTGTGGACATAGGAGGCGAAGGGAGGGTAGCTGACCTTGTGTGTGGTGGGGGAGAAAGGGGAGAAGGGAGCTGACCATGGACGTGTTGGGGTGGGGGAGGGAGTCGACCCTGGGCATGGTGGCAGGGAGGAGGGTGTGGCCTTGGATATGAGAGGAGGTTCCACTAGCCCAGGGTGAGGTTGCTAGGCCACTGACCCTGCATCACCAGGCTGCTGACCTGGAGCTGCCTCTCAACCACCGCGGAGAACCGCCGTCCAGCTGGATCCCTGCTCTGGGGATGTCAGGAGCTCTGGGGCAGGGCTGGGGGAGCGGTGGTCTGCAATCTCCATAACACGGTGCCAACGTGGCCAGGGGCTCCCTGCTCCCAGCCCGCACCATCGGTCACAGCCCGGGCCTGCGCCTCCAGGGGGCAGAACCACACGCAGTCCCCACTGTCCCATCTCAGAGTTCTGCAGGAAGCGTTTCCATAGCAACAAGCAGCTGTTTGTTCCTCCCAGGAACCAGACTGAGCGGGGGAGGGGGGGTGTCCAGTGCAGAGGTTATGGTGGGTGCTACCTGAGACGCCTGCATTTCATATCTGAGTGCCTGGTTCAAGTCCCAGCTTCTCCACTTCTGATTCAACTCCCTGCTAAAGCCCACCCCGGGAGGCAGCAGACGATGGCTCAGCACTTGGGCCCTGCCACTCAGACCCGGCGTGAGCTCCTGGCTCCCGGCGTGGGCCTGGCCCAGCCCTGGCTGCTGCAGGCATTTGAGGAGTGACCCAGCAAGGGGACATCTGTCTCCCCATCTTTAATTTTAAAAATAAAAAGGAATTTCCTTTCTCGAAAAGAACTGAAAGAAACAAGGTTCTGTCTGCCTACACTTGGCACTGTCACCCTGAAACGGGCTGGATCCCAAGAGATTTCGAGGGTGCAGTGGCGGGGAGGGGGGAGCCCCAGGCTGCCGACCACCGTGTGCCGAATACCAGCGTGTTTTAAACCGGCTCGAGATGAGCCAGCCTGCGCAACGAGGGACGTGAAGTGCGGTGACGGGAAGCGGCGGACGCCCCATGGCCGGTTCAGCCACACCCTGCTGCACACTTGTCCCCCACCTCCACGGCAGGAGCCAAGGGTACCTGGGGCACGCACCCCACCCATCCCACGCTCTCCACAGGGGCCAGAGGAGACAGACTAGCACTGCAGGGCGGGCCTGCCCGAGCGCCAGCCCCCCGAGACTCCCAGCAGCCCCCGCCCAGAGTGACGAGGGGTCAAGCCCCCTCCCCGTGCGGCCTTCTGGGGGGCTCCCTCTGCACCTGCACCCCTCACTCTCCCTGGTGCCTTAGTTTCTGTGTTTAAAGACCAGCTAATAACACCCCGAAGCCAGATTGCTTCTTGCCAGTGTGTGTGTGGGTGGAGGGTGGTTATTTTTAAACGAATGACTAACCATCTTCATTGTCAGTATTTAAAGACAAACAATTGAATATAAAGTGTATTAAACACTCAGAGGCACAGAGCGCCGGGCCAGCCGGGAAGGGGGCGTCCTCCATCCGCCCACGCGGGCCAGCCGTTGGCTCCTGGATCTGAGAGCAGAAGCCGTGACTCTGGCCCCAGCGCAGTCTCTCCTGGACTCTGGCTGCGCAGCCCAGGGTGTGCCCTCACCAGTCCCTGCCTCCTGCGAGAAGGAGAGGTGGAAACAGCCAAGCCACACACAAACCAGCACCGCAGAGCCCCGCACTCTGGACCCCCTGGGCACTCACCATCTCCCTCCTGCCTTCGTCTTTCTCCTGCAGCTTCAAGTGCGCAGACACCTGCGGGGACAAGGGGGACGGTGTGGAGCAGAGGCATGGCTGCCGCACGGCGGGCCCCACGGCCACCTGCCACAGAAAACCCCAGAAGGCCTCGGCCCCTGCCCTGGGGATAACCCGGGCCGGGCTGCGGGCGAGCGCTGCGTGTCCCTGTGCCTCCACCCTCTCGTGGACCTGTGAGACGTCAGCTGTGGGCAGTGTGGAGAAATTAGGCCCCCAGCATCAGGAGCCCAGGACCTGCCCAGCGGGCCTGGGAGGTTGGAGTCAGGGCACCCAGGCCTCAGCCACAGGCTCGCGCTGCACCCGGATGCTGCTCCTGGCTGCGCTGGGTTTCCCTGAGACCCCGTCCACAGCACAGCACTGGGCCCCTGACCCTGACCCCACGCCTCTACCGACAGCAGCGGTCCTGGGCAAACAGGGAGCCCAGTCCTCCCCGGCACAGGGGTGAGGTCACAGCCTGCCCACCTCATGGTCTAGGGCGTGGCTGCAGGGGCAGAGGGGAGGGGAGAGTGGCAGTGAGGTCACAGACCCAGATGGCCAGGGCTAGGCCGCCGGGACCGGACGTCTCCACAGCGGAAGACACTGGGAGTGAAAGGAAGCAGTGACTGAGCACCTGCTAGATGCCCCCGCCTTCCGTGCAGCATCCCCTCGGGGGGAGGGGCCTGCGGCTGGGGGAGGTGACAGCTGCATGGCAGGGAGGCGGAGCCCAGCACTCAGAGGGGCCTCCAGGTCCCCGCGTGGCCACGGGCAGCCCTAGGACCCTGGCTTGCGGCTCAGCTCTCACAGGGCTGTGTGCGCACGGCTGGGACCCGGCAGGTGCTGGCCAATCACTGGCAGGCAGGTGGGTGAGAGAAAGAGGCCCTCTTGGCTCCAACACAGGCTCCAGATGAGCTGAGACTTGGGCCTGACACACAGAGGGAAGAAGTCCCGGCACGACCCAGGGAGCAGGACCCTCCCCGCTGGCTGACCTCGGGGGCGGGGCGGGGCGGCTCACCATCATGGCCTCGTGCACCGTGAGGTGTGGCAGCAGCATGTCGTCCTGCATGATGTAGCAGGACACCTTCCGGAAGCAGCGCAGGTCCCGGGGCGTGCCGTTGATGAGGACCGCCCCCTTCATGCCCGTCTCCCTGCACAGCAGAGTGGAGAGGGAGCCGTCAGCCCCAGGCCCGCCCGTGCACCACACAGACAGGGCCCCGGGCTGTGCCTTCCCCAACCCAGCAGCGACAGGGACGCTCCTGTGTGCAGCCTGGAGGTGGGACGTGCCCGCCTGGCTCTGCGGAGCTTTGTCAGATCGGCTTCTGGAACGCTCTGTGTGCAGCTCAGGCTGTGCCAACTGCCCCCCACCCCCAGGCCAGTGACAGCTGGTGGTGGGGGGCTACAGGCACTGAGTCTCCAGCCATCCCAGGACCTGTCATGGCAGCTCTGGTCCCAGGGGCTCCCGGGGTTGTGTCTGGTTCCAGCTTCGTTCACCCATTGCTGCGGCTGCGGGCCTCGTGGTGTCCCGTTCTCCACCCCGGGCAACAGGCCGGGACCCACTGGCTCACCCCTGGGTACCCAGGCCTGCAAGGGCCAGCTCCAGGCTCCAGGCTCTGCAGGGATTAGTAAGGGTGGTGCCTGAACTGACTGCTGTGTGACCCGCTGAACGGTGGGGACCCCACAGGAGACCCTCGGTGCTGAGCACTGGGCTCTAACCTCGAGACAAGAGTGGAACAGGCAAGGATTTGTCCTAAGTGGGATTTCTAAACGTCTTAACTCCTTGGGGCTGGCGCCGTGGTGTAGCGCATGGAGCCGCCACCTGTGACACTGGCATTGCGTGTGGGTGCTAGTTCCTGTCCCAGCTGCTCCCCCTCCAATCCAGATCTCTGCTAATGGCCTGGGAAAGCGACAGAAGACAGAACTACCTGGGACCCTGCCACCCCGTGGGAGACCCGGACGAAGCTCCCAGCTTCGGTTTGGCCCAGCCCCTGCCGTTGTGGCCATCTGGGGAGTGAACCAGCGGATGAAAGCTTTCTCTGTCTCTCTCTCTCTCTCTCTCTCTCTCTGTCTCTCTCTCTCTCTCTGTCTCTCTCTCTCTCTCTCTGTCTCTCTCTCTCTCTCTGTAACTCTTTCAAATAAGTAAGTAAATCTTGTTTTAGGAAAAATGCTAAATCCTTACATTAAACATAACTCAGAAGCCTTAGGGCAAGTGGGGATGGTGGTCATTTTCTCAGGAAGTGGAGTGATTAGGACAGGGGTCCCCTGTCATCAGCAAGGTCGCTCCCCAAGAGGTGCTGACCCCTGTGGATACCAGGCTTGCTCCCTGGGGCACACATCCACGACACCTCGACAAAGGTCAATGTCTGCAGCAGCCGCGGTGCATGGCAACAGAACAGAACAGTCACAGCACCGGCTGTCAGCTGACCGCCAGCGTCACCGCTCCTGCGCTTTGGGGCGTTACTAAGAGACGCAAGGGGGAGCTTCCCCTGAGAGTGAGCCTCTAACTGACAGGTGCCGAGTGAGTGACGGGCGGGAGGCGACTCTCTTCCCGGACGGACGGGACACAGCAGGCGGGCAGGAGGCAGCACTGTGCCGCTCAGAAGCGCTAGGAGCCGCGTGTTGCAGTGACTGTTCAGTGACTGTCTGCAGACTGCGCTTCACCACGGGTGGCTGAAGCCTTGCACAGCCGAGCCCAGAGGCAGAGGAGCCGCTGGGTTATTTCGTCTCTGTTTGCTCAGTGAACCCAGGGACCCATGAGAACAGAAAAGAACTGGCTTAGTAAACACTTGTGAAGGTGCGGCTGTCTTGTTGTCTACAAGCAAACCACACAACCGTCCCAAGCCCTCCACTGCCGCTGTCTTCCTGGGCCCGGACCCCCTCACAGGCTGCAAAGCCCCCTGCTGCTGAGCCCCACCGGGGCCCGGGTGTGCCGAGCCTGGCGGAGCTGCGGGCGCCAGCACTGTCCCCGGTGATGGCACAGATGGAGGGGGCGCTGCCGACAGCCGCGGCGGGGTGTGCTCACCTGTATCCGGCCAGAATGTTCATGAGCGTGGATTTCCCGGCCCCCGAGGGGCCCATGATGGCCACCAGCTGTCCGCTGTTGAACTTCCCAGAAATCCCCTTCAGAAGGGTCTTGTACCCTGCAAAAAAGCAGCGCGTGCTGGTTCCCCACTGCCACAGGCTTCGCTCTGCCGTCCGCGGACAGACGCCCAAGGCAGCATCCCACGCCCTGGTGCCCAACGTCGCCTGTGATGCGATCCCATCTCAAGTGCTGGTTTGAGTCCCGACTACGCTGCTTCTGGTCCAGCTCCATGACACCTTGAGTGCTTGGGGCTGTGCCACCCACATGGGAGACTCCGACGGAGCTTCTGACACCTGCACAGCTCCAGATATTGTGGACATCTGGGCAGGGAACCAATGGATGGAAGATCTCCCTCCCTCCCTCTCTCTCTCAAGCAGATGAAAATAAGTAACAAGTGCTGTGTCCTAGGTGAGAAACGGCCCGTGTCTTTTCGATGCCCCCTTTCACATCCTCGCTTGCGTCTGGCTATAATTTTATCAGCAAATGCACCATGCTTCAGAGGCGACAAAGCACTTCCCCACGCTCCACCCAGGCCGTGAGGAGCCCCCCGCTCCCATTTCACAAGGAGCAAGACCTGGCCCTGCAGCCACGGTGAGCAGACCCCGCTCGGAGCCGCGCCCTGCCTGGTGCTCCCCTCCCCCGCCCTCCATGGCCCACTCGTGCCCAGTGAACTGAATTCACTGCCCTTCGCTAGCAGGTTATTTATTCTTATCGGTTTATATAAACATAAATTTGCATGCAATTTATTTATAAATCGTTTCTCTGATAATGATTACATTATCTATTCCTTAGTTAATAATTGAGTTTGCCGTCTTGCACGCACACCAGATCGCTTTGGCACCTCCGCCAAGCACCAGCGGGGGAACCGGTCCACCCCCGGCGAAGCCCCTGACTTTCCAAGCCGACCTGTTTGGGGCCCCGTACACAACAGAGACCTGGGCCGGCACCACGGCTTAACAGGCTAATCCTCGCCTTGCGGCGCTGGCACACCGGGTTCTAGTCCCGGTCGGGGCGCCGGATTCTATCCCGGTTGCCCCTCTTCCAGGCCAGCTCTCTGCTATGGCCCGGGAGTGCAGTGGAGGATGGCCCAAGTCCTTGGGCCCTGCACCCGCATGGGAGACCAGGAGAAGCACCTGGCTCCTGGCTTCAGATCAGCGCAGTGCGCCGGCCGCAGCGGCCATTGGAGGGTGAACCAATGGCAAAAAGGAAGACCTTTCTCTCTGTCTCTCTCTCTCTCACTATCCACTCTGCCTGTCAAATAAATAAATAAAATTTTTTAAAAATTAAAAAAAAAAAAGATTAAAAAAAAAAAAAGAACAGAGACCTGGACTCACAGGAAGGACGCCCGATCCAGAAACGTTTCTCCATGTCGATCAGACCAGGATGACCCTCCCTCCCGTGATCGAGAACCGCGTGTACACACGGTCTCAGCTCCAGCACATGTGCTTACAGGGACCCCGTGGCGCGAGGGGCAGGAGGGCCCGTGGTCCCTGGTTTAGGCTTTGTCTGCCTGAGCCTGGGTCCCCGGGGAGTTTGCTCCCCGCCGCCCTCCCTCCTGCCTTTCACAGACGGGACTCTGCAGACCCAGAGCTGTCACAGGAGCCACCTTGACTTGGACAGGAAGTCCCTGAGGCCTTGTCTAAGGGAGGCAGAGAAGCGGAAGCCACAGCCAGGAAGCTCGCAGCCCCGTGCAGCTGACTCTGTCCGGAGGCGCAGGCAGCTGTGGCCCTGGGGGGGGCTGAGAGTCATCCCAGGTTCTGGGGCAACAGGGCAGGGCCTGGCGGGCAGCTGCAAGCTGCACCGGAATTCAGCTCCCGCGGCCGGGGCACCTGTGACGACAGCAAACACGCAGCCCGGGCATGAGCTGGCGCAGCTGCCCCTCGGTGCACAGACGGGCGGCAGAGACCATTCCTTCCACAAGGCCACGCCCTGCACAGCGGCTTGTCACAACAGAGCCCTGTGGCTTGGGGCTCGGCACCTGGGGACTGTGCATCCCAAGGGACCCACATGACATCATGGAAAGAGCGCTAAATACCAGGCGCCTGCTCACGCGGCGTCTCACCTGTCCTGGCTGGAATCGGGCCTGCTCCAGAGCAAACCCTAAGTCACGGCCTTGAGAAGTTCAGAGCTGCTCCCCACAGCCCAGGAACCGCCTGACGGTGCAGAGAGGCCACAGAAATGACCGTGGGCCTTTAGGAGCCGAAGCGACCCGTACACGGGCGTCCCCGAGGGCAGCCTGCACCTCGGGCTTAGGCAGGGCCCTTCCCCTGTCCAGGACAGAGCCCGCTGCTCCACTCGGCCACAGCGTGAGGCCGTCAATCCCAAATGTGGGGCCACGTCAAGGAGACGCAGCCCGGGCAGGATCTCACACAGCCCAGCCAAAGAGAGGAGGACCCCGTGCGCTTACAACCTCTCCTGCTCCCTGGAACGCTGCGGCCACCCCTCCCGGAGGATGCTGCCAGCCTCCTGTTGTGGCAGCACCTCCTCAGTGGCCCCCATGGTGGCACCAGGGCCAGACTGCAAAGTTGCATTTGGGTCCTAAAGAACAAGACATCTGTAGCCCGTGAAATGGGCAGCTGCCCCCAGCCTGTGCCAGGGCCCATGCGTGGGCAGTATGGCCTGCAGGAGCTGCCCCGGCCAGCGCTGGGTCCACAGTGGGTTCCGGAGGTCAGCGTGCCCCACTGGAGGATAGCCACAGCGAGCAAGGACTGTGCCTGACCAGACACAGGTCCCACTGTGCCGCAGAGGGGCCTGGGAGAGGGTCTCCGGCACAGCCAGCCCTGCCCACCCGTGCCATGGAATCGCCAGCTTGTGCCCCTTGTAGAAACCCACACGGAGCTGAGGCTGGCTAGGGCCGTCTTGGTCCCTTTCACAGTTAGTCCCCACGGCTGTGCATATGGGAGAGACCAGCGTGCGTGGGTGCTGGTCCTGTTCAGAGCCGCTCGCTGTGGAAACAGCAGGCAGAGTTGTGACCCAGGACCCCTGGGGTCTCCTGCAGAAGCCCCCAGCTGCACCCAACGCCCCTCAGCTGACTCCATTCTGCAACCTGCAGCCAATCCACACAGCCGGTCCGCCTACTCAGACCCACCCTGTGCAGCGTGGGCAGACCCCAGACCCATGTGTCTCCTGCAGGCAGAAAGGAGCAACTGATGGTGTGGCACGAGCGGCTGCCCCGGCCGGGGCGGTGGCCACCACGTGTCAGATGCCACCAAGCACGCAGGTGCAGCGGCCACCACGCGCGCCCTCCCTGCCACCTCAGTCCAGCAGAGTGGCCCAGAGCCACACACCCAGCGGCTGTCGGGCGGCCCCGGTGGTGGAGTCCTGTGGTGCAGCCACAGCAATGGCCTCCCTCGCGGAGTTCAGTCAGGGCCAGCCAGGGCCGCGCTCACGCTGCGGGCTCTGGGGAGGGTCCTCCCTGCCCCTCCCGGCTCCCCATGGCCCTGGGCATTCCCTGGCCTGAGGCTGCCGGGCCCCAGCCTCTGCCTCGGCCCCCCTGCGGCTTCTCCCCTGTGTCTGTGACGCTGTCCGATTTTCCCTCTTCTAACGAGGACCCCAGCGCCTGGGATCGGGCTACCCCACTCCAGGCCGGCAGCATCGTAACCAATTCCCTCTGCAGGGCTCCCACTTCCAAGTACTCCCGTGTTCCCAGGTTCCCTTGGAGGACACACCTGCCCCCACAGCAAGAGGCCCACCACTGGGAGGGATGAGGCCGCCCCACCCGGCTGCACACACAGGCTCCTGCAAGCCCTGAGCGGGGCCGTCTGGAGTGGGGGCCAAGGGCCTGCAGGTACCCCTGCAGCACCAGCACCAACCAGCCAGCTCTGGTCCCAGGAGCTGAAAAGTGAGCCTGCGCAGGCCTCCAGGCTCTCCCAGGTCACGAGAAAGAAGGCGCCGATGTCAGAGCGAGGCCGCGGACCCGCAGCTGAGGCCTGGCCCGAGCCCCACACGCATCGGATTCTGCATCTCAGCTTCATGAGGACCCACAGGGCGGCTTCCACGTCCCGTGTCCCGTGGGTCTGGCTCACGGGCTGAGGATAGTGTCCGTGGAGACACCGGGGTGAGGCAGGCTCTTGGCACACGTGACCCCGTCGTCCTGGGTGTCACCACGGGCCCTGGCGCCCTGTCCAGGCCTTTCCTCCTCAGAGGACCGAGGTGTGGCCCAGAGCTGCTGTAGGTCCAGCTGCCGGGCTGTCCCTCAGGTCTGTGTGGGCTCCACGGACTTCAACGCCGAGCCGCTGGTGCCCTGCCTCGTGCTGGCTTCCCCAGGAGCCTCGGAGAACAGCGGTCAGAGCACGTGGACAGCACAGACGGCAGCCGTGGCCGCCTGCACCTGCTGTGCTTATGGACGAGGGCTCTGCCCCCACGCTAGCACCATGCCCCTCAGCTCCGCCCCCACGCTCCCGCTGGGCCCCAGGCTCCGCCCCCACGCTAGCACCATGCCCGTCGGCTCTTCCCCTAGGCTCCCACAATGCCCGCAGGAGCCACTTCTCTCCTATAAATGTCCACACAGGGGAGGCCCCGGGCCTTGTGGCAGAGGCCAAGGGTCCCTGCGTGGCCGGCGCTGGCTTTGCTCCTGTCACTCACCGCAGAACGCTGACAGCAAGAGCTCAGAGAGGGTAAGTGAGCTGCCCGTGGCCACACAGGTCAGCAAGGAGCCAGGACAGCAACACTGCGCACGATGGAGGCAGCTCTTGACCCCAGGCCAGAGCAGCTCTGCCAGGCCGGGCAGAGCAGATCACGGAGCCAGGCAGCCCCCTCCCCCTATGAGTGGGCTCCTTTCCACGAGTCCACACAGCCAGCTCACCCCAGGAACGTGCATGCAGCCTGCTGCAGACGAGGGGGCAGTGACAAAGGAGAGCCCCACTGGGTCCCCCCAGGCTGAGGACGGCCCCAGCAGTGCCAGGGTCAGAGGGTCTGGAAGCCAGGACTGGGGGACCCCCACCCCAGCCCCCTGATGGCCGCCTTGCATTCCATGGAGATCCTCCAGAAAACACCACGCATCCTGCCCGGGTGTGGGGCGGCGGCTGGCCTCCAGGAGGGCCCAGCCCTGGCCACCCTGGGGACCCCTCACTGGCACGTCTGCCAGGAACTTACATCCCCGGCCCAATGGACGCTCACGGAGCTGCTGTGACCAAAGCCCCATGGCCGCCTGCAGCCCCACACCGCCCACACAAGGCAGCCGAGCAGACGGGAAACCAGGGCCTGTGGCCGAGCCCGCGGGGGCCACTGGACTGCACCCTGCTCACCTGCAGCAGTGGCCGGCTGGCAGCTCACCCGCTCGGTGCTGCTCCGAGTCCCCAGGGTAGGCGGGCGTGGGGCCGGATTTCCCAGCTACACCAACAAAACCAAGCTGTCTGCATCCCACCAGGCTGGGGGCAGGTGAGGTGGGCACCCCAGAGAAACGGGGCCTTGTGCTATGCAGATGGCAAGCCCCACCCTGAAGACCCAGGGCCCTGGCCCCTCCCGAAGTTCAGCTCGCCATAAAGTGCCCGTGGGGAAACGGCAGGGACAGAGTGGCTTCTATCGCTAAAGCCCTGGAGGCTGGCCCCGGTGCCCCCCCTCAGCCTCTGTCCTCTGCCCACAGGCTCCGCCTACTCCACGTCTCATGGTGACGAGACGAGGTGTCTCGGCACCACGGGAGTCCCAGGCCAGCACAGGGAAGCCGAGAGGGCGTGAGACCCAGCTGCCCACAGCCCCGTCTGCACCTGCTGCCCCCGTGCACCTGTGGCTTCACACCCATTGCTCCTCACAGTGGGCGAGGTTCTCCCCTCCCCTCTGAGAGACGAGGAAGCAGCTGCCCCACTCCCCCCACTCCCACCAGCCCTGCCGCCATCACTCCGCCACGCAGGCGGCCAAGGGCTGGGCTGGACGAGAGCTGCCAACCCACCCAGCTACCGGGAGCCCTGGAAGCCCCTACGGCATTCTGGGAGTTTCTCGTCCAGTCCAGCGGGCACAGTGCCTGACCACAGCCTGTCGCCAGCACAGACTTTTCATAACGAGTCTAAATCACAGATCAGGCGGGAGGGTGTTGGGCAGCCGGCACTGTGGTGTAGCAGGTTAACCTCTGCCTGCGATGCTGGCATCCCATATGGACGCCAGTTTCAGTCTCTGAGGCTCCACTTCTGATGCAGCTCCCTGCCGATGCACCTGGGAAAGCAGTAGAAGATGGTCCAGGTACTCAGACCCCTGCACCCACGTGGGAGACCCAGAGGAAGCTCCTGGTTCTGGCTTTGGCCTGGCCCAGCCCCGGTCACTGGGGCCATTGGGGAAGTGAACCAGTGGACAGAAGATCACCAGTTCTCCTGGGGTTGGTGGGGAAGGATGTGCACAGTCCCACACCCTGCAAACTGCCTCCCTCCAGGTCCCGCTGGCTGCCGGGGCCTCTGCAGGGGCTGGCTGCCGCACTCCCTCCTCGGCCTGGCCCCCAGGTCTGCTCTGGATGCTTTGTGAGTGCTGCTGCCGGCCTGGCCTTCGTCACTCCCTCCCCTTGCCTCGTGTGCTGGGCCAGCAGGTGCACTCCCAGGGGAACAGAGCATCTTCTATCAGCTGCCCCAAGGTCAAGCGCTGCCCACTGCACCCTGGAGCTCCGCCTGTGTGCATCCGTGTGGCAACGTGACGTCCTGGCGTGCCCAGACTTGCAAGGCCAGGTGCCCCTCCCAGGTGCCCTGCCAGACACCGGGCAGTGGCAGCTTCCCCAGGCAGGACCCCACGCGCCCCCACACCACCTGGCTCAGGTTGGCGTGGGGAGGGCGGCTTCCCTAGCGCTGTCGCCATCGCCCAAGCAGGGCTGAGAGCCCAGTGGCAAAGCTTTGCAGAGGAGTGTTTTCAGGTGGGCAGGGGGCAAGGCCAGGCAGAGGCGGTGCCCCCACCTGCTGCCACCAGGCAGGGGTGCCTCACGCCTCTGTGCACATCCTCTGTGGATAAATCCTCATCCAGGACACACTTCAAGCTGGGCGACGCCACCTGGAAGCCATGGACCCTCAACACAAGTCGCAGGGCACTGGCGCACCGGGCAACACAGAAGTTAGGCTGAGCATCCAGTCCAGGCGAGCGTGCCACGCCCCTCGCACACGGGCACGCAGCAGCCCCCACGTCAGAGTCACACGGGGCACCTCCCCACTGACACGGAGGAGCCTGGGCCGGGTTCGTGACACAGCTCACAGCTCTCTGCAAATGCTACTCCGTAGCCCCGACTGGAACATGACGGAGGACACAGCTCGCTCTGTCCAGGTAACGGCGCAGATCCAACACCGGCCGCCGTGCCTGGCCGTGATGGACAAGGACTCGGCACTGAGCACTCGGTGAGCCGCTCAGGCGGTGACCTGCCTCTAGCCCTCTCTAATCCCTTTGTGATGTGGCCAGAGGTCCCCAAAGCCTCAGGTCAGTGCCAGCCTAGGCCCCTGTGGCTGCAACAGGCCATGGCACCAGCAGCCAACTGGAGCCAGCACAGGCCTCTTTCCCTGTGTCCCCTCTTCTCAGTGGCTCCAAGCCCTCCAGGCCCGGCCCCATATGCTCACATGGACACCACATCACACACATGCACGCACATACACACACATGCACACACCTGTGCCCTCGCCTCATCCCGCCTCTCACCCTCATCCCTTCCTGCTTCTGTGTCTCCTCTGTTCTCTGTGCTTTCAAACTGCTTTACAAGCTTCCGGTCCAGCCCCCTGCCGACTCCCCGTGAGCTCCCACGTCCGTCCCAGGCCAACCTCAGGCTCCAGCCTCCACAATTTTGTCACTTACGGTGCTTTTTAGCCAAGGAGAGAAATGTTCTCTTTTAGCAAAAGAAGAAGAAAGTTACAGGTTGGAGCCGCACCCCGCTGGGCATCTCTGTGTGGACACTGCCCGGAAGCCACGACAGGTGCATCTCCACTCACACCAGACCCTTACGCAGCCCCTGGGCAAGGAGCTCCCCCCCTAGAGTGCACGGGAGGGCGGGCGGCGCAGGATCCAGAGGACAGTGGGGGCCGAGTGGCCTTCCTGCAGGCTGGAACAGGTTTTACAAATTAGCAGACAGAAGCCCTGCGGTCTTTATCCTGCCCAGGTGATGCCGCAGCCAGCAGCTGTTACAACACGGCCGTGTGGATCCGATTAAACACACATAAAACCTGCACTCGCTTAAGGGATGACAGGAGCCTCTGGATCCAGGCATCTCTGCCGGGGCTCCAGAACCTGCCGTTCCTGCGGGGACGCCCTGGGGACGGTGAGCTCTCATGAAGGTCCCTGTGCAGGGAGGGGACCTGCGGGATCCCCAGGCTCACAGCAGGGTCTCCCGGGACAATGCCCCACTTCCCACCGAAGCAGCTGCCTGCCTCTGTGCCACCCCCTCCCGGTTCACAGGCAAGCTGGCTTTGAACTTGTGGGAGCTGCTGAGAGCCAGAGGGCCCGAGTGTTTAGGGGACAGCCCCATGTCTTGCCGGGCCTCTCCTGCCTCCAGGAGGAGTGTGGGCAAGGCCATTTCCTGAGCAGCATTTAAAGGACCCGGGCGACCCCAGGCAGCCGTCCGGAATTCAGTGGTTCTTGAACTGGGTCCCCGAGCCTGTAGCAGCAGCGGCAGGTGACACTTGATGGACAGGACTCAGAACACGGGGCGGGCTCAGCCGCCTGCACTTCAGAAAGCCCTGCGGCCACGCCGGGCTCCCCAGGGTTGACGTCACAGCCTCATTTCACCCTCGCGTCTGGAGCCGCAAACAACAACACACCACACCAGCCCCGCGGGTCACTTTGTCAGGGAGGGAGGAAGAAGGACCCAGAGTGGAGCAAGTGGGTGTGCCGGCCCGGACCCTCCATCCCCATCCCCACGGCTTGGTTCTGGATCCCCCACACCTGTGCTCCTGGCTGGTACTGCGCCCGTCTAGTGGTTATTGAAAAGCCAGCATTCCCGCAGGAAAGCTGCTGAAGTCAAGATAGGGCAGTCACAGGACCTGCCCTGTGTGAGTGTGTGTGACATATGTGGCCATGGCAGGCCAGAGACTCTCCGTGAAGATGGCGTGGAGTGCGTGCAACCTGGGCCAGGCCCTGAGACTCGCCGGGCAGCCTCCAGCATCGTACAAGCTCCCAGCTCACCACCTTCTCCACAATTCGCCGAAAGAGCCCACACATGGGGCAGTCAGTGTTTCAGGTCACTGAAACTGGCGCTAGCCCTGGCTGTTCCACATGACCTTGAATTCAGAGCAAACAGGAAGAACATGGGGGCCTGGGGCTGGTGCTGGGGTGCACCTGTCACTAGCAAGGATTCTGAACATTGGCCTGCAATGGTGCCTCTCATGGGTGCCGGGGACACAGTGTGGCAGGCACCACCCACCCCCGGCCCCCCACCTGACCCAGGCCTTGCAGCCTAGAACGAGCCCATGCAGGGCTCCCAGCACCCTGCAGAAGGCATGGTGAGCCCTCAGAGCCCTGGCACAGGGGTGAAGTGGGGTCCCTGTGACCTGAGAAGCTGGAAGCCAGGCAATCGCCAGTCCCCCCACCCCATGACCAAAGAGGAAGCTTCTGGAGCTTGGCCCCATGACCCCAAAGATGCTGAGTGACAAAGGCCCGTCCCTCACGTGGCGCGATCATCTGCCCACAGCCAGCTGCACGGGGGCAGGGTAGCCAGCGGGTTAGCAGGGGGCAGGCGGAGGGGCTGCTCCAACACCGGAAGCCATCTCTCGGGAGCCCACCACCCCAAAGACTAGCACGGCCTGGCTGGGGGTCGGGCGGGGCTCTGGGTCACCTCCCTGCCCTGGGTTCCACCCTTGCAGCTCTGGGACTTGGGGCAAAGCCCACTCCCTCCCTCTGCCTGGCCGTCCCCTCCCCCCACCTCAGGAAATGCTTCCCAAGTCAACACCAACCATGAACTTTCCCTTTGATTTGGAAAGCCTAGGATTCTGTGGCAAACTTGCTTTTAGAATGATAACCAGAGGGCTCTGAGCCACCTGGCTGGACCTCAGCTGTTGTTATATGGTGTTAGGTAGCATGCGCGTAAGAATTGCGGCTACTGCTCAGCCCACAGGTCACCCGGGGTGCAGAGCCGATGAGCGCCCAGCTGCTCAGCCCAGTCAGGTGGGACTGTGGTCACCAATGCCGTCTTCTACAGAGAGGGTAAGTTACTCCCCCAGGTGCCCAGCCTGCTGGGCAGAGCCAGGCCTGAGCCCAGACGCCCTGGCCCTGGAGCCCACGGTCCTGCCTGACCCGGCACCATTTCATTAAAACATGTAGAGAAAGACACTCTACATCCTGTATAGACTTCTACACGTCTTAACCTCCTCTTTGCTACATGTTAACGTAGACCTGCGACATGTTAACTTAGAGCTGCTACAAGTTAACTTAGAGCTGCTACATTGTTAACGTAGAGCTGCTACATGTTAACGTAGACCTGCGACATGTTAACATAGACCTGCGACATGTTAACATAGACCTGCTGCATGTTAACATAGAGCTGCTACATAAAAACAGAGGAGGCGTTCTCAAAACAACTGCACCCTTCCAGCTTTGCACCAAATGTCTACACTGCCAACAAGCTCCCTCCTGCCCCATTCACGTTCACACAGTCCCCACCTATCTTCAGAGACCTGAGACCCGGGCTCACGGCCAACGCCTAGGCTGCCGCTGTGCCCACAGCAGGCTGCCCGTTGGAGCAATGGGCATGACACCCTTAACTTGTAATCACGAAAATCTAGCCACAGGCCTGATAAAATCTCACACCCTCCTAAGACAACCTACATCCACCAACTCCGAAGTGTCATGTTGCTGGCTGAGCTGCGTCTCGGGGCGGAAATTTCCATGGGGTTGCGGGTAGCTCTCCAAGGTAGGTGCGTCTCAGGGACGCAAGACCTCCCAGAAAGAGTGAGACCCGCGCCTGCCTTGCAGCAGCTCTGAAACGTCAGGGTCCATTCACTCCTCGCCAGAGCCAGGGCTCAGAGAGAGAATAAAATTCCCCTGGAGAACAACTGCGGGGAGCAGCGCGCCCACTTTCTACGCTGGGAGAGCAGACAGCTCAGGGAACAGGGGTGAGGGACCCGGGCGCGGTACGGCGGCTTGTGCCGGCTGCGCAAGCTACTGCACTGCTCCCAGCCTCACGAGAGAACACGGTAAGAAAACCTGCCCCACAGTTCCCGTCCACGACACAGTGACGAATCATTACTCTTATCAGGAGCGGTACTGAAATCCTTAATCAAGCCGAGAACACAAACTCCCGCCCTCAGCAAAGCTGGAGCTACGACCCAGAAATGCGTGAGCACTACCAGGTGCTGCCCCAACCCCATGCAGGTGAAGCTCGGCTCTTCCCTGCATGACCCAGGCCTCGCACCCTGACCGCACATGCAGAAACAGGCCCAAGGCCACACGGCCAACAGCGGCTGGAGCAGGCTGTCTGATCCCAAACCCAGCTCTCGCCACCTGTGAAGCTGTGAGTGTGGCCGCTGGTGGCACCCAGGAGCCACCTCCACCGGGGCCCGCCGGTGAGCTCGTGGGCCAGGCACAGCCTGCAGCGTGCAAAGCACGCCCTCTCCCGGAGGCGCCGGCTTCTTCTCTCTGCTTCTCCCAAGCTCTCTCACGGGTTCTTGCTCTTCTGTTCATTCATTCATTCGCACGCCCACCCCGAGCCAGGCGCCAGGCCGGGCAGCTGGGATGCAGGGAGAATGACACAGTCCATCTTTGGAAGCTCAGATGACAGACCCAAGGTCACACGCTGAATGCCAGATCGTGGGGACACAAGGATGCCAAGGTGCCCGGAAAGGACCCTCCTGGCCACGGAGGAATGGATGAGTGATGGCTGGCTCCCCGCAGCCTGGGGGATGTTGGGGGAGAGGGTGCAGCCCAGGCAAGAAAACACAAGTGCTTGGAGAAGACCCCCACCCTGGGAGCTCGGCTCAGCATGCCCACCCTGGGAGCTCGGCTCAGTGTGCCCACACAGGGAGCTCGGCTCAGCGTGCCCACCCTGGGAGCTCGGCTCAGCGTGCCCACACAGGGGGGCTGTGGGAGGCAGGGGTGGGAGAGGAGCAGGGAGGGCTCCGGGAGAGAGAGGCCCCGTCCAGGCTCAGCACCGGGAGATTCCCAGCGCAGAGACGTCTCCTGTTCCGCCACCAAGGAACGGCTCTCAAGCAGGGACAGAGAGGGTGACCGCGCGGTAACAGGTGCCCTGGCCTGTTTCTGAACCAGATGGAATCGAGACAGGGAAAGGTTGCCGCTGGCCCAGGGCACACGGCGCCTTCACGCCCACCTAAGGGGAGGACGAGGAGCCCGCGGCCGGACGGCTCCCGGCTCCCGCCGTTTGGGACACGGCCCCTTCCTGGACAGACTCGTCTGTGGCTCTTTAGAAACGAGGAACCCACAAGCTTCCACTGCAGAGAACACAGGCAAGATGGGACGTTAGACGTTAGGGCTCCGGTCTCCCACCAGACTCCTGCAGAGAGCATGGGCTCCCGTCAACAGCAAGGCGACACGTGACAGGCGACATGTGACACGTGACAGGCGACATGTGACAGGTGACACGTGACAGGCGACATGTGACACGTGACAGGCGACATCTCCGTTATCACTGGACCCTTCCTTCCTGCTGCCAAGGGTTTCCGCCTGCCTCACGGGCAGAACCTCAGGACGACCTCCGCGGCGCTCACGGCCCCTCTGGCTTCCTGCGCCCCAGCGAGGGCAGACTTGAGAGGCGGAATCTACAAGGGCTTTAAAAAAAGCACCACAAAATCACAACTGCAAGCCAGCGACGGACACGCGGGTACAGAACCACCAAGCGCCTTGCTCGGCCTGCCTGTGAAGAATGGCGGTAAAGCCAGCCCCCCGGAGCCGGTGCAGCCGGGGTCCGGGCCAGTCCTGGTTCCCCGCGGCCACCCAGGCCATCCCAGGCCTCCCAGAGGTGCGGATGGAGCCGGGCAGCCACACCTGCGGGCTCCCAGCCAGCCAGTGAGCTGGGGCGGGGCTCACACCTGGCAGCCGGGCTGTCACTCATCTCTGCCGCCCCACGTGCCGGGGTGGAGGTGACTCAGGAGGGAAGTGCGACCTGAGGTCCAGCTTCAGATTCCTAAGGGGGAATTCCAAGGTTCCCGACACTCCCTGCTCCCCTCCCAGGGGAACCACAGGCAGCGCCGACCCCCCCCGCCCCCCCCCCGGAGCCCTGCCTTTCCGCACTCCCACCAGGCTTCTCCAGCGTCCCAGGTGCCCCCAGGAGGGGCTGCGAGGAGCCGGCGCCGCCCCTCTCCTGCCAGCCACGTCCTTTCCCGGGAAACCTCCCAATTAAGCTTAATCAGAAGGAGCCGGGCCAGCGAGGGGCGTCTAGCAAGCGCCTCCCGCTCCCCGGAGAGGGTGTTCCTCCGACAGGAGCAGGCACCGAACCCTGGGGTTGCGAGGCCAGGGCCCGCATCCGCCGCCCTGCATCCCCCGCTCCTCAGCGCGCAGCAACAGCGCCCGCGCAGCCAGCCAACCCTGCGGCTCCTCGCTGCCGCCGCCGGGGTTACCCTAGACCATTGACCGACAGTAACCCCGGCGCGGGCGGCGGCGGGCAGGCACTGCGCACGCGCAGCAGCGCGCACCTGCCCAGCCCGCACCTGCGGGCGCCCTGATGATGGGTGTGTGTGTTTCTCCCAGTCATTCAGAATTCAGAGTTCCCAAAGAACACGGAAATCCTGCAGGCAGATCCACGTCTGAGCAGAAGGAAACAGGTGCCTGGGATGGGCCCCAGGCCTGCAGGGCCATTGTCTGCACCAGGCACAGAGAGGAGGGGTTTTCCGCATTGTTTAAAGGCTACCACCCTGCCAGGCAGAGCCTCGGGTTCCGGGGGAGTGCGAGTGACAAGGGACCCGAGTGAACTCGAGCCGAGCACAGGTGGCTCCTCCCAGGGGGCACAGCTCTCAGGGCATAGGGGTCCTTCCTCTGCCCGATGGAGGCCGCGCCCACCAGCAGCCCCTGAAGGAATCCCTGGGGAGGAGCGGTGTTCTGTGGCACCCCCACCTGTCACCAGGCTGAGGTTTGCTTCGTGTCCTGGGCAGGAGCCACTGAGTGCAGTTTATGGCAGGTGGGCCTGGGGAGTTAGAGCGGAGAGGCAGGCAGCCTGCCTGAGCCCTGGGCCTGCCCCTTCCCCGAGAGGGGTCCTGGGCACCGGCCTCTTCCTCCCTGCAGGCCTCCGGGCTACACTGGGACGCTGCTGTGTCTCGGATGGGGCTCCCCTAAGCCGAGGCAATGTAGTAGAGCCAACAGCATCGGCTCAGCACACACCACTTATTTTTAGTTTTTTAAAAAAGCACTTCTCCCAAAATCAAGTGGGAGGGGAGAAAAGCCGCTGAGAAATCCCACAAACTCATGCCAGAATGTTTACTCGCAAGACAGCAACAGGGAAGTGGGAGCGGAGCCCCAGGGCGGGGGTTCCCTGGTCAAAGAGCACCCAGCTGCCTCCGACCATGCAGGACACAGCGAGGGGCCCAGGGCCTGCTCCTCCACCCGCCCCACCCTTATCAGAGACAGCCCGGCCCGGGGGTGCCACTGAGATGCCCACCGCCCGCAGCAGGACCCCGGCCTCCTGGGCTCCAACGGCCGCCCGCCTCTCATCGGCCCCTTTCTCGGCAGCCCTCGGCATTATTGGTTTGCACTTTGCCCGGCTTTCCCCCCACCCAGTCTTAGCTCATCTCGAAACCGGGGCGCCTTACCCTGCAGAGTCCGGAAAGCAGAAGTTGGGTAAGGAAAGCACGTTACTCAAGTTCAGACTTCAGTCCCCAGACAGAAGCATTTTCTAAGGATGGGAGTTGTGTAAGTACAGCCCTGCTCCCTGGGGGTGTCGAGGGCCGGCTGGGGCTGGAGGCCACACAGGGTGGGGGTAGGGGGACAGCTCCGGACTCTTCATCCAGGCCTCCGTGGGACACAGTCACAGCCTCAAAGCCACTGAATGCCATTTACCCCACAGAGAACACAAAGCTGGCTAACGACACACAGCTGCCCAAGCGGGTAGTGGCGCTCTGGGCTGCCGGCCAGCCCGGGGCCCAGCAGGTGCACCAGCTGCCAACCTTGACTCTGAACACCCCCAGCGCCTCCTCACAACGTGAGCAAAACCACTTGATGCTGCACGCATTTTATTTGAGGGCAAAGCTTTCCTCTGCGGGTTCCGGACCTGCGGGGAGAGAGTGGCGCTCTACTACAAACTCCCAGGCTGCAAATGCATTTAATCTGCCCCACGTGGTCAGCTTTGCTCCTTGGAGAAGCAAATCTGTTCATTCTCGCACCGACCTCCAAGGAGCAGGCGTTGGGTTACCAAGCGCTTTTCTGGCTGCCAATTAATAAACAAAAGAAACCTTTCGTGTTCAGCAGCAGTTCTTGGACTTGGTGAATTGGGTTCGGGCTTAACGGAAGGTGAACTCGACCCGTTCCCAGCCTGCTAGCAGCTGTTAGAGGCAGGCGGCGGGCACCCGCCATGCCGGTGAGAAGGACGTCCTTGGGAAGTTCAGCCGTGACATCGGTGCCCGCCGAGCAGAGCGTGGTCCTGCAGTCTCACCACGGTGCCGAGCTGGCTGAGGAACAGGACCACCTCCTGGAAGGGACGGCCAGTCGGGGGGCACAGGGCGAGGGGGAGACGCCAGGGCCAAGGCCGGCAGGGCCCACAAAGCCGTGTCCGTGGCTTCGCTGTCTGCACTTTGCAACCACAAACCTCCAGCTCCAGGTCCTGGCTGATGAAGGATTGGCTCCCCACGCTGCAGGGGAGGGGGTGTGCGGGCTGCATGGGTAGGAGCTGTGGGCTCCTCGAATGCCCGGGTTCTCCCAGTGAACTGACAGGGCCCTCTGCCTGGGGAAGTCACACTCAGGCTATCTCACGGGAGGCAGCCGCGAGTCAGCCCTGTCCCAAAGCCTCCGGGGAGCCCCCAGGTGGAGGAGCCCCCCAGGTGGAGGAGAACTGTCCCCCGCCATGGCCCTGAGTGGCGCCCTGGCCACCCAGTACTGAGACCCTAAGAACTGGACACCGCGAGTTCACCGAGGTGACGCAGGGCCACGAAATCGCCGCGCCTACAGCAAGGAATCCCTGGGGGCAGCCTGGGGCCCCCACCCTGCACTGAGAGAGGCAGCCAGTGAAGCTCCAGCCCCGAGGGGAAGCGCTGGAAGCTGTATCCTGCCACACCCAGTGAGGGCCCGAGGTGGCACGGCCATTCACTCATCCTGCTGGGGGAAGCATCACGCCCCCTATGCACTCCCAGCTGCCTTGTGAGACCCTCTGCAGCCTCACCTAGCAGGCCCCCTTCCTGCTCCATGGGGCCACCCCGCGCTCCCCTGGAACCCAGTCCCCTTCTCGGAATTCCCAAAGGGATGTATCATGACGCTCCTTTGGAGCAGCCTGCCGCCCAGGCCCTGTGAAAGCGCCACAGAACTGAAGAGAAGGCAGACTGACTCTGAGAAGGGTGTTTACAGCCGAGAAGCACACCCACACGCATCACGTGAGGTGCGGCCGCCTGGGGTGCTCACCTCCCTGGCTCGGCGCGGGTGAGGCTGGAGGGCTGGTTTCTCAGGAGGAGGGAGGCCCCATGCCACGGCCAAGACCACGTCCAGACAGGTGAAGCCACATTCCACGGTCCTCGACGTGTCCAGACAGGTGAAGCCCCGCCCCATGGCCAAGACCACGTCCAGACAATGGGCAGATGAAGACTGGAATCTCTCTGAAGGGCCAGCTATGGTTACTTTGGAGGCACAGTGGGCACACCAGCCTCGCACACTGGGGAGGAGACTGGACTGTGCACGGCTCTCCAAAGGGACAGCTAGGCAGGCCACTCAGAAGGAAATCAAGGCTGAGGCCCAGTCACGGCCATGCGCCCTCATTCCAGCCATGTGGTGGGTGGGGGTCGGTGTGCTGCCCGCCACGGGCCTAGGCGGTTCCTTGGGGGTAACTGACCCTGGCCTGCCATCCCATGGGCCTGGTCTCAAGTCCCGTTGTCCCTGGGCCCTTGGGTGACCTTGGGTCATCTCTGAGCCTCATGGTCTCCTGGGGTGAGCAGGTGCACGGAGGAACTGGGACGGTGTGTGGCCAGCAGGGGTCCATCTTGGTGGACATGGGGGCCATTCCGAGTGTCTTAACTGATCGCCGGACCACCATTCCGGGGTCTGGGAAGATTCCTACTGCCTGACGCAGCCCTGTGGTTTAACTTGGTGGGGCCTCTCCCGGCAGTGAGAAAGGACACATATTCCCACGAATCCGGTTCACATCTCAGTCGGCACCCATCTCAGACGCAAACCTCAAAACCCGGAAGACGGACCCCGAGCCCCCAGAAAGGATCTCGTCAGTGTGGCTTTTGGTGTCTTTAACAGAAATGAGGCGTTAAAGGCCCAAAAAGAAAAAGAAAAAAAAAACAGCAAACGCTGGTCTCCTTGGCCCACCAGGTGCCTGGAAAAGCAAATCTCAATGCCAAGAAAAACGAGCCACCAACGCCCCGGCGGCTGCTCTCCTGGGCAAAGGCCTGGCCCAACCCCGGCCTCCCACAAAGAAACCAAACCTAACCGAATGAGGAGGCCAGGGTTCCACAGTCCCGCCGCCAGCGAGCCCACGGCCCCAAGGCTTGGAAATCAGTCCAGTGTGGCATGCGTGGAGAGATGCCTGGGAGCTGATAGCACAGAGACTTAAGCCGGAAGAGAGATAGAATCAGAATTTCACCTCTCATCCCTACAGCCTTGGAGACGAGCGATAGAATCAGTTTTACCTCTCATCCCTACAGCCTTGGAGAAGAGAGATAGAATCAGTTTCACCTCTCATCCCTAAGCCTTGGAGAGGAGCGATAGAATCAGAATTTCACCTCTCATCCCTACAGCCTTGGAGAAGAGCGATAGAATCAGTTTCACCTCTCATCCCTACAGCCTTGGAGAAGATAGAATCAGTTTCACCTCTCATCCCTACATCCCTTGCAGCCAGTTCAGCCTCACACCCCATGCTGTTCTCCACCCCACCCTCTGCGCTCTCACCCAGGGGGCCTGTATGAAGGAATGCACCTCCGCCTACTGCCCCTCCCCTCCGGACCCCCTAGCCCACCTAGGAGATGCAGCGGCCCGGCCCCTGCTCTGCGCCTCCCTGACACATTTTTGCTGGGTAGATTCGGTCTGTCTCCTCTCTGGTCGGCAAGCCTTTTCCTGACAGAAGCCGCTGGGACCTCCTGGGCGCAGGCCGTGGGCAGAGAGCCCCAAGTGCTCCATTGTTCAATGTGGCCACTCCCACCCTAATAAAAAGGAGACCCACAAACTCTCCTCATCACCCTGTTCCCTTCACCTGGGAGAATCCCATCTCTCGGGCTCTCTTCTTCTTCTTCTTTGAAAAAAGATTTATGTATTTATTTGAAAGGCAGAGTTACAGAGAAGCAGAGAGAGAGAGAGAGGTCTTCCATCCGCTGGTTCACTCCCCAGATGGTTGCAATGACCAAAGCTGAGCCAATCCGAAGTCAGGAGCCAGGAGCTTCTTCCATGCAGGTGCAGGGGCCCAAGGCCTTGGGCCATTTTCCACTGCTTTCCCAGGCCATAGCAGAGAGCTGGATCGGAAGTGGAGCAGCCAGGACTCAAACCGGCGCCCATCTGGGATGCCAGGACCACAGGCAGCGGCTTTGCCCCCTACACCACAGGGCCGGCCCCGGGGACTCTCTTCTTAACAAGCATCCACCGGACAGAAGGCAAAGTCCACTTTCAAGAGCGTCGCACTCGGGGGAGCGGGAGCAGAGCTGAGCCGCTTCGTCAGGCTACAGCTGTCCCCTGACACGCCGGTCTGTGTGACGGCACCGGAGCCAGCAGGGTTCCAACCCCCGGGTCCCATCAGCTGGGGCCGCGCCAGGCGCCCCCTTGGGGGAGAGTCATTACTGCAAGAGAAGCCGGTGGCACATCCCCGGTGGCACATCCCCGGTGACACATCCCCGGGACGCACTGTTTTTCCCCTGAGCACGGCTCCTGTCACCATTACGCTCTACCAGGAATCTATTAGGTGGCCTCTCTTCCTTCCAAAGGCGTCATTAGTCACCGGGAGAATCGCAGCGGGGACGGGAAGCGCGAGGCGTCCGTCAGGTGCCGGCCTGGCACTCGGCGAGGCAGAGGGCTGACTCGGTGCCTGGCGACTCCCCTTGAGGATTCCGCCGTGGATCCATGCGGCGCCGTCTGAGCCTGGTACACGGCCCCTCTTCTCTGTCTTCCCCCGTTAAAATAACGATGCGAGAGTTCACGACACACTGTGGGCACGACGCCCGGCGTGGCAGCCACTCCCGTGTGGGGCTTGCATCCTAGCCCCGTGTCTGGGAGATGCCGTGGGAAGAGAAGGCTTGCCTGGAAGCCACGGCGGGGCCACGGCCTCCCTAACACAAGCAAACTCGTCCTGGGAGCGGGAGCCCCGGGTCCCGGCTTCAGCTCTGACCTTGAGCAAATGACTTGCACTGCCAGGCTCCTCGGGTGACACGGGGGGTGGGGGGGCAGGCGCTGTCCAACGTCTTCTCTCCCCGTCACAGAGGCCCAGCCCGAGCCCCGCCACGATGCCTGACCCCAGAGCTGGCTTTTAAAAGTTGAATGCGTGATACTGACAACAAAGCTAGTTCAGGTCTTACTCTCACTCATATCATTGCTGGGAACGGTCACCAGGTCACCAGCCATGGGAGGGGCGACAGTGGTGCCGGGAAGAATCCCCGTGGTGGGCCAGAGACGGGCACGGAGGGAGCAGGGCAGACAGACAGCGGCAGGCAGCCCTGACCCTGGGCCCAGACCTGGCGCACACTTCTCTGTTCTGTCCCGGGGCGGCTCTAATTGGGGAAATACGGCGCCTAAGCTCAGCGTCCCCAGGACACAGCACTGCAGGGCACCTGGTGGGGAGAGCACCTGCCCGGCTCCCTGCACTGGGGAAGGCTCTCGGTTCCCAGCTGGGCCTGCAGCCCACAGGGCCCCGGGGGGCCCCCGAGCCCCAGCAGGAGCTCTGCTTCCCGGCTGCGGTGTGCACCCTGTGCTGGGTGAGGCATGGCCCCCACACTGGACAGCACACCGCGGGCTCATAGCCCCGGCCCCGGGCCTGCCCTCACTCCAGCTCAGGCCTCGCCCGGCCTTGGGTTCCTTCCACGTCACTGCCTCGGGTTCCTGCCGGCTGCAGTCATGAACCTTCTAGATTCTGATCTGCAGGTCTTGGAACAAAGGAAGGGCAGGGGAGAGAAGACAGCTCCAGGGGCTGCCCAGGAAGGGGGTGGGGCCGGGGAGGAAGCCGGCAGCCAAACCACGCTTGGCTGTGATGTTGAGAAACTACAGATGGCCGACCTACGAAGCCTGCCGTGCCCTCTGCTCCACCGACTGACTCATGGGCAGGTCCCACAAGGCCACTTCCTACTCTTCCCCGCCCGAGCCCACAGAGGTTACTGTAGGGCAAATGCCAGGCCAGGGCCGGCTGGGGCCTCCCCCTTACCTGCTGGCTGACCGACGGGAGAATTCAGGCCCCGGAAGCCACCCGCCGGCGAGGCTGTGACACACTTCACCGACAACCCCCGTGCACTTACACAGTGGCTTCAGCCCCACTGCCCAGGCTTCTGCACAGCCGTGCACCTGCGTTTCACGGCACACCCATCCTGGCACTGCCATGGCCGTGTTCCCCTCACGTGTCTGCCACACCTCGTCTCGGTCGCCGACCAGCACAAAGCATCCAGACTCCGCCGCGTCCCCGGCGCGTTTTTCGGTGAACCTTCCCTTTCGCTGAGGTGAAAGGTGTCGCCCCAGGATGAAATGCCAACAAGCACCAAAGAACGGGTGCCAACCTGAGGCCGGCACAGCCCTTCTTCCTAACGAAGCAGGCTGGCAGGCTCCGAGCGGCTCAGGTGGCCCTGCTACCTGCCTGGCCTTGAGAGGGTACGGGCTCTGCTCCCTGGGTGCAAACAGACATGAAATCTACAACAGCCCGGGCTGCCGGGCTCCCAGCTCCCAGGCTCGGTCCCTCAAGGTCCTAAAGCTGTGAATACAGCCGCGGGCGCTGCCTGTGCCACCCGTCTCAGAGCCTTAGCTCCGAGAGTGGCAAAACCAAGCAAAGGGGCAGAGGAAGACGCAAGACTTCGAAGGACAAGGCAACGAGTCCCGGCTGCTCTCCTTCCCAAAGGCGGAATCTGCAGGGAGCCAGCGGAGCGTCCTAAGAAATCATCCCATTTCTGGCGACACCTGAGTCACCTGTGTCACCAGGCTCCTCCCAAGTTTTCACCAATTCAGCAGGCGCCAGCGCCCACTGTGCCTTGGTGATGTCTGCCCAGGCCCCTCTCCCCAGGAGCTCCCCCTCCCCAGCAGGACCTGGCCGAAGTCGGTGCCGGGCGCGTGGAGAGAGGGTGGTGAAGAGCTTCCATGAGCTACGACTCCCCGGTGTGTGGTGACTCCACGCTGAAAACCGGAGCTGGGAAAACGCCAGGTGCCCAGGCCCGGGCGCGCCCCCCCCGCCCCGTCCCTGCCCCCCCCGCAGCTCTCCAGGGGCCTCTGGGTCCCGCCCTCTTTGTGTTGATGGGGCTCCTGTTACAACAGTTAATTTTTCTTTGCAGACAAAGAGTTCTTCCAAGATCCTTGAGCAAACACCACCGGTTCTCAGAGCCCCACGCTAGGTCCCTGGCTGCGTTTTCACACCCGCGCTGGGGAGGCAGTGCCCGTCTTCCTCCCAGCTCTGCACAGGTACAAATACTCTGGTTCCATCTTGAAAGACCGCCATCACCTGCGTCCACCCACTGCACACCTCGATGCCCGGCAGCCCTCCAGGAATTCCCCCCAGGGCTCCAGCATCCCTCTCCCAAAACTCCCCAGTCCCAACCGCTCCAGCGCGGGAAACTAAGTGAGGCTGGAGCCAGCATGCAGGTGCACTAAAAACACTGCACGGGGGGCCGACACAGTGGCCTAGTGGGCTGAGCCTCTGCCTGCAGTGCCGGCATCCCACATGGGCGCCAGTTCGAGTCCTGGTTGCTCCACTTCCGATCCAGCTCTCTGCTGTGGCCTGGGAAAGCAGTGGAAGATGGTTCAAGTCCTCAGGCCCCTGCACCCATGTGGGAGACCTGGAAGAAGCTCTTGGCTCCTGGTTTCCAATCTGCCTGGCTCCAGCCGATGTGGCCATTTGGGGAGTGAACCAGCAGATAGAAGACCTCTCTCTCTATCTCTGTAACTCTGCTTCTCCAATAAATAAATTTTTTAAAAACTTAAAAAAAAATACACTGCATAAGATCACCCGGCCTCTGCACCCCCATCTCCACGACACATAAACGGATTCAGCCTCTGGATTTGTGGGCCCCATCCCGGGCCCTCTCGTGGAGTATACACCCGTATTCCCAAACTTGACAAGACACAGATCCGCAGCACCGCTGGCCTCGAGCATTTGGGATGAGGAAGAACCAACCTGCGCCAGCGCCTCTGGCTGTCAGAGCCAAGGCAAGCCCCGAGGCCACCTAACGCACCCGGCCACTTCACGGCGGGAAGAGCCACACGTCACGCAGGTAAAGGCAGTGGCCGAGCTGAGCCGAGACCTCAGCTTCCCAACTTACAGACCAGATTCTTCCCGAACCACCTGCAGCTTCCCGCGCGGCCCCTCCCGGCCGCCCCTGCGCCAGCCCCTACCTTTCTTCCTCCACCAGGGCCCCTCGGGAACCGAGTAGGAAAGGTCCTTGAATTCGATGTTCACGGCCGCCCTCCGCGGCAGTGAGGAGAAGCGCTGGGCCTCCGTGAGGCTGTTGTCCACCTTCGTCAAGTGCCCGTTCATCAGCTCCGTCTCCGCGGAGTCCATGTTGCCCGAGAACCCGTCGTCCACCGAGACGCACACGGACGTGGGCTCGGTCATCGCCGCAGAGTAGCCACTGGTGTTCTGGAGAAACAGAGAGGATGACGGGACCCGTGAGGAGCTGCCCCGAGCACTTGAGTGAGCAGCGGGCGAGCCAGCGCTGGGCTGGGGCGCAGACTGCACCCCGGAAGACAGGGGCTCCCGGGCGGGGGCCTGGAGCCAGGTGCTAGGCACGGCATCATTCGCTGGCCACTCAATCCGAGCAGTCCCGCCTGCGGGTGCCCCCCAGTGATCGTGTGGGCCTGACTGGGTCCCCAGCCCTGACCACAGGCCTGACGTAGTCCCCAGCCCCGACTACAGGCCTGAACGGTCCCCAGCCCCCACCACGGGCCTGACGCGGTCCCCAGCCCCGACTACAAGCCTGACATGGTCCCCAACCCCCACCACGGGCAGGACTCGGTCCCCAGCCCCAACTACAAGCCTGACATGGTCCCCAACCCCCACCACGGGCAGGACTCGGTCCCCAGCCCCCACCACGGGCCTGACGCGGTCCCCAGCCCCGACTACAAGCCTGACATGGTCCCCAACCCCCACCACGGGCAGGACTTAGTCCCCACCACAGGCCTGACTCAGTCCTCAGCCCCCACCACAGGCCTGACATGGTCCCCAGCCCCAACCACAGGCCTGACACGGTCCCCAGTCTCCACCACGGGCAGGACTCGGTCCCCAGTCCCCACCATGGGCCTGACCCTGTCCCCAGTCCCCACCATGGGCCTGACCCTGTCCCCAGTCCCCACCACAGGCCTGACGTGGTCCCCAGCCCCAACCACAGGCCTGACTGTGTCCCCAGTCCCCACCACAGGCCTGATGTGGTGCCTAGCCCCGACCACAGGCCTGACCGTGTCCCCAGCCTGACCACAGGCCTGATGCAGTCCCCAGCCTGACCACAGGCCTGATGCGGTCCCCAGCCCTGGCCTCCAGGGCGTCATTGTCTCTGGCCACCCTTTTTCTTCCTTCCATTGAAGATGCTCCAGATACAGTGTTGCACCGGTCAGGGGGATGAGGCTTCCTGCATCACAGTCAGGGGAGCACCCAGTGATCTGTTCACGGCCGCACCCCACAACGTGAACTGAAAACGTCCAATCCTTCCCGCGGAAGCTCACGAGAACCACGGCTCCCACCGCCTGAGCAGCGGTTGTGCGGCTGCTCTGGGATTTTCCTTGAAAAGTGTCCACCTTGCTGAGGACGGCGTTGGCTCATCGTGACTGCAGACCCAGAAGGAGCTCCTGGCTCCTGGCTCCTGCCGGGCCGTTACCGCCATCTGGGGAGTGAACCAGCGGATGGAAGACCTCTGTCTCTCCCTCTGTAACTCTGTCTTTCAAATAAGTAAAATAAATCTTAAAAAAAAAAGAATGAAAGAAATATCGATGTTTTCCCCCTCTACACAGACAAGGAAGCTGACACACAGGGGCTGTCGGGAACTGGGTGAGGGGCAGGAGGGACCCCTGCTGGTGCTGGTCTCCCTGCGCCCCGAGACAACCCGGCGAGTGAGCCGCGTGCACACACCAGGCCCCAAACACACCTGTGCAGAGAAAGACCCCACCCTCGCCGAGGAGGCTCAGGGACGGCCGAGGCACGGGAGGGCCCTCGGGAGCGAATGCTGTGCCGCACCCGGGCCGGCTTCTCCTGAGCCGGGAGGACGCCCACGTGGCCACAAGCACAGCCCCACCGTGCCCCGCTCACGGCCGACCGGGGCTTGCGGTGTCTGAGGGTGGGGGCCAGCCCCCTGCCCCAAGAAGGGGGACCCTGCCACTGGTCCCAAGGAGGAAATGCGTCAGCCTGTGTGTGCCCCCGGGCCTATTAGCCGTGTCCCCAGGGCTGTGGGCCACACACCCTGCTCATTACTAAAACCAAAGTAGTCCCGCGAGTCCCCACAAACCCGGCAGCTCAGGCCGGCACAGCACCGCACTGGAGGCCTGGCCAGGGAGTGGGGCGGCTCCGCCTGCGGCCGAGAGCCCACACGTCTCAGCACACACACATCACACACACAACACCATACACACCACACGCCACACACACACACATCACACAAACATAACACCATACACACCACATGCCACACACACACACATCACACACACAACACCATACACACCACACGCCACACACACACACATCACACACACAACACCATACACACCACATGCCACACACACACATCACACACACAACACCATACACACCACATGCCACACACACACACATCACACACACAACACCATACACACCACATGCCACACACACACACATCACACAAACATAACACCATACACACCACATGCCACACACACACACATCACACACACAACACCATACACACCACATGCCACACACACACACATCACACACACAACACCATACACACCACACGCCACACACACACACATCACACACACAACACCATACACACCACACGCCACACACACACATCACACACACAACACCATACACACCACATGCCACACACACACATCACACAAACACAACACCATACACACCACACGCCACACACACACACATCACACACACAACACCATACACACCACATGCCACACACACACATCACACAAACACAACACCATACACACCACACGCCACACACACACATCACACACACACAACACCATACATACTACATGCCACACACACACATCACACGCAATACATACATCACACATCGCAAACACACCATACACACCACTGCTACATACACACAACTCACATCTACAGACCACACACACAACATAAACCACACAGCACACACATCACACACACAACACACATATCACAAACACAACACCATACACACCACATGCTACATACACACAACATACATCTACAGACCACACACACAACATAAACCACACAGCACACACAACACACACAGCACAACACATCACACACACATCACAAACACAACACCATACACACCACATGCTACATACACACAACTCACATCTACAGACCACACACACAACATAAACCACACAGCACACACATGACAACACACATCACGTACCACACTACAGATGCACACACGCACCACACCAACCACACACACACCACATCCCACACCCTCCCAGGCAACTCGTCCCTCTGAAGTCTCAACCAAACCAACCCCTAGCTCACTTGGGGGGGGGCTTTAGAGCCCCCAACCAAACCAACCCCTAGCTCACTTGGGGGGGCTTTAGAGCCCCCAACCAAACCAACCCCTAGCTCACTTGGGGGTGGGCTTTAGAGCCCCCAACCAAACCAACCCCTAGCTCACTTGGGGGGGCTTTAGAGCCCCCAACCAAACCAACCCCTAGCTCACTTGGGGGGGCTTTAGAGCCCCCAACCAAACCAACCCCTAGCTCACTTGGGGGGGCTTTAGAGCCCCCAACCAAACCAACCCCTAGCTCACTTCGGGGTGGGTTTTAGAGCCCCCATCCAAACCAACCCCTAGCTCACTTGGGGGTGGGCTTTAGAGCCCCCAACCAAACCAACCCCTAGCTCACTTGGGGGGGCTTTAGAGCCCCGACGGAGTTGCAATTCGGGGCGCCCGCGTCCTAATCCAGCTTGCTACCAAGGCACACCCTGGGCGGCAGAAGGGGGTGGCTTCTGCTACCCACACCGGAGACCCAGATGGAGATCCTGGCTCCTGCTGCGGGGCATCCACTCCTGTCCCCAGCGGTCCCACAGCGAGGGGACACTGCTCCTCTTGTTGGGGACAGGGACAGCCTCCGTTCCAGCCGCCCACATACCGGCTTTCCCTGGGACGCTCCTCTCTCTAGCCACTGTACCCACTCATCTGACAAAGAGCAGCAGGCAGACGGACGGACAGGGCCTCTGGTCTCAGCAAACTCAAGAAAACAGGCAATGATGACAGTGAGGCGAGAACCGGCAGAGACTCTGAAGGGCCGTGGAACGCCACGCAGACGTGGGCGGGGCAACCGGCCCCAAATAAAATCTCAGCTGAGACTGGCGAGGGGGGACAGCAGTGCCGGGTCACGGCGCTCCCTGCAAGGGAACAGCGTGTGCAGGGCCGCAGCAGCTGCACAGGGGCGCTCAGAGACCTGTGGAGAGGCACGGGCTGGAGCGCCGGCGGGGCCGTGGGCAGGGCAGGGGGCAGGGGCTTGACAGAAGATGAGACACACGGGGTCCAGCTGGTGCGGGCTCGCAGGCATTGTCGAGGTGCGGAGGCCAGCGCTGGGAGCCACGGACCAGGGTTGCAGGATCCCAGCACGAGCACCTGCTGGGCTGGGACAGGCGGGTGGGGGGAATGCAGGTGAGATGAGTAGACGGGCCAGCAGGACACAGCGGGGTGACTCAATTCATTTGCAAGCCAGAGAGACTTACATTATAAAGTGTTGAGACCGCTGCCTCCTACAAGCAAGGTGACTATAAACAATAGTGGCCATTGATGTCGCAATTACAGCAGTGCCTGCTAAACTCCAGCCCGGACAGATTGCACAGCTTAGCAACAGATCCACGGGCGGAGCAGGCGGAGGAACACAAACACAGCATGCCTGCCTCGCCCAACTCCCCAGGGACGGCCGAGCAGCCCCAGGCCTGAGCCCCAGGTGTCCCGCCCAGCGGCCGAAGCTTGGCATCCTGCAGCCAGCTGTGGGTGTCTCTGGGCCATCAGTTGTAGGAAACCCAGCAACAAATGAGGAAATCGCACAATGCAGGACCCAGCGCCACACAGGTGAGGACCCCCCTTCCTCACAGGTGGGCTACGGCCTCATCTTATGAGCAGAATCCCGGAGGCCACGTGACCCACGGCAGCACCCTGGAAACATTTTTGGTGAGCAGCCGTGAGGTTGCCGCCAGCTTCTCCCAGCCTCTTGCACCCTTTAAAAACAACAAACACCTCTCCCCTCCCACTTTTCCCCTTTCATTGCTCTGGTCTCTGATGGCCCCCTACACACGCACACACATGCACACACACAGACACACACACACACAATTTGTGCTATGAGGAAACCACAAATCACAGCGCGCTCACTCCTGGGTTGTCCCGGCGGCCGCTGTGTTTTCCTGAGCAGAGTGACAGGGTGCAGGGGTCTCTAACGGCAGCCACCCCCCGGCTCGGGACAGGACACAGAGAGTCGGAGCGAGAACACTGCGGCCAGGCTGTGCCCACCCGGAGGGGGCCTCCCTGTGTCCTGTGGACCGATGATCCTCACGGCGACTGCCCACAGGAAAATTATCAAAATGTCACACCCTTGGGGCAGGCGGCACCATCCCTCGGACACCTGCCCTGGGTGCCTCTCTCCTCGGGCAAGCCAGCTTCTCCGGACTCACAGCTCACACGGCCAGCCCCTGCTGGACGCCAGGGCAGGGAGGGGACCCGGGGATCTCTTAGGACTAAGAGTCAGTTTTCGTAAGATTTAAAACTTGTTTCCTTCTGAGCGCTCAGCATGCGGGATTCCCAAAAGCCTCCCATCCAAGCAGGACCCAGGTCCAACCCTGCTCGACCACCATCAGATAAGAGCCAGGCCCCACCCGACCGACCCTGCTCACTGCCGTCAGATAAGACCCAGTCCTCAGGGTGATAAAAGGTTTCTGTTTTTTAAAACCTTTAGGATTTTCAGGGAGAAAAATTCTTTTTTAACAAAACAATCTCCCCCCTGGGGGAGGAAAAAAAAAACCAGCCCAGCCATTAGCGCCAGCGAGTGAGAAGAAAACAGGTGGGCTACATCAAGCCACAGCGCGGATGAAAAGCCGTCCCTGGAGACCCTGGTCCCACGCGCACTAGCCACCTTTGCCACTCTAGAACTGGGCGACCCAGGAGCATCCAAGAGGCGCGAAGCTCTCTCTGCCCGCAGCTGACGTCAATCTGATTCCTCCACTGTCAGCAAGCGTCCCCTTGGACGGACCCCAAGCAGAGGGATCTCCCCAAGTGGCCGCAAACCTTCGGCCAGACAGGCGGGGGTCGGCGGTCCCCTTCCCGTGCCGGGGTTTCGCCGCTTTCCCTCGCTGCGGGTCCCCCCGCCCCCGCGCTGCTCCCAACACGCGGGCGGCCCCATTCTCTCGGTTTACACGAAACCATTACATAATGAGCCGGAGCCCGCGTGTGTTCGACAGTAACCTGTTTGGAACCAAGAGGGTGCAGCTGTCAGAACCGAGCATGCGCAGAAACACGGCCACTTTTTTTTTTCCCTCTTGAGCTCAAGGCAAGAGGTAACTGTCGGTCAAACCCTGCAGCGCCCTGCTGACTTCAAACACAGGATGCTAAAAATGAAATCGGGTGGGGGTGGGGGTGGGGGAGCCGGTGCGCGCCCCGCAAGCGCCCCGGAGGCCGGGCATAGAGGCAGGAGAGGGGGTACTGCCTACCGGTCCTGCCGGCGCCCCGAAATCCAGCCCTGGGCGCCGAGCTGCGAGGTCGGCGCGCCAGGCGGACGCGGAGGGCCCCGCGCGCCGTGCCGGAGTCGCGGAGCAAGGGGACAGGGCGGTAGCGGGGTCAGCTCCGAGCCCGCCCGCCCCCCTACCCGCTCCGCAGCCCCAGCCCCCAGAGAAGCAGGATGCGCGCCTCTCCCCGCGCACCGCGGCGGCCGGCAGGTGTCCGCTGGCCGTCGGCCCAGCAGGTCCGGAGCTGCTGTCCCCCGGAGCCGCTCCTATCCCCCGAGCCTGGCTCTCCCAAGGGTGGCACCAGAAGTCCCCGCTCAGAGGGACGCGACCTCCTGGGGCCCGTGCGCCAGCCCCTCCCCAGCGCGCCGCGCCCCCCCCCCCCAGGCCTCGCGTCCCCCACCGCAGGCGGACGGGGTCACGGCCATCTGTCCCCTGCTGGGACTGCCTCCCCGCCCGCTCCCGGCTCCCCGCGCACGGCGCACCCCCGGGCGCCAGGTGGCCAGGGCGGCTCGGCCGGCGCCCGGCTCCGCTCCGAGGGCGCCCCTGGGTCAGCGCGCAGAGGACGCGCTCCGGACAGCAGGCGTCCGCGCGAGCTTCCCGCTCTCGGGGCAACGCACCCCGCGCCGCCGCGGGGAAGGACGCGCGCACTCACCATGGCGGTGCCGACGGAGAAAGCGGCCATCAGACAGGCCATGCCCCGGGGGCGGCGGCGGCGGCTGGGACGCGGATGCGCTCGCTCGGGGCTGCGCGGCGGCGCCCGCCCGGCTCCCGCTCGGCCCCGCCCCGCCCCGCCCCGCGATTGGCCCACGCCGGGGGCCGGGCCGCGGCAGGTGCGCGTGCTCCTGTTGTGCGGCGCGGGGGGCGGTCCCGAGCGGCTCCGGAGACCACCGCTCCCTGCCCGCCTGTGCGGACGGGCCCGGGTGGGGGGGGGGGGGCGTTGGGGAGGCAGGGGACGCCTGGCGGCTGCTTGTTCAGCTTCCTCGTTGGGCCCCTCCCCGCCGGATGGATGCTGAGAACCGAAGAGGGACTCCCCTGCCCCATCCGGGACTCCGCCGAGGCTGTGGCGCGCGCGCTCACGCGTGGGACAATCCGCGCGGGGCCCCGCAAGCGCGCGGTGGCGATGTCCGGGCCCGGTCCTCCCGGAGCCCCACAGATAGAGGCGGCGCGGGGGCGGATGGCGGTGGTTCCAGGGCGGACGCAGGGCTGTGTCCTGGCACCGTGGTGGTGCTGCTCGGGCACCCCCTCTGCGGCCCCGGACTACAAGGTCGGGTGGCCTGGTGGTCGCTGCAACCCCCACTATAACAAAAGTAAGTGCAGCCACTTCCGGGGACCGTGGCGCCAGGCGCGCTTTAGCCCCAGCCTCAGAGGCCAACCCTTTTGTTCTGCGTGTGGGGACCAAAGCCAGGAACGTGTTCTCACCTCAGCACACCTGGGTCACCGCCCCACCGCGGGCAGGTGAGCCAGGCCTCTGTCCCTCTCCTAGCTAGCAAGAAAGTAGGCAGGTGGATGGCTGGGGCCAGATTCTCCCCTCCAATTGGAGGAGGCGACGGAGGCGGGGCTAAAAATCTAAGGTGGGGGTGCCAGGTGTCAGACCCAGGAGGCCTTGGGGTACCTCAAATATAGGGAACAAGGAGGCCAACACGGGGTGTTCTGGAATGAAGATTCAAATCCACAAACCACCCAGGGAGAGTTTAGACCAACCCCCCCCCCCCACACACACACAGAGGGACTGGACACTTGCGATGTTCGGGCTGGGGCCCACCTGCTGCAGGGCAGATGGGACCCACACCACCGGGGAGACATGGGGGGAGGGGCAGACAGGAGCCTTCTCCCTGGGACCAGGGTGGTGACATGATGTCATCATTGGGCATCCAGCTGTGTCCAGCACCCATGCTCCTCACTGCCCAAGGATGCGCCCAGAACTTTCTCCTGGGGAGTCCTTCTCCTCCGCCGTGGGGTTCCGGCACAGGCCAGCTGGGGCACGGGGCTGGGCCCACGGCAGGCGCCGACCCTCGTTCTTGCCGCTGTCAGCTCTCGTGCCCACTCGGGGAGCGGGTGAGTGGTGGGGTAGGACAGAGCTGGGTGTCAGGACGCGTGGCTGTGGTGACAGAAGTCAGCTCCCAAGCAGGAAGGTTCGGAGGGCCCAAGGCCCCAGGCTGAGCGCTCAGCCCCGGGTGGCTTGCTCCCTCCACAGCTCCGCCCCCACCTGCTGCACGGCCCTCCCGCCAGCCCCCAGCTTGCTCCCATCAACACAGAGAACCGGGGGGCGCCTACCCCTGGGAAGCCCAGCGTGGGTCATGCTGGGGGAGAGGGAAGGGTTAACCGCACTGGAAACACAGAGAGCAAAGGTGCTTTCCTAAGGCCACGTGGAAGCGCTTGGCGCAGGTGGGGGTGCCAGGCAGACAGGCACAGGAGATGCCCACCACGGCGAGCTGGTGCACACCAACCCCGACAGCAGTCTCGGCCGAGACGTGACGGCCGAGCAGCTGGACTTGGAGTGTCCACTGAGGGGCCACAGCCAGCCTCCACAGACAACCACCCATCAGCGCTTGGGGCCCCAAACCCCGGCCCCCACGGAGGCTCCGTCCCTCTGGGGCGTGGTCTTTGTGCACACTTCCCTTGGTGTCCACACCACGTAGAAAGCCCAACACCATCAACTGTGCATGAACGGCCGCCCCCCTGTCTTGTTTGGCCGGGACAGGTTCTGTCCAGGCTCAGTGTGGACGTCACTTTTACACACGTCTTCCCTGCCAATGTGCTGAACCCACAGGCTCACTGAGGACGCGGGGGCCTATGTGGTTGTCACTGTTAGAAGCTGTCCCCTGCCTGCTCGGAGCCCCGAAGCCAGTCCGTTAGCTCCTCGCCAGACCACGATGGCTACGCTGGTCATCCAGCCTTCGCGTCTCCGGTCCCGAGCCTCCAACAAGGCTTCAGAGAGGCTGCCCTTTCATCTTCATCCCCTTGGCTGGTTCGTGCCCAGTTCCCCGTGTCCACCGTGCAGCACCCCTTCCAAGAGTGTCTGATCAGGACAGAGAGGCCGGGAGGGCCAGCCCCTGGCCCTGCTCACTCCGTTCTCTCAGCTCAGCCCAAGTCCGTATGAGAGGGAGGCGGCAGCCTGGCCCAGCACCAGGAGGGATCCTCCGACTCTCTTGTCTGAGTAGTTACCAGCATATGTGCAGCCTGCCCATGTAGACACACACCTGCCTGTGTGGACACACACCTGCCCACCCGTGTGGACACTTGCCTGCCCACATAGACATATACCTGCCCATCTGGACACACGCCAGCCCGTGTAGACACACCCCTGCCAGTGTAGACACACACTGCCCATGTAGAAACACACCTGTCTGTGTAGACACACACCTGCCCGCCTGTGTGGACACACGCCTGTCTGTGTAGACACACACCTGCAGACGAAGAGGCCAGGCCATGCAGCAGGTGGGGTGGGGCCGGCACAGCAGGCAGAGGCCTGCATTAGGTTCAACACCACGTGGCCTCCTGCTTCCCAGTGCTGGAGACCTCAGTGGCATCCCCGTCTCGGGGGTCCGGCGCCCCTCACAGCTCCTGGCCCCGATGCGGGACACGGGGATGGGGGGTGTAGGTCGGAGGGCAGCAGATGCACTGTGCCCAGAGGCTGAGACGAGGTGAGAGAGGGCCTTTTTCTGGGAAAAGGGAGAGTGAACAAGTGGTTCCTGAACAGAGTTAGCAAGAGGCAGGCTCCGTGCTGCAAACGGAGCCTGTTCTGCCCCAGTGTGAATCCTAGGATGCCGGCCACAGGGCCCAGGCAGGGACCTGGGCTGGTGGGCTGGTGCCTTTCCCACCCGCACCTGCCAGACACCTGCTGAGCGCGCAGGGCAAGCCTGCTGCGGATGAAGGATCTGCCCCACACCAGCCCAGTCCGGTCAGAGCCACAGGTGGGGCTTGTGGCAGGGCACGGGGGACCGGCTCCTCCCCGTTCCCCCTCCAAGCACGGTGGGAAGCTTGGGCCCCCATGAAGCCAGCGTAAGGAAACTGAGGGCCGTGGAGAAGCAGGCAAGGCAGCTGGGATCTTTGCGACCCAAGGAGCCGCACTGGGGGTCTCTCTATGCCTCACCCACATCTGTGCCACTTAGCTGAGAACCCGGAGTTGCCCAGTAGCCCAGGCTAAGAGGGAATCCCAGCGAAGCCTGCTTCCCACCACCCAGAGAGCAGGGGCAAAGCCCCCGGAGGAGGGGAAGCTTCGGCCAGCGTCTGCTCAGCTCCAGACGCCCAGACCGAACCACGTCCCAGCCCCCACCCCGGCAGTGAGAATCAGGGGGGAGCCTGGATTCCACCCTCCTCGGGCTGCCCCGCCCACCCCAGCCATACCAGTGTAAACACGGCCAAAGTCTGGCTCCCCTACCGCCCCAGCCGGTGCTGGCGTGGAGACAGGGGAGAGCCCGTGGCACCACCACCTTTCCCAGTGCCCAGCGGTGGCAGGGACGGCAGAGACCACGTGAGGGGTGGCAACGAGGTCTCCACCTCCCGCGGATAGGGAGGTGTCAGTGAACCCCCGCCCGGCCTTATCGAGGAGGCGAGGAGGCTCTCCCCTGGGGGAAGCAGGCAGCACCCCTCCCTCCCCCACCAGGGTGAGTCAGAGACAGAGGAACAAGGTTTAAATGAGACCTACAGTGACATCCTACCCAGAGGTCTAGGTCTCAGCTGGAAATCGCTGGCCAGCTCGCTAAGGAGTGTCCACAAGAAATCCAGGCTAAGATCTGCCGAACAGACGTGAGTGGTCCCCAGATGGAGGCACAGGTTCAACACAACGCCTGTTAAACTCCCAAGGGGCTGGCGCTGTGGCGTAGCGGGAAAAGCCGCCACCTGCTGGTTGAGTCCCAGCTGCTCCACTTCCAGTCCAGCTCTCCGCTGTGGCCTGGTAAGGCAGTAGAAGATGGCCTGAGTCCTTGGGCCCCTGCACCTACGTAGGGGACCCAGAAGAAGCTCCTGGCTCCTGGCTTTGGATCGGCCCAGCTCAAGCCATCTCAGCCATACGGGGAGTGAACCAGCAGATGGAAGACCTCTCTCTCTCTCTCTCTCTCTCTCTTTCTCTCTGTCTCTCTCTCTCTGCCTCTCCTTCTCTCTCTCTGTAACTCTGACTTTCAAATAAATATAAATCTTAACAAAGAAAAAAGGAAAGAAAGGCTCGAGCCAGGTTTTCCTGTAGACAAACACAGGACTGGTCTGAAATGCAGGGAACAGCAGAGCAGTGGGAGCAGTCAAAGCGATTCCGAAGCAGAGGAGTCACGGATGCACCAGTCCCCCTGATTTCGAGACTGTGTGGTCCCTCGTGTTTGCGAGAGAGACAGAGAGCTGTGGCGTGCGGTGGAAAGGCCAGACCCTTGCCCACAGAGACACAACCCTGGGAGGGACAGCCTCCCCTCGCGCCTCAGATGAAAATTACCTCGGAAGAGATCACACGCTGAAAAGCAAAGCCGTGAATCTCTTAGGATAAACACACCAGGAGAAAACCTTTAGACTGTGTGGCCGAAGAGTTCTTAACCTGACACCAAAAACATAGGCCCTAAAAGCAGAAGTTGGTAAACTGGACCCCTTCAGAGGACAAAAGCTGAATCTGGGAGAGGCCTGGTTAAGAACACACATTGTAGACCACGTGAAATTATTTTCAAAACCTCGCCTCCAACCAAGGATTAGGACCTGCACACAGGAAGAGCCCTCGAGCTTCAACAGCTCCAACCGTCCAGCTGTTGGCAAAAGGCAACCGGACCCTCCCCTGGGAAGCTGCACGGACGGCACATGAACCCTCTGGTCGCTGCAGGACAGCTGGGAGGCCGGGGAGCCGGGGGCTGCAGGCAAAGTCGGGCCAGCCTGGGAGGCAGCTGCGCCAAGCGTGAGGGTCAGGAGGGGCTGCTCACACACTGCCGTGGGAAGGGGAGCGGCGCAGACACCCTGGAAACGGCTCTGCTGAGAAGACCACTACCTCCCAGCCCACAGCTGGACATTCCACCCGGGAGAAGGAAGCGCGCATAACGGGGCCCGCGCTGTGCCATAGCAAGTTAGGTCTCCACCAGCAGCACCAGCACCCGCTATGGGCACCGGTTCGAGTCCCAGCTGCTCCACTTCCAATCCAGCTCTCTGCTGTGGCCTGGGAAAGCAGTAGAAGATGGCCCAAGTCCTTGGGCCCCTGCACCCATGTGGGAGACCCAGAAGAAGCTCCTGGCTGTGGGTGATCCTGTGCCTGGCTGGGAGACTGCCTGCCTAGCCCACGCCGGAGGTTAAGAGGGCATGGCACACCATGCCTCCTGGGAAAGACCCTGGTGGAGGGCTCAGCACACTGAGACCCGCATATGACCGGACTGCTGGCAGGCGGCAGGGGCCCCAGGCACATTTCCCCCACCCCCACTTCCTGCTGAGGAGCCTTGTAATTGTCAACTAGGTGAACAGCTCCCAGGTGTGGCCCAGACTCATAAGACCACCTGGAAGGCTACGTGGGCTACGTGAACTTCAAGCTGATTGGAGAAGTGTAGAGGTGCCAGTATCAGTTTTATCCTATAGAATGTGTTGTCTTTAGCTACTCTCCTTTGCCTGCCCTCCTGTTAATAAACAGACATGTTCACCAAAGCTGTCTCTGGCGCTTCTTGCTGAAGAACACCATCGCCACACCATCCCAACAGTGTGGGCCTCACAGGATGAGCCCACACCTAGCTCCTGGCTCCTGGCTGTGGATCGGCTCAGCTCCAGCCATTGCAGCCACTTGGGGAGTGAACCAGCGGATGGAAGACCTTCCCTCTGTCTCTCCCTCTCTCTGTCTGTAACTCTGCCTCTCAAATAAACAAACAAATAAGTCTTTAAAAAGGAAAGAAAATGTGCATCCACACAAAAGCCTGAACACAAATGTGTGAGCCAGGAACTGGTCAGACCCACATGTCCTTTGGGGTGGACGGTGCCCCTGCAGCCCACGCCGTCCATGCAACACTGCTCAGGGATAGAAAGCAGGGAGCCACTGATATGCGTTACGGCCTGGGGGGCTCCATCGGATTCTCCCAGAAAAAGCCAACCCAGAGAAGACAGGTGCTCATCCCTCGGTGCTTTTGGGGTTCTGATTCCATGACCCCCGGTACCCACAGCTGTGAAGGCCCGAGTTCCTGCTACAGATCGGTGCGTCTATGCACAGAGCCCACACACACCTGGAGTGCTCGCGAGCCCATGCTCTGTAAATATTTATTCCACCGTGTTGTTCAGGGCGCGCATCCCTCAACCCCAGCCACACACGATGATTCAGGCCCTATTTTAAAATTGACGTGATGCAATCGCGTGTGTAACCCTGTTAGCTAACAGAGTCATTAGGGCAGCCAACAGGAACCAACAGAGGTTACTAAAGGGCACGGCCGGGTTCCTGGCCATGAAGGGGCACCTGCCACCTGCTGTGCACAGAGACCCCCGAGTGCCTGTGCCCACTCGGGTCGGACACGGGTTATGTGTGCGAATATGGAGGACACTGGAGACAGTCACAGCCGAAACAGGAGCTGTAGGGCAGTCAACAGGGGCAGGTGGCGTTTTGCCCCGTGGCAGGCGAGAGCCACTTAAGCAGCCTCGCGTGGAGCTGGCTCTGGCGAGGAAGATTCTGGCTGCAGATGGGGATGGCCGGCTGCTGGAGCCCTGGAGAGAGCGCCGTGGTCACTGGTGACGGGGGCACCACCACGGAGGCCAGAGGGGCCCGGGTCTGTGCTGACAGCTGCGCTCCAAATGCCTCCTCACTAGTGCCACGAGGCAGGCGCTGCTGTGCACGGGCTGTGAGGCCCTCAGGGGCCACCTCACTTCCCCGGGGCGATAAGCAGGCAAGTGACCATCTCAGGTCCGGAACCGGCCGCTCGGCTCCTGGAGCCTTGGGGTTTTCTTCCCGTAAGAAGGCTTCATTTTATGTAACACATACAGACCTGAACATTAGGCTTCCCTTTCTACAGCTCTCTGCTGTGGCCTGGGAAAGCAGTGGAGACGGCCCAAGTGTTTGGGCCCCTGCACCTGTGTGGGAGACCTGGAGGAAGCTCCTGGCTCCTGGCTTCGGATCAGCCCAGCTCCGGCTGTTGTGGTGTTTTGGGGAGTGAACCAGAGGATAGAAGACCTCTCTCTCTCTCTCTCTCTCTCCCCCTCTGTCTTGCTCTCTCCCTCCCTCTCCCTCCCTCCCTCCCTCCCTCCCTCTCTCTCTCTCTCCCCCCCCTTGCTCTCTCCCTCCCTCTCCCTCCCTCCCTCCCTCCTTCTCTCTCTCTCTCCCCCCTTGCTCCCTTCCTCCCTCCCTCCCTCCCTCCCTCCCTCTCTCTCTCTCCCTCCCTCTCCCGCCCTCCCTCCCTCCCTCCCTCTCTCTCTCCCCCCCTGCTCTCTCTCTCCCTCTCCCGCCCTCCCTCCCGCCCTCTCTCTCTCCCCCCCTCCCGCCCTCCCTCTCTCTCCCTCCCTCCCTCCCTCTCTCCCTCTCCCTCCCTCTCTCTCCCTCCCTCTCTCTCTCTCCCTCTCTCCCCCTCTCTCTTGCTCCCTCTCTCCCCCCCTCTTGCTCTCTCCCTCCCTCTCCCACCCTCCCTCCCTCCCTCCCTCTCACCCTCCCGCCCTCCCTCCCGTCCTCCCTCCCTCTCTCTCCCTCCCTCTCTCTCTCTCCCCCCTGCCCTCCCTCCCTCCCTCTCTCCCTCCCTCTCGCCCTCTCCCTCCCTCCCTCCCTCCCTCTCTCTCTCTCTCCCCCCTTGCTCCCTCCCTCCCTCTCTCTCCCTCCCTCCCTCCCTCCTGCCCTCTCTCTCTCCCCCTCCCTCCCGCCCTCCCTTTCTCTCCCTCACCCTCCCTCTCTCTCTCTCCCCCCCGCCCTCCCTCCCTCCCTCTCTCCCTCCCTCTCCCTCTCTCTCTCTCTCTCTCGCTCTCGCTCTCGCTCTCTCCCCCCCTCTCTCTCCCCCCGCCCTCCCTCCCTCCCTCTCCCTCCCTCTCTCTCTCTCTCTCTCTCGCTCTCGCTCTCGCTCTCTCCCCCCCCCGCTCCCTCCCTCCCTCCCGCCCTCCCTCTCAGGTTCCGTCCCATCGTCCCATCCGTTCTGACGATGCCCCACCCACCCCAAGAGGCCTTGCTACTTTGCTGACCACTGTTCTCCGTGCCGCGTCTGAGTTCTCTCTTGCGTGAAGACAAGAACCCCACACTGCGATCTCCGCTAACGTATTGATCCTATTGATCCGCCTTGGAACTCATCGATTGGACGTTCTGTTGTGAGAGCATCGGAAATCCCCTCCCCGTCTGTGCTTCCAAACGATCCTCGCTGACGGCTCCTGCTTGGCGCACACTCGCGCCATGGTTTGTAAGCTGCTGACTCCACTCTGCAACCTCCGGACGCTCAGCGGGGAGCCGTGAGACCAGCCACTGCCCTCCTCGTCGGGGGACAGGGACCTCTCACCTCCTCCGTGGCTCCCCGTGCACCCTGCTTCCCCGAGCTCGGCTGCCGCGGACGCTGGAAGTGGGCCAGGGCTGGCTGTTGCAGCCGGTCTTTGGCAGGGACACGGCACAGCCCCGGTGGTGGTGAGGTCACTGCCGGCGGCCAGAGTCAGATCGGTCTCCTCGTCCCCAGGAGCAATGTGGGAACCGTCTGGGCTGTCCCAGATCTCAGCACAGAAGTCATTCTCATCACTTCCCTGGAATTGTCCCGGCCGCGTGGAAGACGGCCAGCTCGCCCGTCACGCCCACAGTCTGAGCAGAATGTTCCTTAATTTAAAGAAAATCACATGTGGGCTGGCGTTGCGGTGCAGGGGTGAAACCGCCGCCTGCAGCGCCAGCATCCGCTATCGGGGCGCCGGTTCCAGTCCCGGCTGCTCCTCTTCCGATCCAGCTCCCTGCTGTGGCCTGGGAAAGCAGTGGAAGATGGCCCAAGTGCCTGGGCCCTTGCACCCATGTGGGAGACCCAGAAGAAGCTCCAGGCTCCTGGCTTCAGCCTGGCCCAGCCCCAGCTGTTGTGGTCATTTGGGGAGTGAACCAGCACATGGAAGACCTCACTCTGTGTCTCTGCTTGCCTCGCCCTGTAACTCTGCCTGTCGAACAAGTAAACAATAACTTGAATTGATCTTTTTTAAAAAAAAATTATTTATTTGAATGCCAGAGTTACACAGAGAGAATTAGAGGCAGAGAGATTGAGAAAGAGAATCTTCCATCTGCTGGTTCACTCCCCAATTGACCACAGCGGTTGGAGCTGGACCAATCAGAAGCCAGGAGCCAGGAGCTTCTTCCAGGTCTCCCATGCGGGTGCAGGGGCCCAAGGACTTGGGCCATCCTCTACTGCTCTCCCAGGGCACAGCAGAGAGCTGGATCGCAAGAGGAGCAGCCGGGACTAGAACCAGCACCTGTATGTGACGCCAGCACTGCAGGCGGCGGCTTCACCCACTATACCACTGTGTGTGCTGGCTCCTTTCTTTGCCTTTTTAAAAACGTTTGTAATAACATATTTTTAATTTACTATGCATCTCAGATTAGTGCTCCACCAAACACAGAGTTCCACAAGGAAAAAGTAGGAATAAGACCAAGGTCGTAGACGATGACTCCCAGGTGTCCATAGCACTCATGTCCGTGACCTTGTTGTGCTTTATCTATGAGCTACACGGGTCTGGGGACACGCGATGCTTGCCTTTTGGGGTCTGGCTGATTGCGGTAAGCCCCCGTTTTATCGTGATACGGGATTCCATCCTTGTTGAAGGCTGCGTAGTCGAGCACCGTGTGTATACACAACTTCCTTACCCAGCCGTCAGCTGATGGACATCTGGATGGACTCCGTATCTTAGCTGTTGTGAACTGCGCTCCAATGAACGTGGGGAAATGGGTTAACGTCCACGCGGCAGGAGTGGGCTCCTGATACCGGACGGGGGGAGACCCCCGGGGAGACTCCCCACCATGGCACCCCTCACCAGGAGATGGCGCAGTGAGGGGCCGTTCCAAGGCGGCTCCTTGCTCCCAGAGCTCGTAGCTCCCGGCACTGGGCGGAGGGGGACAAGTGTGCATCCCAGGGCACTGAGACCCCGCCCCACCCTGCCCCCATAGACGTGCGCCCTCCGCACCTCCTCCCCTGTCCCTGCCTGCTCGGTGCCTCCAGGACAGGGACCCGGGCTCAGGTTCCTCGGTCCCTGCAGGAAGATGTGTCCCCAGCCTTGCTGAGGGCCTGCGTCCGGCCTCTGATGCCACACTAGTTCTGTCACCCCGGACCACGGGGCTCCCCGAGCAGCCTGCCTGTGGATCTCTCCGTCCAACTCCTCAGCAGGTGGCCCCGTGTTCCTGTGGCTCTCAATCCTCGTCCAGCTCATGGCCTCTCCCCTCTGAGCCGGGTTGGCTGCAGGCACCACTGTCAGATACAGCGAAGCCTGCCAGAGGCGACTGGCACAGCTGACCACACTAGCTCTCACCGACACCCTCGGGAGTGGCGCGGGGCCAGGAAACGGGGCCTCCTGTGTGGCTGCTGGGCCTGGGGCCCGGGGCTAGGCCGGTCATGGAGTTACAGAGGGAAGACAGCGTCCTCATCCCTGGCTGCCCATCTCCATAGTCGGTGACGGCGGATGCCCGTCTGTCTGTATCTGTCTGTCCGTCCACAGGCCCTCCCAGGCCCAGGTGTGTGGCTCCCATCTTCCCAAACCCCACCGCCCACCCCTCATCAATGGCCTGGCCCAGTGGTCTCCAGCTCCCAGAACCTCCTCCCCAGGGACCCCCGGCCCTACCTGCTGCTCTGTACCAGGGGCTGCAGCCTGGGGGGCCCGGGAGCACCCAAAGCCTGGGTACCTCCCCTCGTGATTCACCCAGAGCAAGAACAACTCCACGCCGGGCCTAAACGCAGCCATGCCCGGGAGGGTCCTGGGACCGGCCAGGGACTCGGCGGCTCAGGACCGTGCCGTTCTAACCAGCTCTCGGACCCAGCAGCCAGCAGCACCTCTGTGGGCCATCCTGAGGTCTTCCCACAGTGAGCTTGCTGGCTGCTGGCCCATCATTGTCATTGAGGCCTAAACCCCCATCCCTGCCCTGGGGACGTGACATGGTGGTTCTGGACCCAGGCTGCCCACAGATCACCCGGGCCAGAGCTGGTTAAAAACCACCCTGAAAATCACCCCAAGAACCCTAGGTGTAGGGTCCAGGGGTGGGACTCGAATGGGCCAGAGCTGAGCCCCTGTGGCCCTGCCTGCCCCCACACGCTAGCACCCCCTGCTGGAAGTGGCTTCCTTCTTTCTTAGCTCCGCCCCATGCCGGCCCTGCTGGCCGGGCAGCCAGAGGTCACTAAAGGGCAGAACTAGGGTGCATGAGCTCAAGCCCACGGGGACCCGAGGGCCGGGGTGTGGCCTTGAACCACAGACAAGAAACGAGAAGTGGAAGCCCAGACCGACTTCCTCGTTAACTTCAAAAAAAGAGAAAAAACGGCCATTTTCCCAGCGTGTCGAGGTCAATGGGCCTGAGGAGCTGCACCAGGCTCCAGGGCACCAAGAGGAACGAGGCAGCGGTGGCCTGGCGGGCGGCTCGGAGAGGCGAGGCTGAGCCCTCCCTCCCAGGCGCCCTGGCCCCATCGGGAAGGGCAGGGCCGCGGCCCCCGGGGGCCTCCCTCCCCTGCCTCGCGTGGGCCCCCGTCACCTCCAGCATCGCCTTCTCTGGTCACTTCCGTGGCACCTGCTGGCCTGCTCCAAAGCAGGGTTTTCAAACCATTGGGCTGCTTTGCCTGGTTCCCCGGACATGCAGGGCAGGAGCAGACGGCCGGGCACCTGCAGATGCTTCTGGGGGACAGGGCTGGCCTGAAGCCGGCAGACGAGAGCTGGAGGTGGGGGTGGGGGCGCCCCTTTACTTTAACAGACACCAAAGTCACCGTGAGTGAGCGGGAGAGGGGTCCAGGGCCTCCCAGCTGGCCAGCAAAGCCGCCCTCACACAGATGCCTGCTGTCCGGTCCGGCTGCTGCCCCTGTCCTAACAGATGTCTGCGACTCTGGTGGCCGAGACGTGCCGGGGGCCCCACGGCTGAGACCAGCGCCGTCTGCTCCAGGGCAGGGCCGCCAGGGAGAGGCCCAGCCACAGCGAGCCAGGCCAGCACGGGCTCCATGCAATGCAATGACGACCATGGTGACCCGCAAGACCAAACACGAGGGCCAGCGTGTGACACAGAGAGTGAGGCCGCCCCTGCCACACAGGCATTGAGGCCTGGCTGCTCCACTTCCGATCCAGCTCCCTGCTGTGGCCTGGGAAAGCAGTGGAAGATGGCCCAGGCCCTGCACCTGCGTGGGAGACCTGGAAGAAGCTCCCAGCTCATGGATTCGGGCGGGGCACTTGCTCCCCAACACAGGAACAGAGGTCCTGAGGTGTCCCCAGCTGGCAGTGGAACATTCTGGTTGTGTTTTTTTAATGTTTATTCATTTTTATTTCTTTGAAAGGTGGAGTGACAAGGAGAGAGAGAGAAAGAGAGAGAGAGAGAGAGAGAGAGAGAGCTGTCTCCCATCTGCTGGTTCATTTCTCAAATGTATGCAATGGCGCAGGCTGGGCTAAGCCAAAGCTGGGAACCTGAGACCCCATCTGGTCCCCATGTGGGCGGCAGGGACTCAGCCATTGGAGCCTCCTATCCGGCTGCCTCCCGGGAATCTTGGCAGGAGGCTGGCCAGGCAGGGGGGTTAACGGTGCTGGAAGCAGGCACTTGGACACGGGGTGTGGGCGCCCAGGCAGTGGCTTCATCTGCTGAGCGACCACACTATCCCAGCGTGGGAGACTCCCACGGCCACCTTGGCCATTCAGGAATTTCAGGACACAGACAACGGAACGCTCCATGTGTCCCCCAGGCCGGGACTGGAAGGGGTCCAGGTCGCAGGCTGCTGTTCGGACGGACTCGCACGGATGCCGGCCCAGCAGCTGCAGGAACGGCCATCGGAGCAATGCAGGTGCACAGAGGAAAGACGGCTGTACCCCAGGAGGTGCCTCCTGGGGCCGGAGGATTCTGGAGGCACAGGGGCAGGCAGCTGGGGGCCCCGGGCGGGTGGCCCTCACGGGACGTGCTACAGTGGTGTGGACAGGTGTTTGTCACCGTCAGGTCTCCCCAGGAGACGGGGAGCTGAGAACATAGGGCAGAGCCCAGTGGGCACCCAGGGCTGCAGAGAGCATGGGACAGCTGGTGGGCGGGGCCACGGACAGCAGGTGCGGTGTCTGGAACCTTGACCATCGAGCAGAGCCCACCCTCCCTAGCCAGGCTTCCTGCAGCCTGGGAATGGAACAATGTGTGTGTGTGTGTGTGTGTTGGGGGGGGGGGGGGGGACATGGCCGCTTCTGTACTGGACACGTGGAGTTCTCCCTGGTTGCTGTTCCCTACACTGCGCAGGAGAACTGTTTGCCTCTGCACGCGCTGGGTGACAGGAGATGTCTGGAGACGACCCACAGTGTCCAGGGCCGCGCACTTTGCTTGCACGCAAATACGTTTCATGTAAGGGCCTCTAGCAGGCGTGGACCATGGTGTCCATGGGGGTCTGGAACCAGTGCCCGCCATTCCCTCATCGGCCGCACACAGGGAAGCCTGCCAGGTCCCGGCGGGATGGAGCTGCGGGCGGCTGGGGACTGGAGAGTGTGATTCCAGCTCAGCCGCCGGGGTCCTGGCTGTGAGCCCCTGAGCCAGGCCACGGACCCTGACGGCGATGAGCCCTGCTGTTCGGCTCACCACGCTGAGTGTTAGGACCCCCTTCCAGAATCCCGCTGGGGGTCCTGGAGACAGGATGCTTTGTGTTGCTGTCTCGAGAGCTCAGCTCCGGCCAGCCGGACCGCTGATGCCCCCGCAGCCCCCCTGCACCCTGGGGACGCCCCATGGCCACCTCCTGAGCACAGGCAGCCCCCAGGCCGATGCCCCAGTGTGACCACGGGTGTCCTGTGCAGAACGTAGACTGCGTTCTTCCCACGGATGCAAGAGCTAAGTTCCCAGCTCCAGGCCACCAAAACCTGTTCTTGTTTCTTCTGTGGGTTGCATCGCTGCCATTCTTCATGGTACGAAACCGTGGTGTTCAGTGTGGAGAGCCCTGTGCAAGGCTGCATGGGCTGGAAAAGCCCCCACGTTCAGCCTCCTGCCTCCAGGAGGTGGTGGGTAGGTGTGCCCCCGCCCCAGGATCCGTCCGCAGGGACACAGGCACCGGGAGCCACCTGCTCCAGGTGGGGTTTAGTGCCTGGGCCAAGGGGGCCCAGCAGCACCTACAAGGTGGCCCCCAGCTCTGGTGGCAACTCTGAGGACCAGGGAGATGCGTGGGGGAGGAGAGAGGAGAGGAGCTGAGAGCCGGCCAGGCGGCTTTGCAGGGAAAGGATGTGGGCGAGTACAGCAAGTTCTGAAGGTGGAGACCTGAGTGCTGCGCTGGCTTCCAGCGGGGCTGGTGCAGGGAGCCATCCAGAGGGCCCTGTCAGCACCAGGCACCTCCGGAGCAGGAGGGGCAGTTAGCGTCCAGCGCGCCAGCCCAGTGGAGCCATCAGGGTGGCTGTCATCGGAGCCGGGGCACACTCAGCAGGACCCGATGCCCCGATCGATTAGTGATGTCTGCCAGCGGCAGGGCACGGGCAGTGTGCTGGTTCCTCGCCAACCCCCAGGCACCCTCCCTGGGAGAGTGAGGACCTGCCACGGCTTTGGAATTCCCATGGGAAGATGTGCAGGCAGACGCTGGGCTGTTTGGGGAAGCTGGGTAAAACTTCAATGACTGATTCGCACCATGTGCCACAGCAGTGCTGTCTCCACCGGGCGATGGTCTGTGCATCTCGTTTTTAAAGGCTTTGCAGCTGTAACTGCCCCAACGCGTTCCGTGTCAGGGTCTCTGGGCAGCAGAGAGAGCTCAGTGCAAGCCCCCAAACAGCCGAGGGTCCTGGGTGGTTCTGACGCCCATGTCCACCAGGGGCTGGCGTCGGGGTGCAGTGGGGTAAGCCACAGCTCCTGGTGCCAGCATTGCATTTTTTTAAAGATTTATTTTATTTATTTGAAAGGCAGAGTTACAGAGAGAGAAGGAGGGAGAGACGGAGGTCTTCCATCTGCTGGTTCAGTCCCCACATGGCCATAACAGCCAGGGCTGGGCCAGGCGAGGAGCATCTTCTTTCTTCCTTCCTTCCTTCCTTCCTTCCTTCCTTCCTTCCTTCCTTCCTTCCTTCCATTCTTTCTTTCTCTCTCTCTCTTTCTCTTTCTCTCTCTCTCTCTCTTTCTCCCTCTCTCTCTCTTGCTCTCACTCTCGCTCTCGCTCTGCCTCTCAAATCTATCAGTCTATCTTCATGACAGCAGGTTGTGGCCCAACAGTTACGGCACAGCCCAGGACACCCACGTCCCACATCAGGATTCTGGGCTCAGGTTCCAGCTCTGCTCCCGGCTTCAGCTTCCTGCTAACAATGTTCACCTGGGAGCAGTGAGCGGTAGCTCAAGTAGCTGAGTCCCTGTCGCTCACAGGGGAGACCTGAGTTGAGGTCCCAGCTCCCGTCTTCAGCCCGGCCCAACCCTGTCCGTTGCAGGCATTTGGAGAGTGAACCAGCAGGTGGAAGACCTCCCTCTCTTTCTGCCTTTCGGGTAAAATAACAATGAATAAATAAGAACTTTAAAAATTCATGATGCCCGTGGCAAGAGTTGGCTTTAAGATGCTGCACACACAGCTCCATGCTGAGATGGCGCCGCTGGCCGAGAAGCCTTCCCCGGGGCCTGCAGTCAGCTCTCCGGGGGCTGCGTGCGCTGGGCCTGGAGTTTGCTGGGAGGGGCCGGCCCCTGACCCTGTGGTGTTAGCTCGCCACTGAAATCCACCACAGACTTCGATACTTCTCAAAATAAAAGGTATCTTGTTAGGAGGCCACCACACTGGGCGGTCCCTTTGAGGACAGAAGAGGGAATGACGGGCGATGGACAGACAGCCAGGGTTCAAGCCCAGGCCCTCTGATTCCTGCTGGGGAGCAGGTCCAGCCCACAGCCCAGCTCCCGAGTGCACACGGACCCTGCTGCCTGCTGGCCACGGCCGAGGCCACGTGATGGCACTTCCAGCCCTGCTGCTGCTTTTTTTATTTGCTTAAAGATTTGTTTGCTTATTTCAATGTTAGAGTCTCACGCAGAGACACAGACACACATGGGGCGGGGAGACCCTCCATCTGCTGGTTCACTCCCCAAACGCCCACAACAGCCAGCACTGGGCCAGGCAGAAGCCAGGAGCCCCAAACTCCATCCAGGTCCCCCCAGTGGGTGGCAGGGGCCCGAGCACCTGGGCCTCCACTGCTCTCCCCAGAGCACCTGCAGGGAGCTGGATTGGAAACAGAGCAGCTGGGACTCGAACCAGCACCCCGCAGCGGCTGCACCTGCTGCCCCCAGCCCTGAGCACTGGGCCCCTTGCTTCCTGCAGGGGAGACAGACGGAGCTTCCGCAGTGTTCTCTTCAGTCGTAAAGCAAGCAAACGTGTGTGTGGAGGGGGTGGTGCGTAGGACATGGTTTCTTTCAAATCAGCGTGGCGCTGTTGTGGCCACGTCAGCTTTCCCGTAACACGAGAAGCTCTGCACGGTGACATCCGGAGAGCGCGTGGCTCCCGGCGACTCGTAAGTGCCGTAACGTCCTCAGCCATCGAACGCCGCGTTTGCTGCAACGTTTTTCCCGGTGCGTGCAGGCAACCCTGGACTCTTTCTCTCGGCAATAATATCCCTTCTCCATTGACAGGATTTTCCCTTGACCCGGCGCCGGTTCCCAACGATGTGGGCGGTGTATATTTTGCACCGACTCCCTCCCGTGTCTGTCATTGATCACTTTGGTCGCCCTGTTTACCTGAGATGCTAAGAGCGGGCGTTTCCCGTGTTGCTAAGTAACCGCTCTGGCTGACACGGAGTGGAAAGGCGAAGCCCCAGCTGCACGCAGGGAGCGGTGCTCGGTGCAGCCGGCTGCTGGCGTCGGAACACCGCCTTGGAGAGTCTGCCAGCGTCCACGACGCGCTTGCTCCCCGCCGCCGACCGGTCCCGGGCTCCGCACACGGCTTCCCTGGACAGGGATCAGGAAGAGGTACCCAGGGCTGACGTCTTCCCCGAGGCACGCAACGTGAGCGCCCTCCAGAACACGGACAACAGGGAATGTGAGAAACGGTCGCCAGGCGGTGAGGCTGGAGCACTCAGCACCGGGCTGTGCAGCTTGGAGCAGAGAGGGGTTTGCGGGCTGGCTCCCGTCCACTGCGGAAGCCGACCCCGGGGTCCAGATCCCCAGCAGCTGCACCGGGCCTCCACCCACGGGGCCTCGTCGGCTCCTCCCCCTCTCCAGCCACACCGGCCAGAGGTTTCCCAGAGCAGGAACCCTCACTCCTGAGCACACCACAGCCCACAGGCCGCACACAGAGATCGCTCAGGGTTTAAGAAGCCGTTGTCCCAGCTTCTACCCGTTACGGCTTTTTCAAAAATGAGGCTCCATCTTCCTGTGATAACGTTGACCCGGGGCCGCATTCGTTTTCCCTGGACTTGCAGACCCAGACACACACAGCACGCATACCACACACACAAGCACACACACAGGCTACATACCACACACACAGCATGCACACACACAGCACGCATACCACACACACAGCACATACACAGGCTACATACTACACACACCACGTGCACACACCCAGCACGTGCACACACCACACACACAGCACGCACACACACACAGCACACACACAGGCTACATACTACACACCACCACGTACACACCCAGCACATGCACACACCGCCACACACACACAGCACGCACACACACAACACACACACAGGCTACATACTACACACACCACGTGCACACACCCAGCACGTGCACACACACCACACACACAGCACGCACACAGGCTACATACTACACACACTACATGCACACACCCAGCACGTGCACACACACCACACACACAGCACACACACAGCACACACACAGCTACATACGACACACACCACATGCACACACCCAGCACATGCACACACGCCACACACACCACAGCACGTGCACACACAGCACACACAAGGGCTACATACTACAGACACCACCACGTGCACACACCCAGCACGTGCACACACGCCACACACACACAGCATGCACACACACAGCACACACACAGGCTACATACTACACACACCACATGCACACACCAGCACGTGCACACACGCCACACACACACTCAGCAGACGCAGCACACACACAGGCTACATACTACACACCACACATGCACACACCCCAGCACATGCACACACGCCACACACACACCAGCACGTGCACACACAGCACACACAAGGCTACATACTACACACCACCACGTGCACACACCCAGCACGTGCACACACACCACACACACACAGCACACACAGCACACACTCTGCTGTGGCCTGGGAAAGCAGTGGAGGATGGCCCAAGTCACTGGCCCGTTGCACCCGCATGGAGACCCAGAGGAGGCTCCTGGCTCCTGGCTTCCGATCGGTGTGGCTCTGGCCGTTGTGGCCATGTGGGGAGTGAACCAGCGAATGGAAGACCTCTCCCTCTGTCTCCGCCTCTCTCTCTCTTCTCTCTCTCTCTCTCTCTCTCACTGCCTCTCCTCTTTCTGTGTATCACTGACTTTCAAATAAATAAATACATCTTTTTAAAAAAAACTTGTATTGGAGGCAGGCGTGCTAGTGCAGGGGGTTAAGCCACAGCCTGTGACGCCAGCATCCCATATGGGTGCCAGTCAGAGTCTGCCATGCTGCGCTTCCAATCAGCTCTCTTCTGTGGCCTGGGAAGACAGCAGAAGATGGCCCAAGTGCTTCAGCCCCTGCACCAATGTGGGAGAGCCAAATGGAGTTCCTGGCTCCTGGCTTTGGCCTAAGCCAGCCCTAGCTGTTGTGGCCATTTGGGGAGTGAATTTGAATCAGTGATGGAAGAACTCTCTCTCTCTCTCTCTCTCTCTCTCTCTCTCTCTCCCTGTCTCTCTGTCACTCTGCCTTTCAAATACAAAGCAAAAAGGAAGAGGACCGGCACTGTGGTGTAGCAGGTAAGGCCACTGCCTGCAGTGCCAGCATCCCACATGGGCACCGGTTCAGTCCCGGCTGCTCCTCCTCCGATCCAGCTCTCTGCTGTGGCCTGGGAGAGCAGTGGAAGTTGCCCAAGTCCTATGGGCCCCCTGCATCCATGTGGCAGACCCGGAGGAAGCTCCTGGCTCCTGGCTCCTGATCGGCGCGGCTCCGGCTGTTGCGACCATTTCGGGAGTGAACCAGCAGATGGAAGACCTCTCTCTGCTTCTCTGTAACTCTGTCTTTCAAATAAAAACAAATGACTTTATTTTTTAAAAAAAGTTTATATGTTAAAAAAGCAAGAGAAACTAATAGGAAACTAGTAACCCAAAATAACTATTAATTATTAATGCCAGAATAAACCAACCCGAGGCAGCACATGTCTCTCTGCAGTGGTAAAGATCCCAGTCAGGACACTAAACCCCACGAGACCGCAGGCAGGGCGGGCGCTTCCCCAGCCCCCAGCCCGTGGCCTGGGAGTCGAGGGCTGTCCATCGCCAGGCCCCCTGCGCCACTGCCTTCCGCAGTCCAGGCAAGGTCTCGGAGCCAGACAGGTGGACTCCGGTCATCAGCAGCTGGGCAGAGCACCCTAGACGGAAGGGCCCAGGCGCAGGGGGCGCCAGCAGCTTCGGGGCAGGCAGAGGGCACGGGTGTTCTTCAGGCAAAAGCTTACCTAAAACTGGACACGGAGCAAGTGCACCCACATTGCACAGGTTTTGGTGCTGTGAATATCACATTCTTCGTCTGTAATTAAGTTAATAATTAATCGCAAAAGATAACCCAGGAGACAGGGGAAGATTTGGGAATTGCTACACTCTCACTCAGGAGTCAAAAGAGAGATCTCTCAGCCACTGGTTCACACCCCAAATGCCCACGGCCGCTGGGGCTGAACCAAAAGGAGACCAGGACCCGGGACCCGATCCGGCTCTGCCACGCGGGCGACAGGGACCAGTGTCAGCCATCACCGGCTGCCTCCCAGCACGTGCGTCAGCAGGAAGAGAGACAAACCCAGACACAGGCTGTGGGGGCCCAAGTGCTGCCGACCGCTGCCCCAGATGAAACACTTCCGAAAGAGATACTGAGAACTCCAAAAGACTCCTTGAGAGAACAGCAGATGCTGGAACAATTATGAGTTCAGCCTCCAATGTACGAGGTTAGGAAAGAACAACCAAGGAAGCAGAGAGGAATAAACACAGTCCAGACACAGCCAGGAGCAAACAGCAGGCGCCCGGACCCGCATGACACCCACAGGTGCCTGCGGGCTGCTCACCTCCTGCACAGAGACTCCTAAGAGAATTGCATGTCCCCCCACCCCAGGAGGCCCCAGCAGGTCCAGGCACCAGGTGCCCAGGGCAGTGGCCAACATTCTTGCATCCAAGAAAGAGAAAATGCGCATTCTTCCCAGTGCACGCAGAGCCCGGTGAAGTCCTTCTCCATGAAGCTTTTCAAAGAAAAAGCTCCCGCAAATGTTAAACACTGCTGTCCCCCAGAGCTCCTTCTCGGGTCTCAGCACGATTCAGGGGAGGATCAGTGACCTGGGCGCTGGACCAAGGCTTCAGGGGCACCCTGAGAGGGGACAACGCTCCCCATGCGCTCGGGGGAGAAAGGGCAGCAGCGGCGCCAGCCCCACCTGAAGCGCGGCTGTCGGGAACGCGGGGCTGTGTCACCACGGGACACGTGCCCTAAGCCACCTTCAGGAGTCAGCAAGCTCTGTACGAACGGGAAACGGGCACAGGACTGGCACAGGTCTGGCCAGAGTGACCTGGGAGGGGGAGGGGGAGGGAATAAACCATGGCTGACAAAAGTGCGAATGACCCTGAAAAACTTCATCCAGGGAATCTGAAAACCGCAGAGAAAGGAGTGGCCTTTAGCAGGTAAAAACCCCCAAAACGGGACCAAGAAACCAAAAGCCTGAATAAACCTACAACGGCTGCCTGAACTGAGTGGCCGGCCACACAACCCACCTCCCCCACGAGCCCAGGAAGGGTTTCCCATGAGACTCAGCAAACCTTTGTGCACAGGATGCGTTGGAAGGATAGCATTTTTAAGCTGCCAGTGTACGGTTCAGATGCAAGAATCGGCTGGGTAAACTGAGCCCAGGGAGAGATGGACGCACGACTCGGCTACAGAGCCCTGCTCTCTGCCCTGCAGAAGGAAATCCTACAGGCCAGTAACAAAAAGCAGCCTGAAACTTAGAGCGTGCGAGGTACATGAACAGGAAGTTCACAGAAGAAACACACATCCAATAAACACACAAGAGGGTGTTCAAACACGTCAAATGTGGAACTAGAAATGACAACAGTGGCAGCTTCTCACACACATGCACACGCATGCACACACATGCCCACATGTGTCAAGTCAGCTGGTAACTTAGTGTACCTCTCACACACACGCCCACACATGTCAAGTCAACTGGTAACTCAGTGTACCTCTCACACGTGCCCACACATGTCAAGTCAGCTGGTGACTCAGTGTACCTCTCACACGTGCCCACACATGTCAAGTCAGCTGGTAACTCAGTGTACCTCTCACACACACGCCCACACATGTCAAGTCAGCTGGTAACTCAGTGTACCACTCACACATGCACACACACGCCCACACATGTCAAGTCTGCTGGTAACTTAGTGTACCTCTCACACGTGTACATACACACGTCCACACATGTCAAGCCTGCTTGTGACACAGTGTACCTCTCACACATGTGCACATACATGCATATACATGTCAAGCCCACTGGTGACAAGTGTCCCCATGCATGCAGATCAAGGACACTGGGGCTGTCAGAGGGCGGGCACTTTGGGCAGCATCTGGGGCCAGGAGGCTGAGCTGCTGAGACCTGACCTTTACCTGGTGAGGGAGGGCCAGGGTCACACGGTCCAGGGGTCGTGGTCAGTCCCCGGAGCTGCCGGCCCCTTTCAGGCCATCCTGCCTCTGAAAACACAAGGCTTCGTCATCTGATGGTGTATGGATGGCTTAACAAATCTAGGTTTTTTTTTACAATGATGATTTTTCCGAAACTTAAAAAAATCTTTCAAAATGTTTAATCCAGAGAGAAAATCCAACCATCAAATGTCAACTGCTCGTGTGTGTCAGTACGAGTGACGTCAACACTGCACGTTGAGAAGGCAGAGGGTGTATTTTTAGCTGCAGTGCTGGGTGCAGCCACGTGAGCGAGCTCCCGGCCACATCTCAGCCACGCAAAGTGGCCGGTCTCCTAGACAGAAGCCCAGTGCGGTGTTCCGGAGAGAGCCTGGGTTTTCAGGACAACAAATCGGGTTTTCCCCACATGCACAGGACCAGAGCACAGAAGGTGCTTTGAGACCCACCCCCCCCCGTGGAGCCCATGCACGGGGTGGGGCCCCTGCATAGGGAGCTGGAGCCGGAGGGGGCGTGGCGAGCACAGCGCCGCCCACCTGGTTCTACAGAGGACATTATCTGGCACAGAGGTCTCCAACCTCGCTTGCCTCTGGCACCAGGGTCTCCCCGGCTGCCCTGAGGCCTCCCCCGACTCTGGGGAGACTGTGGTCTCCCTTGGGAAGAACGCTGCAGAGGCCCCGAGCTCATTGGAGAGGCGCTGTGTTCCCTCGGGGCTGGGCTTTGCCTGCTCAGGGCTGGGATCCTAAAGTGTGCAGTGCTCTGTGGCTGCAGAAACAGGGAGGGGCTGGCGCTGGGGCGCAGAGGGTTAATCCTAGCCTGCAGTGCCGACATCCCATGTGGGCGCCGGTTCCAGTCCTGGCTGCTCCTCTTCCCATCCAGCTCTCTGCTATGGCCTGGGAAAGCAGTGGAAGATGGCCCAAGTCCTTGGGCGCCTGCACCCATGTGGGAGACCTGGAAGAAGCTCCTGGCTCCTGACTTCAGCTCAGCCCAGCTCCAGCTGTTGCGGCCATCTGGGGAGGGAACCAGCAGGTGGAAGACCTCTGTCTCTGTCTCTCTCTCTGGAACTCAGCCTGTCAAATAAAGAAAGAAATCTTTTCTGAAAAATGAGGCAAGTGCCTTCCGTGCAATGGAGCAAAGGGAAGGGGAGTTAAATTCGCAGCCGTCGCACACCTGTCGTGCAGGGAAGAAGCCCAGGTGACCAAGCACGGCCCCTCAGTTTAAGGCTCCGAGCATCTGTCTGCGTTCACACGGCCAGCTTCCAAACGGTGCCCCGCGGCCCCCTCCTCTAGAAATCATCAGAGGAACGCGTGCAGGTGCACAGGGAGAAGGCGCTAGGCATCGAATTGAGGGGCTGAGGGGGGGTCTCGGGGGACCCGAAGGCTCCTGCCCCCCAGCTGCGCCCACCGCCCCACGGCTCACAGCCCCCACCATCCGCCTGAGAGCCCAGAGCTGCCAGGAGACATGGGAGCCACGCAGGCTGCTTCTGGATACTCAGAGTGGTGCACACTTTAAAAAAGAACTCATTCATTAAATTGAATTGAAAGAGCGGCACAGAGAGAGGCAGAGAGGCGGATCTTCCGTCTGCTGATTCACTCCCGAACTCCTTCAGGACGTGGGGCTGGGCCAGGCCCACGCCAGGAGCCCGGAGCTCCGGCCAGGTCTCCCATGTGAGTGACAGGGGCCCAACGACTTGACCTTTCCCTGCTGCCTCCCTGGATGGCCATCGGGAGGAAGCTGGACAGAAGCAGAGGCGTGGCTCAAACCCAGACACTCCAGCGTGGCTGTGGCGTCACAGGTGGCAATGCAACCTGCCCGGCCACGACGCCAGCCCCGGGACTGGTGCACGGCCCAGCACGGAGGAGCCACAGCCTCTCCCACAAGTGCGCCCAGGGCTTGGGTGAAGGCGGCAGATGGGCGAGGGCCGCTGGGAGCAGGAGCGTGCGTGGACACGTTCAAGGCCACTGCCGGGAGGCGCAGGGACCTCCGTGGACCTTCCCCTGCAAAGGGCACTGCTGGCGGGCGGAGGCCACTCTGTTAAGACGGCCATGGACAGCAGGTGCAAGGGACGCATGGCAGACATGTCCGAGTGTTGAAGTCTCACGCTCAGAGGCGCCGAGAGACAGCTATACTAAATCTCTCCGAATCCGGGTGATCGGGTTGGAGCCGAAGGATTACCCCCGGGGAAACAAGGGCCGGCTCTGGCTCAGTGGCAGAGACCGACCACAACATCCCGGCTTCGTTCCAGCAAGGCTCTGGCTGCTTCTCGTGGGCCTAACAACAGGAAGTCATCTAAGAGACGCTGAGGGCTGGAACGCAGGGGCGGGCCCTTTCCTGTCTCCTTCCAGCCACCTGCTCCAGCCCGGACCAATCAGAAACTGCAGCTGCCACGCTGTTGGGTGGGCCCCACTCCTGTGACTCGGGCTGGGCCAATCAGGGTCTGTCCTGGGCCTGTCCCTGGGGCCAGTGGGAACAGCCGTCTCCCTCTGAGGATGGGGTCATCTAGGGGGGCAGTGCCCAGGGCCCACAGCCTCCTGGTCAGCCTGGCCCTGTGGGAAGAGGGGCCGGGGGGAGCCGGATGGCAGAGGAGCCAACCAGGGACCGCCCCCCTAGGATGTTCCCTGCGTGGCAGCCTGGGTGGGGGTGCCTGCAGTGTGGGGAGTCCTAACCAAATCAGCTTTGTTGTCAGGGGCTGTAAATGGAAATTTTTTAAAAATCACAGCTAATAATTCCTGATATAGAAGTGGAGCTCTGTGCTATTCAGGCCGCTGAGGGAGAGTGAGCCACCCTTCAGAGGCTCAGGAAGCCCCTGCGTGTGTGTACATATGTGTTACCTCCCCAGTCTCCAAATCTCTCTGTCGCGCGCACACACACACACACACATACACATTCCGAGATGAATCAGTGGCCCCGGTGCTGGGCTTTGAACGACCCGCGTGGTGACTCACCGAGCGCTACCCAGTCACTCGGGGGGAGTTCATGGACCTTCTGAAACAAGACCTGGCCCGCCCTCTTGGCGTGGCCTCTGGATTGGTTGCAGGGAGCTGACTACTTCCAGAAAATTCTGTGCCCTGGTGCGCCAGCCTTCCCGAATACAAGGCAGATACTGCCACTTCCTTCTGTGATGGGGCCCTTGGGGGTCTTCGCTGGTGACCTGGACTGTGCTGCCCCACCGAGGGAGCCCAGGAGCCCTGCCCAGAGGCCCCCCCCCCCCGCTCCCCGAGGATCTCCGGCCCCGACGACCCCCAGACAAGAGGCCCCCACCCCTGCAGCCTCCCCTCCCCACCAGCTCTCCACACCAGTGGGGCCACGTGGACTCAGAGCCGGCGCGGCTTTCCTGTGGATCTGGGCCTCTGCCTTCAGGTTTAGGGAGGTCCTCATTTCCAAGGCCCCTGGGGGTGCTGGGAGTCGCTGCCACTGGTGGCAGCCGCCATGGCTGCAGGTCGCAGGCCTTGCCCGATGCCCAGAGGTGCCAGAAGCTTCCATGTCAGCCAAACACCCCGTCTCGTGGGTCACAGTGGGATGACGCTATGAGCTGAGATCTAAGCCCACGGAGACCATGCAGGGCTGGCGGCTGAGGCCCTGGGGGAGGCCAGCTCGGTCTGGGGCCCGAGAGACCCCTGGAGCATCACCAAACCAAACCAAAGCCGTGGCTGCACACAGGAGGGGTGGGCCGGGTGGTGTGGCCGTGAGCCTCCCGCACCCTGGACGCGCTGCCCAGCAGGTTCCTTGGCTGTAGAACGCGTCTGGAAGCCACCGCCAGGCAGGGCCCTGGAGCTCCGTGACGCAGGGAGGCTGCCGCTGAGCAGGTGCGTGGGGAAGACACAGGTACCAGGAGTGACTCGGGCGCCACGGGCCGCGGGACCCGGCCACCTTCCACCAGCGCCACGGGGACTGACGGGGCTGTGCCCACGCCACGCTGGGACACAGCTGCTAAGCAGGACGCCGGCCGAGCTCGCTTCTCCATCCGGGAACTTCCCTGGGTCTCTGAGGTCAGCTCCCGGGAACAAGCGCTCCCTCTAACCCGAGACCCCGCCCAGCTGGAAGGGGAAAATGTTGTCTTTGATTTTTATTTATTTACAGAGAAAGTGTCTTCAAGCACATTCCGAACATTCCCAAGCAGCCCGCCTGCCCCAGGGCTGGGAACGACAGCTGGCTCAGCGAGGCAGGGGAAAGCACAGGCCTGGATTGTCCCGATGCCTGCCAGTGCTGGAGGAGCCGCCCGCACCCTGACAGCCCCTCGACGCCGCCCGCGCCCCAGCCGCTCGGACAGCCTGGAGAGCTCCGCCCCGGGCCCTCGCACCAGCCCCACTGAGCAGGCAGCACGCGGTTCCCAGGCAGAGAGCTCCTGGCGTCGGTGGGAGCGGCCAACCTGCCTCTGCTTCCCCCACGAGATCAGCAGGGAAGATGGGGCCCGGGCCTACATAGCCGTGACCCACGCTGCACTCCCAGCCCCCCCCCCCCACGCCCAAGGCACACACACGTGACACAGCCAGAGCCCACCAGGGACTCGTCTGTGACTTTTTAAAGTCAGATCTTTTTATTTATTTATTTATTTTGACAGGCAGAGTGGACAGTGAGAGAGAGACAAAGAGAAAGGTCTTCCTTTTGCCGTTGGTTCACCCTCCAATGGCCGCCGCGGCCGGCGTGCTGTGGCCGGCACACCGCGCTGATCCGATGGCAGGAGCCAGGTGCTTCTCCTGGTCTCCCATGGGGTGCAGGGCCCAAGCACTTGGGCCATCCTCCACTGCACTCCCTGGCCACAGCAGAGAGCTGGCCTGGAAGAGGGGCAACTGGGACAGGATCGGTGCCCCGACCGGGACTAGAACCCGGTGTGCCGGCGCCGCAAGGCGGAGGATTAGCCTAGTGAGCCGCGGCGCCGGCTATTCTTTTTATTTTTAAAGCGCATGTATTTTATTTACTGAGCGCAATCTCCTATCCACTTGTTCACTCCCCAACAGCCAGGTCCAGGCCAAGCTGAAGCCAGGAGCCCAGAACCCAGTCCAGGCCCCCGCGGACCCTCGCACTTGGGCTGTCACCTGCTTCCTGTCCCGCTGTGCATTCGCAGGGAGCAGAGCCGGGGTGCAAACCCGGCACCCCAGCGCCTTAGCCAGGAGAACCTACAGTCGGGGACCTTGGCAGGTGCTCGGAAGCCTGTGGCTCCTCGCCCTGCGGCCGCCGAGGGTGACGGCGAGGACCGGGAGGCTGTGCACACAGGTCTCGGGCCCCAGCCTGCGGAGGGCCGGCGATCCCGCGGCTCCTCCTCCCCTCGGTCAGCAAGTCCGGCGCCAGGGCCCAGCGCTGGCTGAGCTCCGGCCGAGCGCCAAGCATCTGGGAAGGGTGTGCGATGAATAGCTGTTGTTTCCGCCTTCAAGGACCTCATTGTCCGGCGCAAATGTGCAGGGGCCGCCTTGCCAGGGCACGCAGCACAGCTGGTGCAAGGGGGCGGGCCCCGCGTGCTGTCCGTCACTCCGCCGACGCCTGCTAGGAATGGCTGTGCCGAAGACCCGCGTGCACCGTGGGGCTGCTGGTGTGCGGGAAACCTGAGGCAGGGGGGCAGGATGGGGAGGGGCCCACGGCTGCGGCTGTGAGGTTCTGCCCCGCGCATGTGTGATGGGCTCTGAAGGCGCACGGTGACAGGTTCAAGACGCTGCTAAGCACAGGGCTCGAAATAACCGAGCAGCCACTGAGCCACCCGGCACGGGGACGCGAGGAAATCGTGCTACACGCGGCTGGGTTTCCATTTTATGTACGTGTTACCAGCAGGCTGAGCCCCTGCTCGCGATGCCCACGTCCCATGTCGGAGGCCCTTACACGCAGGCTGCTCGCTCCGGCTCCTGCCGCCCACGTGGGAGGCCCCGACGGGGCTCCAGGCTCCGGGGTTCGGCCCGGCCCAGCCCTGGTGGTTGTGGCCAACTGGGGAGTGAACCAGCCGATGGAAGACCTCTCTCTCTCTCTCTCTCAATCTCTCTAACTCTGCCTTTCAAGGAGACGAAAAACAGGTAAATGAACATTTAAAAATACTCAGTGCTTAACTGATTTTTAAATACAGAAAAAAGAAACACATAAATGGTGGGAACATGATGCCAGTTCCAAGGGGGTGGACGTAAATCCAGCCACAGCCCAAACGGTCTCAGCTGCCCAGAGGCTTAGGGCCCACGGAGAGGTGGAGGCGGCGGCAGGGCCGAGGCCAAGGTGGAGACCGAGGTCAAGGCCAAGGCAGGTCCAAGGTTACCCAGAGATCGGCACACGGGCCAGGTAAGCTACGCCATGAGCAGGCCTGTGTCCGCGTAACCTTGTTCGCCGATGCGAAATTTGAATTTCATATCATTTCCCGCGTCGCAAAAATGTTTTTCTTAGTCGGATCGTTTTCCAAACACGTTAAAATGCACACACCCTCTCGGGTCTAGTCTGTAGGGAAGTGGGCGGTGGGGGAGATGGAGCCGGGCCACCCTCGCCGACCCCCTGACCCCGGGGTGGACGCGCAAGTCTCTCAACTTTTCTGTGCCTTTCAAGCTGTGTTTGGTAAAAGTTTGGGGGAAACGACGCTTAGCCATGAATCGTCTCCGTCCCGGTGCCGTGTCTCCCGTGGCTGTCACCCCCTGCGCGGGGAGCTCATCCCTGGGCCGTGAGCAGTGGGCTGGGGGGAGGGGCTGCAAGAGGCCCGTGCACAGCAGGGGGCTCTGGATACCACCGGGCCCTGAACCTTTTTTAAGCTGGAAGAAGGAATTTTGAATGATTTCACCCTGGGAGATGGCGCAGCCTGGAGGAGACAGGGGCTGTCAGACTGTCCGCCGTGTGTTACCCGTGTCAAGACGTCACACGGTGCCCCTGGTGACACACAGACTCACGGGTCAGAGTTACAGAGAGACAGAGACAAAGGTAGAGAGAGAGAGAGGGAGAGAGGTCTTCCATCCACCAGTTCACTCCTCAAATGGCCACAGTGGCCGGAACTGGGCTGATCGGAGGCCAGGAACCAGGAGCTCCATCCGGGTCGCCTGTGTGGGTGCAGGCCCAGGCACTTGGGCCAGTTCCGCTGCCTTCCACCCTGGGTCGTTCTAAACTCGCTTCTCGGGCTCAGGCAGTGCCTTCCTCCCCACATTCAACTTCCCCTGACCGGAGCCCAAGGGACCCGCTGTCCCCCCCTCCCCGGGCGTATCTGTGTGCATGTGTTTGCCTGTATGTGCACCTGTGCCTGTGTGTGCTTGTGTGTGTCTGTATGTGAGTGTGTGCCTGTGTGTACACCTGGCCTGTGTGTGTGCCTGTGTGTGAGTGTGTGCCTGTGTGTACACCTGGCCTGTGTGTGCCTGTGTGTGAGTGTGTGCCTGTGTGTGTGTGCCTGTGTGCCTGTGTCTGTCTATGTGTGTGCACTGTGCCTGTGTGTCTGTGGTGCATGTGTCCCTTTGCATGTGTGCCTGTGTGTGTCTGTACATGTTCATGTGTCTGGTGTGTCTCTGTGTGTGTTCATGAATCTCCCTGGAGGCCTCTGTGTGTCTGTGTTTTCCTCTGTGTGTTTAAGTGTATGTTTCTCTGTGTGTGTCTACATGTGGGTCCATGTTTCTGTGTGTTTCTGTGTGTTCTGGCATGTGTGTCTTTGTTTTTATCTGTGTTCCTCTCTGTGTGTCTATGCGCATATTTGTGTGTGTTTCTGTTCATGTGTCCATGCATGTGTGTGTCTGTGCCCGCATGAACATGTGTCTGTGTGTTCATGTGTGTGTTTCTATGTGTCTGTATCTGCGTGTTCCACTGTGTCTGTGTCTATGTATGTGTGTCTGTATATCTACACATGTGTGTGTGTCTGTGGAGGTATGCATGTGTGTCTGTGTGTGTCTGTGTGTGTCTGCCTGTGTCTGTGTGTGTCTGTGTGTGTCTGTGCATCTACACATGTGTGTGTGTCTGTGCGTGTCTGTGCAGATATGCATGTGTGTCTGTGTGTGTCTGTGCATCTACACATGTGTGTGTGTCTGCGCGTGTCTGTGGAGGTATGCATGTGTGTCTGTGTGTGTGTGTGTCTGTGTGTGTCTGTGCATCTACACATGTGTGTGTGTCTGTGCATGTCTGTGCAGGTATGCATGTGTGTCTGTGCATCTACACATGTGTGTGTATCTGTGCGTGTCTGCACAGGTATGCATGTGTGTCTGTGTGTGTGTCTGTGCATCTATACATATGTGTGTGTCTGTGCATGTCTGTGCAGGTATGCGTGTGTGTTTGTGTGTGTGTCTGTGTGTGTCTGTGCATCTACACATGTGTGTGTCTGTGTGTGTCTGTGCATCTACACATGTGTGTGTGTCTCTGTGTGTGTGCCTGCACATCCATTTGTGTGTCTGGAATTGGAAACAACTGAGGTAAGAAAGCAAACACTGGAGGGGCCGGCGCTGTGGTGTAGCAGGTAAAGCTGCCGCCTGCAGTGCTGGCATCCCATATGAGCACTAGTTCAAGACCCGGCTTCTCCACTTCCGATCCAGCTCCCTGCTGTGGCCTGGGAAAGCGGTGGAAGATGGCCCAAGTCCTTGGGCCCCTGCACCCACATGGGAGACCTGGAAGAAGCTCCTGGCTCCTGGCTTTGGATCAGCTCAGCTCTGGCTGTTGCAGCCATTTGGGGAGTGAACCAGCGGATGGAAGACCTCTCTCTCTCTCTCTCTCTCTCTCTGTGTGTGTGTAACTCTTTCAAATAAATAAATAAATCTTTAAAAAAAAAAAAAAAAAAAAAAGAAAGCAAGCACTCCGGGTGGCCCCTGCCCCTGGTGACTGCACGTTGCCCATCGCTCCTGCCATCAGGAGTCAATTTTGTGGATGTGTATTTACTTCTGCTTGAACGGCAGGGCAAGAGAAGGTTGAGGGAGAGAAGAGGGAGAGGGAGAGGGAAAGAGAGAGGGAAAGAGAGACAGAGACAGAGAGAGATCTTCCGCCTGCCAGTTCACTCCCCAAATGCCTGCAGCAACAGGGCTGGGCCAGGTTCGTGCCAGGAGCCAGGAGCCAGGAGCTCCATCCAGACGCGGGAGCCTGGGCCACAGCTTGGGACGTGCGTGTCCACATCCGAGTGCCGCCTGGAGTCCAGCTGCCCTGCTTCCCCTCAGGAGCTGTCTGAATGGTGCTATGCATCATTGCCCGCCCTAAGCTCCGAGAACGGCCCTCGCCCCCAGCTCTCCGTCCTGGTGCCTCTTGGTGGAGGGGCCTGGGCGGCCCCAGCAGGAGTGCGAGGAGGGGGTCCTGGTGGATTCCATGCAGCCCGGCCTGCCCTCTGCCCCCTCCCCTGGCCACGACCCACCTTAGGCTAGAAGGTTTCTGGCGAGCACATGAGGCCAGGACTAAGTCCACACCTGAGCGCTGAGGGCCTTGTATCATGAGCCCGACCCTCAGCTCCGTTGCTGCCCCAGCCTGGCCCGTGGACAGCCCCTCACCTGACAGGGAGTCTCCCAGACCCCACCAGGTCTCTCGGGCCTCCTCTTACCCGCCGTCCCCTGTGAGGTGTTGCAGGGAAAGAGTCCCCGAGGCCCCGCTGCCTTTGCCCAGCGCCTGAGCCCTGGCTACGCGGCGAGCGGGCAGCCCCGTGTCTGGCCGCTCTGCCCGAGGGCTGTCCCCTCTGCCTCACCTGTCCATCGGAGCACGCCTGGCTCAGCTGCGGGGACCCCGTTGGCCGGCAGGTGCAGCCTGCCTGGGTTGCTGAGTCCCCTGCCCTCCCTGGCCTGGCCAGCAGGGTGGCGCTGTGTGCATGTCTGCCTCCATCCTCCACCACGTGGGAGGGAGCTAGCCTGGGTGCAGCACAGCAAAGGCCCGGTTCCTTGCAGGGGGAGGGGTGGTGGCAGCCCCCCCCTTCTCTCTGTCTCCATCTCTCATCCCACGGACAGGTCACAGGAACCGTTGGGCAACACCCACACTTCGGGGCACCAGAAGCCCAGTAGCTCCCAGCCCAAACCTGGGGAGACAACCTTGTCACTCTGCGTCCCCTGCCCAGGACGCTGGGCAGGGCCTCGGGGATCCAGCCTGGGTCCAGCGACCGCGGCCACTGCTGTGGCTCAGATGTCGGAGGCTGCGGACCCCTGGAGGAAGTCGGCACTTCTGGCCCCGACTGTGGAGGCTCCAGATTGGTTCTGCCTTTACTGGAGGCCCAGGGCACACATGGGGACCCCCCTGCGTGCTCCTGAGGCCAGCTCCACCCAGTGCTGAAGGTCTAGGTCGCAAGGCGGCTGTGCTGGCTGCTCGGATGGCTGGGGGGTCTCGGGCAGCAGCGCCATCCCCCTCCAGGGGAGCTCACGGTCCGTCCCCAGCTGAAGGCAGGGACTCCTGCACTGGGGCTCCCTCGGCCTCTGGTCCTGCTCCAGCCGGTATCTGCTTCCCCGGGGGTGCAGACACGCACGTCCCCAAGGGCTGGCTCGTGCTGGGTCCTGGGATGCAAGCTCTAGGTCCTTGGGACATCTCGCCCGACAAGAGGGCCTGACATGGGGGGAGGCCTGGCTTCCTGTGCCTGTGGTGTGGGCCACACAGCATCTGTGTCATCTTGGGGCTGGAGGCAGAGCAGGGTCATATGGGTGCCCCATGCCTGAGAGAGTGGCCCCCAGTAAAAGCCATGGTGCTGAGACCTGGTGGCCTTTCTGGACGTCAGAGTCCCTGCATGGGGTCCCCCGAGGTCTGCGCGAGCCAATGACCCCCTCCCCGGGAGAGGAGCTAGGAGCTGTCATGTCTGTCCCTGGCTGGACCCCGTGTGTCAATGTCCTTCGCAGTTTCACCCATGTAGGACACATGTGTGTGACACACTTGTGTGTGACACATGCGTGTGCCTCTGGGAGAGGCTTTTCAAGGAATCGTGGCGTTTCCTTGGGGGACGTGTGGGTGGTAAAGTCGCGGGGTGGCGGAGGAGCTGTCGGGCAAGGGTCCAAGGGCAAAGGCGGAGGATTACACAGGAGGGCCCTGCCAGTCTCCGGCCTCCATGCATGATGACCAGGGTGACACCGGTCCGAGGAGGGGCAGACGGTGGCCGAGCAGGTGGCTTGCAGAAGCAAGCTACCGTACAGGGCTGTGCCGGGGCTCTGTGCAGCACTGTGGCCCTGGCAGAGTGTTTTGTGAGAGCTGTGATCACGAAATCGTGCGCAAGAACCCAGCCTCGGGGCCGCACTGTGGCGTCATATGTTAAACTCCCAGCTGCGGGCCATCATCCCATGTGGGTGCTGGTTCATGTCCCGGCTGCTCCTCTTCTGATCCAGCTCTCTGCTATGGCCTGGGAAAGCAGCAGAGGACGCCCATATCCTTGGCCCCTGAACCCATGTGTGAGACCCAGAGGACGCTCCTGGCTCCTGGCTTCTGATCGGCGCAGCTCCGGCCGTTACAGCCATCTGGGGAGTGAACCAGAGGATGGAAGTCTCTCTCTCTCTCTCTCTGCCTTTGAAATAAATAAATAAATCTTCAAAAAGTAAGTAAATAAATCTCTTTTATAAAAAGGTTCCAGACTTCATAATCCCCCCCCAGCTTTAGTTTTTTTCAACATATTTTTCAGGGTTGGCTCAAGTGACTCCGTTTGGATTCTGACAACTTTCACAGCGTGGACTGACGGGGCGGTGAGTCTTGGTTCCGAGCAGGCCAAACGTTCCTAACATATCCCAGATGCACGGGAACCTGGGGTAGCAGCCCAGGAGAGGCGGCTGGACACAATCAGCGAGCAGGCAGCACCGTTATCCAGCGTCCACGCGGCAACTGCAGGGCTGGGAGAAACACCAGACCCACAGAGACCCACCTGACGGGAGCACAGCCCTCCTGTGGGTGGAGCTCCAGAGTCACAAAGGGCGGAGTCGGGGAAGCAGAGACGTTGCCTCCAACCAGAGCTGAAGCCGAGGCGCCACGCCACAGCGCCGGCCCCAAATTGCGGATTTAAAGCTCAACTTCTGTAACTGACAGATAAAACATTCAAGTCCCCAGGAAGGACGCTGCAGCACAGCTTCTTAAGGGGATCGGTCAGCCCTGGGCAGGTGGCCAGAGCCCAGCAGGGCGCCGGGAGCCGGGGCAGCGGGGTGCAGAGGCCCAGGGAAGCCACTGCCTCCCGCAGCCTCCATCTTCTGCTTCCCCTGGCCAGCGTTGGCCGGCTGCAGGCAAGCAGGTGAGGGAGGCACCGGCGGAGGGGACATCATTGCACACCCTGGCGACGGGCCACCACCGGCTCCCTCTGGCAGGGAGTGGGGCGTTACTGAGCGCACTGTGACCTGAAAAGCTGGGGTGCCCAGGCACCTGCGTTGCCCCAGAGGCGGCCCCCGGCCCTGCCGCCCGGACGAGGAAGCAGAAGTCAAGCCGGGCAACCGATGGCCGCTCTGAGCAGGGTTCCGAGCCGGTGCCGGGCCCGTGCGGCCAGCGCCTGTGGATCCAGAAAACGACAGATCCCGAGGATCTGACCTCCCGTCCCAGTGGGCCCAGCCCTGTGCTGCCGCGCACGGCAGACCTGTGACGACTCGTGGTGCCAGGCAGAAACGGGCGCGTGCGGTCCCCTGTGCCCGGACTCTGCTGCAGCCGACGGTCACCACCACTGTCCGCTCTTGGGCCTCGCTCGGGTCACAGCCCGATCTCGTGCAGGCCCCGCGGTGAGGACTCAGCCGGCCAGGGCTCTGCCCCTGCCCCAAGGCCCCACTCCCCGGGCCAGCGCCCCCGCAGTGCCCTCTGCTGGCGTGGCCATCTGACACCTGCTGCCCCTGGTCCTGGCTCGGCTGGAGGAGGGGAGGCAGGCCCCAGGCCCACACAGAAGCCGCAGCAGCAGGGGGCGCACAATGATGAAGCCCCGTGCGCTGAGGGCCCCTTTCCCACTTCACCAGCCCCGGCGCTGTGCTGTGCCACGCTGACACCTGCCAGGAGCTGGGCGCCCAGGTCCCCGCCCCCTCCCCTCATTGGGCGGCTCAGGGGCTGCGTGTGCCGGTGACACATGGGGTGTGGCTCCTCTGCCAGCCTGGGGCGGGGGCGCTCGATGCAGGGGTGTGAGGCCCAGAGCTCGCAGGCACGGCCAGCGGCTGGTCCTGCACTGCCCGCAGCTCTGCTGGGCACGGGGTGGGAAGTCTCGGTCCGGTGCCTCGGAGTCGCGCTGTGCAGCGGGCTCTGCCTTCCTCAGGGCGCGCTTGGGCTTACCATGTGGCCAGCCTGGCGGACCCCACGCCCCACCGTGCAGGCGGCGTCCCCAGCACCCAGAGGCTCTGCAGAGCGCCCCGCTCCACTCCCCTGTCCACCAGGCACTGCCCTGAGCCCAGCTGTACCCCTGGGGGCCCAGCCGGGCCCAGGGCCTGCCAGGTCTGTGTCCAGCCACTCTGCCCAGCGGTCGCTGCCACCCAGGAACAGGAGGGGGAGGAGGGGTCACCTGTGGGGAACCCACCCAGGGAGGCAGACGTCCGTGCAGGGCCCAGACGTTTTAAAAGAGATCATTCATTCATTCATTCATTCAAAAAGCAGAGTTAGAGGGGCCGGCGCCATGATGCAGTAGGTTAATCCTCTGCTTGCGGCGCCAGCATCCCATATGGGCGCCGGCTCCAGTCCCAGCTGCTCCTCTCCTGATCCAGCTCTCTGCTGTGGCCTGGGGAAGCAGTAGAGCACGGCCCAGGTCCTTGGGCCCCTGCACCCACGTGGGAGACCCGGAAGAAGCTCCTGGCTCCTGGCTTCGGATCAGCGCAGCTCCGGCCGTTGCAGCCAATTGGGGAGTGAACCAGAAGATGGAAGACCTCTCTCTGTCTCTCTCTCCTCTGTTTCTCCCTCTCACTGCCTGTAACTCTCTCAAATAAATAAATAAATAAATAATCTTAAAAAAAAAAAAAGCAGAGTCTCAGAGAGCGAGGGAGAGACAGAGAGACAGAGCGATCTTCCATCTGCTGGCTCACTCCACAGTTGCCATAGCAGCCAGGGCTGGGCCAGGCCGAGCCAGGAGCCAGGAGCTCCATCCGGGCCTCCCGCACCTGTGCAGGTGCACACACTTCTCACAGCCGTTCTCTCTGACCAACAGGGCTCCGTCCACCCCGAGAGACCAGCCCTGCCCTCTGAGCCCTTCCCGAGCCCGGAGGCCCTGCGCCCCTGCAGGCCTGCGGAGGGAGGCCAACTCCACATTTGCTCAGTCCAGGGGGCTCACAGCAGGACGAAGGGAAGAGGAGGAACCAGGGCTGGGGTGCAGCCCGCGGGAAAGGCCCCATTGCCCCCCACCCCAACCCCGTCGTGGCCTTGGTGTCAGGTGCCATCTGCTGGCCAAGGTGGAGAGATGCGGGTAGGGGAGAGTCCATGATTGTCACCTCCCTCACCCCACCTCCCTCACCCCACTTCCCTCACCCCCACCTCCCTACCCCACCTCCTTCACCCACCTCCCTCACTCCCACCTCCCTTACCCCATCTCCCTCGCCCCACCTCCCTCACCCCACCTCCCTCACCCCACCTCCCTCACCCCAACTCTTTACCCTACCTCCTACCCCCACCTCCCTTACCCCACCTCCCTCACCCTCACCTCCCTCTCCCCACCTCCCTACCCTCACCTCCTACCCCCACAAACCTCACCCCCATCTCCCTACACCCACCTCCCACACCCCCACCTCTGTCACCCCACCTCCCTACCCACCTCCCTCACCCCCACCTCCCTCACCCCCACCTCCCTCACCCCACCTCCCTCGCCCCCACCTCCTTACCCCACCACCCTCGCCCCCACCTCCCTACCCCACCTCCCTCACCCCACCTCCCTCACCCCACTTCCCTCACCCCCACCTCCCTACCCCACCTCCCTTCACCCCACCTCCCTCACTCACCCACCTCCTTACCCCATCTCCCTCGCCCCCACCTCCCTCACCCCCACCTCCCTCACCCCACCTCCCTCACCCCAACTCTTTACCCTACCTCCTACCCCCACCTCCCTTACCCCACCTCCCTCACCCTCACCTCCCTCTCCCCACCTCCCTACCCTCACCTCCTACCCCCACAAACCTCACCCCCATCTCCCTACACCCACCTCCACACCCCCCACCTCTGTCACCCCACCTCCCTACCCCACCTCCCTCACCCCCACCTCCCTCACCCCCACCTCCCTCACCCCACCTCCCTCGCCCCCACCTCCTTACCCCACCACCCTCGCCCCACCTCCCTCACCCCCCACCTCCCTCACCCCACCTCCCTCGCCCCCACCTCCCTCACCCCCACCTCCCTCACCCCCACCTCCCTCACCCCACCTCCCTCACCCCACCTCCGTCACCCCACCTCCCTACCCCACCTCCCTCACCCCCACCTCCCTCTCCCCACCTCCCTACCCTCACCTCCTACCCCCACAAACCTCACCCCCATCTCCCTACACCCACCTCCCACACCCCCACCTCTGTCACCCCACCTCCCTACCCCACCTCCCTCGCCCCCACCTCCCTCACCCCCACCTCCCTCGCCCCCACCTCCCTCGCCCCCACCTCCCTCACCCCACCTCCCTCACCCCACCTCCTTCACCTCACCTCCCTCACTCCCACCTCCCTTACCCCACCTCCCTCGCCCCCACCTCCCTTACCCACCTCCCTCACCCCACCTCCCTCACCCACCTCCCTCACCCCACCTCCTTACCCTACCTCCTACCCCCACCTCCCTTACCCCACCTCCCTCGCCCCCACCTCCCTTACCCACCTCCCTCACCCCACCTCCCTCTCCCCACCTCCCTACCCTCACCTCCTACCCCCACAAACCTCACCCCATCTCCCTACACCCACCTCCCACACCCCCACCTCTGTCACCCCACCTCCCTACCCCACCTCCTCGCCCCCACCTCCCTCACCCCCACCTCCCTCGCCCCCACCTCCCTCGCCCCCACCTCCCTCGCCCCACCTCCCTCGCCCCCACCTCCCTCACCCCACCTCCCTCACCCACCATCCCTCACCCCCACCTCCCTCACCCCACTTCCCTCACCCCCACTTCCTCACCCCCACCTCCCTCACCTCCACCTCCCTACCCCACCTCCCTCACCCCCACCTCCCTCACCCCCACCTCCCTTACCCCACCTCCCTCGCCCCCACCTCCCTCACCCCACCTCCCTCACCCCCACCTCCCTCACCCCACCTCCCTCACCCCACTTCCCTCACCCCCACTTCCTCACCCCCACCTCCCTCACCCCCACCTCCCTACCCCACCTCCCTCACCCCACCTCCCTCACCCCAACCTCCCTCACCCCACCTCCCTCGCCCCACCTCCCTCACCCCCACCTCCCTCTGAGCCCCCACTGCAGTGTGAGTGACCTCCTAGAACCCTGACTGGAATTCTGGGTCCCAGGTGGGGCCTGAATGTGACCAGCACCAGGGACCCTGCAGGCGAGGCCAACCAGCCTGGGAGCCCCAAGCCCTCTCTCCCCATCTGGGGCTCTCTGAGTTCCTAGGTCCCCAAGGCCTAAGGAGGCAGGGGCTGTGCGGCGGACGGGTCTGGTTCCGGCTCCGGCTGCCCCACTCAGCAGCTGTTTCGTGTGGGGGTCACCAGCAGCGCCCCCCCCCCCGGCTGAGCACCATCGTGCGCAGGCTCAGGGAGGCCACACGAGAAAACCCTGCAAAGGCTGCGGCGTCTCCTGCGGGAGCCCCGGCCACCACGGACAGGAGGACCCGGGCCACTTGTGCTGTGCCAGGAGCCCCTCGGGAGACGGCCGACTGCAGAGCAGCCCACAGCGCCACAGCCGTCCCCGCCCGCCCGGGGCCCGGCTCCGCGCACTGGGGTGCAAGGCTTTGCAGGAAGGGTCGGGGACTGGGGCGTGCGAGCTTCAAAAACGGCACCCTCTGAGGCTGCGCCTGCCAGCAGCCACCGCACGGGGACTACTGAAGACCTCCCTCTGCGGCGACGTGAGCACACGTACACACATACACACTCACACACATACACACACACACACCACACACTCACACGCACACCACACACTCACATATTCATACACACACACTCACACACCACTCACACGCACACACATACACACTCATACACACACTCACACACACCACACACTCACATGCACAGCCCACACCGCACACACAACTCACACATGCACATACACACACCACACACTCACATGTACACACTCAAGTGCACACACACTCACACTCACATACACATGCACTCACATGCACACTCACACACACATCACATACATACACACTCACACACAACTCACACATACACACTCACACACATGCACAGCCCACACGCACACACCACACACATGCACACACTCACATGCACAATCACGCACACAATGCACACATACACTCATGCACACACTCACATGTGCACATCACAACATACTCATGTGCACACACAATCATGCACACACATGCACACATACACTCATGCATACACACACTCACGTGTGCACACACATGTACATACACACACTGACATGCACAGCCCACATGTACTACTTAAATACACACATATACACCACACACTCACATGAACACACTCACATGACTGTGTGCACACACACAGCCCACATACACTCGTGTGCACACATGTGCACACACAATCGTGCACACATAGGCACACACTCACACGCACAGCCCACATGTACTACTTACATACACACATGCAACACACTCACATGCACACTCACATGTACACACTCACACGCATGTGCATACACAGATACACATGCTTGCGTGCACACACATACGCACGCACACAATCATACACACTCACGTGCACACACTCATGTACACACATGCACACTCATGCACACTCATGTGCACACTCATGCAGGTTCTGCTTCTGTCCCCGCTCCCACGGAGGCCCTGGCTCACTGCAGGTGGTCTCCCCGCCAGGGGTCTCCCCTGGCTCACTGCAGGTGGTCTCCCCGAGGGTCCCCCTGGCTCACTGCAGGTGGTCTCCCCCCCCATGGGTCTCCCCTGGCTTCACTGCAGGTGGTCTCTCCCCCTCCCAGGGTCTCCCCTGGCTCACTGCAGGTGGTCTCCCCGAGGGTCCCCCTGGCTCACTGCAGGTGGTCTCCCCCTCCCAGGGTCTCCCCGGCTCACTGCAGGTGGTCTCCCCCAAGGGTCCCCCTGGCTCACTGCAGGTGGTCTCCCCGAGGGTCCCCCTGGCTCACTGCAGGTGGTCTCCCCGAGGGTCCCCCTGGCTCACTGCAGGTGGTCTCCCGAGGGTCCCCCTGGCTCACTGCAGGTGGTCTCCCCGAGGGTCCCCCTGGCTCACTGCAGGTGGTCTCCCCGAGGGTCCCCTGGCTCACTGCAGGTGGACTCTCCGAGGGTCCCCCCTGGCCCACTGCAGGTGGTCTCCCCCTCCCAGGGTCTCCCTGGCTCACTGCAGGTGGTCTCCCCGAGGGTCCCCCTGGCTCACTGCAGGTGGTCTCCCCGAGGGTCCCCCTGGCTCACTGCAGGTGGTTCCCCGAGGGTCCCCCTGGCTCACTGCAGGTGGTCTCCCCCGAGGGTCCCCCTGGCTCACTGCAGGTGGTCTCCCCGAGGGTCCCCCCTGGCTCACTGCAGGTGGTCTCCCCCCCCGAGGGTCCCCCTGGCTCACTGCAGGTGGTCTCCCCGAGGGTCCCCCCTGGCTCACTGCAGGTGGTCTCCCCCCCCGAGGGTCCCCCTGGCTCACTGCAGGTGGTCTCCCCGAGGGTCCCCCTGGCTCACTGCAGGTGGTCTCCCCGAGGGTCCCCCTGGCTCACTGCAGGTGGTCTCCCCGAGGGTCCCCCTGGCTCACTGCAGGTGGTCTCCCCGAGGGTTTCCTCGGGCGGGCTGTGAGGGAAGGACTCGGCCTCGTTCTTGTCCTCCTGATGGCGCCATAAGCACTGGGACTCAGCAAATGCTCCTCGCTCTGTTGGCCGGACGAGTGGGGGGGTGGAGAGATGGACACCAGGTGCATGGACAGACGGACGGACAGATGGGTGGATGGAACTGCTGGGGGTGGGGGGTGGAGAGATGGACACACGGGTGCATGGACAGACGGATGGACGGACAGATGGGTGGATGGACTGCTGGGGGGGTGGGGGTGGAGAGATGGACACATGGGTGGACGGACAGATGGACAGGCAGATGGGTGGATGGACTGCTGGGGGGTGGGGGGTGGAGAGATGGACACACAGGTGCATGAACAGACGGATGGACGGACAGATGGGTGGATGGACTGCTGGGGGTGGGGGGTGGAGAGATAGACACACCGGGTGCCATGGATGGACAGACAGATGGGTGGATGGACTGCTGGGGGGGTGGGGGGTGGAGAGATGGGACACACAGGTGGATGGACAAACAGACGGATGGGTGAACTGCTGGGTGGACGGACAGACGGATGGGCAGAGGACCAGGTCAGAGACCTCACAGCACTTGTGGGCGTCCCGCTCAGCACAATGATCCCCCTTGTGTATGATCAGAAGGCCACCCTCCCCACGTGGTGACTGAGGGCTGGGCCCTATTTGCCCCTCACGCCACGTCCTCTGGGTGTCCCCCGGGGCTCAGCACCTGCTTGGCAAAGGTGGGGGAGGAGAGTGGAGCACCAGCTTCATATCACACAAAACACGCGTGAGAGGGCGGGGCCTGTTTATTGAGACCACAGGGAAACCAGCCGGGTGTTGACTGCTTTATCTCCAAAGAGCCACACAGCCGTGCACCCAGCCACTGCCCTGCTGCGTGGGCCACGCTGCTTGTCGAAGGGCACGTGGCAGGTGCTGGGCTGGCATCAGCACACGTGGGCCCAGAGGCCACTCCTGGGCTCCCCAGAGCACCCTGCACCGCGTGGCCCCCAGCGAACACCCGGCGAGCCTGTGACACGGGCTGGACCACACAGGGCGTCCCGCACAGCCAGGCCCAGCTCAGCGTCACAGGCCACGCGTCCTGCTTGCTTGGAAACAGCCGTGCACACGTGTTCCGTGTTGCGGTTCTTTACCGACTCAGGGAGCGTCCAACAAATCCCAATGCTTCGTGTCCCGCGTGGGTGACAGTCGGCTGCATTCGGCAGAATCGCCCCGGGTGCTGAGAGCCGAGGCCAGGATGGCGCTCGCTCGCTGTGGGCTGTGGCGCTGCGCCTACGGTAACGGCGTAAGAAGACAGCGCTACACGTCCCGCTCAGACCCAGATCTTCTCGCTGCCTCACTCTGCGCCCGTTTCCTGCCTTTCAGAGACTCCCGTGGCAGACGCGTGCCCTTTGGAGCCACTGTTGCACACGTAGCAGTGCCTGGAAGCTAAGGGATGTTTGCGGGAACTTGAAAAGTTGGTGGGAAATGAATTAAAGGTGTGAATTTATTTTGGTGCAAGAAACTTGGTTTTCATAACACGGGAAACCGGTGAGATGCAAACCCAGGCATGGACTTCCGGGCTGCTTTGGCACCAAAACAATCTCACGCGTTCGATTCCATTTCCTGCGAACTTCTTAAAGCGCCCTTGGACACGGCTAAGACAGCGGCGGCAGTGCGGGTATGAGGTGGGCTGACCGTGCGGAGAGCTCCATGAGCAGCGGAAGGTCCTGGGAGACGTGAACCACCATCACCGTGTCGGGGCGTTGCTGGGCGATGGCTGTCCGGGAGGGGTTGCGTGGGCTGCGTGGACGTCCAGGGCCAGGGTGGTGGAGGTGGCGGTGGTGGCTGGGGGACAGCAGAGCTGCGCCTGCGCCAGGTTTTGAGGATCTGTGTCTGGAGCCAGGAGCAGCCCCGTCTCCGCTCACGTCCACACCCGCCTTTAGCTGCCTTGTGGGGCCACAGGACAGCGGGTCTCCCAGGCACGGGAGCTTCCGGGGCTCATCCAGGCATCAAAGCCTGTCAGTGCTTGAGCCATGGCAACCCGAGTGGAGGAGGGGGCTACATGGGTCGTTGGCACGAAGGTAAGGACCACGGTCGGCCCTCCAGACCCACAGGCTCCCAACCCAGAGAGAGCAGCATGGGAACACGTCCAGGTGTCCTTGTCTCTAAGCGTTACTGAGTGACACCAGGCGCCGTCAGCACGCAGAGGGGACTCAGATCTACACACACTCCCCACCATGTGGCACGGGGGACATGCATGTCCACGGATTCGCACCTCCAGTCTGGGGCCTCGAACCCATTGCCCGGGATCCAGAACCCCCCTCCAGCAGTTACGGGCAGTGGAGGTGACCAAGGGGGACCCCGAGGATGTGGCTCTGTGCTCACTGGGCAGGGACCGGCCAGGCCCAGAGTGTGAGGCTGGAGACTGCCAGACACAGAGAAGAACAAGAACAGCGTGGACGTGACCTGTCCCTGGGGGGGACGGCATGGACGTGGCCTGTCCCTGGGGGAATGGTGTGGATGTGGCCTGCCCCCGGGGAACGGTGTGGATGTGGCCTGTCCCCGGTAAGTGACACCTGAGCTGCAATTCACCTGGGGCCTCAGCACCTTAGCACTAGCTGGTTTTTCTTTTTTTTAAGATTTATTTATTTATTTAAAAGTCAGAGTTACAGAGAGAGAGAGAGAGAGAGAGAGAGAGAGAGAGAGAGGTCTTCCATCTGCTGGTTCACTCCACAAATGGCCACAACAGCCAGAGGTGGGCTGATCTGAAGCCAGGAGCCAGGAGCTTCCTCCAGGTCTCCCATGCAGGTGCAGGGCCCAAGGACTTGGGCCATCTTCTACTGCCTTCCCAGGCCATAGCAGAGAGCTGGACCGGAAGAGGAGCATCTGGAACTCGAACTGGTGTCCACACAGAATGCTGGCATGCAGGCAGTGGCTTTACCCACTACGCCACAGTGCCAGGCCCTCCTTTGCACTCTTTGGAGAGGCCCCCAGAAACACACAGGGCTGGTGTGTGAGGGGCTCAGCCAAGCGCCCAGGTTGCTCATGGGTTGGTTACTAGTTGGTTGGTTAGTTGCTGGTTAATTATTGGTCAGTTGGTTAGTTGGTTGTTGGCTGATGGGTGGTTGGTAGGTAGTTGGTTAGTTATTGGTTGGCTGGTTGGTTAGCTGGTTAGTTGGTTGATGGTTGTTGCTTGCTTGAAATTTTTCCGAGTGGTTTTAGCAGGAGCTTCATTTCACTTTGGAGAGCAGAAGCCCCTGTGGACAAGCAGAGAGGCCGGCGCCCTCAGACGCTTTGGTGCCAGGGCAGGGGACACCCAGCTGCCTGTGGCACTGACCCGCCAGTTACCCTTAGAAATCAAGCAGTAGGGGGCCGGCGCTGTGGCGCAGCCGGTAAAGCCACCACCTGTGGTGCCGGCATCCCACATGGGCGCCAGTTTGAGTCCCGGCTGCTGCATTTCCGATCCAGCTCTCTGCTATGGCCTGGGAAAGCAGTGGAAGATGCCCGAGTGCTTGGGCCCCTGCACCCATGTGGGAGACCCAGAGGAACTCCTGGCTCCTGGCTGTGGCCTGGCCCAGCCTGGCTGTTGACACCATCTGGGGAGTGAACCAGGGGATGGAAGATCTCTCTCTCTCTCTCCTCTGTCCCCAGCTCTGACTTTCAAATAAATAAGACTTAAAAATGAAGAAAGAAATTCCTGAGCCGCACAGCGCTGGCCTTGTTGCTGGAACTCCCACTTAAAAAATCAAGTAAAATTCATAGAGGTGCTCTCAAAACCACACAGGGAGGTGACTGAGCTCCAGGGCTGGGCTCTGTCGGCCGAGAGCGTCCCAAGGCCCAGGGTCATGAGCTCGGGGGTCGTCAGGGGCCCCCGGAGACAAAAGGGCTGAGGCAGGGCTATGGCAAGTGTCGTGCTTATGTTGGGGGCATCAGATCCCTGGCAGGGGCACCCCCCACTTCTCAGAGAAGCCCATTGTCTCTGGGCTCCGCTGGGACTCAGGGCCAATGGTCCGGACGCTCGGGGCCGAGGCACACACCCTGGCTGAGCTGCTCCAGGGATCCGCGTCTCCCTGCCTGAGTTGCTGGTGCCAGGCCCAGAGTCCTCCCAGCCACGGGGCCCCCTCCGGCCACACGGAGGCCAGGATCCCACACTGCTGCTATGCAGCCTTGTCACTTCCTGGATCCCCACATCTCATGGAAATGGCAGCCATGGTGTTTCCCGCTAAGCACACGTGCTGACACCGCACTCCAAACCGTGGGGCCTTCAGACTCACGCGTGCAGACGGTCCACACAGAACATGCGCACGGCACCTGCACACCCACAGCGTTGCCCAGTGTCCAGGCGCACCGTGACACACAGTGGGCGGGCACACACATACACACGCACACATACACGCATGCATACACACACACGCATACACACATGCACACACATACACACCCATACACACGTCGCATACATATACATTCAGGCACATGTATGCATACACAGTCATGCGCACACATACACAAACGCACATGCACATACATGTGCACTGCACACATGCGTGCACACACATGGGCCCCGCAGAAGAGCCTTCGAGCATCTCTCCTTCCGTGTCACATGCCCCAGCCGCCTTCTGTAAGTGGAGAACGTGAGGCCCCAAGGGGTCAGACCCGGGAGGGGCGGCAGGGCTGCGGGGAGGGGGTGCCTGGGCCCCAGCCCCCGGCCTGCAGTGCAAACCCGTGGAGCCCACGGCCCTCCGCCCTCCGCCCGGGGCACAGGACTATCTCAGGAAGCGAGCACACGTCTGTGGGAAGGGGACCGGAACTGCAGCACACGCAGGTCTGTCCCGGGCATCACCGCGGGGGCCCTGGGCTCCCTCACAGCCTCACCCACCTGCGGCCCAGCCGGGACCATCCTAGTCGCTGAACGCCCGGTAGCTCAGGGTGTCCGGCTGGAGCCGGAAGCTATATTTTCCTGTCATCATCTGGGAGCGCACGATCAGAAGGGCAGCCGCCGCGGCCACCACCGTGAGGATGCCCGCCACAATGAGGACCACGTAGCCGGCCCCCAGGCCCGGTGCGGGCCCTGCCGGCGCACCTGCAGGAGGATGACGGGCAGGGTGAGGCGTGTGCCCAGGCTGGGCCAGCACCGACCCCCAGAGCCGGCACAGTGAAGACACGGGGCACTGTAGGCCCCCAGAGTTGGGCAACAGGGGCCCCGATAGCCCCTGCACACACACACACACGGCCACAGTCCTGCCGTCTGTGGGGTGGACACAGCCCAGGTGCCCACTGACAGCTGGGGCCCAGCCACGCGATGGAGGGAGGGGCCTGAGCCCGGCTCTGGCGTGGGCAGCCACACATGCTCTCCTGAGCACACGGCCTGCGACTTGAGCCCCCTCCCCTGAAGCGTCCACTCCGCCTGTCTCGGCACTGTCAGAACACTTGGCTGCCTTTGGACGGGGTAGCCGAACACGCTGCCGCGTCGCGCTGTGAAACCTGCCCTTGAGCCCTGGAAGCCTGGGTCCTGTGGTCTGCAGCCTGGGGTAAGGACTGACCCTGCTGGGTTACTGGACACTGCGAGCTGCATTCCGCCTGCAGGGGGCGCCCGGCGGACGCTGAGCTACTGCTGCCTCTGCCCGCGACTGGAAGGAGCTGCTCCCCCTGCTGGTGGACGGGGCCGGTGCAGCCTCAGCCGCCCCCCCCCCCCCCCCCCGCCAGTCGGCGCTCACCCTCAGACCGCACGAGGGGCCCCCAGGACGCCAGGTGGACCTCAGAGGCCTCGCCGCTTCTCAGCACGCGCAGGTCGTTGCAGTTCTGTTTTTTCGCAGGAGAGAAACGTGAAGTGAGCGGAACAGTGGCCACGGGGCACTGAGCCGCGTCGACGGGGCCTCCGTGCGTCCACTCTGCACAGGGGACGACTCCTGCTCACCGCAGAGCGCTAGCCCTGGCCGGCCCGCCATGCCCATGGTTGCCTGGGCCTCGAGCCCACCGGCAGGCTCTGTGGGTGACGCCAAGTCTACACCGTCCAGGTGTGAGCCTGGCGCCCTGCCCCGTCCTCGGAAAGACGCTGTGGCTTGACCACGTGTCTCTTGGAGCCGTGGCTGCCGTGGGCAGGAGACCTCGACTGTGCTCAGCAAGTGGTGGGAGGGGCGGCAGCGAGGCGGGGCCCCCCGCTGACCCCGGAGTGCCCCCCAGGCTCCCTCGGGTCCCTCCGCAGGGCTGCCCACGCCAAGTCCGCCACTCGGGCCCCAGATGCTGGCGGACAGAACAACAGCCGGGCCCCGCGGCCAGTGCGTGGACACTCACTATCTTGCACGTGGCTCCGGGCGCCTCCAGGCACACGCGCAGCTGGCAGTGCAGGTACACGAGGGAGGTGTTGATGAAGGAGAAGATCCTGAGCTTGAACTGCGCTTTGTGGGAGTCGCCGTTCTCGATGACGCGGGTGTAGGTGTTGGGCACCGGGCAGCTGGGCAGAGGGCACGCAGCCCCTGAGGGTCCCCGCAGGGACGTGCACCTGAACCGGCCCCCTCCCCAGTCCCCAAAGACCCAGGCCCACGCCAGCCTCTGCCGGAGCCCCAGGTCCCCCCGAGCCCCTACCTGTTGTTAATGAAACCAAAGGTGAGCGGGTCCCGGGCATTGCTCGACGGGGTCGCCCAGCACTCGGTCAGCACCACCTTGAGGTCGCTTTTCTGGGTGTAGAGCCCCACCGCGATGGTGACGTCGTCACTGGCAGACACGCTGTGGTTCTGGGGGATGGGCGACTCCCGACAAACAGCTGCATCTCAGTGACAAAGCTCCCCGCGCCGTGGAGGTCCTCCATGACAGTGTAGACCCTGGGGGGGGGGGGCGCCGCTCAGCAGCCTGCCTCCTGCGTGCCCCTCGTCCCCCTCCCAAAACAGGAACCCAGGGCCAGCGCCGCGGGACAAGCCACCGCCTGCAGCGCTGGCATCCCATGTGGGCACTGGTTCTAGTCCCAGCTGCTCCACTTCTGATCCAGCTCTCTGCTATGGCCTGGAAAGCAGTGGAAGATGGCCCAAGTGCTTGGGCCCCTGCACCAGTGTGGGAGACCTGGAAGAAGCTCCTGGCTCCTGGCTACAGACCGACTGTGACCATCCGGGGAGTGAACAGTGGGTGGAGACCTGTGTCTCTCTTCTCCCTCCCTCCCCTGCCTCTCTCTCTCCCCTTGTCTTTCTGCCTCCAACTGCCTTTCAGATAGCTAAGTGGATCTACCCGACAGGGCGAGCACGGCCGCGGCTGCCCTCACCCCCACTCGGGGCTGTGGCCCGAGGACGTCAGCAGGTGGTTCCGGAAGGCGCAGTGGATGGGGCTCAGGATCTTCAGGTGGTGGATGACGCCCTCTGGGACAGGTCGCTCCTCAGCGTGGTCCTCACCACCGTGTCCGTCGTGTTCTGAGCATACACGGGCGCCCGCGTGAGCCCCAGGCCCCTGAGCTCCCCGACCCCACTGTGGACCCGCCGAGGCCGCTGCGGGAGGGGCAGGAGTGTTTCTCCCCTGAGCTTATCCCCCACCCCTGGTGGTCACACCCTGGAGTGCACTGCATGGCACCGGCAGCCTGGCTGGAGTCGGAGCCGTGACCGCCGTGGCAGGAGTGACCGCCGTGGCAGGAGTGACAGGACTCCCTGCGGTCTCCAGGCTGGGGGGGAAGATCCCCTTCTCTCCACGGCCCTGGTCCCGCAGCATCATCACCTGGGGCTTGCCGAGGGCACCCCCTGTCTTGGGGGCTGTGCTGTCCCCAGGCCTGCACACACGGGGAGGCTCCATCCTCCTCCTCACACCCCCGAGCCACAGCCTTGCACGGCCACCCTCTCGCTCCGGCCAGCGGGCTAGGACTGCCCTAGAGGTGACCAAGGGCCACACAGGTGCCTCGACTGCACCCCCTGCCCCTTCCAAACGGCCCCTCCGGCAAACACTCACCCCCTGGGAGTCCCAGGTCTGGAGGCCCAGCAGGCAGCTCTCAGGCCCGTGTGGGTTCCTGGGGCTGCAGTGGGCACGGCTGAGGCCACTGACACACGGGCGTTGGGCCATCTGCCCAGTGGACTCGCTGAGGGGGCTCGCTGGACAGAGGCCCGTGACAGCCGTGCGAGCACCGGCCTGTGACAGCCGCCACCACTTCCGCACTGACCCTCACGCTGGGACGCCCCAGCAGGCGCTGCGCTCACCAAGCCGTCCCCCCCGCCATGTCCCATCTCCGCCCCTGCGGCTGCCCTGCCTCCACTGTCCAGGGATGTCCTTCTCACTCAGGCCCCAGGCCCACCCTGTGCCCACCGCGTCCCCCGCCCGGACGACATCCCCCGTCCCTCTGAGCAAACGTCCAACCCCGCGCCCTGAGGCCCCTCTCAAAACAGAGCCCGGGGACAGGGCTGGTCCTCGGCCTGCACCCCACCCGCCGTGCTGGGCCTCCACTCTCCACCCTAATCGTGGGCAAACGGTGTCCTGCCCAGGGTGCCGGGGGCCCGGCCGTCCCTGGGGCTGTGCTGGGTCAGGCAGCCCACGCACATCCGGGGGGGGACTGCGGTGCACTGCCCCTCCCCACCCCCTCCCCAGGGAACAAGGCCTGGGTTGCTCCCAGGAGCCTCTGGGGCAGAAGCCAGGGCCCCATGGTCCTGCCCTGCTCGGGAAGCGCTCTGTCTCGTGCAGGTGCAGCTCCCTGCATCTACCCCAGCCCCAGACCCCCGGGCCCACTCCTCCGAGAAGGCTGGACCAGCGGCTGGACAGCCTGAACCACTCAGAGAGACCACGCTGAGCTCCCTGCCGGCTCTGTCCTCCCCGATCCAGCCCTGCCCGCAGATCCCCGGCTGCACCCGTCTGGGCCTTCGCTGCGGGACGAGCCCCTATCAGTGGGGGCCCCCAGGGAGTCTGGTAGCCCCTCGCCCCCCACCCCTGCTGCACGGGTAGGGCCGGCCCCGCCCAGGACTGGGCTCACAGAGGTGCAGGTGCTGGTGTCTCCTCCCCCCAGCAGCAGGCCCAGGGAGCCACAGCCCACAGACACCCAAAGTGAACCCAGGGCCAAGGGCTGACGGGCAGGTCCTGCACATGGGGCTGCCAGGCCCCAGCCTGAGGGGCTCCCCTCCACCCCCAGCCTCCAGGCCCTTCAGAGCCTGGGCAAAGTGGACGCTGGACAGGACCTAAGTCCTCCATGGGGCTGAGACTGGCGCCACCTGCCTCCGACCAACACACACATCCCTTACACACGCATACCCCCCACACACACCTTACATGCACAGATACATGCATGCACACACCTCTTACACACATGCACACACCACACCCACGCACTCCTTACACACACTGCATGCCACACACACGCACACGTGCACCATACACACACATGTTAATAACATTCACACATGCTTAACACACACGTTGTCACCTACACAAACTCACATATACGTTCATGCATGCAAGCTTACACACATTCACATGCATAGCCATCCACACATGTGCACACGGGTGCACACGTAGAAACACACCGACACACACAGGCTTCCACGCACCCACACACGACCCCTGACTTTCCCACCTCCCCCCTCCGTCAGCCCTGACTCTGAGGCTACCCCAGGCTTCCCTGGTTCCCTGCTCAGAGCAGAGACCTTGGGCTGCGGGCCAGGGGCAGACCCTCCCTGCCCCCAGGGGCATGCCCGCATGTGCATCCTGGCCTTACACTCTGTATGAGGTAAGGGGCATGCCCACCTGTGTGATCCGGGCCTTAGCTCTGCACGAGGGTTCCCAGGGGCGTGCCCACCTGTGTGATCGGGGCCTTAGCTCTGCACGAGGGTTCCCAGGGGCGTGCCCACCTGTGTGTCCCGGGCCTTAGCTCCACGAGGGTTCCCAGGGGCGTGCCCACCTGTGTGTCCCGGGCCTTAGCTCCACGAGGGTTCCCAGGGGCGTGCCCACCTGTGTGTCCCGGGCCTTAGCTCCACGAGGGTTCCCAGGGGCGTGCCCACCTGTGTGTCCCGGGCCTTAGCTCCACGAGGGTCCCCAGGGGCGTGCCCACCTGTGTGTCCCGGGCCTTAGCTCCACGAGGGTTCCCAGGGGCGTGCCCGCATGTGTGTCCCGGGCATGTGTGTCCCGGGCCTTAGCTCCACGAGGGTCCCCAGGGGCGTGCCCACCTGTGTGTCCCGGGCCTTAGCTCCACGAGGGTTCCCAGGGGCGTGCCCACCTGTGTGTCCCGGGCCTTAGCTCCACGAGGGTTCCCAGGGGCGCACCCACCTGTGTGTCCCGGGCCTTAGCTCCACGAGGGTTCCCGGGGGCGTGCCCACCTGTGTGTCCCGGGCCTTAGCTCCACGAGGGTTCCCAGGGGCGTGCCCACCTGTGTGTCCCGGGCCTTACCTCCACGAGGGTTCCCAGGGGCGTGCCCACCTGTGTGTCCCGGGCCTTAGCTCTGCACAATGGTCCCCAGAGGCATGCCCGCATGTGTGTCCCGGGCCTTAGCTCTGCACAAATGGTCCCCAGGGGCGTGCCCGCGTGTGCGGCCCGGGCCTTACGCTCTGCACGAGGGTCCCGCACTCGCTCCAGCCGGCCACCAGGAGCACGTGGCTGCTGTTGCTGGTGCTGACGTTGCAGGATGGGTGCCCCAGGTACAGGGCAGCCTCGGGGATGGCCTCCTGCTGCAGGAGCGCCTCTGCACGGCGACGGCCACCTTCTCCATCTCGCACAGCACGCTGGTGACCGCGCCGCTCAGGCTCAGCCGCGGGGGCGGGGCCCAGGGTGCGGGGCCAGGGGAGTCACCTGCAGGGCACACGGAGACAGAGGCCCAGCGCGGGTCTGTGGTTGGGGACCAGCACGGGGGGCCTGCCACACATGCACACACATGCAGAGTGCACAATGCACATGTATGCATGAACACACACAACGCACTTGTTCACATGCACACATACATGTGCGCACACATGTATACCGCGTGCATAAACATGCATGTGCAGACACATACAATGCACATGTGTGCACACACGCAGGCACACGTGTGCACGTGCACAGTGCATATATTGCACAGTGCACGTGCACAGATCCACATATGTGCACACACGATGCACACGGATGACACACACATGTGTGCATGTGTACACATAATGGGCACACACTCGCGTGCACACATGTGCCCAGGAGGCCTGCCCAGGACTCGGCAGGACGCTGACCTCCCTGGGACTAGGAGCCGAGAACACAGGACAGCGAGGTGGGAAAGGGCCCAGGGCGTCACCTGCACAGGGTCTTCCAGGATACTCTATGGGGATGCCGAGGGCCCCTCCCTCGCAGCCGCAGGCGAAGGAGCCGAGGGTGTTGGTGCAGGCCGCTCCCGGCACACAGTCGTCCTCCCCGCTCGCACACTCATCGTAATCTGTGACACCCAGAGAACAGGACAGCGCTGTAGTCCGGCAGACACGAGCAGACGCGGGGGCTCCCACTGTGGCCGTCAAGACACACGTGTGTCTGTAGGGTGGTTCAGGAAGGGGGCGTCTGGGCGCCCGGCTGGCAGCAGGCCCTGGGTTGGGTCGCCCCTTCCTCTCCCAGGCGGACAGGGGACGAGCAGCCCCCACGCCTTCCCTGGTGCAACCGAGGTTCCAGCCCTGGTTCAGGCCCTCCCGCCCCGCCCTTTGTCTTCACCGGGGATGTGGCTGAGGGTGGAGCAGACTCACTGCCCGAACGGGCAGAGCCGGAAGAATGCGGCCCAGAGCGCAAACCCCGTGTATCTCCTCCTGGTCTTTACGACACGGGCTGAGGGGCCGGTGCTGTGGTGCAGTGGGTGAAGCCACTGCCTGCAACCCTGGCAGCCCCTGTGGGCACTGGATCAGGTCCCGACTGCTCCACTCCTGATCCAGCTCTCTGCTATGGCCTGGGAAGGCAGTGGAGGATGGCCCAAGTCCCTGGGCCCCTGCACCACGTGGGAGACCTGGAAGAAGCTCCTAGCTCCTGGATCCTGGCTCCATATTGGCGCAGCTCCGGCCATTACAGCCATCTGGGGAGTGAACCAGCGGATGGAAGATCTCTCTCTCTCTCTGTCTGTGTCTCTCCGTCTCTCTCTCTGCATCTCCTTCTCTCCCTGTGTAACTCTCTTTCAACTAAATAAATAAATCTTTTTTAAAAGCTGTGCGTTTTTCAGACTGTAACCGTGAGCCGATCATCATGACGTGAGACGAGAGTCTGAATTGCCTGCTTCTCCCTGTTTTACCTTCAATTGTTTTCCCAGGACCTCCTGGAGAGTGGGCATGGGGGTGGTCTGTGGGGAGCCACGCACCTGCCCTCCATGCAGAAGAGCAGGTGCGGAGGGCGGGGCCGGGCCGGCTCCCCGGCAGAGGCTTTTGATCCTGAACCCCTTAGAGACAGCAGAGACAAGGAGGGCCCTGTCTGTGCCCCCAGGGAACGGCCGAGAGGAGGCACATAAGGGCCCAGCCGTCGGAGCCAGGGCAGCCGCCGGGCGCCCACCGCCTCCCCGCCCCGGGCCCATCCCCACCTACCCTGTAGGAAGGTGTCGTCTGTGGCTACCTCCAGCGCAGACGCGTTGTGCAAGGCGGCCAGGAACGCCGCAGACACCGCCCCCACCTCCAGGTCCGCGACGATCAGCAAATTAAACTGCACCACGACGCTGCCGTTGCCGACACTGGTCACCTCCAGCCTGAGCCCGCCCGCGTCCAGCTGCTGGCGCAGCGTGGCCGGCAGGGATCCCCGCACCTGTGGAGGCACGGCTGTGAGCAGAGCTGCCCGAGGGCGGCTCCCACACCCCAGAGTCTGCTCCTCGCCAAGGCGGTGGACGCCACGGGCAGCCCAGCCCCTCAAAGCCTCGCTGTGGCCTGTCGCTGTCACACGCCGTGTTATTCCACACCAGCCACGGTGGCGAAAATGCCCAGAAAGACGCGCGATCTTCCGATGAGACGAGAGTCCGGGCAACGCTGAGCTCTGCTGTGAAGTGCGCCTCCCAGGTCTGTCCCCGAGAATGGCTGGGAGGTGCGGAGGGTGGCTCAGGACAGACTCAGGGACGTGCTCCCCACCGCGGCCGCCCAAGTGGAGCAAGTCCATTGTCACCCCAGAGAGGTCCAGGGAGACCCCCAGCTGCCTTTGGTCAGCTCCATCTAATGGCTGCTACAATGCCATTCGAACCCCATCAGCCTTTCTCTCTCTCTCTCTCTCTCTCTCGTGTATGTCATTCTTCATTTCATTTCTTTTTTACGTATTATTTATTTATTTGAAAGGCAGAGGCAGAGAGAGAGAGAGAGAGGAGAGAGAGAGAGAGAGGTCTTCCATCTGCTGGTTCACGCCTCAAATGGCTGAAATGGTCAGAGCTGTGCTAATCTGAAGCCAGGAGCTTCTTCTGGGTCTCCCATGTGTGTGCAGGGCCCAAGGACTTGGGCCATCTTCTACTGCTTTCCCAGGCCACAGCAGAGAGCTGGATGGGAAGTGGAGCAGCTAGGAGTCGAACTGGCGTCTGTATGGGGTGCCGGCACTGCAGGCAGGCCTTACCCACTGCACCACGACACCAGCCCCTGTTCCATTTCCGGGCAGTCTCAAGTCCACAGGAACCTGGTGCCACATTAACCCTCACCTCCCCAGACTTGTCCCAATATCCCAGAGTGGCACCACCATCTGCTCTTCTGAGATCCCAGGCAAACAGAAAACCAGCAACCCCCAAAACTGGCAAAGGAGGGACCGTTTAAAGAGGAAAGACCCATCCAGAAACCTGGGGGAAATGGCGCCACCCCATGGCTGACCGCAGCAGCTGCCACGGACCCTAAGGGAGACAGTGACCCACACCTTCACTCATGCCCCGACACCGCCGTGAATGCACACACTGGGCCAGGACATGGGAATCCCAGGGGAGGCTAAGGCCGGTCCCCAGATGCTAGGGCCGCCGCGGGACAGCTCCGGGTGACAGCGTGCCCTCAACCCGGGAGCAGAGGGAGCATCGCTGCACTACCACACCCCGCCCCAGGTGGCGCTGCCAAACTCTCCCTATGCTGTACCTTAAGATGAGGAGAAAAAAGACCAAACCACCTCCCAGACCCGGAAAAGCTAAAACGTGAGATTCCCACTACGAGGCCAGATCACTGGGTATGACAAGTGCGTGGGTCTACATCCCAGAAAGCAGCAGGCCTCCATCACAAAGAGCGCCTGTTGCTGTATCGTAGCGCCGGTCCAGCCAACGGCACCGCGGGGCCAGGGGCACAGGAAAAGCAGGGAGCGGGGATCCTGGCCGCCCGGCCCAGGGGGGGAGCAGAGCCATCCCAAGCGTCCCCACGTGAACCACGGCCAACGGCGGGGTCTCCCGCGGAATGCGGCGGGGTCACGCGGCCGTGACACCCATGCCTGCTGAGTGTGGACCAGCCTCGGAACCACGCTGCGCGGGAGACGCCAGCAGGCTCCACACAGAGCCCAGGGCGGGAGTCCACAGGGCCGGAGGAGACCAAAGCGGGGGCCGGGAGGGGCAGCGGGCGGCTTCTGTCCGCTGCACGGCCTCCATGGGGGGGGGGGGGGGAGGGCAGGAGATTCCGGAAGGAGACGGTGCTGACGGTCACACGATGTCGCAAAAGTCTCAACCTCTGACCGTGCACTTCACGGTGTGCACTCGACAGGAAGTGAGGTCCATCTCGGTCTTTAAGCAGGGGAGGGGCTTTCTCCGCCCTGGTTGGGCACATCTAGAACTCCACCCGCCGTCCGTCCGTACCCCCGCCCGTACCCCCGCCCTCTGCCCGTACCCCCGCCCTCTGCCCGTACCCCCACCCGTACCCCCACCCTCTGCCCGTACCCCTGCCCGTACCCCCGCCCTCTGCTCGTACCCCCGCCCGTACCCCCACCCTCTGCCCCGTACCCCTGCCCGTACCCCCGCCCTCCGCCCCGTACCCCTGCCCGTACCCCCACCCTCTGCTCGTACCCCCGCCCGTACCCCCACCCTCTGCTCGTACCCCCGCCCGTACCCCCGCCCGTACCCCCGCCGTCCGCCCATACCCCTGCCCATACCCCCACCCTCTGCCCGTACCCCCGCCTGTACCCCCACCCTCTGCTCGTACCCCCGCCCGTACCCCCACCCTCTGCTCGTACCCCCGCCCGTACCCCCGCCCGTACCCCCGCCGTCCGCCCATACCCCTGCCCATACCCCCGCCCTCTGCCCGTACCCCCGCCTGTACCCCCACCCTCTGCTCGTACCCCCGCCCGTACCCCCGCCCGTACCCCCGCCGTCCGCCCATACCCCTGCCCATACCCCCACCCTCTGCCCGTACCCCCGCCTGTACCCCCACCCTCTGCTCGTACCCCCGCCCGTACCCCCACCCTCTGCTCGTACCCCCGCCCGTACCCCCGCCCGTACCCCCGCCGTCCGCCCATACCCCTGCCCATACCCCCGCCCTCTGCCCGTACCCCCGCCTGTACCCCCACCCTCTGCTCGTACCCCCGCCCGTACCCCCGCCCGTACCCCCGCCGTCTGCCCATACCCCTGCCCATACCCCCACCCTCTGCCCGTACCCCCGCCCGTACCCCCGCCCTCCGCCCCGTACCCCCGCCCATACTCCCGCCCTCCGCCCGTACCCCCGCCCGTACCCCCACCCTCTGCCTGTACCCCCACCCTCTGCCCGTACCCCCGCCCATACCCCCACCCTCTGCCCGTACCGCCGCCCTCAGCCCCGTACCCCCGCCCGTACCCCCACCCGCACCCCCACCATCCACCCGTACCCCCGCCCATACCCCCGCCCTCCGCCTGTACCCCTGCCCGTACCCCCGCCCTCCGCCCCGTACCCCTGCCCGCACCCCCGTACTCCCGCCCGTACCCCTGCCCGTACCCTCGCCGTCCGCCCGTACCCCCGCCCGTACCCCCACCCTCTGCCCGTACCCCCGCCCGTACCCCCACCCTCTGCCCGTACCCCTGCCCGTACCCCCGCCCTCCACCCGCCGTCCGCCCGTACCCCCGCCCTCTGCCCGTACCCCTGCCTGTACCCCCGCCCTCTGCCTGTACCCCCACCCTCTGCCCATACCCCGCCCATACCCCCACCCTCTGCCTGTACCCCTGCCCATACCCCCGCCCTCCGCCCCATACTCCCGAGAGGACCCTCACCGCGGAGAAGAACAGCCGCAGGAAATCCCGGTGCTCCTGGCTGCTGGCGTTGCGCAGGCGCTCTGAGTAGCTGATGCTGGTGATCCTCGCCTGGCCGCGGAGTTTCTGGGCCGCTGCAGGGTCAGCATGAGCACGTTGGCAAGGGTGGGGCATTGGGCTGCCCCCCCAGCTCCATCTCCCATGGGGCCCGGGGAGAACAAGAAACCAAGGCCGACCTGAGTCCCCAGCGCCCCAGACATAGCCCACCAGACCCCAGGGGACCCCCGACAAGCCGGTACAGAGGGGGAGCCTTCCAGGGCTGCAGAACCAGCTCAGCTCCCCGGGCTCCCCCCGCCATACAGCCTCCCCCCTCGCGGCTGCCGTGTGTGCACAGGGTATCCGGCCAACTTCCCAGCAGGCTGGGACAACTCTGAGTGGGTGGGGCAGTACCACTGCCTAACAACACCAGAGCCCAGGTGTGAACTGGCTGTCCCAGGCTAACCAGGGCCCAGGTGTGAACCGGCTGTCCCAGGCTAACCAGGGCCCAGGTGTGAACCAGCTGTCCTGAGCTAACCAGGCCCCAGGTGTGAACCGGCTGTCCTGGGCTAACCAGGCCCCAGGTGTGAACCGGCTGTCCTGAGCTAACCAGGCCCCAGGTGTGAACCGGCTGTCCGGGCTAACCAGGGCCCAGGTGTGAACCGGCTGTCCGGGCTAACCAGGCTCCAGGTGTGAACCGGCTGTCCCAGGCTAACCAGGCCCCAGGTGTGAACCGGCTGTCCTGAGCTAACCAGGCCCCAGGTGTGAACCGGCTGTCCTGGGCTAACCAGGCCCCAGGTGTGAACCGGCTGTCCTGAGCTAACCAGGCCCCAGGTGTGAACCAGCTGTCCTGAGCTAACCAGGCCCCAGGTGTGAACTGGCTGTCCCAGGCTAACCAGGGCCCAGGTGTGAACCAGCTGTCCTGGGCTAACCAGGGCCCAGGTGTGAACCAGCTGTCCCGGGCTAACCAGGGCCCAGGTGTGAACCAGCTGTCCTGGGCTAACCAGGGCCCAGGTGTGAACCAGCTGTCCCGGGCTAACCAGGGCCCAGGTGTGAACCAGCTATCCCGGGCTAACCAGGGCCCAGGTGTGAACCAGCTGTCCTGAGCTAACCAGGCCCCAGGTGTGAACCAGCTGTCCCGGGCTAACCAGGGCCCAGGTGTGAACCAGCTGTCCCGGGCTAACCAGGCCCCAGGTGTGAACCAGCTGTCCCGGGCTAACCAGGGCCCAGGTGTGAACCGGCTGTCCCGGGCTAACCAGGGCCCAGGTGTGAACCGGCTGTCCCGGGCTAACCAGGGCCCAGGTGTGAACCAGCTGTCCCGGGCTAACCAGGACACCGGCCACCCTACTGCTGGCTGAGCTCCTGTCAAGAGCTCTCCTTCCTGCCTCCCCGCTGTTCAGGCTCCCCCCTGCCCCCGCTCTGGCTGTGGCCTCCTCCCTCTGAACTATTTTCCCACACATGAGCTTTCTAGGGGCTCATGGGACATGAATCTGGTCCTGGAATCTCTGGCATTGCGCCTGGCTTCTGCACACAGCCGTGTCCTCGGCCAGGACACGATGCTTCCCTCTCCCTACATCCACGCAGCACCTGCCATGTGCTAGGAGTGAGAAAGACCCGGGGGGCTCAGATTCTGCCCCCCACCCCCAGCGGCCAAGAACTTCTAGCTCAGCTGGAGACAAACCACCCAGCCACCTGCTTCTCTTCCCTGGATGAACCTCACACCCACGTCCTGCTGTCCCTGCACCCGAATCGGCCCAATCACAGCAGCTGGCACCAGCAACCTGGCCTAAAAGCCAGCAGGGCCAGGGCGGGCGAGAGCAGCCGCACCCCCGTCCAGGTGTGGGGTCACGCGCTCGCCACCGCCCATCACCCCTGCAGAGCAGGCGAGGCCTCCAGATGCCCGGCTCTGCTTTCTGAGCCCGCAGTGGACTGGCCGGCCACCAGCTGCCTCCCACCCTGCAGCTCGCCGTGAACTTGCGCCACCAGCACCACACAGGGCTTCCTCTCCGATTTCCCAGCCAGGGCCCCTTTGCTCCTTAGAGGACGTCCACAAGAACTCGAAGCTGTCCTCACTGCACCCCAGGAGGCCATCTTCAGCTGCCCCCGAGGAGGGCGCACCCCAAGCTGGGGACCACCGCTCCCAAGGCCTGGGAAGTCAGCTGAGTGGTGGGGTCTCGCCTGCAGGTCGGGCACCCCCTTTGCAGGTGGCTCATTAAGAAAGCGCCCAGGTACCACGGGGTGGGGGGGCAGGGGCAGGGATGCATGCTGCTTGGGGTGCCTGTGTCCTGCCTCAGGGGGCCTGGGTTCAAGTCCCAGCTCCACTCCCAATCCCGGCTGTGTGCTAATGTGTGCCCTGGAGGGTCGCAGGCGAGGGCTCCCTCCTGCACCCGTGCAGGAAACCAGGCCCGAATGCGGGTCTCCTGGCCTTGGCCAGGTTCAGCCCTGGCTGTTGCAGGCATTTAGGGAATGAACCAGCAGGTGGGAGATCTCTCTCTCTCTCTCTCTCCCCCTCTTTACGTTTCAAATTAAAAAAAATAAATAGATAGATGTTGTGAAAGTGAAAATGGCCAGGCAGCCGATGCTAATGAGAAGAGAGGACTTGCATCGGGATCTACGTAATCATGGCCAAGGAGCAGCTCCTGCCCATCCGGGTCCACCCGTGACAGGCATCGCTCGATTCCGACACCAGCCCAGGCTCCGGCGGTCACTCACAGGGCTCCAGCTGCCTGTCCAGCTGCTTACCGCTGGCCTCCTGCAGGCCAAGTCCACTGAGAGTGGCAGGGCCGGGGGGACATAGCTAAAGATCACCACCACAGGGTGGGGCACCAGCGTTCCGGTGCAGACACGGGTGGGTGGCCCGGGCTCCCCCTGCAACGCCGCTTCCCCGCCTGCAGCCGGCCCAGCTCCTCCTGAGAGAGCCTCCAGCCGGCCTGCGTGCACCCAGTGAAGGGAGCCGCACGCGCCGCCCACAGAGAAGAAACCAGAACCCCAGCGGCCCCCAGATAAGCGCAGCTCTCTGACTCGGCCCGTGGGAGGTCTTCCCCACCCTCTCACCCGCCAGCCAAGAGCAGAGGGTGGGGCCCCCGGAGGGCGTTACCTGTCCGCACTTTCAGCTGTGCCCTGCCGCCTTCCTTCCCGCAGGCTTTGGCCACGAGCTCCACCAGGTGCACGAGGCCCGGCTGCAGCCCCGACAGCGCCACGCTGGTGCCCTGCGTCTCCAGGCTCACAGCGAGGCTCGGCGTGGAGCTCAGGGTGAGCTGGAAGGTGGGGCACAGGGCGAGACTCGCCACCCAGGCCAGGTGGAAGCCGGAGCCGCTCACGTTGGAGACTGTGACCCGTTCAATGGGGACAGGACCTGGGACTGGACCACAAACACCAGGGTTACGGTGGAGAAGAAGCTTCGTCCGTGTCCAGTGACGCCGGCCCTGGTGCACCTGCCGCACACCTCAGTGGAGCCCCACACCCCCTGAGCCGGGACACTCCAGGGGTTTTGGGAGATGGTTCCTAGGGTGGCTCAAAGACACCCTGAGGTCCCTGGACCCCCAGAAATGAGGCCTCTTGGGCAGGTCCTGGGCCCTTCCTCATCAGGGCTGCCCAGCCCCTCACCCTGGGTGACAGCGCGGGCCGGGGAGCCGCCCTCCCAGGGATGTCCGAAGCCAGGACAACGCCGGCCCCGGGGGTGTGGGAGGTCAGAGGTCAGCTGACCTCCGCTGCACAGCAGAGAAGATGGGAGCTCGCACAGCCAGGGCCGGCAGCTCCGCGAGCTCGGGGCAGAGCCGCCAGCGTGGCCCCTGCAGGACCACAGGGGCCCGTTTCCTACACTGGACTCTCCCGAAGGGGCTGCACCCTCTGCACACAACGCGGATCTGCTGGGGGGGTGGCACGGGCTGGGCACAGCAGTGCTAGGGACCCAGCACCACTGGGGGTGCAGCACAGCTGGGGTGCCCAGCAGTGAGGCCACTGCTGCTGAGAGCCACACATGAGCTCCCAGGGTCCGCCTGGCTCCTGCCCCAGCCGTTGCAAACAAGGAGCTTGTGAAGTGGGGAGGAGGGGGCCCAGACGGGGCGGGGCAGTGCCCTCTCCCTACCCAGCACTGCCGCTGGGTGTCCCCCGCTCTGCACCTGAGAGCAGAGAGGCCCTGCGCCTGCGCTCACTCGGACGGCGGGGCTCCTGGCAGGGTCCCAGAGCTTCGTACTCACTGCAGCCCGGGGGCCTCAGAGACGCCGGGGTGGGGGTCCGTGGCGGGTCTGGGGAGCGGAGCAGCCCAGGGTCCTCGTTCGGCAGCCACGTGGGGTTCAGAGGAGCTTCCCACGTGGGGAGGTTGCTGTGCCACATGACGTGGCCAGTGGGGTCCTCGGTGGGGGTGGCCCCAGACGGTGGCTCCATGGTGAGGGCTCCCAGGAACTCTCTGGGGGAGTCCAGCAGACCACTTGTGGCCCCCGGGAGGGAGATGTGGGCTGCAGTGGGAGCCCCAGAGGAGGAGGCGGCGCTGGCCACCTGGGTGATGTTCCACTGGCCCAGCCCCGGGCTGGGGGCTGCACTGGGCTCCACCTCCAGCACACCGGGCCCCGTGCTGTTCCAGCGTTCCTTGTCCTGCCCAGTCACACTGCTGCCCTCTGTCCTGGGCCCAAGCCCTGAGGGCTGGGCCGGGCCTGCTGCCACAGTGCCCCACAGGTGCCCGGGGCTGGGAGACAAGACGGGCATCTCTGGGTCGAGGGCTGCTGTTCCTGTGCCCAGAGCTGGGGCTGTGACCACAGCCGCTGCAGACAGCACAGTTCCCGGAGGGCTCACCAGGTCACCTGCAAGACACAGACAGGCTGTCCAGGGCCCGTGGACGCAGCCCACGTTTGCTCAATGATGAAGGGGTAAGCTGAGACCCCGAGGCCGGGGAGCCCCCTGGGGCAGGGCTGCCAGTCGGGGCTGGGCTCCCACAGGTGGGCCTGGGCTCCCACAGGTGGGCAGTTCAGCCGTCAGGGCCTGGGGGAAGTGGGACGATGTCTCCCCAGTTTGGGCTCCATGCGGGGCTTCTCCTGGTTGCTCTCGGGGGCTTGCTGGGGGCTAAAGCAGCTGAGGGACAGGAGGCAGGAGGCCAGGCCGCTCGGTGCCTGGGCGAGAGTCAGTCTCCTGGGTTGGTTCTCCAGTGCCCCTTTTCCCCTAGCAGGGCCTAACCACCTCCTCTGTCCCTGCCAGCACCCGGGCAGACATGGCCAATCAACTGCAGACTTGGCTAGTCAATCAGTCAGGCATCCTCCTGCTTCTCAGCTCGGCAGCCCGGGCAGCCCCCACCGAGGCAGACACGGCCGGCCAGCCCGGGGCCTTGTCCTGGGCCCACCCAGAACTCCACCTCTGGGGCTTGATGTCATTAAGGTACCTAGTCTTCGTGGGCCCCTGAATTCCTTGAGAAAAAAGTCTGTTAAAAGATTCTATTTTACAACTGCACGAGGATAAGGAGAGCAGAGTGCAGGCTGGGCTCACTGCTGCCCCGTGCTTACCACGGCGTGCCCACGGCTCTCACCCGCTTCTAAAGAAGCTAAAACCAGACCATTCCTGTGGGAAGGGGGCCGTGCCCACCCCCAGGTCCCCGGGGCAGGGCACGCACCCTGGCAGGCCCGGCCGGCCCGGGAGGGGTTGGCGTCCCTGGCCGTGCGGCACTGGCAGGTGTAGGAGCCCTCGAGGTTGAGGCAGCGGGCGGCCGGCGAGCAGTCATGCTCGGAGCTGTCGGCACACTCGTCCCAGTCTGCAGGGAGAGACGAGAGACACGGACCAGGCAGAGAACAGCAGCGGCCGAGCAGCCAATGGCTGGGCGCAGACCACCCACCCTCCGGGGCAGAGGCAGAGGCAGGGCGTCAGCCCCACCCCCGCGGGGTCCCCTCCCAGATTAGGGCGCGGGAGTCTCTGTGGCGGCCACAGGTGAGACTGTGCCCTCTCATTCCCTGTCCCCAAACCCGAACCGCCAAGACCCCTCTCCCTTCCCCAACGTGCCCTCTTCCCCGGATGCAACCCAGAAACAGGAAACTGGGCCGGGGGCGGGGGAAGCGCGTGAGCTCCAGGGGGCCCAGTGGCACCTGAGCACCTGGTCCCACGCCCCCGACACCCGGCTTGCCACCAGCAGCCCTGGCCGCCAGCCCCCTGCCGTAACGCTGCCCCCCTGACCCCCAGGCCTGCTGGCGCTGCCATCGCTCCGTCCCCACGAGCCCAAGCTGCCCCACCGCTTCCCAGGAATGGGCAGGGCCTGTCCTTGGGCCAAACTCCAGGACAGAAAATTCATCAGGATCAGCACTCCCCTCTCCTCCTGCACCTCCTCTCTGCTCCCGCCCACTGTGACCCCCAGCCCATCCTCCATGTGCTCCAAGGTCCCCATGGTCCCCAGGACTCTGACACAGCCCGGACAGTGTGCACGATTAAACCTCAGGGAACGCGGGTCTCGCTGGGGCTGGGGCTGGGAGGAATTGGAGATGGGGGCGGGGTTCTCGCAGCCTGACCCGTGTCCGTCCTCCTGCCCAGGCCTGGTCCTGCGGCTCACCCCCGTCCAGCCCTCAGGGAAGTCTGGGCCAAGGCCATGCAGCTGGAGTTTGCTGACCGGGGGGACGCTGAACCAGGCTCCTGGGCCGGGGGCGGGCAGGAGAGTCTTCTGCACAGGACCCTGAGGAGCTACAGGTAGGGGAGCCCAGGAACGGCTGCCCCCACCCAGTAGGCAGAGGAGGGCCACTGAGGCGGGTGGGAGCCGGATACGGGTCAAGCTCAGTTTTGTGCAAAAAAGCTCAGAGGCCCTGCTGTGCGGTGTCTTGGCCCTGCGTCACGGCGGCTGCTGAGGGGAGCGGTGACCACCGGGCGTGTGCCTGCAGGGAGCTGCTGAGGCCGGGCACGGTTCTGCCAGGGCATTCCAGCTGCCCAGGGAGACGCAAGGCTGGGTCTGGGCCCGGGCCAGCTGGGCAGGAGGCCGTGGAGGACGGCAGAGGCTCCGGTGGGGACATCTGCTCACATCACCGGGCACCTGGCGTCTAATTCTGGTGCACGGTGACTCACCTGGCATCAGGCTCGGCAGAGGAAAGCGCACGGTCTCATTCCATCTCACGTTAGCCGGGACCAGCTGGCTCCCCGGCTGGCGGGAGGAGGCAGGAATGCATGCAGCCGGCACTGCCTGGGCACCGTGCGTGCCACTGGGCTGGACAGGGCTGAGGGTTGGGCAGGAGGGTCCCACTCGGGGAAGCCCTGGCCTCTAGGATGGCCGGCCTAAGTCCCCACACAGTCACAGGCTCCCTCAGCCTCAACTGCCAGGCAGGGGTCCAAGCACAGGACTGCCCCGTGCCAGCCAGAGCCCAGCACGTTCCTCCCCGGGGAGCTCCTGCTGCGTGGTGGCATGGTGGTGGCTGTTTGCACACGGGTTTATCCTCCTCTCCCACTGTCCCTGATGGTTGAGGCCCTCGCAGGGACCAGAGAGGGGCCCCTGCCTCCTGCTGCCCCCTCAGGTACCATCCTGCCCCACAGAGGTCCCCCCAGCCCTGATGTGCAGGGAAGCCAGCAGGAACGGGGTCGGCAGACCCTAGCTGGGCCACCCCCCAACCCCCGGCAACAACAGTCTGGGACCTCTCATCCCTGCGCCAGAGCCTCCCACAGGCGCCAGCTGGAAGTACCAGAGCTCGGCGTGCGCCACCACCTCCAGGGGCCTCGGCAGCTTCCTGGGGCCAGGGCCTGGGGACCTGCATGTCTCACTCCCTCAACGTCAGGAACACAGGGCCTGCTGTCTGCGTCTGTCCTGGGCGGCCATCACACGTCAGCACACACTGGCCACTTGAGGTCCTGAATTGCTTCCCCCTGCAGCTCTGGGGACCCCGCAGTCCAACATCAAAGTGTGGGCAGGGCCATCCCTCGGGGGGCTCTGGGGGACCCTTCTTGCCTCTCCCAGCCTCTGTGGCCCCAGGAGGTCATGGCCACATGGCTCCAGTCCCGCCTTGGTTGTCACTTCTCCTGTGTCTGTGTCTACAAGGACGCCTGTCCGTGGATGTGCACCCCACGGCAGTATGGTTTCACCCTGAGATCTGTACCCCAACTACACTACAGAGATCTTTCTTCTAAGACCACATCTGGGGGTCCAGGAGGACACAGCTGTGCATGGCTCTGACAAAGCAAGCCCTGTCCACACTGGGCCTGTCGGGGGAGGCAGGAGGGCAGGCAGGTAAGTGCTGGGGCAGGACTGGGCTGCACCCATCCAAGGGTGTGGTCTTGGGACCCCACCTCCAGGACCCCAACCCTGTAGCCCAGGAAGGCAGGGCCCCCAGGTGCAGGGGCCACAGCAGCCCCGCCCCTGCGGGAACAGAGCGACCCTCTCTGCCTCCCTCCTACCTCGTCTTCAAGGCAACATCAGGCGAAAGGAAACACCAGAGGGGGCAACGACGTCCCCTCCCCTCCCTGGGGCTGACCTCCAGCCCCGTTCACCCTGCGTCAGGGCCTGTGAGAGCCAGGGGCACCGTCCCAGGGGAGGCAGCCCAGCCCCCTGTGCTTTGCCGGGCGCCCTCTGCCTGCTGGTTCCCACGGAGGAACAGACTCCGGGTTTGTACTTCCTTCCCTGGCTTTATCCTTAGGAATGAAGGAAAGACAAAGATCCCTAGGGGGCTTTGGGGGGGGGGGGGGGATGGGGGCATCCTGGCAGTGCAAAGGGGACAAAGAGCCGTACCTTGCACCTGTGTCCCCTGCTGGTCGATCTGGAACACTGTGCTCGCCCACAGGGGCCCCAGCATGGGGGCCAGCGTGGAGACACCCACTGGAAACTCGGGGTCCTGCACAGCCAGTCTGAGCTTGGCCACCACACTCCCCGCCTGGAGGGACACGATCCACATCCTCAGCTTCCCCCGTCTGTGCAGGTCGGACACTGCTGGCGGGAAGGACTTTTCCACCTGCCGAGGGGAGGGGCCGGGCATCAGGCGGAGCAGGTGTCCCGTCTGCAGAGCCACTGTGGACGCAGCACTGGGCGGGGGGCAGAGGTCACTCTGCCACCTTGTCATCAAGAAGAGGACCCAGCAGCCAGCCTCTCTGGGCAGCACAGAGCCGCTCACCCTGCCCTATGGCTCACAGCCCCAGTCAGGCTCTGGGGCCCGGCCTGGCCGGTGCTGGAGAAATCTCCATGGCCACTGCGATCAGCCTCCCAGACCCGGAGCATCCGGGGAGCCGTCCTCCCGGGGTGTCGACTGCACGCTGTGAGAGACAGAAAGACCTGGATGACTGGCAGAGGGGCCCCCAGGACCCCAAGACCCCATGGCTATCTGGGGCTGTGTCTTTGCCTTAGAAAGCACAGAGCCAGGCACCTGGGTGAGCCGTGCTCGGCCCCCGCAGGCTCAGGGAATAGCACCCGCAGAGGGGATTCCCTGGGACCTCACACCCCACCCCTGCACAGGGCTCTCGTGTAGACGCGTCTCCCAGGTACGAGCCCCATCTAACTTCAGTCCCACAGTATCTTTGCAAGGGTGCTTGTTCATGAGGGTATGCGTGTTATGAAAAAGCCACAGCTGGGTTTCAAGATTTCTGAACCAGGGCCATTGTGGCACAGCGGGTTAAGCGGCTGCCTGGGACGCTGGCATTGCCCCCGGGCACCGTTTCTAGTCCCGGCTGCTCCCGCTCCCTGCTAATGTGCCTGGGAAGGCAGTGGAGGACGAGCCAAGTGCTTGGGCCCCTGCACCCACGTGGGAGCCCAGAGCGGAGTTCCTGGCTCCTGGCTTCAGCCTGGCCCAGCCCTGATCTCTCTCTCTCTCTCTTTCTCTCTCTCTTTCTGTAACTCTTTTAAATAAATCTTTTAAAAAAAATTTTTTTTGAACCGAACTTATCTTTTAATTCCATTTTTCCATGAGCTGTTGAAGCCCCTCATATAATGAGCAACCTCGGGAGGGGAGGACTGTGGTCCCCTCGGGAGCCCAAGGCCAGTGAGCCAGCGTCCCCCTCTGGGGCAGGGTTTAGGCAGTGCTGCCCGAGGCCGGTTAGAGAAGATGAGGGCTCCCTAGCTTGGGGCAGCCCACACATGAGCACCACCCACATCTGTGGGGCTCGGGAGCCACAGCCAGTCCAACATGGCGCTCGTGCTGCCTGCTGTGCCGTGACTAACACGTCCTCTGTCTCTGTCCAGGAATCTTGTGTCCTGTGTCCAGGAATCCGCCAGCATCCACAGCTCTGTGGCTAACTGCCTGGCTTGCAGGAAACATAAAACCTCATACTCTTTATAATGCCTGGCAGTTCAGGAAGTCACGGCTCTCGATCCGCTGGGGGACGGATAGTGTGGGACCTGGCTCCCCAGGCCACGCGGCGACAGCTCCCTTTTGTTGCAAGGGAGGTCTGGCTGCCACGATTCCTGGGAAATGCTCCACCAGCGGAGCTACGCCAAGGCCGGAAGGCAGACGGTCCGGCCATGCGCACACGTGGGACACACGCCGGCGCTGGGTCGCGGTATGGCCCAGGACGGCCCAGTATCGGGGCAGGGGAGCGCTTTCACGTAATTATTGCCCGGTCTGCACCCCCGGCCTGAGGCTGCAGCCACCACAGAGTGGAGCCGGAGCGTTTGCCGTCCTCGCTCAGGACACCGAGGACGGGGCTCTGTACCTCGCGCAGCAGCTGCCGTGAGAAGGCCCGGTACTCCCCGCTGCTGCGGTTCTGCAGCTGCTCCGTCAGGTTGCGGTTCAGGATCCTGACCGTGACGCCGAACACCCGGGCCTCTGAGGGACGAGAGCATAGATGAGCAGAACCCTTCCGGGGCTGGTTCCCAAAGAGCCAGTGCTTTCGTGCAGACATTGCTTTTAAAACAGTAGACCGAGGCAGGAATCTTAGACCGAGGAGGGAAGCGACGTTTGCATCTCCGGCAGAGCACAGGAAGCGCCCCACACAGCACACAAGTGTGGCTGCGACAGGGACACCGAGGGACGAGAGACGAGCCACACGGCCCACGCCAGCGGGAACTGAGACGCACCTCGGGCACACGTGCTGCAAAACCCCTCCCACAATCACTGCCTGGGGGGAGCTGCTCCCCTCCCCCTTGTTCACAGCCACACAGGTGGGCCCGGACAGGCCCCCGGGAGGGTGGCCCCCGTCCTGTTTTTCCTGGAACTTTCCAGGTCTTTGCACTGAAAACCGCTCCCCTCCGGAGCCCGCCGTGTCCCAGGCAGCTGGGAGGGGGCTCTCCCTAAGGGAGGCTGTGCTCCACGTGGACAGAAGCGAAGGTGGATAGACTTGAGTAGCACAGGGGCTGTCCATCTCCCCAGTTACTGAGAATAAAGTCGGCAGGCACCGACGCAGAGGTGCCGTCACTCTGCACACCTCCCCAGGGAGCCGCAGCCACCCCCGGCTTGCCCCAGCCCAGCTCTCTGCGGCCAGCAAGCTTCGGGCCAGTGGCTGCGGGGTTATCACGGAACTTACCACTTGTGCACACGTCATCAAGGCCAAGGGGAAGAAGTGCCTCCCCCCACCCCCACCCCACCCCCGCTCCCCAGGGCACCTAGAGGACAAAATGACAGGAAGAGGAGGGGTCTGCTCAGAAACGAGAAGCCAAGTTCAAAGTCAAGGGCTTGTGCTTTGCATGCTGGGAGCTGCCCCAGCGGGGCCACAGAGGATGTGGGAGGGGGTGGTGCCCTAGAGTAGAGTGCCTGGGGTGGATGTTGGCTCCAGCTCCTGACCCAGCTCTCTGCCATGGAGTCACGGGAAGCGGGGTGACGGCTCCCTGCACCCACAGGGGAGATCTGGGCTGAGCTCCCTGCTCCTAACCCAGCTCCCTGCCATGGGGGTCACGGGAAGTGGAGTGATGGCTCCCAGCACCCATGGAGGAGACCTGGGCTGAGCTCCCTGCTCCTGACCCAGCTCCTTGCAAGTGGGGGTCACGGGAAGTGGGGTGACGGCTCCCGGCACCCATGGGGGAGACCTGGGCTGAGCTCCCTGATCCTGACCCAGCTCCTTGCAAGTGGGGGTCACGGGAAGTGGGGTGACGGCTCCCGACACCCACGGGGGAGACCTGGGCTGAGCTCCCTGATCCTGACCCAGCTCCCTGCCATGGGGGTCACGGGAAGCAGGGTGACGGCTCCCGGTGCCCACGGGGGAGACCTGGGCTGAGCTCCCTGCTCCTGACCCAGCTCCCTGCCCTGGGGGTCACGGGAAGTGGGGTGATGGCTCCCAGCACCCATGGAGGAGACCTAGGCTGAGCTCCCTGATCCTGACCCAGCTCCTTGCAAGTGGGGGTCACGGGAAGTGGGGTGACGGCTCCCGGCACCCATGGGGGAGACCTGGGCTGAGCTCCCTGATCCTGACCCAGCTCCCTGCCATGGGGGTCACGGGAAGCAGGGTGACGGCTCCCGGTGCCCACGGGGGAGACCTGGGCTGAGCTCCCTGCTCCTGACCCAGCTCCCTGCCCTGGGGGTCACGGGAAGTGGGGTGATGGCTCCCAGCACCCACGGAGGAGACCTGGGCTGAGCTCCCTGCTCCTGAACCAGCTCCTTGCCAGTGGGGGTCACGGGAAGCGGGGTGACGGCTCCCTGCACCCACGGGGGAGACCTGGGCTGAGCTCCCTGATCCTGACCCAGCTCCCTGGCCTGGGGGTCACAGGAAGCGGGGTGATGGCTACCGGCACCCATGGGGGAGACCTGGACTGAGCTCCCTGATCCTGGCTTCAGCTCTGGCCCAGCCCCAGCTGGGGCTGGGAGCATTTGGGGAGTGGACCAGAGCTTGGAGCTCCCCCTCTCCCTCTCCACCTAAAACAAATTGTTTTAAGGGGCCAGTGTTGTGCCACGCACAGGTGCCATCACCTGTAACGCCAGCATCCCACAGGGGCACTGGGTCAAGTCCCAGCTGCTCCACTTACGCTCCAGCTCCCTGCTGACGCACCTGGGAAGGCAGCAGACGATGGACCGAGTGCCTGGGTCCCTGCACCCACATGGGAGACCCGGATGGAGCTCCAGGCTCCTGGCTTCAGCCTGGCCCAGCCCTAGCTGTTGTTGTCATATGGGGAGTGAACCAGTGGACGGAAGCGCTCTCTCTCTCTCTCTCTCTCTCTGGTCTCTGGTGTGTGTAGGTCTGTAACTCTGCCTTTCAAATACAGAGATCTTTTTTAAAATACTGAATAAATAATTTTTAACAGGATGCATCATCAAAGGACTCTCCCCCCCATCCTCCGTCACCGTCACAGTCAGCGTTGGTCTCAGCGCATGGGACAGTCCCCAGCAGTCTTCACACAGAAGGTCCTGGCGATTCCCTGAGCCTGGGGTCCCCCCGCCCTAGGGCAGGACCCTGCACATCAGGAACCTGTGAGCAGAAGGCTGGGGAGCCCTGCAGCTCGCACATCACCCCCACTTCCCCAGAGGCCTGCCCGGGGGCAAGTCCTCCACCTCCCCACCTGATTGTGCTCTGTACGCGGCCCCCACCCCCGCAGCCAGATGACAGAGACCAGCCACCGCCAGACACGCGTGTGCTGTGTTTGCTTGAGGGGCAGCAGCTGCCTCCCGGCCCCGATGCAGCGGGGGCCACGGCGGCCCTGCACGCACACCCATGGGGGGCGAGGCTCGCTCCTGCCTGTGCAGGCTGTGACAAGCCGCTCGGCTCAGCCAGCCCCGGTCTGGGGAGCGGGCGGGGGTCTGTGACACAGGCCCTGCCTCACCCCTTGCTGTGCCCGCCCCCGGAGGCCTCCCAGGGGCTTCAAATGACACAGAGCTGGTCCTGCAGGCCCCCACCTCTGAGCAGACAGGAGGTGCGGGACGGCGGGAACCGGCCACTGCACACCCTGCAGAGCTGATACCGGGAGGAACAAGGAAATCCAGCACCAGCACCCACAGAGCAGGCACGGGGACAGGTCCCCAGATGGCACGGGTTTCCAAAGGTGGCCTTACCTGTTTTGACGGTCAGCGTGGCAGAGACATTGACCCCGCAGCCCTGGTAGCTGGTCTGCACCTCGTACAGGGCCCCGGCCTCCAGCCCAGCCACCTCCACGGTCTGGGCTCCCGTCCAGGAGCTGCTGAGCCACACCTCGCCCCTGTACACCTGCACGAGGAAGGTGTGGTTCTGGGCCGAACGCAAGCTCCAGGACACTTGGAAACTGGTGCTCGTGACGTTGTGGGCCATGTGGTCACCGATCGGGGGGCAGCCTGCAGAGGGAGAGGCAGGACGTGAGGGCCGCAGGCAGCACAGCTCACCTGGGCTGAGCTCCCACCTGCTGCGCCTGGAGCTGACCCACACAGGACATCGCTCGCTTAAGATGCGATGTCATTAATGTAGTCAATAACTACTAACTACGATGAGGCTCCTGCGGCCATGAAGTAAGACCCTTCTTCATAGGAGATGCCGCCTGAATTATTTAGCGGTCAAATCTAAGACTGCAACTCACCTTCACGAAGCCTCACCAGCAAAAAGGAAAAGCGCATACAGCGAATGCTGCAACATTGCAGCTGGGGAATCCGGTGAGGGATGAATGTGCCCACCGTCCCCCGGATGGCAGCCGTGAAATACGAGAACCACCAGAATGCCACATCCCAGGAGCCAAGGGAGGGCAGGTGTAAGGACAGAGCGGGGCTGGCGCCGAGGTTAATCCTCCACCTTCAGCGCCAGCATCCCCTGCGGGCCACCTCAGTAACTGGGTTCACACCACTCACCTGGGAGACTCACAGAGCTCCCAGCTCCCAGCTCCAGCCCAGCCCTGTCCAAGCCACTGCAGACATCTGGGGGTGGGCCAGCGAATGCGGAGCTCCCTCCCTCTCTCTCTCTGCCCTTGCCTTTCAAATAATTTTAATTTCTTTTAATTTACTTATTTAAGAAGTAGAGTTACAGACACAGAGAGGGAGAAAGAGAGAGGGCTTCCATCCGCTGGTTCATTCACCAGATGGCCCCAACAGCCAGAGCTGGGCAGATTCAAAGCCAGGAGCCAGGAGCTTCTTCCAGGTCTCCCACGTGGGTGCAGGGGCCCAAGCACTTGGGCCATCTTCCACTGCCTTCCCAGGCATTAGCAGGGAGCTGGATCGGAAGTGGAGCAGCCGGGATACACACCAGCACCCATATGGGATGCCGGCCCTGCAGACGGCAGCTTTACCCACTACACCACAACAGGCCGCGATGTGTGGCCTTTTTTGTGATTCAGAATCAGTGCTTGGCAGACAGTCAAAACTCACTCTAGGGACTGAGTGCTGGTGGTGACGGCCATTGCAGCGTCACCCTTCTGTGCCCCGTCCACAATGCTGCCTGACACACAGCCGGGCCACCCTGATCCACTAGCCTGGAGCACCTGCAGGAGGGCATCTGTGCTCAGCTGACTCAGCGCGCCGAGGCCACGCCCCCGCGGGAAAGACTCAGCGCGCCGAGGCCACGCCCCCGCGGGAAGACTCAGCGCGCCGAGGCCACGCCCCCGCGGGAAGCAGGGCTCAGGTCTGCTGACTCAGCGCGCCGAGGCCACGCCCCCGCGGGAAGCAGGGCTCAGGTCTGCTGACTCAGCGCGCCGAGGCCACGCCCCCGCGGGAAGCAGGGCTCAGGTCTGCTGACTCAGCGCGCCGAGGCCACGCCCCCGCGGGAAGACTCAGCGCGCCGAGGCCACGCCCCCGCGGGAAGACTCAGCGCGCCGAGGCCACGCCCCCGCGGGAAGCAGGGCTCAGGTCTGCTGACTCAGCGCGCCGAGGCCACGCCCCCGCGGGAAGCAGGGCTTCAGGGATCTAAGCTCCAACGTAGCAGCCAAAACCCATTCTAACTCTCAGAATCTGAGGTCTACTTTTGGGTTAAAAAAAAAAAATAGCTGGTCTCCAGCAGGCTCCAGGCAGCGTTAATCACAGGAACGGCAGGTGGCCTCGGTCTAGGCCGCACAACTGTCACATCAGAGCTGGAGTCCAAGGGCAGGCACGTGGCACCGCCCGGAGACACCGCCGGGACGCCCGCCCCTCCTGGAGTGCTGGGCTCCAGGCCCAGCCTGCTCCTCAGTCCAGCTCTGCTCACGCACAGCCGGAGCACGTGGGTCCCTGCAGGGGGCCCGGCCTGTGTCTGCAGCCCTGGCTTCAGCCTGGCAGTGGGCCAGCGGGTAGGAGCTCTCTCTGTCTCTCTGCCTTTCAAATACATTAAAATTTTCTTAATAAAAGGAATTTCAGTTCTATGAAAAAGCAATAAAAGAGCTAAAAAATTTGAAGAAAAAAATCATCTAAAAGTTTACAGTTATCAAAGTCCTTTATATAAGGACTCTTGGATATATGCTTCCCAGTATCATGAAAAAAATCCTGCAGTTGAAGACATGTGTGTGTGCTTCTTTTAAAAAAAAAATTTATTTGAAAGGCAGAGTTACACAGAGACGGGGGCAGTGGGGGGCAGTCTTCATCCACTGGTTCACTCCCCAGATGGCCACAACGGCCAGAGCTGGGCTGATCCGAAGCCAGGAGCCAGGAGCTTCTTCCAGGTCTCCCACATGGGTGCAGGGACCCAAGACTTGGGCCATCTTCCACTGCTCTCCCAGGCCACAGCAGAGAGCTGGATCGGAAGCAGAGCAGCCGGAACTCAAACCGGCACCCACGTGGGAAGCCGGCGCTGCAGGCAGCAGCTTTACCCGCTATGCCACAGCGCCGGCCCCGTGTGTAACAGTACAGCTCATTTTCTTTTTGCCTTGGCTGCTAAGAGGCTCCGAATAGGGTTCGTGCCGGCCACAGGCCTGTCCTTCGGTGGAGCCCCAGGCTGCCTGTTCTAAATCGAGGTGCCGTGTTGCGGTTTCCCCTCTGTGAGCCCACACGGGTCCATCCTGAAGCCAGAGGCTCTGAAATCACCGGACGGCCAACCTCCCCCCTGCCTGACTCGGGACTGGCACTGTGGCACAGCAGGTTGACACGCTGCCAGGAACACAGGATCCCATATGGCGCCGGTTCGAGTCCTGGCTGCTCCACTTCCAGTCCAGCTCCCTTCTAATGTGCCTGGGAAAGCAGCAAACAATGGCCCAAGTGCTTGGACCCCTGCACCCACCTGGAAGACCCAGATGCAATGCTCTTGGCATTCCGGCCATTGTGGTCATCTGGGGAGTGAACCAGCACATGGAAGCGCGCTCTCTCTCTCTCTCCTCTGTAACTCTGCTTTTCAAATAAATCTTTCAAAAAAAGGATGGGTAAGCAACACCCATGCCCGCTCCCATGGTCTCCTAGCAACACCCCCAGGATGGACAGGGACTGAGTGTTTTCCCCAGGCCTGCTGGTCCTGATTCCTGATGGCCCAGCCATCTCTGTGAGCCCCTCATGCCCACGAGCAGTCTCCGTGAGCTGCTCACAGCCATGAGCAGTCTCCGTGAGCCCCTCATGCCCACGAGCAGTCTGCGTGAGCCCCTCACGCCCACGAGCAGTCTCCGTGAGCTGCTCACAGCCATGAGCAGTCTCCGTGAGCCCCTCATGCCCACGAGCAGTCTGCGTGAGCCCCTCACGCCCACGAGCAGTCTCCGTGAGCTGCTCACAGCCATGAGCAGTCTCCCTGAGCCCCTCACGCCCACGAGCAGTCTGCGTGAGCTGCTCACAGCCATGGGAATAGTTGTTCTTCCTTTCCGACGGTTTCCTTGTGGAACCTGTTCCACCCACGTGCCGCTCCTGGCCTGGGCCCTGACACTGTGGCCTCGTTCCCTCTCCACAGCCAGGGAACCCCGAAACGGAGAAGACCCCAGCCCAGCCTATGTCTGGTCGGCTCCTAGGAACCCACAGCTCACCGGGAAAGCAAGAAGGGTCACGGTTTCTTTCTAAACGTCTGCTGGATGTTCTGACCGCTCTATGCTTGCATAATCTACACGCCCAGCACCGAGCAGCCTTACCCACGCTGGCGGCCACAGTGACAGTGAGAGCCCCAGGGAACAGGAAAGTGGAGTTTGGTGCCAATGTGGCTGCTTGAGCAGCGGCCCCCGGCCCCTTCATCCACGGCTGTCACCCGCCACGGACCTGTGACAACGCCATGATTCCCTGCCTGGAACCGTGGTGCCAGGGGTCAGATGTGACCACCGTGAGCCCGTTTCTAGGCCGCCACAGACACGACCTGGCCAGGACAAACACAGATGGCACTCTCGCAGGTCAGCGCTCCGTAACAGGCAGCTGTCCCACAGAGCCCTTGGCTCCCACTTCCAGCGGGGACGCAGGTTCCCCTGGGTGACTGTCCAGCCCGTCATGCAAGACCAGCACAAAGGCTTTCCCCGCTTCGTCTTTGAGCACCTTCCCCCCACAGCCAGCAGTGATGCCGGCTCCTTTGTGCCTGCACTGCACCATCAGGCGCCACCACGCTGTGGAAGGGGCAGACAGTGATGTCCCCCTGGCCACAACCATCCGGGTGAGCACTGGGCTCACCACACGGGAGTGCTCTCAGGCTGTGGCGTCCATGGCCAACAGGCAGCTCGGGAGCTGAGGGTGCCTGACCCCGTGCACCTGGTGGTCTCCGTCAGGCAGTCCCCAGGCCTCCACACCCCTGCTCAGTGCCCGATTCCCCAGCCTCGGCAGCCAGGCAGGTTCTCGTGAAGTCCCGGGGCAGATGGGGCAGGGGGAGGTGGCCCAGCCGCCCCTCTGGAGGCCAGGCTGCCAGCATAATGCCTCCGTATGCATGTGCTTGTCCACGCCCCCCTCCGCCTGCCCTGGAATGCCTGCTGGTACTTGTCCGGGAGGGCAAAGTTGAGGGCCTGTGTGGGGAAGCAGCCGGCGACACTGGCCAGACTCCCTGCTGCTGGGGCACGCGGACGACGCCGTGCACGAGGCCTTTCTACTGCACAGCGGGCCTGCTCGGCCGGGCCATGGCCGTCTTGGAGCTGGCGGCAGTGACGGCTCCAGCCAGGAAGTCCTTGGTGAAGGAGAGGGCCTGTCCCCTCGTGCGACGCTGTGGAGCCACAGCTCGGCCACAGAGCGCAGGCAGCAGGGAGCACCAGCTGGCTCAGCACTGCCGCCGCTCCCAGCGGAGCTGTGAAGACCCAGCTGAGCACGGGCAGGGCGGGGGCGACCTGGGGGACTGTCCTATTCCTTCCTAAGTCCAGAAGGCGCTCCTGAACCGGAGGAGTGACCCGTGCAGCGTCTCTTGCAGGTCTTGGTTGGTGCGAGAATCCAGCTGCCCTGTGTCACTCATCGGGTGATGGACCCGAAGTTCGTGCCGTGTTTTCCGAGGACTTGGGCGACCCGGCCCTGCCAGCGGACGGCTCACTTGTCTCAGCTTCTAATGGAAAACACGTGCTGCTCCCCTCCACAGCGGGCCACAGGTGCTCACCGGGACCTCTGGTCGGCACAGGCGGGCCCTGTCCCAGGGGTGGCAAAGCCAGGCCCCGCAGCCCCGCCTGCTGGGTCAGCTCGGATGGCCCCACTCCCTGACGACCTCTGTGACCGCGGACGGAGCTGGAGGGCCTCAGAGAACGGACCAGGGTGAAGACGGCGGCAGCCCACCCCCTGCTCTCGCGGGGTGCACAGGGCTCGTCCCATAGACGTGTAGGCATCTGCCCGAGGCCAGGGCGCAGCGGGCTTGTGTGTGGTGTGTGTGTGGTGTGTGGTGTGTGTGTGTCTGTATGTGTGGTGTGTGTCTGTATGTGTGGTGTGTGTGTGTGGTGTGTGTGTGTATGTGGTGTGTGTGGGGTGTGTGTGTGGTGTGTGGGGTGTGTGTGTGTATGTGGTGTGTGTGTGTGGTGTGTGTGTGGTGTGTGTGTGGTGTGTGGTGTGTGTGTGTGTGGTGTGTGTGTGGTGTGTGTGTGTGGTGTGTGTGTGTGGTGTGTGTGTGGTGTGTGTGTGGTGTGCGTGGTGTGCGTGGGGTGTGTGTGTGGTGTGTGGTGTGTGTGTGTGTGTATGTGGTGTGTGTGGTGTGTGTGGTGTGTGTGTGTGTATGTGGTGTGTGTGTGTGGTGTGTGTGGTGTGTGGTGTGTGTGTGGTGTGTGTGTGGTGTGCGTGGTGTGCGTGGGGTGTGTGTGTGGTGTGTGGTGTGTGTGTGTGTATGTGGTGTGTGTGTGGTGTGTGTGGTGTGTGTGGTGTGTGTGGGGTGTGTGTGTGGTGTGTGTGTGTGGTATGTGTGGTGTGTGCATGTGTATGTGGTGTGTGGTGTGTGTGGTGTGTGTGGTGTGTGTGTGGTGTGTGTGGTGTGTGTGTGTGTCTGTATGTGTGGTGTGTGTCTGTATGTGTGGTGTGTGTGTGGTGTATGTGTGTTGTGTGTGTGGTGTGTGTGTGTGGTATGTGTGTGTATGTATGTGGTGTGTGTGTGTGGTGTGTGTGGTGTGTGTGTGGTGTGTGTGTGGTGTGTGTGTGGTGTGCGTGGTGTGCGTGGGGTGTGTGTGTGGTGTGCGTGGTGTGCGTGGGGTGTGTGTGTGGTGTGTGGTGTGTGTGTGGTGTGTGTGTGTGTGGTGTGTGTGGTGTGTGTGTGTGGTGTGTGTGGTGTGTGTGGTGTGTGTGTGGTGTCTGTGTGTGTGTGGTGTGTGTGGTGTGTGTCTGTGTGTGTGTCTGTGTGTGGTGTGTGTGTGGGGTGTGTGGTGTGTGTCTGTATGTGTGGTGCGTGTGTGTGTGGTGTGTGTGTGTCTCTGTGTGTGTTGTGTGGGGTGTGTGTGGTGTGTGTGTGTTGTGTGGTGTGTGTGTGGTGTGTGTCTCTGTGTGTGTGTGTCTGTGTGTGGTGTGTGTGGGGTGTGTGTGGTCTGTGTGTGTGTGTTGCGTGGGGTGTGTGGTGTGTGTCTGTGTGTGTGTTGTGGGGTGTGTGTGTGTTGCATGGGGTGTGTGGTGTGTGTGTCTGTGTGTGTGTGTGTGGTGTGGTGTGTGGTGTGTGTCTGTATGTATGGTATGTGTGGTGTGTGTGGTGTGTGTGTCTGTGTGTGGGGTGTGTGTGGTGTGTGTGTGTTGTGTGGTGTGTGTGTGTCTGTATGTGTGGTGTGTGTGGTGTGTGTGGGGTGTGTGTGGTGTGTAGGGGGTGTGTGTGTCTCTGTGTGTGGTGTGTGTGTGGTGTGTGTCTCTGTGTGTGTGTGGGGTGTGTGGTGTGTGTGTGGTGTGTGTCTCTGTGTGTGTTGTGTGTGGTGTGTTTGTGTGTGGTGTGTGTGTGTCTATGTGTGGTGTGTAGGGGGTGTGTGTGTGTCTGTGTGTGGTGTGTGTGGTGTGTGTCTCTGTGTGTGTGTCTTTGTGTGGTGTGTGTGGGGTGTGTGTGTGTGTCTGTATGTGTGGTGTGTGTGTGTCTGTGTGTGGTGTGTGTGGTGTGTGTGTCTGTATGTGTGGTGTGTGTGTCTGTGTGTGGTCTGTGTGTGTGCCCCACCCTCGAGCGAGGGTCGACCACAGGGTGCAGCGTCTGCTCCCCAGGGACCAGGACTCCTCTGTGTGTGGTGTGTGTATCTGTGTGTGGTGTGTGTCTGTATGTATGGTGTGTGGGGTGTGTGTATCTGTGTGTGTGTATGTGTGTGTGTGTGTGGTGTGTGTGTCTGTATGTGTGGTGTGTGTGTGTCTGTGTGTGGTGTGTAGGGTGTGTGTGTGTGTGTCTGTGTGTGGTGTGTGTGTGGGGTGTATGGTGTGTGTCTGTATGTGTGGTGCGTGTGTGTGTGGTGTGTGGTGTGTGTCTGTATGTGTGGTGTGTGTCTGTGTGTGGTGTGTGTCTGTATGTATGGTGTGTGGGGTGTGTGTGTGGTGTCTGTGTGTCTGTCTGTGTGGTGTGTGTGTGTCTGTGTGTGTCTGTGTGTGTGGGGTGTGTGTGTGTCTGTGTGGTGTGTGTGTCTGTATGTGTGGTGTGTGTGTCTGTGTGTGTCTGTGTGTGTCTGTGTGTGTGCCCCACCCTCGAGCGAGGGTCGACCACAGGGTGCAGTGTCTGCTCCCCAGGGACCGGGACTCCTCTGTGTGTGGTGTGTGTGTCTGTGTGTGGTGTGTGTGTGTCTGTGTGGTGTGTGTGTCTGTATGTGTGGTGTGTGTGTGTCTGTGTGTGGGGTGTGTGGTGTGTGTGTCTGTGTGTGTGGTGCGTGTGTGTGGTGTGTGTGTGTCTGTGTGTGTGGTGTGGTGTGTGTGTCTGTGTGTCTGTGTGTGGTCTGTGTGTGGTGTGTGTCTGTATGTGTGGTGTGTGTGGTGTGTATCTGTGTCTGTGTCTGTGTGTGTCTGTGTGTGGTCTGTGTGTGTGCCCCACCCCCGAGCGAGGGTCGACCACAGGGTGCAGTGTCTGCTCCCCAGGGACTAGGACTCCTCTGCGTGGCCGGGACGAGCACCGGGCCCTGTGGACGTCTTCCAGAAGGACAGTAAACCTTCCCCGGGAGAGGCCTGACCCAGTCCTCCACGTCCACAAAGCCACCCCGGGAACCAGTTCCCTCCCCGCCTTGGCCTCCGGCCTGCACCTCGTCACCCAGGAAGACTCAGGAAACAAGAACCCGGGGCCGGCAGGTTCTGGAACACCACTGTTCTCAAGACCACATGGCTCTCCATCTGCGCCAGGGGAGGCGAGGGAGGGTGTGGCTGGTGAGCGGCTCAGCCCCAGTGACGCCGTCCCCTGGAGCACCCCGCGGGATGGCAGCCACGTGTGGGGGCTCCAGATCAGAGAGTCAGCCCACCGTCCTCCACGGGCCAGCAGCCTCAGGGCGGTTAGCAGCCTGGACCACACACACCCGTACAGAACGCGCGGCGGGCCTTGTGCAAGGAAGGGGCCTGACTGGGCCTCCACTTCCTCTGTAAGAGCAGTGGCCTTGGGGCCGGCGCTGTGGTGTAGCAAGTAAAGCCACCGCCTGCAGTGCCGGCATCCCACGTGGGCACTGTTCCAGTCCCGGCTGCTCCACCCCAATCCTGCTCTCTGCTGTGGCCTGGGAAAGCCGTAGAAGATGGCCCAAGTCCTTGGGCCCCTGCACCCATGTGGGAGACCCAGAAGAAGCTCCTGGCTTCAGCCTGGCCCAGCCGTGGCCATTGCAGCCATTTGAGGAGTGAACCAGCAGATGGAAGACCTCTCTCTCACACTCTCTCTCTCTCTCTCCAACTCTGCCTTTCAAATAAATAAAATAAATCTTTTTTTTTTTTTAAAAGTGGTTGTCGCCCGGGGTCATTCTTAGCATGAAATGAGACCACACCCAGAGCACACACCACGCACAGAGGGGAGGCCTCCCGCGCAGCCCCTCAAAGGGAGCAGAACACGCCAGCTGGACCGTCCAGCTGCGTCCCCCGTGCCCACGTCACGATGCTGACGGCCTGATTCCACAGCAGACTGTGGGAAGCCACCCAACGCCCCCGCGACGGGAACAGCTAAAGCACGGCACAAAAGCTGAGCGTACTGCTGGTAGCCGCCGGCCAGCTTGCTCCCCGGAGACGCGGTGCAAGGCCGGGAACGCAGGGAGGAGGACACAGGACGTCTGCGGCAGGATTTACCAGGTGGACAGCTGGAAGGGAGCCCTGCTTAGAACGCCGTCAGAGCAACCAAGCCAGTGCTGGACCGAGGACAGACAGCAGCCCGTCTGCCACTCTGATGGGACGTGCCAAGTGTGCCAAAGGTCGTCCCCGCGTCACTCGGCAACCCTAAAGTTACAGAACGCCTGCACCACTCCTGGCCACTGGTGTGGAAGCAGTCAGCGCCATGAGTCTCGCCTGCCTCTCCTGCCACACCCCTGCCTGCAGCTTGCACACGGCGGCACCCAGCCCTCAGTGGCCGCCTGCACCTTGGCTGGCCGCTGCCCAGAGAGGCCCCTGTCTGCCCAGCTGATAAAGCTGCCTGCCACGCCCACTGTCCCACCAGCAGCCACCTACTCCCAGCCTGCCTATGTCCCACCTTGTACCATGTCAGTTAGGATAGGGGTCAGCTACCACACACAGTGGAAAACCACAACTAATAGGGGCTGACCCCATCCATGTAGACTCAGGTCTGCGACCCCGTCACGTCACTCACTGATGGGGCTGACCCCAGCTGTGTAGAATCAGGACCCCCGACTCCATCACTTACTCACTGATGGGGGCTGACCCCATCCGTGTAGACTCAGGTCTGCGACCCCGTCACTCACTCACTCACTATAGCTGTGTCAGAAAGCACCACTGAGAGGAAAGAGCTATCAAAAACAAAACCCGTGGTGCCATTATCACCCCTAAAACCCAGGAATCCCTGGGGCCGGCGCTATGGCATCGTAGGTTAAGCCTCCGCCTGCAGCACCAGCATCCCATATGGGCACTGGTTCATGTCCCAGCTGCTCCTCCTCCAATCCAGCTCCCTGCTATGGCCTGGGAGAGCATCAGAGGGTGGCCTAAGTGCTTGGGCCCCTGCACCCATGTGGGAGGCCTGGAAGAAGCTCCTGGCTCCTGGCTTCAGATCGGTGCAGCTCCGGCTGTTGCAGCCATTTGGGGGGTGAACCAGAGGATGGAAGATCTTGCTCGCTCGCTCTCTATAACTCTGCCTCTCAAATAAATAAGTAAAATCTTAAAAAAAAAAAAAGGGGGGGGGGCGGCGCTGTGGCAGGTGGAGCCACCACCTGCAGTGCCCTCATCCCATATGGGCACCGGTTCAAGTCCCAGCTGCTCTGCTTCTGATCCAGCTTTCTGCTATGGCCTGGGAAAGCAGTGGAAGATGGCCCAGGTCCCCGGGCCTCTGTGCCCGTGTGGGAGACCCGGAGGAAGCTCCTGCTCCTGGCTTTAGATCGGCACAGCTCCGGCTGTTGTGGCCAATTGAGGAGTGAACCAGCAGACAAGGACCTTTCTCTCTGTCTCTCCCTCTTTGTAACTCTGCCTTTCAAATAAATAAATAAACCTTTAAAATTAAAAAATAAATAAATAAATAAAGCATTTAAGAAAAAAAGAAAAGAAAAACAGCAAATCCTTCACATCACCCAGTCGCGGTGTTCTGGAACGCTCTGTCTCACCCCTGCAGAACGCTCTGTCTCACCCCTGCAGAACGCTCAGACAAGCTCTCTCCAGTAGCGGCGGGGACGGCCGGGGCCTCCCCAGGGGCACCTGGAGGCTTCAGCACCACAGTCTTAGACAGCTCTCCTGGGCCTCCACACTGCCCAGGTCCCGCCTCAGGGCCGGGCCTCTGCACGGCCGCCTCCCAAGGCCTCTGAAATCCACCTGTCCCAAGAGGCCACCATGTGCCCCAGGGCGCCGTGACCTCCCCCCCACAGCCCCGCCCCAGGACCCCCTGAGCCCCTGCCCCTGGCTCTGTGGCTCCCCTACCTCACTCACCCCTCTCCTCAACTTTCCCTCGGCACTGACCTCAGCTGCTGGGGCTCACATCTGTATGCCAGCCCCCTCCCTTCTCTGAACCACGCCCACAGTGTCCATGCTACCTGCACCTTAGCAAGCCTATCAGTCACAGCCCTGGTCCCCCTTGGAGCCCACCGACGCAGCTGCCCCACCACGATGCCGGATTCCGCCCCCTCCCCTCCCGTGGCTACTCTGAGCTTGTCCAAGGAGTCATGTCCAGCGTGCTGCTGAGACTTCCCCTCCACCACCCCGGACCCCGCCCCGTGCACAGTCGTCCCCCGGAGCCCCAGTGCACGCCTGACCCGGTGATGGTGCTCCCCCTCCACCACCCTGGACCCCGCCCCGTGCACAGTCGTCCCCCGGAGCCCCAGTGCACGCCTGACCGGGCGATGGCACTCCCCCCTCCACCACCCTGGACCCCAGCCCCATGCACAGTCGTCCCCTGGAGCCCCAGTGCACACCTGACCCGGCGATGGTGCTCCCCCCTCCACCACCCTGGACCCCAGCCCCATGCACAGTCATCCCCCGGAGCCTCAGTGCACGCCTGACCAGGTGATGGTGCTCCCCTCCACCACCCTGGACCCCGCCCCGTGCACAGTCGTCCCCCGGAGCCCCAGTGCACGCCTGACCAGGCGATGGCACTCCCCCCTCCACCACCCTGGACCCCCGCCCCGTGCACAGTCGTCCCCCGGAGCCCCAGTGCACGCCTGACCCAGTAATGGCGCTCCCCCTCCACCACCCTGGACCCCAGCCCCGTGCACAGTCGTCCCCCAGAGCCTCAGTGCACGCCTGACCCGGTGATGGTGCTCCCCTCCACCACCCTGGACCCCCGCCCCGTGCACAGTCGTCCCCCAGAGCCCCCGTGATGCCTGACCCGGCGATGGTGCTCCCCCTCCACCACCCCGGACCCCGCCCCGTGCAGAGTCATCCCCCGGAGCCCCAGTGCACGCCTGACCCGGTGATGGTGCTCCCCTCCACCACCCTGGACCCCCGCCCCGTGCACAGTCGTCCCCCAGAGCCCCCGTGATGCATGACCCGGCGATGGTGCTCCCCCTCCACCACCCCGGACCCCGCCCCGTGCAGAGTCATCCCCCGGAGCCCCAGTGCACGCCTGACCCGGTGATGGTGCTCCCCTCCACCACCCTGGACCCCGCCCCGTGCACAGTCGTCCCCCGGAGCCCCAGTGCACGCCTGACTGGGCGATGGCACTCCCCCCTCCACCACCCTGGACCCCCGCCCCGTGCACAGTCGTCCCCCGGAGCCCCCGTGACGCCTGACCCGGCGATGGTGCTCCCCCTCCACCACCCCGGACCCCGCCCCGTGCACAGTCGTCCCCCAGAGCCTCAGTGCACGCCTGACCCGGCGATGGCGCTCCCCCCTCCACCACCCTGGACGCCCGCCCCGTGCACAGTCGTCCCCCGGAGCCCCCGTGACGCCTGACCCGGCGATGGTGCTAGATCCCACAGGCACTGCTTCTCTGTCCCCTCCCAGGATGACGCTCGGTGCTAAACGAGGCACAGCGAGAGAGCGACAACCACAGCCAGCAATAAACCAACAATTACAGGAACACACGGCGGCAGAACCGCCAGCCGCGCCACTCCCGTGCTTGGAGGCCCTTAGTAAGTAAGACGAGCTGCATGGAGCTGTCAGCACAGCCCATGGGGTCCTACAGCAGGGACAAGTGGGACAAGCACTCGTCATACACAGAACGGCTCCCGACTTGAAACTTGGGAACTGTGTGATATGTTCAGACAGAGCTAACTGCCAATAAATGAAACCGAGCAAAATAAAAACCGAGGTGGCCCTGGGCGGCACCTGCCAGGTCAGCACCCAGCCCTGACAGTGGAAGTTTCCACCTGCTCATCTCCCACTCATGCCCCGTGGCCCAGCAGTCTCCGGCTCCTGGCCCAGGCCACTGGCCCAGCCCTCCCCAGAGCCACCCACAGGCACCGGAGCAGCTGCCAGGTGGCCGGCGCCCCTGCTAGGGAACCCACAGGTCATTGGAGTTATTTCACATTTGCCCAACGCCTAGCACACACCTGGCTCCCCACCTCCTTCCCCTTCCCCCTCCCCGACCCGCACCTGCAACAGAGCCAAGCACTCCCTTCTCAGCCTTCCACCAGCACCCAGCACGTTCTTCTGCCATCGAGGGTGTCCTTGCGGTGCCAGGGACAGTCCAGCTTAGCCCTGTGGCCCCCATGGCAAGCATTCACCACACACACACACACACACACACGTCTCAGCAAGCTCCATGGGTACCCTGCTCCACACCACACCTGCCAAACATCCGGCATGTTCTCTCACAAGGCTCCTGAGAGCCAAGGCTTTGACCTGCTCACACACGTGTCTACACCAGCAACTAGCACGTGTCTACACCAGCATCTGGCATAGTGAATGGCACCTAAAAACATGTGTGAGGGCCGGCGCTGTGGTGTAGCAGGTAAAGCTGTTGCCTGCAGTGCTGGCATCCCATTTGGGCACTGGTTCAAATTCCGACTGCTCCACTTCCAATCCAGCTCTCTGCTATGGCCTGAGAAGGCAGTGGAAGATGGCCCAAGTCCTTGGGCCCCTGCACCCACATGGGAGACCCAGAAGAAGCTCCTGGCTCCTGGCTTTGGATCGGCACAGCTCCGGCCATTGTGGCCATCTAGGGAGTGAACCAGCGGATGGAAGACACCTCTCTCTCTCTCTCTCTCTCTTTCTGCCTCTGCCTCTCTGTAGCTCTGCCTTATAAATAAATAAATAAATAAATAAATAAATAAATCTTTGAAAGAAAAAAAAGTGTAAGGGCCCGGCCCCGTGGCTCAACGGGTTAAGTCATCACTTGGGACGCCTGCATCTTGTCCCGACTCCTCCACTTCCAATCCAACTTCCTGCTAATGCACCTGGGAAGGCCCTGCAACCCATGGGAGACCTGGACGGAATCCCGGCTCCTGACTTCATCGCAGTCCAACCCTGACTGTTGGAGCCCTTTAAAGAGTTAAAGAGCAAACCAGGAGATGGAAGATCTGTCTGTCTGTCTGTCTGTCTCTGTCTCTCTGTCGCTCTGCCTTTTACTAAATAAATCTTTTAGAATAAACACGTGCAAAATCAACGAGGAAGTACAAGAATGGCAGACCACGAGGTGACGGCTGGGAGAAGTGGTGACTGTTCTGTGCCTCTGAGCCAGCCACCCTCTCCCAGACAGAGCCTGAGGCCTCTGTGGCCTGCGGCCTGGCTAGCCTTGAGGATCCCTTAGGCCATCCCCGCCCCATCCGGAAGAGCCCAGGCATTACCTTCATCCAGGCGGCTCCGAGGCTGGGCAGACGGAGCGGGCGAGCCCTGGTGGCCGGTGCACTGGTGCGAGCCCTCCACGTTAATGCACAGCTCCTCTCCCGAGCAGGCCCTGAGTCCGTCGAAGAGGCACTCGTCCACATCTGTGGACAAGCGGAGCAGGCTGTGACTCCCCATTCTCACTGACCCCTCGCCCGTGTCCAGCACGGATCCGACAGCAGGTGCACTGGGCAGGCAGTGGCCAGGGCTGCCTCTGCCAGCCCCCGGGCCTCCATCTGAGCCCTGCCCATACCCGGGCTGGGCACACAGATGCCCAGCTGGTAGTGAGAAGGCACCTGCACAACCAGCTTTTACTATGCCCTTATTACCCATTGTACTAGTGCTCTCATTATTTCAATGTAACCTAAAGTGTAACCACGTTAGCTTGTTAGGCAACCAATAGCAAAAAGAAGCAATGCTAGATGTCTTTGACTTTATAATATGTATTATGTTAGATGTTGAGCTAAGTAATCCAGTAACTATATTAAGTTGATTATTGTACGACCCGAACCGCTGCCCATTCCTGGCACTCGCTATCGTACACTCCCCTTCCCTCCATCTGGCCAGCTGTGACCCTACCCTGGCCCAGGTCCAGGAATGTAATTATCTATACCTATAGGGTTCAAAGCTTTAGATAACAACCAGCCACTACCCCGAGTCAGCAGCTGCAATGCCGGGACTTATCAGAAGTGTGAACTTGATCTACAGCATCCCCTTAACACTTGCTTGTACATGATAATACAAGCTCTGTAAGAATTAGGCTCAGGGCTTCTCGGGGGGCTTCCTCTCCTGGAGGCACTGAGAGGCCCGAGTTTGAACTTGTAATAAAAACGACCCTGCTTATTAGCTTCAACTTCGGTCTCTGGTGGTGTGACTTTCGGGGGACCACGGACTTGGGGCATAACAGTAGCTGCACCTGCTCGTGCCCGAGCGGCTCACTTTGGGCTACACTGGGGCACTTTGAGAAGTTTGTGTGAAACAGAATTGAGCATTTTTATTAACATAAACACAATTTTTAAATCCACACTTAAGCAATCTTCAAAAAAGCCCATGGACATGGAATTTAAAAAATAATATTATTTTTGTGCAAAAAAAATATGAAATTCATGCATACAAAAAGCTCATGGAAATGTGTATTACAGAAAAACTGCACAGATTTCAAACTTTCATGCCCCAGAACAGACGTATGTTCCTCGCTGCTGTTTTCCATGAACTTTTTGAAGAACCCTTACGACTAAGGCTGAGCGGTTACAAAACGAGGGAACCCAGAGAAAAACCACGAGAGCCCGTGCTTCTCTGCACTGAGGAAAAAACCAGGCAGCCGCTGCCCTCCCCTCAGGGCTGGCACTCCTGGGTGGACGCCACTGGCCTCTGGTGGACAGAAACAGCCCCGGAGCACCGACCACAGACGAGGCCCTGCCACGTGCAGAGAGCAGGGGGACAAAGCCAGAGCCCGCCGTGGCTGCCACGGGGCACACATGGGGCACCCGGGAGCTCCAGGCCCCTTCTCTGGGGCAAAATGAGTGAGTGTTAGCTCCTTATCAATCATAGCTTCTCGTCGGGCCATCTCCCCTCCTCACAGATAAGACTTCTTGAGACCTCCCCCACCCAAGCAAAGCCCACATCGCGCAGTCTGCTCCCCCGACACCCCTCCCCAAGGTGCCCCTTCCCAGGGTGCCCCAGGATGCAACTGGGAAGGCAGTAGGTGGCAGACCCCGGCATGGGGTCTCTCTGGGACCACTGGCTCCCTCCAGGGGTGTCCCAGTGACCTCTGCGTGACGAGTGTTGTCGGGACAGACGAGGGAAGGCTGGCAGGGACTGGCACCGCCATATGGCGGCTTCGACTCCGAGAACATCCGTGGATTTCCAGGGAGGATCCACACAGTCCCTGAGATCCCCTGGCAGCAGCCGGTGTGGCTTCAGTGTCACGGCCCGGGAGCCACAAGCCCAGGCCACCTCCTCCTGCCCCAGGAGACTCTCCCGGGAGTGCACCTGGCCACAGTGCTTGCCGTCTGTGGCGGCTCTCGAATTCCCGTGGCAGAGACGAGGGGGTGAGACGGAGGCCGTGGCCAAAAAACATTTCCCATCTGGCCCTCTCCAGAGAGTCTGCCAACTCCTGACCTAGCCCAAAATACACAGATAAATAAAACAGCAAGTGTCGGCCAGAAACCAGGCTCCCGGTACAAACCAAGCTTTGTACAAATTCTGCCGGAGGAGCCTCCCAGAGACCAGCAGGTCCTTGGCCAGGCCAGGGAGAGGCAGGGGAGGGCCTGGGGAGATGAGGCTCTCTCTGCCGTGGGTCGGCAGCAGCTCAGGGGAAGGGGAGCGACGGGGAGGGTGTGGGGAGGAGACGGAGGGGAGGCAGGCGACACATGCCCCCAGGTCTGGCTGGGAAGGTGGCGTGGAGCCTGGCTTGTGCCGGGATGTGCCGCCCCATGCACCTGGCTGGGAAGCAGGATGAGCCAGCGCTTCCTCTGCCCCTGAACTCGGCCTCCAGGATCCAGCCCCCGAGTGCACCTTGCATCAGGCTGTCCAGGCCCCGCGCCCTCCCCGCCCCGAGGGAGCACCCACCTTGCACCTGGACGCTGACCACTTCGTAGACGCGCCGCACGAGGTCGTCCAGCTTACTGGAGACGCTGGCCATGGGCGCCGGCTGCGGCAGGCCCAGCAGCAGCTGCGACAGCGTGGTGGAGGTGTCCCTGCCCGCCGAGTGCAGGTGGTGGACCGAGGAGTTCAGCGGCTGCAGGGCACTGGTGACCTGGGAACCAGAACGAGAGTGTCACATGGTGTTCACGCGAGCAGAGTCCCGGGGATGGCGTGTGGAGCAGTGGGTGAAGCTGCCTCCTGAGACACTGGCAGCCCAGATGGGCGCCGGTTTGAGTCCCAGCTGCTCTGCTTCCTATCTGGATCCCTGCTCATGGCCTGGAAAAGCAGCCAAAGATGGCCCAAGTGCTTGGGCCCCTGCACCCATGTGGGAGACTCAGATGAAGCTCTGGCTCCTGGCTTTGGTCTGGCCCAACCCCAGCAGTTTTAGCCATTTGGGGAGTGAACTAGTGGTGAAGACCTCTCTCTCTCTCTCTCTCTCTCTCTCTCTCTCTCCCTCCCTTCTTCCCTCCCTCTCTCTCTGTAACTCTGCCTTTCAAATAAATAAAATAAATCTTAAAAAAAAAAGAAATCACTGAGCAGGAGAGCATTCAGTTCAGTGGTTAAGATGTTGCTGAATGAGACTGGTGCTGTGGCGTAGCGGGTAAAGCCTCCACCTGCAGCACCAGCATCCCATATGGGCACCGGTTCGAGTCCCGGCTGTTCCACTTCTGATCTAGCTCTCTGCTATGACCTGGAAAAGCAGTGGAAGATGGGCCAAGTGCCTGGGCCCCTGCACCCACGTGGGAGACCCGAAGGAGGCTCCTGGCTCCTGGCTTCGGATCTCTACAGCTCTGGCTGCTGCAGCCATTTGGGGAATGAACCAGCAGATGGATGACCACTCTCTCTGCCTCTGCCTCTCTGTAACTCTGCCTTTCAAATAAAATAAATAAATCTTTCCTTTTTTTTTTTTTTTTTTTTTGACAGGCAGAGTGGACAGTGAGAGAGAGAGACAGAGAGAAAGGTCTTCCTTTCACCTCCCCCCCAATGGCCGCTGCGGCCGGGAGCCAGGTGCTTCTCCTGGTTTCCCATGTGGGTGCAGGGCCCAAGCACTCGGGCCATCCTCCACTGCCTTCCCGGGCCACAGCAGAGAGCTGACTGGAAGAGGGGCAACAGAATCCAGTGCCCCGACTGGGACTAGAACCTGGGGTGCCGGCGCCGCAGGCGGAGGATTAGCCTGTTGAGCTGCGGTGCTGGCCAAAAATAAATAAATCTTTTAAGAAAGCTGTTGCTGGAGAAGCCCACGACCCACATCAGCGTGCCTGGGCTGGGTCCCAGCCTCCTCCTGATGCGCGCTGTAGGAGGCACAAGGCATGCTCGTGTCGCTGAGACCTGCCACCCATGTGGGAGACCCTTTGCTGAGCCGAGCCCAGCCCTGGCCTTGGCGGGAATCCGGGGAGTGAACCAGCACCAGGAGAGCTCTACCTATCTATCAACCATCTATCTAGCTATATCTGTCTATCATCTATCATCTAATCACTGCCTTTCAAATAAACATTAAAGATACACATCAACATTTAAAAAAAAAAAACCTGTTAGTTCTTTAAGACACAACAGCTGAACATCAAGCCAAGCTCGGAGCCCGGCCAGCAGGCAGCCCCGAGAGCAGAGGACCCCCGGGGAGGCCCCTTCGGGTGCTGCCGGCTCTGTGCACGTGGAGAATCCTAGGCCTGAGGGTGGGGCCCAGCGCTGCCGATGTCCCAGCTGGAAGTCGCCGGCCGCTCGCTGGGGCACTCACAGCTGTCACTGAAGGGGGCACCTGGGGCCTTCGTCACAGAGCCAGGAAGGTGGCTGCTGGAGGCGACACGCAGAGCCCAGGACGCCGAGGGCTCGGCCCTGGAGAACCCTGCTCCCCGGTTCCCGCCTCCGCGCTGCCCAGGGCAGTGGCACAGGAGCAGGAGCGGGCGCCACGGCTGCAGGGGTGGGGAGGCAAGGGGAGGCCAGAGCTGCAGGGTGCACGCACCGTCTCATCTGAGACGCTGGTCTGCTTACATGTGACAGCTGCACGGCACGAGGGGTTCCGTGCTCCCCACCTCAACACGCTACCGCTGACAGCAAGGCGGCTCACACGCCTCAGTCGGGTGCATGCTGCTGTCTGGAAATCACCCCCCCACCACCACCACCAAGGCTGAATTGTTAAATTAGGGCTTCAGCTCTGGCCCAGAGCCGGCCCCTCGGAGGCTGCTAGCAGACAGCCCTGGCCTGCCTGCCGGCCGCACCCTGGCCTGGCCAGCCGGCTGTCCCCCACCTACCAGCGAGCACAGGAGGCGCGTGTGGTTCAGCAGGTGGGGGTCCACTCCCCGCAGGTCCTCGAAGCCTATCTTCACCAGCATGGTCACGTTGTACCAGGAGCCCGGCACGCTCCTCCCGGGGGCTGCACCTGCCGCCCAAACGCCACTGAGGGAGAAGCCCTGGGACCGGGTGGGGCCGGGGGACAGGGGGCTGGGGAGGCACCACTGCTGAGCGGCACAGGAGAGAACCTTCCCACCTCCCCGCCCTGACAGCCATGGACCCCTGGCCCTGGGCAGTCGGGAGGCCTGAGACCCTCAGAGCTGGGTCTTCCATGGAGCAGATCCTCCTAGGGTGTGAATACAGCCCCCAGCCCTCACTGTAGCATAACGTTACCCTCATACATGGAATTACTAGATGTCGTGCCACTCCTTTATTTCATCTATGCTGTTTATACTCTTAACATGAAGTCGTGTCATAACGTGTAACTACGTGTGCTGCAGAACAGATTACTGACGGTAACACGCTACGTAACACGCTATGTAGCATGTTACATGCGATACATACCATAACCATTCCGTAGCAGAGTTAACACCTAGATTACGGTACACAAACTTGATATTGGTTAGACTATTGCTTGTGACTACAGTATACCAAGACCAAATTCATATGTAGGATACTTTTATGCACCTGTTTCTCTAGCTTGGAACGTTCTGGGAGCAGAGAGAACCCTCCCCGGCCATGTGAGAACCTTCCAGGCCTGCAGCGTGGGCACACGGTGGGTGCAGGGCTGGGAGACGGTCGTCAGCCAGGCCCCTGTGCTGGCTCAGGGTTGGCACCCACACCTCCCACCGGGAGACACGGTGGCTTTGACAGCTACACCCGGGGCCCCAGGCCTTCCCCAGACGAGCGAGGACCTAGGGCTCTGCCCCACGAGGGTCTCAGCCCCCGCTCCAGGACACCTGGGTGGGCCGTTAGCGCTTCTCTCCTGGGGCTGCAGGGGCAGGATTTTGACAAAGAGCACACACACGCGTGAGCTCCCCCTGTGCACACAGGGGTGGGGGAGGCTCCCCGTGAAGCTGGGGCTGCCACTCCCAGACAGACGCCTCCCACCCAGGCCTCACCAGGGCCCTCCCTGCTGCCCCTCGGCCTACAGCAGCCCTACCTCGGGGTGCGGGGGCCACACAGTGGAGGCCCCCCGGCCAGGGGCAGCACTTCTGAAGTCCAGGGCAGTCGGTGTCTACACTGCACGCAGACGCGGATGGTCCCGGCCCCACTGCTGGGCAGACCCCAGGGCGCGATATGAATTCCCCTGACCGATTCAGAGCTGGGGAAAATGGCACAATTAATAAAGTACATCGGTGGTGTCCTGAACACAACCCCCCGGGAGCCGCCACAGGGCTGGGGGCTCCTCCTCCTCTAGACCCCAGAGCATCGGTGTAGGGGCTCCAGGCCCCTCTCCCAGAGCGCCCTGCTGCTTCCTGCCCCGTGCCTCACCCACCCACTCAGACCACACCCTTCCTGAGCACTTGCTGAGTATTGGCTCAGTGCTAGAACAAAGTCCCGTCTGCAGCAATGAGACTGCAGGGCTGCATGTAGGGACCAGGGAGACCGCCCTGGAAAGGAGCCGGCACCTGGAGCAGCCCACGCACAGCGGCCCGAGGCCCCGGGGGCCAGAGCAGCCCCACGCATGGCGGCCCAAGGCCCAGAGGGCCAGAGCAGCTCCATACATGGTGGCCCGAGGCCCAGAGGGCCAGAGCAGCCCCATACATGGCAGCCTGAGGCCCAGGGGCCAGAGCAGCCCCACGCATGGTGGCCCGAGGCCCCAGGGGCCAGAGCAGCCCCACACACGGAGGCCCGAGGCCCGGGGGCCAGAGCAGCCCCATACATGGTGGCCCAAGGCCCCGGGGGCCAGAGCAGCCCCACACATGGTGGCCTGAGGCCCCGGGGGCCAGAGCAGCCCCACACACAGCAGCCCGAGGCCCCGGGGGCCAGAGCAGCCCCATGCACAGCGGCCCGAGGCCCCGGGGGCCAGAGCAGCTCCACGCATGGTGGCCCGAGGCCCCGGGGGCCAGAGCAGCCCCACACACAGTGGCCCGAGGCCCCGGGGGCCAGAGCAGCCCCATGCACAGCAGCCTGAGGCCCGGGGGCCAGAGCGTTTGGTCCTTCGGGGACAGGGAGCAGCTGGCCTGTTCTGCAGGTGCACCCCCGAGGGTCACTTCCCCTCCCATCCTCTTCTTCCTCTTTCCTCCTGAGCTCCTGCTGCCTTCTCGCCACCGTTATTAGAACGATCCCTCTGGGACCCTAGGGCACCCCGTACTGTCCTCCAGGGAGGACCTGGGACATTGAGGACGAGTTCATGACCCCACTGTCCCGCCCACCCCGGCTGCCCTGGGACTGTCGAGCTAGAACATTCTCCCCGCTCCTCGCCTTGCCAAGTCCTACATCAAAGGTGCTGGCTTTCTAACAGAGGCGCCGGGATCCCACGGGAGGCCATTCCCCGGGCTGGTAGGGGCAGGGCCCTCCCTTCTGCAACCCTGGGAGCTGGGATGCAGGCGGGCCATGGTCAACCACGCCCCTGCCCTTTGGCCGAGTGACCTCGGCCAGCAGGGAGGAAGAAGCGTGGCCACCTCAGGAACGATGGGACAGGCAGAACAGAGCCAGCCGTCTGCGGCCGAAAAATCACAGCTCAGTCCAAACACGCCTGCCCCAGGGCTTCCTCCGCCACGGCCAGGTCCCAGGGGTCCCCAGCACCCCCGGGAAGGGGGCTGCTCCCCGGAGGCGCAGCATCGGGCACAGCCCCAGGCTGGCACCCTGGCTCCGGCAGCCCTTGGGCAGGGCCGGGGACGGGCAGGAGGGGTCCCCTACGTGTCCTGCGGAGGCAGGAGTGGTAGTCTGGGGGGGGGGGGAGGTCTGGCTGGCTCCTCGCGGTAGCCGGGCGTTGGTGACGGCGGTGACCTGGGGACACCGCCGGAAGAGGCGGACGCCTAAGAAGCGCTCCTGGAACCCTGAAGCCCCCTCCGTGCCTGGCCTGGGGGCGGGGTCCACGCGAGGGCACCTGCTGCCTCGTGCCCCGTGAACTCACACGGGAGGGCGGAGCCCTGGCCCTGGCCCTCGACCTCAGCAGGCAGGAGGACCCTGGGGGCTGCAAAAGACCCCGGTGCCCGAGTCCCCGACCAACGCCGACACCGCCTCTGAGGGCGGCCCCAGGCACCCGCTGCCCAGGCGCCCGGACAGCCTCAGTGCCACCGGGGAGCAGGCCAGAGAGGCCAGTTCTGGAGCCGCACCGGGCCCGAGAGGCCGGCCCACGCCTCGGGTGACTCTGAGGCGCCACCCAGATGGAAGACCCGCGTTGCAGAATGACCAGGACTCGTGCGCATGCGCAGGGTGCATCCTGGCGCCTCCCGGCCCTGCCCCCTGACTCACGCACACGTGCAGGGAGCATCCTGGCACCTCCAGGCTCCGCCCCCAGATTCATGCACATGCGCAGGGGAGCATCCTGGTGCCTCCCGGCCCCGCCCCAGGACTCCCGCGCATGCGCAGGCACCTCCTGGCCCTGTCCGGCCCCGCGCGGGACTCACGCAGGACGCAGTAGAAGCCCAGCTGCTCGTAGCCGTCGCAGCAGTCGGTCACGTTGGTGGGCTCAGGGACGTCCACCGGCAGGAGCTGTGTCCTGTAAACCGTCTTGGGGCACCGCCTCCACGGGATCCAGCCGCCGCAGGACACGTAGGTGACGCTGGACGACCGCGTGGCCTGCAGTCTGCGGACGCTCTGGGTCACGCGGCGGCCGCACAGCTGGTAGCCCAGCAGGGACAGGCCCCTTTCTGCAGCGGGGGTGCGGAGTTGAGGGGGCGAAGGAAGCAGACACCCGGGGCCCGGAGCGGGCCCGGCCTGGCGTCCCAGGACTGCCCCCTTCACAGGCCGGGCGACGCCCCCAGCCCATCCCGGGTTCTAGCAGCTGGGCCAGCACCCAGGGGTGGGGTGGGGGGCCGGAGGGCACCCCTGCAGGTGAGCGGGCCCCGGCCTGGCGTTCCAGGACTGCCCCCTTCACAGGCCGAGCGACGCCCCCAGCCCAGCCCGGGTTCCAGCAGCTGAGCCAGCACCCAGGGGTGGGGTCAGAGGCTGGAGGGCACCCCTGCAGGTGAGCAGGCCCCGGCCTGGCGTCCCAGGACTGCCCCCTTCACAGGCCGGGCGACGCCCCCAGCCCAGCCCGGGTTCCAGCAGCTGGGCCAGCACCCAGGGGTGGGGGGCCGGAGGGCGCCGCTGCAGGTGAGCGGGCACCGGCCTGGCGTCCCAGGACTGCCCCCTTCACAGGCCGAGCGACGCCCCCAGCCCAGCCCGGGTTCCAGCAGCTGAGCCAGCACCCAGGGTTGGGGTCAGAGGCCGGAGGTCGCAACCCCGCTGTGTGACCACGACTCCCGACTGCATGAGCGAGTCCCCGTGGGGCTCCGCTGGGCCACGCGGGACATGAATGTGGCACGGTCTTGGTGGAGGGGCTCCAGGAGGTCGTGGGGAGATGGGACGGAAGGATCGGCCCGTGGGGTTGCCGAACGCGTTTCGGAGAGCCATGCAGTTTCTTTTCCTGTGACACACTTGTCACCGGCTTTCAACACAAGGCCAGCACAGCCAATGCCAGCTTCCTGGGGCGAGCTCAGAGGTTCGCTGCCTCCGGGTGGGGGAGAAGGGCGTGAGATCTCCCTCCCCGGGCGCTGGGTCCCTCTCCTGCCTGGGGGCTGCCTCATGGGTGCAGTCACAACACCCTGGAGACAGGCTGCTCCCATCACCTTGTGCGGGAGGCACCGCTGCAGGCTGACATAGGCAGACGGAGGTGGGGCTGCAGGGGGTTCTGCTCCATGCCAGGGGACCACCAGGGACCACGGATGTGGGACAGGGTCCTGCCAGCAGCCTGGGCAGCAGCCAGCCCTGCCCCCCGCCTCCCCCCAACCCCGCCCCGTGGGGCCCACGGTCGGCCCTGCCCCCGCCTCCACCTCCCCCACGGGCCCACGGCCAGCCCCGCCCCCACCTCCGCCTCCACCTCCCCCACAGGACCCATGGCCGGCCCTGCCCCTCCCCTCAGCGCCCGTGTGGCCTGCGTGCAGGGTGAACCAGCGGCTTGAACCCATTGCATTTTCAGATCCCAGCCTCTGAGCTCCAGTGTTACTGGACCGACCGCGTAGCCTGCAGGTCGGGGCTCAGCGCTGGGGTTGGGGGGTCCTTCCAGGAGCACATGGGCTGCTTCACGGGGAGGGATTCAGGGGTGGGAGTGGAAATCACCCTCGGAGCCGCGGCTGTCTTCACTCCCGCCGTGGGCAGTGGCTCCGACCCCAGCGTGGACCTCACAGCCACCCACAGGCGTGCAGACCACCAGACCCATGGGCTTGCCACAGGCCCCAGAGCCGTGGGGGAGGCCGCTGGTCATGGAGCAAGCCCGTAGCGGCAGCCCCCTCCCTTCGGCTCGCTGGTCCCCAGTCTCTCCTGAGCGCTGGCCCGGCCTCTAGGGAATGGTCCCCAGCACGGGGTGAGGAGCAGGAAGCCCTGGGACTTGGCTTGGCCCAGGTGAGCTCGGCCGAGGGCTCAAAAGCGGCCTGGGTGAGGGGCCGCCGGGTCACGGTCCAGGGGCACTGCTGAGCAGGACACACCAGGCTGCTTGCACTGAGATGTCAGCCAGGCAGATCGAAGCTAGGAGGACACGCTGCCCGTGTGCATCCGCGACAGGGCCTGGTCCCCAGGGAGCCCCCGGGCTGCGCCTGGTCACTACAGAGCTCCAGCGGGTCACCAGCAGGGCCCGCACACACACACACACACACTTGTACACATTCACACAATCATGCACACATACTCCTGTACACACACATTTACACACTCATGCTCACTCATGCACACATACTCCTGTACACACACATTTATACACACTCATACTCCTGTACACACACACACGCACGCACTGGTCTCCTATGAAACCCGGGAGATGCTTGCCTTGTCTTGTTTTCCACGTCTCTGGGAGCCCCTGGGTCACCTGCACGCCTAGCAGAGCCCAGAGCAGAAGGCTCCCAGCAGGCCCTGCCCATCCTACTGCCACTGAGCGCACACCACCCACGCCGACAGAAAACTCAAGTTCAAAAAAACCCATAATCCGCGCAAATTCCTGCTTCTGGGTGGGAGCTTTGCAGCTCCGTAGAAGGAAGCTGAGTTGCGAGGCAGAGGCCCCGTCCGTTCTGGTCGGCAGAGGGCGGACCCTCGGAGGCATGGTTGAGGGTTTGCAGACCCCAAACCTGCGGGGTTGTTTGAGCCACCTTGCTAATCCTGTGCCTCTGAGGCTTCCGCCAGCGCCCGCGCTTCCCTGCTGGGAACTCTGCCCTTGCACGTCCACTGCCCGCTCAGGACACCTGTCCCCAGCATTCTCAGCGTGGCCCGAGGACCTGCAGTGTCCACGTCACCCCCACAAATGCAGAGCTGGGCCCCTGCAGACCCAGAACTCAGGGGACCCCCCACCCCAGGCATATGAGGCGCGCTCCTGTCGGAGGGGCTGCTGCCCCACCTTGGCCGGCTCCTGCGTGCAGCCACAGGACGGCAAGTTCAGCCACGAGCATTCGCTGCCTCTGAGTAACACGTCCTCACCTGCCCAGTCTCAGCAGGAGCTGCCCTCCCAAGACCCCCTCCCTTGGAGCCCCCTCCTCACCTGTGAAGCCGCTGGCCCAGCTCAAGCTCACGGCGCTGGCCAGAGCCAGGAGGGCCAGCCCCAGGGCCCCACGCATGGTGCAACGGTGGAGGCCCACGACTCTGGTCTCCCCTGCAGTCGCTGAGTCTCCCCGAGCCGCCCAGGCTTGGAGAAGACGCCTCTGTTCCCTGCGCTGCAGGCGGCGATGGCTGCAGAGGGAGCGCTCCCGGGGAGCTGTCCCTTATGTCCCCTCATTAACGCTTGCCTCCGCCATGGCCGTCCCCCTCGGGGCGCCTTCGTGACACAGCCCATTCTCCTCGGTGCTGATGGCATCTTTGGGGAAAGCTGAGTATCCAGTGGCCCCGGCCGCCCCCCTGGGTCTCGTCTCGTCCTGCAGAATCTGACTCCCTCCATCTAGTGCCGAGTATTCTCTTACTCCCAGCTCTGAACTGGCGTCCGATCAAAGTGGCCCATCGGGTGCAGAAAGGCGCCCTTCACACGGTGGGACAATGTGGGCCAGAGGTCAGGAGCGCGGCTGGCCCGGAGCCTCGCCCAGCACCCTCTCCCTGAGCGCTGGCCACTGAGATGCCGGTTCCATTCAGGATCTGCCGCAGGTAACGAGAGCATGGAGCCACCATGGAGCGTCGGCTGTGACATCACAGGCGCTGCAGTGCATGGTGGGAGTGTCTCGTCAGCACTGAAAAGCATTTGATCAGCACAGCAGGTAAAGCCGCTATCAGCGGTGCCGGCATCCCACGTGGGCACCAGTTCAAGTCCCGGCTGCTCCACTTATGATCCAGCTCTCTGCTGTGGCCTGGGAAAGCAGTGGAAGATGCCCAAGTCCTTGGGCCCCTGAACCAGTGTGGGAGACCCGGAAGAAGCTCCTGGCTCCTGGCTTCAGATTGGCCCAGCTCTGGCCGTGGTGGCCATTTGGGGAGTGAACCACTGGATGGAAGACCTCTCTCTCTCTCTCTCTCTCTCTCTCTCTCTCTCTGTAACTCTGACTTTCAAATAAATAAATAAATCTTTAAAAACATTTAATCACATGAAGTCAGAACAGAGACGCGTGCAGGCCCATGGCCACGAAGACGACTCCGCGCAGGGACAGGAGCCGGAAAGTCCTTGGGACGGGAAGGGAAGATCGTGACAGTGACGGCGCGGCAGGTGATCGGGGTTTTGTTTCCATGGCCACCAGGTTATGTGTGAAACAGATGCTTAGGTTTCCCAGTGGAAACTTTGTGGCTCACGATGTGACGTTCCACGCTGTGCGTGGCCTTTCGTGGCTGGGCCTGCAGAGCTGAGGCATCGTGTTCGGCGCAGGATAAACTCTTGTTCGGCTCAGAGGAAGCTTCCAGGTGCGTGGCTGAGCCCCGTCCTGGTTGTTTGGATCAGCAGCAGAATCCCCTTGTGCCCCAAACACAGAACAGAGGTCCCCGGGGGCCCTCCCAGCCTGACACCGCACCTCGGTTGCTACGCGTTTACTCCCAGTGGATGAACCTCTCAGGGCTGCGCTGCAGCCTCTGCACCACGACAGATGCCCGGACAGGACGTGAGGCAGGGCTGGGGCTGGGGGCTCGGAACACCTGTGTCCTGGGTCGAGGAGCCTGGGTTCCAGTCCTGGCTCTGCATCCGGCTCATGTGTGCCAGGAGGTAGCAGGTGGTTCTGGGTCCCTGCCACCCAGTGTGGGAGACGCTGGTGAAGTTCCAGGCTCCTGGCTTTGGCTCAGCCCAGCCCTTGGCTCTTGCTTGCATTTGGGGAGTGACCCAGCGGATGGAAGAACTTCTTGGTCTCTGCTTTTTTCTGTGCTGCTCTGGCTTTCAAATACATATGATAATTAACCAAATGACTACTTTTAATAAAGGGGAACGTGGAAGTCATGCCCCAGGTCAGGGGTCCCCACAGCGAGGAGCCCTGGAATGCAGCCCGTTAGAGAGAAGCATTGCTCCGGGCAGGACTGCTGTCCACAGAGATATCTTTTAGGTTTCAATCAGAAAAGAATACATTTAAAAGCTGCAATATAGTATTCAAAAAATAAGATTTTATTAGCAGTAAGTGAATAAACAGAAAACGTGATTTCAGCAAACGCAGACATTTGGAAACGCGGCGTGGGACTGCGGTGTTGTAGACACCGTCTCAGAACCTGTGCCCCTAGGATGGACCCGTGTGCCCGGAACGAAGCAGTGAGGTTGGGGATGAGGCCGTGGTTAAGAACTCACAGTCGGACTAAGCCGCAATACTCTTTTTAAAGATTTATTTACTTATTTATTTGAAAGGCAGAGTTACAGAAAGGGAGAGAGAGAGAGACCTTCCATCTTTTGGTTCACTCCCTGAATGGCTCCATTGCCTGGGGCTGGGCCAGGACGAGGCCAGGAGCTTTCTCCAGGTCTCCCATGCAGGTGCAGGGGTCCAAGGACTTGGCCCATCTACTGCTTTCCCAGGCCATAGCAGAGAGCTGGATCGGAAGTGGAGCAGCTGAGTCTCGAACTGGCGCCCATATGGGATGCTGGCACTGCAGGCAGTGGCTTTATCCGCTACGCCACAGCGCTGGCCCCGTGAGTGCCTTGTTCTTCTCCACCTTACCGTGAAGGGGGTCTTCATGCCACTATCCAGATGAAGAAAGTGAGGCTCAGGGGTTAAACCCAGGTCCATTCAAGCCTGAAGCCCATGCTCCTCGTGCCATGACCCAGCGGGGACACCCCCCCCACACACACACACACACACACAGACCCAGAGAGAGGGGACAGCACCAGGACGTTTCACTCTGAGGACGCGCTGGCCGTTTGGAATCCCTCAAAACACCACTCCAGCTCGCTTTCTGTTTATACTCCACTCGTACGGTTTTTCAGAAGCCTTCAAAGAACAGCCTCCGCCTTGCTCTCCGTCAGCCTCCCTTCCATGCAGACACGGCAGGAGAGACCGCGGTGAGTCCATTTAACCCACAGTGGCCGCAGACAGAATGCGTTCCTGTGTTTTCACACGACGGCTGCTGGGACGTCCCGCATCTGCTCTTCCATGTGAACACTGGAGAGGAGAGAACCCACGTGGTGACCCCAGGGGAGAGAACGCTCCGGAACTCGCTGTCCCACGCCGCCAGAATGTGGCCAGCCTCAGTCCACCTGTCAGAGAGCTGGGACTCCACCTGCCCCACACAGGGCCGCTGCTGAGAGCCAGCCCAGAATCCAAGATGGGTAGAACTTGGGGAAGCCATGGGTAGGCACATTCCCACTCCCACTCCCATGTGTACACCCCACCCAGAGACACATGCGGGCTCACATACCCCGACACCCATGCACACGCTCACATGTGTTCATGCTAACGTGCACACATTCACACACTGTGTGTTTGCACATGCATGCAAAGGGACCCACAAACATGCTGACACATGTTCACACTCACTTGGGGTCATGGCGGAGGAAGCACTTCCTGTTGGGTGTGAAGAGGACTTCCTGTGGGAGGTAATGGGGCCGGAGCGGGCCTCTCTGGACTTCCTAGCCTGCTGTCTGAGAGCTCTGGGCCCATGTGTGCTCACGGAAGTCCCAGGATCACCACCACAGATCCTCATCTGCCATCTGTGTCATCCATCGCCCTGCGGCCAGCGGGTCCCTCCCTGTGCACTGTCCTGGGGTGAGCCCAGCCGCGAGGGGCTCCCGCTGCTGTCATCAACACACAGGGCTGGCAGCAGTTACGCTCAGGAGACCTACCCCACCCCCGGCAGAGCTCCCAGGGTTAGAATGAGACGGGACACCTCTGGACTCTGACCCATCTGTGCGGCCTCACCACTGTGCTGGGATGGGCCAGTTCTCTGGGCTGGACCGCTTCTCTGCCCAGAGTGTTCTCTCTGGAATAAGTCAGGTGCCTCAGGTAGAAGGTAGAAATGAGTCACAATGAAGACTTCGTCGTCTTTTTTTTGAAAGCCAGAGTCACACAGGGGGACAGCAGAAAGCCAGAGAGAGGTCTCACAACCACTGGCTCATCCTGCTTGGAAGGCAGAGAGAGAGAGGCAGAGATTTCCCATCCAGCGGTCACTCCCCAACACCCACAGCTGCCAGGGCTGGGCCCGGCTGAGGGTGGGATCCCAGAACTCAGCCTGGGTCTCCCCTGAGGGTGCAGGGACCCACATACGTGAGCCGTCACCTCCCAGGGTGCACGGTAGCCGGAAGCTGGAACCAGGACTCGGGCAATCGGCTATGGAAGGTGGGCATCCCAAACACGCCCCTGCAGTCGGGCTTAATGCCTCCTTTTTTTTGTGACAATTGAGGAAAAGGGTGGGTGGAAAGTCTTCTGGAACTATGGAGCGCCTTGGAGGTGTCGGTCTTTTATTGTGAAATGTAGAGAAGGCGTTTGGGGAAATAGCATTGACGCTGGTTCCCGACTCAGGGACCCTCTCCAGAGAGGCGGAAGAGAAAGAATCGGTTTCACTGCAGAACCTGCTGTGCACAGGAGGCGCTGTGAGCCCCAGGCGCCCGCCAAGGGACCAGGAAGGAGAGGGGCTCCCTGTGCTTCCGGGGCAGGCAGCCACGCCCGCATCCACGCCTGTGCCCCCGGGGGAGGGCCAGGCCCCCACCAGCATCACCTGGTCACACGTGACCCCTGTGTTAACTGGCCTTACCCAGAGGAAACGGAGGCTGCTCTCGGCTTTGTGGCAGGCGGTGGTTTTGCAACCTGGAGCGAGATGCCCTCCGAAAACGAGATCAGGGCGGCAGGGCCACCTGCTCACAGCTCAGAGATGCCTTCCAGGTCCCCGGGAGACATCCTGGGTCGGGAAGCACCCTCCAGGCCTCCCAAGCACGCACCTGCGGGTTCCAAAGCAAGGAGATGATGCTCAGGGGAGTTTTCCAAAGCACACGCTCAGAGCAAAGGGGGCGGGGTGGGAGCTGGTGCTGTGGCGTAGCTGGGCGAAGCCACCGCCTGCAACACTGCCATCCCCTGTGGACACTGGCTCGAGTCCCGGCTGCTCCGGTTCCCATCCAGCTCTCTGCTGTGGCCTGGGAAAGCAGCGGAAGATGACCCAAGTGCTTGGGCTCCTGCTACCCACTCAGCTCCTGGCTCTTGGCTTTGGCCCAGCCCTGGCCGTTGCAGCCAAATGGGGAGCAAACCAGCGGATGGAAGACCTCTCTGTCTCTCCTTCTCTCTCTGTAATTCTGACTTCAGACTAAGTAAATAAGTATTTTTAAAAAGGAAAAGGAGGGAAATCTCTCTGCATGGCTCTCGCCTCTGCTTCCTGCTAGCTTAGGTGATCGGTTCCTGCCTCCCACGAGCGCTGCCACTTCAGCCCCTGGACCTGCCCTGGCCATCGCAGGTGTTTGGAGCAGTAGATGGAAGACCACCCTCTCTCTGTCTCTGTCTCTGTCCCCCACTCCCCCTAAAGTAAATTAAAAAGGAAAGATGTACACTCCCACCCGGAAGGATTTTAGAAATGAGGAATAAAAAACAACTGATTGAATAAATATCATAATGATCTTTCCATTTTCAGATATGTGATGTATTCAGTGGGGTTCTCCAGAGGAAGAGACAGCTTATAATAAAAGAAAGATATGGGGCGGCGCCGTGGCTCACTTGGTTAATCCTCTGCCTGCGTCACCAGCATCCCATATGGGCACCAGGTTCTAGTCCCGGTTGCTCCTCTTCCAGTCCAGCTCTCTGCTGTGGCCCGGGAGGGCAGTGGAGGATGGCCCAAGTCCTTGGGCCCCTGCACCCTCGTGGGAGACCCTGAAGAAGCTCCTGGCCCCTGGCTTCGGATCGGTGCAGCGCTGGCCGTAGCGGCCATTTGAGGAGTGAACCAACAGAAGGAAGACCTTTCTCTCTGTCTCTCTCTCTCACTGTCTATAACTCTACCTACTATAAGAAACTCATGGTCAGTGCTGTGGCATAGTGGGTGAAGCCTCCACCTGCAGAACCAGCATCCCAGGGCCTGGCTGCTCCACTTCCAACCCAGCTCCCTGCTAATGTGCCTGGGAAAGCAGTGGAAGATGGTCCAAGTCCTTGGGCCCCTGCACCCACGTTGGGAACCCAGAGGAGGCTCCTGGCTTCAGATGGTCCCAGCTCTGGCTGTTGCAGCCATTTGAGGAGTGAACCAGAAGATGCAAGACCTCTCTGTCTGTCTCTCCCTCTCTCTCTCTCTCTCTCTCTGTAATTCTGCCTCTCAAATAAATAAATCTTTAACAAAAAGGAAGAATGAGGAAGAGGAGGGGGAGGAGAGAAAGAAGAAGAGGAAGAAAAGACAAGGAACTGGCTCACATGGGGGCTGACAGTCCCGGGGGCTGTGGGGTGGGGTGGGGGGTGCCCTGCAGAGCCGCAGGTGCGCATCACCCCCCAAGGCCAACAGCGCGAGACTCACAGAAGCTGAAGTTTCAGGGTGAATCCCAAGGCAGGAGAGAGCAGCTGTCCCAGCTGGAAGCCACCAGGCGGAGGGGGCGTCTCTGAGCTGGGGGCAGGGCTGCCTTTTCATTCGCTCCTGCAGCTGACTGCATGAGCCCACCCCCACGCACCCTCCGTTAGGCGGGACACCCCACGCACCCTCCGTTAGGCGGGACACCCCACGCACCCTCCGTTAGGCGGGACACCCCACCCACCCTCCGTTAAGATGGGACACCCCACCCACTCTCCGTTAAGGCGGGCCCTGTCTGCGGATGGAAATGCTACTCATGGACACACCCAGGGCAAGCTTGGACAATACTTGGCACCCCGTGGCCAAGTCAAGTGGACAGGTAAGCCGATCACCCCCTCTCCATAAGTGTGCCCTGGCGTCACCCACAGGTGCTTTGGGGGACGGTCAGAAATTGCGCTGGGGACGGAAGCAGACGACAGCCGAGGAGGCGGTGGCTCCTTTCTGAACCCCGTGGACAAGCACAGGTAACTGAGAAGGACACCAGACAAGATGTGTGACCTTGCAGCCCCGGGGCGGGGTCCCCCACTCCACCCCACCCACGGCTTCTCCCCTGGGGCCGCCCGCAGGCCCGGAGCAGCGCTGGGACCACAGTCTGCAAGGAAAGTGATTCTTGTAGAATCCACATCTCCAAGGCCGGAGGCTGAGGGTTCGAGAGGGGGAGGGCAGAGGCCCACAGCGGTGTCCACCAGCAAACCACACGGCCTCCCTGGAGAGGGGTCTGTGGTGCGCGCTTCTCCCCAGAGCGCTCGGCGGCTGGGAATGCCGCGTGTTCAGGGCAAAACACCGAGAGGCAGGCGTCTCCCTGGAAAAGCCAGAGAGGGAGAAGGGGGGAGGAAAGATGGGGACACCAAGGGACGGACGATGCAGCCACAAGCCACGCGAGCCCTGCGGTCCCCACGGGTCAGGTGGCTGTGAGCCAGCGGGCACCTCTGCCCGGCACTCGAGGCCGCCTCCCAGCTGCGGTGGCCCCTGGGGCACAGCTTGGAGGGGCTGAGGGGAGGTGGGAGCCAGGGGAGCAGGTTGGAGCCCTGTGGGGGGGTGTAAGGGGAGGGGGGGCCAGGAGGAAGCGACAGCGGGACAGGCAGGGCGGGGCTCCCAGTGGGCGGAGGGAGGTTCGGGCAGCTCTCCAGCCAGCAGCCAGATCAAGGGTCCCTGGCCGCAGCCTCCACCACAGCTCCCTGTGCGGGGCAGCACTGCTCCCTTTTCTCTGGCCTTCTTGGGGCCGCAGGTCCCCTGGCTGGGGAGTGGGGGTGCCCTGGGCAGGCGGCCCCTCGGACCCCTCTGGGAGAGGGCCGCAGAGGAGCAGGGGCCTGGGGCACAGGGGCCTGGGGCGCGGAGGGGCAGAGGCCTGGGGCACAGGGGCCTGGGGAGCACAGAGGGGCAGGGGCCTGGGGAGCACAGGGGCCTGGGGAGTACAGGGGCCTGAGGCACGGAGGGGCAGGGGCCTGGGGAGCACAGAGGGGCAGGGGCCTGGGGAGCACAGGGGCCTGGGGAGTACAGGGGCCTGAGGCACGGAGGGGCAGGGGCCTAGGGAACACAGAGGAGCAGGGGCCTGGGGAGCACAGGGGCCTGGGGAGTACAGGGGCCTGGGGCGCGGAGGGGCAGGGGCCTGGGGAGCACAGGGGCCTGGGTGCGGAGGGGCACAGGCACCGGAGCCCTGGGGAGGGCAGGCGATCTCCCAGGAGGCTGTTGCTCTGCCAAGAGGAGGCCCATGGGTGCTCAGGGCCTCAGAGAGGACCAGTGCTGACACCCAAGGCACCACGACCCCTCCAGTCTGGACAGAGCCACCCTGGGGCCAGGGTGAGGGACGAGCACAGGCAGGGCTGAGGTACCCCAGCCCCGGGGCCTTAGGGGCAGGGCTCCCTCGGGGGAAGCTGGGTCCAGAGGCTTCCATCCTTGTCTGCCCTCGGGGTCAGGTGACCACTGCCCGGTTTGCTCAGGACAGAGCCCTTCACCCCTGACCCCAGGAGAGCCCCAGTGGAACAGCAGACAGGTTGTCACCACGGAGAAGCCCTGGGCCACACCAGCGCCCGCCCCCACTCCCCGGGGAGGGGACACCTGAGGACCCCAGGGAGCAGCCAGGCTGACTCGGCTCCCCCAGCCCACACCCAGCAGAGTGCCACAGAGGGAGTGCAGGTGCAGAGCCTTGGCCAAGGCCATCCTGCCAGGGGTTGCATGCCCCCCCCCACACACACACCCCTGTGACCATGACCTTATTTGGAAACCAAATGCTTTGGAGATGTGATTATGGATCTTGGGGTGAGATCATCCTGGACCGAGGGTGGGACCTAAATCCCACGACTGATGTCCTTGAGAGAGAGGCGGAGCCAACAGCCAGGCATCGCGAGGATCCGGCTACCAGCCCAGGAGCACCAAGGTTTCCAGAACGCAGAGGGTGGGGGCCGCAGCACTGACCTTGGATGTGCAGCCCCGGGGTTGTGAGAGGCTGAAGTTCCACTGCCTCAGCTGCAGCGGGGTCCTCGTCAGAGCCACCACGGGGCATTTGCACAGCCCCTCTCCCGCCACAGCACCCCTCAGCCCTCCCTCCTCACCCCCTCAAGACCCCGATGCTTGCCAAGTTGACTCTGTGTGCGCCGTGAGAGCCCCTCAGTGCACGTGGACTTTGTGGGCTGGCATGTGCAGTGGCACGGGTACGACCCCAAGCAGCACAGCCCGGCCCTGCGAGCCCTTGTGCCTGGGGGTGGAGCGTGAGGCAGTGTCCAGGGTGGGGCCTGAGGTGGGGTCTCGGGGGAGGCCTGCCTGGGTGGTGGACACGTCGGATCCCTGCACGCGGCTTGCTGACAGCCCAGAGATTCCTCCTCCCCCCGCTGCGCCTGTGAGGCTTCCTCCCTGGGCAGTGGGTCTCCACCGTCCCCTCCCGGGCGCGGCAGCCAGCGTGGGCTGTGGTGGCCCGGGGGCCTTGTGGCGCACAGCAAACCTCCCCCTACTGCGTCTGAAATCCTCTCACTTTCTCTGCCTTACGCAACACTGACGCTGAGTGGTTTGTAGACAGCGATGTTTTTGCCCCAAGCCTTTATCCCCGGAAAATGCCAGAAGCCCAGCCCCGGAGACCGTCCAGAGCCCCGCCCGGCCTCCGTCCTCCTTGGCCCTCTGTGGGTCGCAGCCTCCCGTAGGAAAAGGTGATCCGTCCTGGGAAATCTGCTCGAGGCACTGACCACCATTCTGCTGACAGTGACCATCAACCCCGCTGCCCCACGCGCCGTCCGTCTCAGAGCATCCAAGGAGAAGGCACAGAGAGGAACACTGGGGCGGGCCTAGCGGGTGCTGCTGTGCCGGGCTCTGCTCTGCAGACAGCACAGGGGAGCGGGGCTGGGGGCGGGGAGACGCTGCTGCCTCTGGGCACCAGGGCTCTGTGTGGGACGCGGCCGGGAGGAAGCCTGGGGCCTGCGGCTGCTGCTTCCTGCGGGAGGAAAATGCACCTGCTGGCATGGGCCCAGCCTGCGGGTCCCACCTCCCCAAACGCGCAGACCAGAGGCAGGAAGTGGAAGGCGAGAAGGTGTTGATGCAGCAAAGTCCGGTCTGAGGAGAAGGAGCCGCCGAGGAAGGCTGGGCAGAGAGGCGGAGTGTGGCCGGAGGACGGGGGATTTCCCTGCAGCCCTGCGCCCTGCCCCGGGGCCACCACTGGAACCTGGCAGGGCGCCGGCTTCCCCAGCCCAGAAAGCCGGCATGTCTGGGAGGCTTGAACTGTGGTCCCCAGAAAGCAGGAGGTTGAAGCCCTACCCTTGTAAATGCGGCCTCTGGAAGTCGGACTTATTCATTTCGAAGGCACAGTTAGAGAGAGGGAGAGACAGAGACATCTTCCACCCAAACGGCTGCAGCAGCCGGGGGTGGACCAGGCCAAAGCCAGGAGCCAGGAGCCAGGAGCTTCATCCGGTCTCCCAAGTGGGTGCAGGGGTCCAAGCACCGGGGCCATCTTCCACCGCTTTCCCAGGCCACAGCAGGGAGCTGGATCAGAAGTGGAGCAGCCAGGACTCGAACCAGTGCCCATATGGGATGCCAGCACTTCACACAACGCTGGTCCCTGAATGTGGCCTTTCCAAACGCAGGTTTTGCATATGTAATAAGTTCAGAGGAGGACGTGTGCACCCAACCTGTCTCCTGTCCTGATGAAGAGGGAGATGTGAACCCAGAAGCACAGAGATGAGGCCAGGCGACCCCCGAGACAGAGCCTGGGACGGGGCGGTGGGGGGAGCAGCTGCCAGCCAGGGGTGTGGGGGCCCCAGCAAACACTGAAGCCAGAAAAGTGAGAGGGGTCTCCCCAGAGCCCGGCAGGGTCTGTGGCCCTGCTGACACCGTGGCTTTGGGTTTCCAGCACAAACCTCTGCTGGGTTAAACCAGGCGGTGAGGGGCTGGTGCTGTGGCGGACTGGGTAAAGCCCCTGCCTGCAGCGCCGGCATCCCACATGGACGCAGGTTCGAGTCCCAGCTGCAACACTTCCAACCCAGCTCCCTGCTAATGCACCTGGGAGAGCAGTGGAAGATGGCCCAAGTCCTTGGGCCCTGCACCCACGCGGGAGACCTGGAAGAAGCTCCTGGCTCCTGGCTTCGGATCGGCCCAGCTCTGGCTGTTGTGGCCATTTGGGGAGGGAACCAGTGGATAGAAGACATCTCTCTCTGCCTCTGCCTATATAATTCCGCCTTTCAAATAAATAAATCTTCAAGAAAAAAAAAAGGTTTTCTCTCTGACTCTTGGCTCTGCCTTTCAAATAAATAAACCACACAGTGAGACATCCTACATGACAGAAACCACATGTCCCAACACAGTGTCCGAGGAGAGAGTGACTTGAACACGACTTCACAACCCATGGCTAGCCCGCGGGGCCCTGGCGTGAGAGCTGAGACCTGGAGGGGGCGGGGGAGCTTTGTCTTCCTGAGAGGCTCTGGCACCCGGAAGTTTGGTTCATCTGAAAACTGGTGCTGTGGCACAGCAGGCAAAGCCACCCCCTGCAGCGCCGGGATCCCGCATGGACTCCAGTTCGAGTCCCGGCTGCTCCACTTCCAATCCAGCTCCCTGCTAATGCTCCTGAGAAAGTGGTGGAAGATGGCCCAAGTGCTTGGGCCCCTGCATCCATGTGCGAGACCCAAATAGAGTTCCAGGCTCCTGGCTTCAGCCTGGCCCAGCCCCAGTCAGTTCAGCCATCTGGGGACTAAGCCAGTGCATGGAAGACCTCTCTCCCTCTCTCTGTGACTCTGCCAGGGACCCGAGCACCAGATGCACCCCCACCCCACCCCATCCTGACTCTGTCCTTCCAGCCTGCACCAAGCCCTCACCCTGCTGGGCTACGAGGACAGCATGGCCTCAGAGAGGTGGGCATCAAGACAGAGAGCCGCGAGGGCAGGCCCCGCCACCCTCAGTCCCACGTGCAAGGTGCTGCCCTCCCGGGGGAACGCACCCAGGCCTCCACATCACTCGGGCCGCTTCAGAAGAGGCCGACTTCAGTTTCAGCGGCAGGAATTTGGGTCAGATAACCAGGCCTGTTAAGACTGGAATGCTACGTCCGGTGCAGTGACGAGGGAACTCTGGCACCGGCCGCTCGGCGTGGGCGGCTGGAGCACCCCAGCCACCCCTGGGGGACCCCGCCGGCCTCCACGCCCAGGGCCAGGCTAGGAGTCAGCTCTGAGGGCCGGTGCTGTGGGGGCCTGCGGGCTGCTGGGAGGAGGAGGAGGAGGAGGAGGAGGAGGAGGAGGAAGATCACCCCAGGCACCACCTGCTCTCCGAGCAGCCTTCAGGAAGGCACCGGCATGCGTCCCCGCTGTGTTTTGAATGTGTCCCTGACTTTCATGTGCTGGGAACTCCGTCCCCCCCCCGGGGGGGGGGCATGGAGGCATGGGGTGTTTGCCAGGTGGAGAGGGCGCTCCCGCGCCAATGGCGCTGAGCCCCTCCCTCCCTCCATCTTCCCGAGTGACATTGGACCCCCAGCCTCCAACAGTCTCTTCTATAAACTCCCCAGGGTCGGGCAGTCCACCCCGGCAACAGGAGCCTGGCCAGGACAGCCCTCCTGGGCCAACGGGGAAGGACGATGACCCCGCGGGGTGGCCAAGTGAGCTGCTCAGGACAACACCCGGGCCAGCATCGTGCTCCGCCAAGGTTGGCTTCCTGCAGTGTGCAATGACCTGCATGCTGCCCTATGACCCCGTGCGATGCCAGCCATGGCCACTGCCCACGCGGAGGGCCTGCTGGCCACGCGGTCACCTCTCAGCACAGACAGGCAGGCGGCAAGGGCCTGGCCGGGGGCGGAGACCACACTGGGTGCAGACGAAGCTGGCCGGGGGAGGAGACCACGCTGGGTGCAGACGAAGCTGGCCGGGGGCGGAGACCACGCTGGGTGCAGACGAAGCTGGCCGGGGGCGGAGACCACGCTGGGTGCAGACGAAGCTGGCCGGGGGCGGAGACCACGCTGGGTGCAGACGAAGCTGGCCGGGGGCGGAGACCACGCTGGGTGCAGACGAAGCTGGCCGGGGGCGGAGACCACGCTGGGTGCAGACGAAGCTGGCCGGCGCTGGAGCAGCTGTCCCTAGGAATGGCAGAGACGGGGGACACTCAGCCTGCGCCTGGTCAGGGGCTCCCAAGGGGGCCCAGTTGTTACCAACTGGGGTTGAGGCAAGCAGGTGACAGTATGGTGGGCAGGTCAGTGTGGGCCACAAGCACACAGATGCCACAGCAGGGGACAGGGTGGCTGGCCTCGGGGAGCCCTCCCCCCTGCCCCACCCCAGGAATGGCAGGACTGACCCAGGCCCTGACCTTGACCTTGGAGATGAAAATCGCAAGGGCCTTCCCGGGTGGGTGAGCCACTGAGCAGATCCCAGACTGAACAGAGAGAGGCGGGGCTGAGCCGGGGGTCCACGTCCATCAGCAGTTGGGAGCCAAGTTCAGCCATCACTATCAGGGCCCAGCCTGAGGGGGCACAAGGACAGGGAGGCCACCAGGGCCATCAAGTAAGGGTCAGACCCAGACGGGGGAGGGAGCACAGATCCAAGCGGCACCAAGACAGACAAGGACAACCCCTGCCGGCCCCCTGCTCTCACCCCGCCCGCCCCACTCCTCCCTCTGCCATGTCCTTGACCCCTCTCCCCTCCATAACAGTGAGGGGAGGTCCCCTGCCCTGACAGACAAGAGCCACGACCAAGAGCTGTCTCCTCCCGGTATCCAGCCGTGACTGGCATACAGTAGGTGCTCAGCAAATGCTTAGTGCATGAACGAACTGGGGTCAGCCCGCACACACATCGGGGGATGCCCGAGACTGGCAGCTATTTCTGCCCTCTTCCCCAGACCTCAGCTCCAGAAGAGATGGTCCAGCCGAACCACGCCGTGCTCCCGGACACACCGGCCGCCAAGCCATGCCGTGCTCCCAGACACACCAACCGCCGAACCACGCCGTGCTCCCAGACACACCGGCCGCCAAGCCACGCCGTGCTCCCGGACACACCAACCGCCGAACCACGCCGTGCTCCCAGACACACCAACCGCCGAACCACGCCGTGCTCCCACACACACCGGCCGCCAAGCCACGCCGTGCTCCCGGACACACCAACCGCCGAACCATGCCGTGCTCCCAGACACACCAACCGCCGAACCATGCCGTGCTCCCGGACACACCAACCGCCGAACCACGCCGTGCTCCCAGACACACCAACCGCCAAACCACGCCGTGCTCCCACACACACCAACCGCCGAACCACGCCGTGCTCCCGGACACACCAACTGCCGAACCACGCCGTGCTCCCGGGACACACTGGCCGCCGAACCACGCCGTGCTCCCGGACACACCAACCGCTGAACCACGCCGTGCTCCCGGACACACCAACCGCTGAACCACGCCGTGCACCCGGACACACCAACCGCCGAACCATGCCGTGCTCCCAGACACACCGGCCGCCAAGCCACACCGTGCTCCCGGACACACCAACCGCCGAACCACGCCGTGCTCCCGGGACACACCGGCCGCCAAGCCACGCCGTGCTCCCGGGACACACCAACCGCTGAACCACGCCGTGCTCCCGGACACACCAACCGCCGAACCATGCCGTGCTCCCAGACACACCGGCCGCCAAGCCACACCGTGCTCCCGGACACACCAACCGCCGAACCACGCCGTGCTCCCGGGACACACGGGCCGCCGAGCCACGCCGTGCTCCCAGACATACCGGCTGCCGAACCATGCCGTGCTCCCGGACACACCGGCCGCCAGGAAGATCCTTCCTCCCGGCACCTCAGGCTCCCACCAGTGCATGTCCTGGCCACGGAGCTCACACGTGGAAAGGCTTTCCCCCGGTGACCTCAGCCCTGGGATGGCTCAAATGTCACGCTGTTACATCTCCCAAAGTCTGGGCAGGCATTTGGCTTAGCAGTTAAGATGCCCCTTGGCAGGGGGCAGTGCTGTGGCACAGCGGGTAAAGCCACCACCTGTGACCCCAGCAACCTGTGCGGGCGCTGGTTAGCATCCTGGCTGGGGCACCTCTGATCCAGCTCCCTGCTAATGGCCTGCGTAAAGCAGCAGAAGATGGGCCAAGAATCTGGGCCCCTGCACCCTTGTGGGGACCTGCAAGAAGCTCCTGGCTCCTGGCTTTGGCCTGAGACAGCCCTGGGGAGCGACCCAGCGGATGAAGCTCGCTCTCTCTCTCTCTCTCTCTGTAACTCTGACTTCCAAATAAAGAAATAAATCTTTATATATTAACAGAAAGTGTCAACTGGGGTGCCCACAGTCCACATCAGAGTGGGTCAAGTCCTGGCTCCACTTCTGATTCCAGCTGCCTGCCAACGCGCACCCTGGGAGGTCGTACATAGCGGCTCCAGCACTCGGGCCCCGACACCCATGGGGGACTCCCAGATGGAGTTCCAAGCTCCGGGCTTCGGTTTGACCCAGCACTACCTGTGGCAGGCACTTGGGAAGTGAGTGAAGCAACACACTGAAGATTTCTCTCTCTGTCTCTCTCTCTGCTATTCAAATAAAATTTAAATTTTTTTTTAAGTTTTTTGAAAAAATCCCTCTAAAGCTGACCATTCTACAAACCGTTAGCCAAGAAAAGACTGCGGCTACCGCGCCACAAAGACACAGGGTCACCCGTGAGCTGGCCGCTTCCCCGCCGCCTCCCAATTGCTCCGATCTTCCAGGCACTCGGAGTGCCAGCCCCAGTGGCCCGGTGGCCCGTGGTGCAGGGCTGGCTCGCGCAGGCGCGCTCTGGCAGGGATGAAGGCCTGCCGGAAAATTCCCCCCGGGGAACGCAGGCATCCCCCACTGACACGATGCGGGCAGACAGCTCTGCCGAGACACAGCCCCGCAGCGAGTCGGCCGTGGTCACCCCAAGGGGTGGGCCGGGGCTCAGAAAACGAAATTCCCCCTTCGGATGAGTCACGTCGCTTCCAAAGGTCACCAGGAACACGTGCGAGGTGATGTTGGGGGAAACAGGCCCTTTCCAGAGTACTCGGGGCCTGGGAAGGGAGTCCGCCAGGCTCGGCATCCTGGGTTTGCATAGCAAAGCCGTGAGTGGCTGCCCCCCCCCCCCCGCCAAAGGCGTGAGTGGCTGCCCCCCCCCCCCTTACATAAATAAAAGACAAATGGGAAGAGCAGCCTGGAAGGGCTCCCTGGCTCCGCGGTGGCTCCCTGGCTCCGCGGTGGCTCCCTGGCTCCGCGGTGGCTCCACAGCTGGGGCCGTGCAGGAGGTTTTTCCATCGCAACAGGGAAAAGATAATGCAGTGTTTCCAGCCGGAGGTCCCGGGAGGCCGCGTAGGGAGCTCGCCGGGGAGGCACGGGCACCACCGGGGAGCCCCGCCCGGGAGAGGAGCGGAGCTCCGTGCATGGCGAGCACCCCCAGAGGACACGGTGACACATGAGGGCAGCTGGGGCACGCAGGGCGCAGGCCCCCCTTAACGCACCTGCCCCCGGGGTCAGGCCCACCCACGTAGATCTTCTTGTTCCAAACCTTTAGGTGAAAGCCACTTTGATGCCGGTGGGGCCGGTTTTGCACTTTTCTTTGCTAAAGCAGGGGCACACAATCCTTCCCTCTAATAACAGTCATGATCCTAACAGCTGAGCACAGCGGGGGCGCTGGGAGAGGGTCCTGGGCTGGGAGAGCAGAGTAGTGAGCAAGGACCCCGCGTTCGAATCTGGACGACGGATTGCAGACTAGGACCCACCAGCGTGAGTGACAGAACACCGTGTTCTTAGAGACGCGCACCCGAGGGGCCGGTGCTGCCGCACAGTGGGCTAGGCTGTCACCTGCCGCGCCGGCATCCCATCAGGGCGCCGGTCTGAGTCCTGGCCGCTCCGTTTCTGACCCAGCTCCCTGCTGATGCACTGGGAAAGCAGTGGAAGACGGCTCCCCAGCAGCAGGACCCGGCTGCCCGGCTAGGAAACTGGACTTCAAAGAGGGGGACAGCAGGCCGGAGGGAGCCCACTAACCCCAGGTTCCTGCCCATCGGCCTGTCCCCATGTCACACACGGAGGAGGCGGGCTCACCACACCATCCTCCTTCCCCGCCCCCGTCCTGGGCCCCGACGTCCAGTGGCGACCCTGCACTCAGGGCTCCCGGAAGCAGGGTGGACTCTCGCTGCTCTCCAGGGCTGGATCACCACCACCCCAGGGAGCAGCCTGCCCACAGCGGCCCCCACTGAGCCCCCTCCCAGCCTCAGCTCTTCCCTCCACGTGGGATCCTGGTGTCTCCCAGCCTCCTCGTGCTGAGTCTCCATCTGTCCCTGGCAGCCCCTTCGCTCCGTCTCGGACGGTGTCCTAGCCACGCCCTTGTGAGGACGGGTCAGTCGGTCTTCCCGGAGCTCTTGGCAAGCATGAACTCATCATACACCCACGTGTGTGCCATGACCTTGGCCAACCTTGGCCGACCCGTCACAGTCACGGAGATGTGTTCCCCAGCACTCAGCGTGTGGACAGCACAACACGAGAGAAAACACAGAGTGCAAGAGCGAGCCCGCGCCGTGCCGCCTGCAGTCAGGGGACGTGGGGGCCCGGCTCCTCCCGGTGCGGCCCCTGTATCAGCAGCCCCAGCGTCTCCTGCTGACTCCTGGGCCCGGCCGAGTCACTGGACCAGAGGCTGCACTTTCAGAGGCTCTCCGGGGCTCCTTGCGCTGAGCAGTGTTTGAGGGGACTTGGTTCAGGGTACACCTGCTATGGAAAAGCGGGGAGAAGAAAAAAAGAGACAAGTTTGAACCCAGGGTGCTAAGCCCCGGCCCCCTCCACTCTGCCCTTGACCTGGGACAAGCAGCCCACGTGCCAGTCATGGAAGAGCTGGCTTGGGGGCCCCTCAGGCTGGCTCTCGGCACAGCACCCTGCTCACGGCCATGACTGGGCTGTTTCCCTGGACGCCCGTGTCCAACAGAGCAGCCCTGAGCTGCCCACGACTCCTGGAGCTGTGGCTTAGCTTCCCCGCCCCCTGGCGCCCCTCAGGCTAAGGGAATCCCAGCACAGAGCACTCCCCAGTGAGGGCGGCGGCTCCAGCCCTCAGTGGTCCACGGCTTGGTCATCCGTCTGCCATGGGCGGCAGCCAGCCCGTGACCTCACACCTGGCTCGCGTCTCGGCCTTGTGGTAATGACCTACATAGAGCTGAGAGGCATTTCCTCCGAGTGCCTCCCCGACGGGCACAGCAGGGGCGATGACTTCAGACTCTTAAAATAAGTTGCAATTGACCAACGTCTAACATTTGAGCTTGGCATCGCCAGCTTACCTTGCAAATCCTCCGACGTTCAGCAAGGGAGACTTCCTAGGGCCAGGGTGATGGAGATGTCTCTCCGAGCAGCCGCGCCCTGCCCTGTGACCGGATTCGCCAGCAGCCGTGGAGAGCCACGGCTCCCGACTGTTTGGGCTAGAGCTGCTCAGACCCAACTTTGGTTTCCCAGAATTCTTCCCTCCCCAGCACAGCCTCTGGGAAACCAAATATTGTTTTTTCACGGAGACAGATTGTGAATAAATACTGCTGTTAAACATTCCATCATTCTTCAAATAAACAGGACATTGTTGCTGGTGTCTAAAGGCTGCCCGATTGTTTTAAAAACAAATTGTGAAGACTGTGGCTGTCCCACCCCCGCCTTGGCCCGTGCAAATGGCCCGGATTCCTCTCTGAGCACCCCAGGGCTGCTGCCCACGGGGAAGCTGGTCTTCCCGTGGAGCGGCGTGGGTGGCCCTGGCCAGGGAAGCCCGGGCCACTGAGCGAGGCGCTGTATAACCACCTTGGCCCACAAAGCTTGCGTGGGCGGCCTCAGCAGAAACCCGAGCCGTCCCTCCCTCCGACTCGGCCAATGTGGACACGAAGATTGCGACCGGGCATACGTCCAAGGGCTCCCTTGGCTACCCAGGGCCACCTGCCAGGTGACAACGCAGCCACCTTTGGAAATAGGGCAGATCCTCCGCAAACAGGGCAGGGGTGATGGGGCCGGCGCTGTGGTGTAGTGGGTAAAGCCACCGCCTGCAGTGCCAGCATCCCATATGGACCCCAGTTCGAGTCCCGGCTGCTCTGTTTCCGATCCAGCTCTCTGCTGTGGCCTGGGAAAGCAGTGGAAGATGGCCCAAGTGCTTGGGCCCCTGCGCTCACGGGGGAGACCCAGAAGAAGCTCCTGGCTCCTGGCTATGGATCAGCACAGCTCTGGCCATTGTGGCCATTTGGGGAGTGAACCAGCGGATGGAAGACCTCTCTCTCTTTCTTTATCTCTCTTTCTCCCTCCCTCCTTCTCTCCCTCCCTCTCTCTGTGTAACTTTGACTTTCAAAGAAATAATCTTAAAAAACAAAACAGGGGCAGGGTGTGTTACTGGCGGGACTGAGGTCTCCACAGGCAGCGAGCGATGCCGATCCCACGGATGCTTCTTCGCACACCATCAGTCAGCTTCCCCGCCGCTCCCCGGGAAGGGCTGCTTCTGACCCCTAAGGGGCCAGGGGCCACGGCCGCTAGAGCTGACTCCGTGTGTTGGCAAGTGAGCTCCCCCGCCCTGTGCTGGAGGCCGGTGAACGGCCACCCCCTCGCCTTGTCCCCCACCTTGGGGGTTGCTCTGGGGAGGACCGGGGACGCGGGAGCACGCAGAGCTGCAGAGCGGGGTGGTGACGTTGCACCCGTGCTCTGCACCCCCACTGCCGCCCCGGGGCCTGGTGGCTGCCCTGGAATGACACAGCCGGCTCCAGCTGCTGCCCACTCGGGGTCCTCCACCCTCCCACCAGCCGCACTGCTGCCCACGGGCGGCCACAGGGACCCAGGATTCAGGTATCCTAAATAAGCCCCAGCGGGAAGGGCTAGTACACGGTGGGCTCCTGCTGCCGCGGAGGGGAAAGGCAGCAGCAGCTCGGGACCCTCGGCTGCTCAGTCCCCAAGTGGGGACATTCGTGGTACCGCCCGGTGCACACAGCACACATCCACACGTATCCCACACACATATCCCACACATATCCCACACACCACACACCCTCACCACTTACACCACACATCCACACATATCCACACACACATCCACACACATCCACACACACATCCACACACATATCCTACACACACCACACACCCTCACCACTTACACCACACATCCACACACATCCACACACATATCCTACACACCACACACACCACACACCCTCACCACTTACACCACACATCCACACACATCCACACACACATCCACACATCCACACACATATCCTACACACACCACACACACATCCACACACACATCTACATACCACACCCCATACTGCACTCACACCACTCACATCACACACACATATCCTACGCACCACATACCACACACACCACACACCACACACACTACATATATCACATACACTATACACCACACACCCCACACACTATACACATAACACACCATGCACGCCATACAAACCACAAACACCACACAAACCACACATATACATACCACATGCATGACACATATTTCACACAACACACAAACACACTCCATGTACCACACACATCACAAATTAGACACCACCCATCACGTGCTACACACTTCACACACACCACTCATACCACACACTCATTCCACACACATCACATACATCACACACACCACACACCAATACATATCACACACAACCACATACCACATACATGCACTGGAGACACCACACACATACCAGATGCGAATCACACATACCACATGCCAAATACACACACTGCATCAAAAAACACACTACACACACAATACACACAAGCCACTCACACCACACACACCACACACCATGCACCCATCACATACACCACAAACACACACACACAATGCACATGACACACAGCACACACCATGTATACACCACACATGTCACACACATGTACCACAGCACACACAATACCCCAGACCACATGCACTACTTACCTCCTACCACACACACACGCACCATATACACCACACAACACTCACACACACAACACACAACAAATGCACTGCACACCCTCCACACACCACATACACAGCATACAACACATGTACACATACAGATTGTATGTGACACACAACACATACCATGTACACACCATACACATACCACATCACACAACAGCACACACAACATGCACTACACAACACTCACACCGCACACACACCACACACACACACACTACACACCACTCACACCACACACACACACAAATACATAACGGATACACTGCACACACCCCACACACACACCACACCTACTCTACTTAGCACTCACAAGCCACATACCACACACATCACATACCACACACACCATCCACACTCCACACACCATGTACAGCACATCGGCCGCACCACATACACACCACACGTAGCACACCACACCTGGGGTTGAGTCCAGGCACCACGCCCGTGGCCAGCTTCCAGCCAGGTGGGAGCGGGGACACTGAGCTACCGGCTGCCGCCCATGGTCAGGAGTCACGGCCTTGGGGACCTTCAGCCGCCCCTGAGCACGACAGGGCAGAGGGCGTCCGCGGGGAGACCCGGTCCTCGGGAAAGCCTTGCTCCCCTACCTCTGCTGTCCCCGCCTTCCTCCCACCCAGGCATGGGGTCAGGGGTAGCTGCTGCTGGGACACCCGGCCCCTCACCCCCGACTCACGCCTCTGGGCCTGCTCCTCCCCTTAAAGGACCCCACGACCCACCCGTTGTCCTTGCCAGAGACGTGGGCCACCTCCTGTGCACCTGGCCCTTGTTCGCCGCCTCCCCGCAGCCCGCAGCCTGCAGCCCGGGAGCTCAGCTCCCTTGAGTCTCTCCGGTCTGGCCTCACTCCTGCCATCGCTCTGGTGCAAGCTTGCTCTGTCCCCTGCGGCCACTTGCTGGTGTCCGTGGCCCGTTTACGTCCAGGCTGAGCACAGCAGCTCCACGTGCACGCCCCGTAGCCCCCGCCTGGCTCGCAAGTGGATAATGTGCAGGAAAACTGTCCTTTCACACAGAGCCGGAACACACCACCCTACCCTGTAACACGTGCACACGCGTGCACACGCGTGCACAGTCAGACATGCTCCATTTCCCTGCCGCCAGCTGTCAGCTCTCCGCCGAGAGGGTCCGCTCACACACGCTCTCCCCCAGCCGCAGAGCCCCGGACTCCCCCTCATCGCGGTGGGGTTAAATGTCTGCAGTTGCGTGTTTGCTATCCCCTGGCTTCTCCAGGAAACTGTGACTTCTTAAGGCCGGAAAACCACAGGATCGTCCAGCCTGGCACCCAGCAGGCCCTCAGCCAAACGCCCCCTGGGGAGTGGCACAAGAACGGGTCACAGGGAATTAGAGCAGCTGGCCCCGTGTCAAGTATCTTGGGGGCCAGACGGAAGCCCCTCCAAGGGAGCCCAGAGCACAGGGCCACAGGGCACGGGGATGGTGGCTCCGGCCTGTCACTCACTGCCAGGGGAGGAGACTTGAAGAGCTGGGTCTGGGGGAGGAAACCAGCAGCCCCTGCCCCACGGATGTCCACGTTCCCGGTCAATTGAGCCCGTGGAGGCGGGGCCTCCTGCAGGCCCAGAGCCACAGTCACAGCAGAGCAGACACCCAGACATGGACCCTCCGAGGGCCGTGCGGACCGCCAGGGACTGCAGCCATGGAGCCCCCCGCCAGGCACCCAGGAGATGGCTTGCAGGGAGATGCAGTGCCACCCGCCACCAGACGGGCACCCTTCTCCTGTGACCAAGTGCCCCCCCCCCCCCGCCCCGTGCTCCGGAGCCACTGCGGAAAGGAAGCGTCTCAAGGCAGCAGTGGCCAGGGCCACGTGCGAGTCACGCAGAGACGAGATCCCGTCCATGCAATCTCACAGCCTGGCCAACCCCAGGCCGGGCAGCGGGGTGGCAAGGCCAGGTCACCCGGCCAAGCGGCAGCCCGGCCAGGCTTGGTTGAGCAAGACGCGCCTGCACAAGTATTGCAAAGCTTCCTGGGTAAACTGGAGCAAAGAGCCCAAGGAGAAGCAGTGGCCCGCGAGGCGGGGGGGGGGGGGGGGGAGGGCGGTGTCCATTGCTAACCGCCCACGTGGCTCGCAGCTTCCCTGTCTCACAGCCTCGCCAGCAGCAAACCTGTCTCGGTTTCCTGTCACTGCTCCAGGAAGCAACACAGACAGCGCTGACACAGAGCCTCCCCAGGACGGAGCCTGCGGTCCACACAGCTCGCCTGGCAACAACCTTCCTGCCAGGTGAGGGCAGGGTGAGTGGGCGTTGAGGGGGTGCCCCGAGGAGAGACCCCGGAGAGCAGGACGTGACCCAGGGAGCACTCAGCCAGGTCAGACTCCGCAGCCCCCCGAAGAGTGAGCAGCGGGGGGCCTGCTGCCCCTACGTCACCCAGTCTAGGATCCCGCCTCGGCAGCCCCCGGACACTGGCCCCTCACCCCCCAGCTCTGGATGTCAGAAGTCCAATCTCCTGGTTCAGCAGGGCCGCCTGCTCGGGAGGCGATGGCCGCTGCACCCCCTGGCCCCAGCCCTGCCCACCCCAGCATCTTCAGGTCTCTCTGATCTGCTCCTTCCCCAACCCTCCGCCTCCTTCCCCTCAGATGGACCCTTTGATGGCCCCGGGGGCCGCCTGGATAACCCAGGATCGCATCCCCCAGCTGGGGCCCCGCATCCTTCCTACCTGCAAGGTCCTTTATGCCGTGTGCAGGCAGGCCCAGCCTCCCCTCTCGCTGCCCTGCCCACCCCAGAATCACAAAAGTTTTGTGTTCTTACAGCAGAGAGCAGAGTGCAGTGTGAACTGGAATTCAGCCCCAAAGGTCAAAGGCACAGGCCAGTGCTGTAGCCCAGCCCGTTAAAGCCCCGGCCCAGCATCCCATGTGGGCTCCAGTTCAGGTCCCGGCTGCTCCACTTCCAATCCAGCTCCCTGCTAATGCACCTGGGAAAGCAGTGGAGGGAGACCCAGAAGAAGCTCCCGGCTCCTGGTTTCGAATCAGCTCAGCTCTGGCTGTTGCTGTCTTTGGGGAGTGAACCAGCGCATGAAAGACCTCGCTCTCTCTCTCTCTCTCTCTCTCTCTGTCTCTCTCTCTCTCTCTCTGTCTCTCTGTCTGTCTCTACCTCTCTCTGTAACTCTGTCTTTCAAATAAATAAAATAAATCTTAAAAAAAAAAAAGAGTTCAAGGGCAGGGGGCAGGGCGTATCAGGGGAACCCAAGGGAGCCAGGGGCTGGGTAGAGTCCTGGCCAGAGCAGAGCCTTGGAAAGCCCCAGGAGGGGAGGGAGCCGCACGGGGAGCCCTGTGTTTCACGGGCGGGAGCCTGGGCTTCACAGCCTGGGTGCAGGCAGGGCTCGGGCGACACACTGTGGAAGGGCCACCCTCCTCCTCATGCCGTGTGACGGGAACCTTAGAACCCTGGCAGCACCCGGAGCTGTGGGGCCTGCCCCATTCTCTAAGATCCAGAGCATGGGGCTCCAAACGGGAAAACGAGCCTCATGCCAAGAGCCGGAGCCCAGGTTGCACCCGTTGACATTTCTGTCGTGCACGCACAGTGCTGTGCAGCACTACCCTGCCGGCCCAGCTCCGAGACCTTGGCTCTGCTCCTGGCCCTCGGCCTCTCTCTTCCACTTCCACTCGGAAAGCTGGGGCTGGGCACTGATACCCTGGGGCCAAACACCAGGCAGAGAGAGGAGAGGGAGAGGGAGAGGGAGAGGGAGAGGGAGAGGGGGAGGGAGAGGGGGAGGGGGAAGAGGGAGAGGGGGAGAGGGGGAGGGGGGGAGAGGGAGGGGGAGAGGGAGAGGGAGAGGGAGAGGGAGAGGGGGAGGGAGAGGGAGAGGGGGAGAGGGAGAGGGAGAGGGGGAGGGAGGAGAGGGAGGGGGAGAGGGGGAGGGGGGAGAGGGAGGGGAGAGGGGGAGAGGGAGAGAGAGAGAGAGAGAGAGAGAGAGAGAGAGAGAGATTGGTCTTCCATCCGCTGGTTCACGCCCCAACTGGTTGCAATGGCTGGAGTTGCACCAATCTGAAGCCAGGAGCCAGGAGCTTCTTCCAGGTCTCCCACGCAGGTGCAGGGGCCTTGGGCATCTTCCACTGCTTTCCCAGACACAGCAGAGAGCTGGATTGGAAGTGGAGCAGCCGGGACTTGAACCAGTGCCCATATGGAATGCAGGAGCTACAGACAGCGGCTCCATCCGCTACGCCACAGCGCTGATTCCTTACCGTTTTGGAGGCTGAAGTTCAAGGCCACGGTGCCGGCAGACGCGGCGTCTGGTGAGGCCCCGCCTTCCTGTGGATGGCGCCTTCTTGCTGTCTTCACATGGTGGAGGCGAGCAAGCTGCCTGGTGCCCCAGGGATGGGAACCTTCCTTCTGCCAAGGACTCAAGCAGGCTGTGCAAGATTCTCAGTGTAAAAATTAGCCTGGGGGGCAGCGTGTGGCGTAGCCGCTAAAGCTGCCGTCTGCAGTGCCAGCATCCCATGGGGCACCAGTTCGAGTCCCGGCTGCTCCACTTCCAGTCCAGCTCCCTGATAATGCACCTGGGAAACCAGCAGCAGACGGCCCGAGTGCTTGGGCCCCTGCACCCACGTGGGAGAGCCGGATGGAGCCCCTGCTCTTGTGGCCATCTGGGGAGTGAACCAGCAGATGAAGACCTCTTTCTCCGCCTTTCCCTCTCTTTCCGGAACAATGCCTTTCAAGTAAAATAAACAAATCTTTAAAAAAAAAAAAATAGCCTGCTACAGATGTGTTGAACTTCGAGTCCTGACCGTGGACGCCTAGGAGGGTCAGACAGATGACCTCACGGTCCCTGGGCTGGACCTTCACCACCCTGCAGGGCCCATGGCCTAATTCCCTCCCAAAGGCCCCACCAGTGATGGCCAGCACAGTGGGGGTGAGGGTGCCACAGGTGGATGGGGGCGGGTACCACAACACAGAGGCCGAGGGTGCCACAGGTGAATGGGGCAGGGTACACCGACACAGAGGCCGAGGGTGTGACAGGTGGATGGGGGTGGGTACCCCGACACAGAGGCTGAGGGTGCGACAGGTGGATGGGGGTGGGTACCCCGACACAGTGGGGGTGAGGGTGCCACAGGTGGATGGGGGCGGGTACCCCAACACAGAGGCCGAGGGTGCCACAGGTGAATGGGGCAGGGTACACCGACACAGAGGCTGAGGGTGCGACAGGTGGATGGGGCAGGGTACACCAGCACAGTGGGAGTGAGGGTGCAACAGGTGGATGGGGGCGGGTACCACAACACAGAGGCCGAGGGTGCCACAGGTGAATGGGGCAGGGTACACCGACACAGAGGCTGAGGGTGCGACAGGTGGATGGGGGTGGGTACCCCGACACAGAGGCCGAGGGTGCGACAGGTGGATGAGGGCGAGGTACCCCGACACAGTGGGGGTGAGGGTGCAACAGGTGGATGGGGGCAGGGTACCCCGACACAGAGGCCGAGGGTGCGACAGGTGGATGGGGCAGGGTACCCCGACACAGAGGCCAAGGGTACAACAGGTGGATGGGGCAGGGTACACCAGCACAGTGGGAGTGAGGGTGCAACAGGTGGATGGGGGCGAGGTACCCCGACACAGAGGCCGAGGGTGCGACAGGTGGATGGGGCAGGGTACACCGACACAGAGGCTGAGGGTGCGACAGGTGGATGGGGGTGGGTACCCCGACACAGAGGCCGAGGGTGCGACAGGTGGATGAGGGCGAGGTACCCCGACACAGTGGGGGTGAGGGTGCAACAGGTGGATGGGGGCAGGGTACCCTGACACAGAGGCCGAGGGTGCGACAGGTGGATGGGGCAGGGTACCCCGACACAGAGGCCAAGGGTACAACAGGTGGATGGGGCAGGGTACACCAGCACAGTGGGAGTGAGGGTGCAACAGGTGGATGGGGGCGAGGTACCCCGAGACAGAGGCCGAGGGTGCGACAGGTGGATGGGGGTGGGTACTCCGACACAGAGGCCAAGGGTGCAGTAGGTAGATGGGGGCGGGGTACACCAACACAGAGACCACAGTGCCATTTGCCCGCTGTGGACACACGGCTGTTCCCACCTCTGATTCGGTGCCTAGTCCCCATTACTCTGCCTTTCAAATAAGTAAATCTTTAAAAAAAAAAAAAAGAGGAGGGAGACAGAGAGAGACGGGGAGAGCGAGCTGTGTCCGCAGCCACACCCCCATCTGTCGGACAGCAGCAGTGGCCAGGTGCTGACTCAATGTCCCACGCTGGTCCACGCTCAGAGCTTGCAGCACGTGTAAGACTCTTCTTTTTTTTTTTTTTTTAAAGATTTATTTATTTATTTAGAAGGCAGAGTTATAGAGAGGCAGAGGCAGAGAGAGAGAGGTCTTCCATCCACTGGTTCACTCCCCAGATGGCCACAACAGCTGGAGCTATGCCGATCTGAAGCCAGGAGCCAGGAGCTTCTTCCAGGTCTCCCACGCAGGTGCAGGGTCCTTGGGCATCTTCCACTGCTTTCCCAGGCCATAGCAGAGAGCCAGATGGGAAGTGGAGCAGCCGGGACTCGAACAGTCGCCCATATGGGATGCCGGCCCTGCAGGTGGTGGCTTTACCCACTGCGCCACAGCGCCAGCCCCTCTGTCCTTGCCTTAAAGTGGCCAGTCTGTGATCCCTCGCCCCTGGCCACAGTGCCCACCACTGACGAGCTCCTCTGTAGAGTCCCTGCCCCCCCCCCCCCAGTCTGCACCTAGCCCGGCTCTGGAAGCACCAGTGTCTCCCCCTGGAGCTCAGTGCCCCGCGGTGGCTGTGGGCAGAAGAAAAACCCACGCACAGTCGTCAGAGCGGAGCCCCCGTGCCGAGCAGGTGTGCGGGGCCTCTCCCCGCTGCCCAGGTGAGCAGGCAGGAACGGCCGCCTTCGATGGGGGCGGCAGCAGAGGCTGCAGAGGTGCCCAGCACACGTCTGGGCGCTTTCTTCCGGGTTGTTTCATTTACAAATAACCCCTTCCGGGGGCCCACATGTGGCTGCCTCCTGCAATGCCGGCATCTCACGGGCGCGGGTTCAAGTCCCAGCTGCTCCACTAACGCGCCCGGGGAAGCAGCGGGGACGGCCCAAGTGCTCAGCCCCAGCCACTCTCGTGGGAGATTCAGGTGGCGCTCATGGAGCCTGACTTCGGCCTGCCCAGCCCTGGCTGCTGTGGACCTCTGGGGAAGGAAGACCTCTCTCTCTCTCTCTCTCTCTCTCTCTCTCTCTTCTAACTCTGCCTTTCAAATAAATAAATAAATCCTTAGAAGAAATAACTCTCTTCCCCGTGTAGAGCACAAAACCTGGACCCCACGCACTGTCTGGACGTCTCAGGTTTCCCCTGATCCCCACCTGCCCGACACACATCCCACACACCACACACTCAAACGTGCACGGCACATGGCACACAGACACACAACACACACTACACACATACACATCCCACACACCACACACTCAAACGTGCACGGCACATGGCACACAGACACACAACACACAACACACACATACACATCCCACACACCACACACTCAACTGTGCATGGCACACAACACACAACACACACATAAACATCCCACACACCACACACCACACATTCAACCGTGCACGGCACACAGCACACACTTAGACACACATGGCACAGTCCAGGCACCACACACACACAGCACACATCACACACACACAGCAGACACCATACACTTAGACATACATGGCACACACCACACACCACACTTACACACACAACACACACATCATATACCCCACACACAGCACGTAGCACACACAAACACATATCATACTTATATAAAGCATGTCTCATATACCACACACATACATGGCACATACCATACTTACACACACATCACACATACACACAACATATACTTATACACCACACACACACAGCACATACTCATACATATCCCACATAGCACCCACTTAAACATGCTTCACACGTATGCACATATATGTACAGAGAGATATCTAGATGCACACATACCACACACACAAAACCGACACTCACACATTCCAGGCATACACACGCCACACACGACTTTCTTTCCTCCTCTAAACCATGAATGAAGCCTCCCACGGTAGCGACTGACACTCAGCACCTCTTTCAAGACAGCCTCCAGGTGTTGCCCAGGGGCCATCTAAAAATACACTAAAAACATCTGTCACTGGGGCTGGCGCTGTGGCACAGTGGGCAAAGCTGCCGCCATGGTCCTGGCATCCCAGAGGGGCCCAGTTCGAGTCCCAGCTGCTCTGCTTCCGATCCAGCTCTGCTGCGGCCTGGGAAAGCAGTGGAGGATGGCCCAAGTCCTTGGGCCCCTGCACCCGCGTGGGGGACCCGGAAGAAGCTCCTGGCTCCTGGCTCCTGGCTTCAGCCTGGCCTGGTCCTGGCGGTTGTGGCCGTTTGGGGAGCAAATCGATGGGTGCCCGTTCACTCTGCCTCTGCCTCTGTAAACTCTGCCTTTCGAATAAAATAAACAATTTTAAAAAAATCTGCCACGTAAAGTTCCTGATCCAGGAATGCGGCCTTTCTCAGGCCAGCGGCCAGAGGTCCCGACGCGGGCGTCAGCGGGCATGAGCCCTAGGGGGACTCCGCGAGCCGTTCCAGCTTCTGTCCCGGCTCCACGTCTCCCCTGGAGGACGCCAGGGCCAGGGGGTGGGGTCTGACCGCGTCCTAGCTGCACTGCATCAAGACCTCTCTCCAAATCAGGGCCACCAGGGTCCCGGCGTGCATGACGCGTGGGGCACAGAAAGCCTCCCCCAGGAGTGCTTGTCCGCCCTCTGGGGTGAGAGGAGCCACAGGGAGGCAGGAGGCTAGCCGACCTCCCGGGCGCCCTCGGACCTGAGCACCTGCCCCTGCCCTGCACTGGGAATGTGAGTGAGGCCGCCACAAAACACCCCGAACGCCGGGGAAGGGGAAGGGTATGTTGTGGGAGAAACCCGGCAGACCGGAGGGGAGGGGCGAAGAAGGAAAAAGAGGAGAGACAGCGTGAGAGAGAACAAGAGACAGAGAGAGAGCCACGTGTCAGGAACAGGTCCTGTTGAGCCTTTGCCAGGGGCAGGCAGGGAAGTAGGAGCAGTGAATCCCGTTAGGGTAGGGGTGGAGCTGACACCTGCGGTTGGGCCAGGGGTCACCTGGCTCCCAGCAATGATGGTGTCCGGGGGGGTGTACATGGCGCCGTAGATAAGACTGAGCCATTTTACTATAGGAAGGTTGGAAAAGCTAGCTGCCCAAGACAGCTGCACTCCTGCCCGGCCCAGGACAGCCTGGCTCCCCAAGACAGCTGCACCCCTGCCCGGCCCAGGACGGCCTGGCTCCCCAACACACCTGCACCCCTGCCCGGCCCAGGACGGCCTGGCTCCCCAACACACCTGCACCCCTGCCCGGCCCAGGACGGCCTGGCTCCCCAACACACCTGCACCCCTGCCCGGCCCAGGACGGCCTGGCTCCCCAACACACCTGAACCCTTGCCTGACCCAGGATGGCCTGGCTCCCCAACACACCTGCACCCCTGCCCATGCCCGGGTCTGCCTCCCGTGCCTCACCCTTGCCTCTGGGTCTGCAGTGCTGTGGCTTCCTTCTATGCCCCTGGGTTGGTTTGTTGTTGTTTTCATTTAAAAGGCAGAATAATAGAGAGAGGATCTTCCATTGGTTGGTCACTCCCCAGAGGACCTCAATGGGCATGGAACTCCCGCTGGGTCTGGGTTATTTTCACACGAGCACTGTTTGCTGAGTGCCAGCTCGGTGCCAGTCGTCATTCAGAACTACAAGCCCAGGGCAGAGACCGTGAGGGGATGGAAACAGGCAGTTAGGTCAGGTCCCTGGGCCATGAGAAAAGGGGAGTCCAAATGCGCTGTGGTGTAGGAGGTAAAGCCGCCACCTGCAGTACCAGCATCCCATATGGGCGCCAGTTCAAGTCCCAGCTACTCCACTTCCGGTTCAGCTCTTTGCTGTGGCCTGGGAAAGCAGTGGAAGATGGCCCAAGTCCTTGGGCCCCTACACCCACATGGGAGACCCGGAGGAAGCGCCAGGCTCCTGGCTTTGGATTGGCCCAGCTCTGGCTGTTGTGGCCATCTGGGGAGTGAACCAGCAGATGGAAGATCTCTCTTTTCCTGCCTCTCCTCTCTCTGTATAATTCTGACTTTCAAGTAAATAAATAAATCTTTAAAAAAAATATATGCTGGCTTCTACATTGGTGTGAAACGTACAGTCTCAGAGGTTGGTCATACTGTGGCACACTCTCTGGTCACCTTGTACAATGTAGAGTTGAAATACAATGGCGAAAACATTAAATGTGACATTTGGGGGAAAAAAATGCTGGCTTCTCCCCAGAAGTTGCCTTTAGAACAAAATACCCATCTCGGCCCTGAGTTTCTAGTTTTATGAGAATAGAACAGGTGGTTACCTCTCCCATCCTTCCAAGGGGTTTGTTTTATCCAGAGCAGGCTGGACAGGATTACAGCCCTGCCCTCTGATGGGCTGTGTCCTGCTGATCGTTCAGGTTGCTGCCTAAGACCCCGCCCTGACATGTTCTGGGGTCTGCCTCTCTGGGAGCACCCCACCCCCACCCCCACTGCTGCAGCCGAAGACTCCTGACTTCAGTGACACGGCTTTGCTCACTGCCTTGTCCGGGTGGAAATTCTACATAGGCAAGACCCGAGGTCCCTGCTTCGTCGCTGTTTCCCAGGGACAACATGACAAGGCAGACTCGGCTCCCTCCAGGCCCCAGTGCTGGGCTCCCCTCTCCAACCATGGGGTCCCAGTCCACCTCTCCCACCTAGCTTCTCGGCCCCAGCAGCTCTCTTAATGTCCCCACTGCAGGCCCAACCTACTCCCAGCCACCCTGTCCCCATGGCCACCACCTCTTACCATGGGGCCATGCCGTAATCCCCACGCAGAAGTGGCCTACTGCAAGCTGACGCTGACCCCTCCGTCCTTCCTCCTGGGTTCTGTCCTGTGATGTTGGCAGGCACACAGGTTAAAACTGATCAGGTTTGTGAGCTGGAAGACCACGCCTTCACCACGCCCCTGTGTGACCTCACGCCCTACCTGGCCACACCTGAGCGCCCACCAGCCAATCAGGTTCATTAACCGCTCCCCCCAGAAGTGGATTAAAAGCCTGGGGCACAGTGTGCCCCCCCTTCCTTTCCTTGGCCTCTTGCCAGTAGGGGACCTCCAGGGCACGTGGCCTTTGGGCCACCTGCCCCTCCACATGGCTGGTTCCTGGTGCTCGGCGTGAACCCAGCTTTCCCCCTCTCGTAGATAAAGCCCTCACTCTCCCATGCACCTTTCACACTGAATAAAAGCTTAACATGTACCACGGTGCCTCCTTCACCTATGCCAGTATTCAGAGTTCTCTGAATGTTAGGAAGCACCCACACGGCTTATTAATACCGGGAATTTATCAATAAGCATACGGTGATATCGTAGGGCACCCCAAATCCCGGGTTCACCTGTGCCCGCCTTCCAAGGAACGTGACTGAAGGGAGCAGTCTGCTGCTTGCTTTGCTCTCTTCAGCCCTTTCTATGAGACCAAACTTCTCTGCCCAGGCCACTGGGCCACTGACTATTTGAAGTGAAGTCTTGCTGACTCCAACATCAAAACCAAGCCAATCGGACCACTGAACGCAGCGGTCGCGGTTTGGTCTTTGACAGCTTGTTTCCACAGGTCGCCTGTGACGAACGAGGCTGCGGTGCACCTGCGAGGTGCTACCCCCTCTTCCAGGTCCCGATCTCGGTGCTTTTGCACAAACGCCAGGACTGATCACGCAGTGGAGCAAGGGTTGGGCAGGCGGGCACAGGGGGGCACGGCAGTGTTCCAAGCAGAGCTAACAGCCCGCACCAGGGCGTGGGGAAGGGAAGCGGGCTGTCCATTGCAACCGGCTCCCGAGCCAGAACCTGGGTGTCGTCACAGGTGCCTCCCTCCTCCCCAAGCCCTCACCCCCAGTGAGTCACGGGTCTTCTAGAATCTCCCCTTGGAAACAGTGTTGCTGGGCACCTGCGAGGAGCAGACACTGTTCTAAGAGCCGGCGGGACGTCCTACACACAGTGGAACCTAACTGTGGGTGGGTAACCTCCATCGACAAGAACGAGTCTGGGAAGAGCCACGGTGAAATGTTGGGGTGGGGGGATGACACTGTGAGGAGGAAGCAGACACTAGAGTGCCAGCGAGGAAGGACGTGCTAGGTGGACAGGCGCCCCCGGGAGGCCGCTCAGGAAGCAACACAGAGAATGGCCAGAGGCCGTGCCCAGGGGAGCCCCGGGGGTCACCTCAAGACCCAAAGGTAACAGGCTGGGTGTCCCTGGGAGCTGCCACAAACTGCCGGAGGTTTAGGGAGTGGGAGAGGGACCGGGATGAGATTGGGGCGGGGGGCAGAGAAGCTGGCCTCAGAGCGAGCTGTGGCCACCCTGGGAGGCGCTCTGGAGGTCACATGACCCAGCCAGAGCTGTCAGGGTAGGAGGCAGGGGCCCGTCCTGCTCAGCCATCAGAAGCCCACTGTTCCGGGATGAACCACGGCCCTGGGCGAGGCCACTCTTCAGCTCTCTCCATGAGGCCGAGGCCGTCTGCCAGCAACCTTGCCAGGAGAACTAGGTCTCCGTGCCTGCAGCCGGGTCTGGGCCGCACCCCGCCTGGCAGAACACCTCGGAAAGCCGTTGGGATGTCCATGCAGGAAGCGTGAGAGCCACTGGCAGCTCTCCGACTTTAAAGGGGGATGAAGTGATCAGGGTTGTTTTTTTTAAGATTTATTTCTGGATATGAAAGGCAGGGGGATGTAGAAATGGAGAGAGAGAGAGATCTTCCATTTCCCAATTCACTCCCCACACGGAAGCAACCATGGGGCTGGGCCAGGCTGAAGTCAGGAGCCAGGTACTCCGTCTGGGTCTCCCACGTGGGCAGCACAGCCCCAAGCACTTGAGCCACCATCTGCTGCCTCCCAGGCGCACCCGCAGGTGTGGATGAGACCCGGGGTAGCGAGGGCTGCACCAGGCACTCCGATGTGGGATGTGGGCCTTCCTAGCCAGCTCGCTCGCTGTGCCACCACGCCAGCCCGCTCGTGCGTCCATAGGAAAGGGCCTGGAGTATTTCAGGAGGACCCGGGAAGCAGGAAACAAGCTCTCTGGAGAGATGCTGGCTCCGTGGGTGGCTGGGTGGAGAAGGGCAGGTGGCGGAAAGTGCCCTGCGCTGTGGTGAAGACGGGGACGAGAGGGGTCCGAGGGGCCGTGGAGAGGATGCTGGTGGCTCCACTGCAGGAGAGGGCAATGGATTCTGGAGGAACCCGGAGGCTGGGAATTCCTCGTGGCTGTGAACACCCCAGTTAGGCCCAAATGGCCAGGTAAACAAATGGGATGCAAGGACTAGAGCCACATTGGAACCAAACACAGACGTGGTGTGTTTAAAGCCACGCACGCGAACACAGCTTGAAGAGTAGAGGGTCCCAAGGCTACTTTCTGGGGAAGGCAGCAAGTGGAGAAGGGGGCCAGGGCCACTGAAGGGAACAAGGGAGCCCCCATTGAGGCAAGAGGAACACTGGGGTGCAGGGAAGGGGCCAAGCAGGGCTCCTGTGCAGGGTCAGTAGACAGGTCAAAGGCCAAGGGCCAAACAGAGGTCTAGCCGAGGCTGGCGCTGCCTACAATGCCTGCATCCCATATGGGCGCCGGTTCCAGTCCTGGCTGCTCCTCCTCCAATCTAGCTCTCTGCTATGGCCTGGGAAAGCAGTAGAGGATGGCCCAAGTCCTTGGGCCCCTGCACCCACGTGGGAGACCCAGAAGAAGCTCCTGGCTCCTGGCTTTGGATCGGCACAGCTCCGGCCATTGTGGCCATCTGGGGAGTGAACCAGCAGATGGAAGACCTCTCTCTCTTTGTCTCTCTCTCTCTCTCTCTCTCTCTGCCTCGCCTTCTCTCTCTGTAACTCTGACTTTCAAATAAATAGATCTTAAAAAACAAATGTTCACTGCACACAGGGGTAAAGTTGGTGAGCAATGAGGTGACAGATGTCACTTTCATTCACAATCCACAGGCCACAATGGGTCACAGAGTAATGGCAGGGGTGGGGAGGTGTAATCCCATGATTGCCTGGGTGGGGAGCTGGCCCAGAGACAACAGGGTGTGTCTGCTGCTATCAAGGAGGATCCCTTTCGGCCCACAAATACCACTGGGGCTCTGGCTTGGGGCCCGGTGTCTCCCCACCCGGAGGCTCCCAGCCGAGAACTGAGGGAGTTCATGGCAGCTGTGGAGGCTGAGAGGGGCCGCAGGCCCCAGGCCTCACTGCTGCCGCTCTGCTGGGGAGGATCAGCGCTCCGCATGAACTCCTGCCCCCTGCACCCTGGGGAGACGGGCTGCAGTTCGCCAGCCCCTGGAGCTGCAGATTGGACAAGGCCGCACCCACACTTCCCCTGCCCCCACAGGACAACGCAGCGCCCCTGCTCAGAGCTGCCGCCGCTCCACGTGAAGTCCTGAGTCACAGGTGCTCCCTGTGAAGTCCTGAGTCACAGGTGTGTTGCGAAAGGTGATCTAGAATCTCCTGATCAGCAATAAATCTGCGCTTACCACGTCTTTACAATGCTGGGGTCGATTCTTTGGACCTGTCGAAGTGCCAAATGATGACGATCCAGCGCGATGATCTTGATCGGCCAACGCTTTACTCCCTAACACAGAGGAGGCGCTCCTACGAGCCGAGCAGCGCAGGCTGGTGTGACACACAGCGAAGGGCTGAGCAGCAGCGAAGGTGCTCTCCTTGTTGGGGACGAGGAGACAGAACCACAGAATGACCGGCCACGTGTGAGGACTGGGGTGGAGGGAACCTGACCCGCAAGCCGAGGGTGGCCTGCTCGGGACATCGCCCTGTTTGCTCCAGAATCCTGACTTCTACTTTCAGCCCAGTGATGTGGGCTCCAGCGTGAGAGATTCCATTCTGACATCTAGCCTAACCTGTTGAGGCCCAGTTGAAGGAGCTTAGTGCAAAATAATGGCCTCCTAGAATCTTTACTTTTATTTTTTATTAAACACAATACACGAGGACCTCAGAAATTGCCAGGCACACGTTTCTGAAAGGCAGAGTTACAGAGAGAGGGGGAGAGACAGGGAGAGAGAGAGAGGTCTTCCATCCACTGGCTCACTCCCCAGATGGCCGCAACAGCTGGGACTGTGCCAGGCTGAAGCCAGGAGCCAGGAGCGTCTTCCGGGTCTCTCACACGGGTGAGGGGCCTGAGCACTCCCTGGGCCATCTCCCACTGCTTCCCCAGGCACATTAGCAGGGAGCTGGATTGTAAGTGGAGCAGCTGGGACTCGAACCGGCACCCACACGGGTTGCCAGCATTGCAGGCTGCAGCCTTACCCGTTACGCCACGGCACCAGCCCCCATACTTGTTTTCAAGGGTGAAAATGTTATTCTGAGCAAACAGTTCTACCAGCATATGTTCACACAGGGCCCATCACACGAGGGATTCTGCAGTGCCCTTGGTCATTGTTCACCTGCACAATGCTTCCACCACCTGCTCAGGACCCCTGGCCTGCTGGGTCCCTGCTCCCTCCACCCGGCCCCAGGGACCTCACCACTCAGGCTCCACCTGCACTCCAGGGTCACTTTGAAGTCTGATGATTTTTTTTTTGTTGTTGAAACAGCTTTTAGCCACAAGTCGCTCTGTAAGTGAGCAGTGCAAATAACAATCGGGGGCTGGCACGGTGGTGTAGTGGGTAAAAGCACCACCTGTAGTGCCGGCATCCTGCATGGGCACCAGTTCGAATCCCAGCTGCTCTACTTCTGACCCAGCTCTCTGCTGGCCTGGGAAAGCAGTGGAAGATGGCCCAGGACCTTGGGCCCCTGCCCCCACGTGGGAGACCTGGAGGAAGCTCCTGGCTCCTGGCTTTGGATCGGCGCAGCTCCTGCCGTTGTGGCCATTTGGGGAGTGAACCAGCGGATGGATGACCTCTCTCTCTCTCTCTCTCTGCCTCTGTCTCCCTGTCTAACTCTGCCTTCAAATAAATAAATCTTTAAAAAAATAAACAAGAAACAGTAACCGTAACATCTAGCTCCTGGTGGATGCTTGCTCTCTGCCAGCCGCTGTGTAAGCCCCTTTCTCTTTGCTGTCTCATTGTATTCTCACACACAGTCCACGGATGAGGAAGACGCCGCTGTCCGCAGTCACCGGCTCTTAGGGAAGAGCAGGCCCACGCACCCAGGACTGAGGTGCCCAGCACACTCTGGCCACGCCCTTCAGTGCTCACCTTTATAGAGAGAAAAAAAACCACATAGATGAGGGACTGGCAAAATAAAGGTCATGGAAAATGGATAGGATGGACATGCAATGCACGGATTTCACAACATCCTTGCATCAGAATAAGCTTGTCTGTGACCCTCCTTGTCCGTGACGCCTGCGCAGCTCCCTCATGGCCGCGTGGCCGTGTCCTGGCCACACCGACCCTGCCCGGCAGACTGCCTGCAGCTCACGCCTGCCGTTCACCGTCCCTGACGGCATCTCTGTGCATCTTTCTTAATTTCAGAAGAAAACCATGGTCCCCGGAATCCATGGAGGCTTCGTTATTTAGGGCACAGTCACCGTCCAGTCTCAGCGCACAGTGCAGTGCCAGCGAAGTCTTCAAAATCTCGCAGCATGGCTCTGTGAGGTCTTGTTTCTTACTATCTATCTACGAGGCAGGAAGTTAGAAGTGAGCCTGCGTGGGTGTGGGTGTGGGTGTGGGTGTGGGTGTGGGTGTGGGGGAGAGAGACAGGGAGAGGGAGAGAGAGAGAGAGAGAGAGAAACAGAGAGAGAGAGAGAGAAGGGCCTAGGGACCAGCACCTCCCTGCAAGCTCCAGGAGCCCAGCACCTTGCACTTCCTCCCCAGGACCTAACTTCCTACCTAACACGGCGCCCGTCCCCAGTAAAGCCTCATCACTCCGCTCTCTGTCTCACGCCTGGATTCTTTCTTGTGTGAAGACGAGAACCCCACAGCCTCCACGGCCTCCACGGCCTTCCCTCCGTGGACGTCTGACGAGGAACTGGTGTGCCTTCTGCGTGTCTCTGCTCTTCTACACACCTGTTCGACCTCACTTAAACACGGCAGGCAGCTGCACCTGGCACAGCAGTGACGTCACGGCCGGGGCTTGCGCCTGGCTCTGCGGCTGCGGCTGCCGCTTTTTTTTTTTTTTTTTAAGATTTGTTAGGTAGGAAGTCAGATATGAGCTTCTGTGTGAGTGACAAAGGCCTGAAGAGAAGACGTCTGTGTCCAGCATCTGCATCTGGATCTCAAAGCCATCCCGACAATGTCTCAGGGGCAGCCGGGTACTCTATCCTGCCCTGCCCCTCCTACCGGATAACCTGCCAGGTGGGGGTCCCGCCCCTTCTGCCTGACAGTCTTCCACCATCTCCCAGGTGCAGCCCAGTGTCTGCTCCGGATCCCCATTCTCCAGGGTGAACCCAGGATGGCACCAGCCAGGCTTCCTTCTGTCTGATACCTTCAGAGGAAAACTCAGAGGGGAGCTTCTTAATATTTATATCCATTGGCAGGCGCCGTGGCTCAACAGGCTAATCCTCCGCCTTGCGGCGCCGGCACACCGGGTTCTAGTCCCGGTCGGGGCACCGATCCTGTCCCGGTTGCCCCTCTTCCAGGCCAGCTCTCTGCTGTGGCCCAGGAGTGCAGTGGAGGATGGCCCAAGTGTTTGGGCTCTGCACCCCAGGGGAGACCAGGAGAAGCACCTGGCTCCTGCCATCGGAACAGCGCGGTGCGCCGGCCGCAGCGCGCTACCGCGGCGGCCATTGGAGGGTGAACCAACGGCAAAAGGAAGACCTTTCTCTCTGTCTCTCTCTCACTGTCCACTCTGCCTGTCAAAAATTAAAAAAAAAATTAAAAAAAAATATTTATATTTATATCCATAAATCCTTTGTTTCGGGAGGAGATGTGTGAAGACAGAGACCCATCTCCTTAACCCCACCCCCCCAAATGTAGACGGGGCACTCTCAGGTCCTGTCTATAGAAGTGCCCATCCTTCTTACAGACGTCCCTGCCCTAATAAACTTTGTTACTTTACTTTCTACTACTCTCTGTCTCACGCCTGAATTCTTCCTTTCTTTCTTTCTTTTTTTTTTGACAGGCAGAGTGGACAGTGAGAGAGATAGAGAGAAAGGTCTTCCTTTGCCATTGGTTCACCCTACAATGGCCACCGCAGCCGGTGCGCTGCAGCCGGTGCACCGCGCTGATCTGAAGCCAAGAGCCAGGTGCTTCCTCCTGGTCTCCCATGCGGGCACAGGGCCCAAGCACCTGGGCCATCCTCCACTGCACTCCTGGGCCACAGCAGAGAGCTGGCCTGGAAGAGGGGCAACCGGGACAGAATCCGGCGCCCCGACTGGGACTAGAACCCGGAGTGCTGGTGCCACAGGTGGAGGATTAGCTTAGTGAGCCGCGGCGCCAGCCCTGAATTCTTTCTTGCGCGAAGACAAGAACCCTGCCATTCACCGGTAACAGATTTATTTTATTTATTTGCAAGACAGAGTTACAGAGAGAGATAGAGACAGAGAGAGAGACAGAGAGGTCTTCCATCTGCTGGTTCACTCCCCAGATGGCCGCAATGGCCAGAGCTGCGCCAATCCGAAGCCAGGAGCCAGGAGTTTCTTCCAGGTCTCCCACATGGGTGCAGGGGCCCAAGGACTTGGGCCATCTTCTACTGCTTCCCTAGACCATGGCAGAGAGCTGGATCGGAAGAGGAACAACCGGGACTAGAACCAGCGCCCATATGGGATGCCGGCGCTTTAGGCCAGGGCTTTAATCCACTGCGCCACAGTGCCAGCACTCCCCCACCCCCCACCCCCCGGCTCTGCTCCTGATTCCAGCCGCCTGCTGACGCACATCTGGGAGGCAGCCGGTGACGGGCCCTGCTACCCCACACGGGAAACCAAAGGGAGTTCCTGGCTCCTGGCTTCGGCCTGACCCAGCCCTGGCTATTGCAGGCATTTGGGGAATGAACCAGTAGCTGGAAGACCTCCCTGTCTTTCAAATAAAATGAAAACAAATCATGTAAAAAGAAAATGTAAAGAACATAGGGATGCATTTCAGAGTGATTATGATGCTGATGATAATGCTGTAGCAGAGTTACCCTGAAAACCACGCCGTCAGACTGAGATCAGATAATCACCAAGGCCCAGCGACTGCAAGGGAGGACAACCGGACCTCACGGGGAGGGGACGCCCAACAGCACTCAGCCCCTGCCTTGTCACAGGCTCCAATCAACTCATTCTTTAAAACCAGTGATTTCTGTAAGGGGAAATTCTTGGGGCTATTTCCAATCATCATTTGGAAATTCGAGGTCCATTGTAGCCAAGAGTGCGTGCGATGGATTAAACACGCAGATTCTGTACAACCACAGATGACCTCGCCACGCTGCCGGGCTGGTCATCGCCCTTGACGATTTCCAGAGCTGGAGCGGACGATGAGGGCTTTCCTCAGAGGGGAGCCCAGCGCGTCTGTTTCTAGAAGCAGCCATCTCGCAGGTGTCAGCGAGCCAGACAGCACCACGTCAGCTGAGTCACCCTGAAAGATAGGAATGGGGCCGAGCAAGGCTGCTGGCTCACGGAGAGCGCAGATTAAGTCATCCGACCCAGTTTTGTGAGACTGCTTTGTAAGCAAACTTCCAGCGAAGTTCTGTGCTGTTTCACCAAGTCCAGCGCTAAAGCCAACGACTCTACTGTTTATTTAGACGTCTGAGGGCATCAGGTTTGTCACGGAAGCCACCAACCACCTTGGAGATAAAGGCCCGCAGAGAAGATTCGGCCCATCTTGAAGGCACATCCAGGCTGGCGCCGTGGCTCAACAGGCTAATCCTCCGCCTTGCGGCGCCAGCACACTGGGTTCTAGTCCCGGTTGGGGCGCCGGATTCTGTCCCGGTTGCCCCTCTTCCAGTCCAGCTCTCTGCTGTGGCCCGGGAAGGCAGTGGAGGATGGCCCAAGTGCTTGGGCCCTGCACCCCATGGGAGACCAGAAGCACCTGGCTCCTGGCTTCAGATCAGCGCAGTGCGCCAGCCGCAGAGGGCATTGGAGGGTGAACCAACGGCAAAAAGGAAGACCTTTCTCTCTGTCTCTCTCTCTCACTGTCCACTCTGCCTGTCAAAAAAAAAAAAAAAAGGCACATCCAGATTCCTTTCCAGGCGCTCCTCACTCCAGGCCCGCCCCACCACGGGTGAAGGAGAAAGCACAGAAGTCTCCAAGGCTGAGAAAAACAAAGCCACGAGGAAACGTCCTGGCCTAAGAGGCATCAGCACCCAACCCTGAGTCAGCACGTCCAGCCACGCACTCGTGGCACAGCTCGACTCCAGGGGGAAGCCACGGGGCCGCATCGCGCCGTGGCGCCTGCAGGTACTCGCTCTGTTCGGCAGGGGCTCCCTGGGAGCACAGACCACCTCTGCTGAGCTCCTCCTTGTCTCCCACAGTCTGGGGTCCCAGCCCCCAAGTCCGAAACAGTAACTGTCGGCTCCCTCGTGAGCGCCCAGGAATCAGCACAGCCGCACCCTCTCGACCTGTGGCACAGGAAAGGGACAATGCACGGGTCCCAGAGCTTGCTTTTGTCTGAGAGGACAAAGGTCTGGCATCCACATCTCAGGCCTGGGGGGACAGAGTAGCTCCCTGCGCTGTGTCACATGACCCTGGCACCCCCATGTCTCACAGCACTGACCTGGCGTGGATGGTCCCTGTCCATCTCTCCAAAGACGGTGTGGATTCCACCCGCACTCATCTTCATAGCCCAGAGCCGGGCCCGAAGGCAAGGAGAAAGGAGGCGAGGACAAAAGCTGAAACAGGTCACGGCCTGGGAGGCTCCAGAGCCACGGCCAAAATAACCCTTTCCTCCCTAGCCGGCTTGTCCAGGTCATGGAGGGCACGGGTGACAGCAGTGAGAAACGGCAGGGCCCAGGCACACCTGGAGTACCGTCAGAGTGGCCTGTGTATTGGACAGGTCATCTATGTCATTCCTGCTCCCCTGCCTCTACTTCCTCACGAGCCCAGGTAAAAACGGGAATGACGCTTCCTAGAGCACAGGGAGCTGTGCAGACCACAACCAAGGGACGTGGGACACTGAACAGTGGCTGCCACGCCTCCCTGCGGTCCACGGGACACTGAACAGTGGCTGCCACGCCTCCCTGTGGTCCACGGGACACTGAACAGTGGCTGCCACACCTCCCTGCGGTCCACGGACACTCAGCAGTGGCTGCCATGCCTCCCTGCGGTCCACGGGACACTGAACAGTGGCTGCCACGCCTCCCTGCGGTCCACGGGACACTCAGCAGTGGCTGCCATGCCTCGCTGTGGTCCACGGGACACTGAACAGTGGCTGCCAAGCCTCCCTGCGGTCCACGGGACACTCAGCAGTGGCTGCCATGCCTCGCTGTGGTCCACGGGACACTGAACAGTGGCTACCACGCCTCCCTGTGGTCCATGGGACACTGAACAGTGGCTACCACGCCTCCCTGTGGTCCACGGGACACTGAACAGTGGCTGCCAAGCCTCCCTGCGGTCCACAGGACACTGAACAGTGGCTGCCACGCCTCCCTGCAGTCCACGGACACTCAGCAGTGGCTGCCATGCCTCCCTGCAGTCCACAGGACTCTCAGCAGTGGCTGCCATGCCTCCCTGTGGTCCACGGGACACTGAACAGTGGCTGCCACGCCTCCCTGCGGTCCACGGGACACTGAACAGTGGCTGCCACGCCTCCCTGCGGTCCACGGGACACTGAACAGTGGCTGCCACGCCTCCCTGCGGTCCACGGGACACTGAACAGTGGCTGCCACGCCTCCCTGCGGTCCACGGGACACTGAACAGTGGCTGCCACGCCTCGCTGTGGTCCACGGGACACTGAACAGTGGCTGCCACGCCTCCCTGCGGTCCACGGGACACTCAGCAGTGGCTGCCATGCCTCCCTGTGGTCCACGGGACACTGAACAGTGGCTGCCACGCCTCCCTGTGGTCCACGGGACACTGAACAGTGGCTGCCACACCTCGCTGTGGTCCACGGGACACTGAACAGTGGCTGCCAGCCTCACTGTGGTCCACGGGAAGTAGCTGCCACACCTCCCTGCGGTCCACAGGACACTGAACAGTGGCTGCCACGCCTCCCTGTGGTCCACGGGACACTGAACAGTGGCTGCCACGCCTCCCTGCGGTCCACGGGACACTGAACAGTGGCCTCATTGCGGTCCACAGCCTTGGTGCTGCAGAGTCCATCTTTTCCTTTTTTTAAAATTTGTTTTATTTTTCCCATCTTTTCCTAAAATAACCCTGGAGCGAGGGCTGGCACTGTAGCACAGTGGGTTAAGCCACTGCCTGCAATGCCAGTACCCCATATGGACACTGGTTCAAGCCCTGGCTGCTCAACTTCTGCTCCAGCTCCCTGCTAATGTGCCTGGAAAAGCAATGGAAGATGGACAAAATCCTTGGGCCCCTGCACGCACGAGGGAGACCCGGAGGCTCCAGGCTCCTGGCTTCAGCCTGGCCCAGCCCCAGCCACTGTGGTCATTTGGGAAGTAAACCAGTAGATGGAAGACATCTCCTCTTAATATGCAACTCTGCCTTTCAAATAAAACAAATCTTTAAAAAGAAAATGATCCTGGGATGGGATTTTTTAAAATAATTTTATTTATTTATTTATTTGAGAGGTAGGGTTACAGAGAGAGGTCTTCCACCCACTGGTTCACTCCCCAAATGGCCGTTAACAGTTGGGGCTGAGCCAATCCAAACCAAGAGCCAGCAGCTTCTTCCAGGTCTTCCTGGGGTGCAGGGGCCGAGCACTGGGGGCCATCCTCCACTGCTTTCCCAGGCCATAAGCAGAGAGCTGGATCAGAAGATGAGCGGCCAGGACACAAACGGGCGTCTCTATGGGATGCCAGCGGCACAGGCAGAGGCTTAGCCGGCTACGCCGCAGCGCTGGCCCCTGGCTGGGGTTTTTAAAGAATTGTATTCCTCATCTCCTTTCAGGACAGCAACTTGGATTAACACACAAGAAGTCCCATCTAAATCCATTTTCCATTGCGCACAAAGCGTATCGTCAAATAGCCAATTACCATTGTTGTTATACAGAGTCCTCTCCCAAACTGACTGAGACACAAGCCTACTTCACACTGGTGCTGGAGGCAGGGACACAGCCACGTGAGCAGCAGGGGGACTTGCTTCCTGGACCACAGGGACCGTGAGCCAGAGAAAGGAGGGGACGATCGGGTCCTCAGTGAGAGCCCAGCAACTGGTGCTTCTGGCTGGGGCGACCCCATGTCTTTTCATTGGCTTCTCAGTCCAAGAATCCAATCAACACCCGTGCCACCCAGCTTCAATTGTGCCGAAGAGCGCCAGGACCCCGGCTCTGGGCCTGACAGAGGGGGTGAATGCCGCAGCTGTGGGGAACCATTCATCTACGCGGCAGTCTGACGCTTTGCCCCTTCCGCACTCCCCCACGCCCGGTCCGGTCTCTTTCTTCTGTCACACACTTCCCAAGGACCTGCGTGCACACCGTCCTCACCTGTAGCCGGCTGAACGCCTAAAGGCCCCGAGGCCCGAGCCTGAAGTCTGCAAGGGGCGTTCTGGGGTCTCTGCCGATGTGGCTAAAGGCCTGGAGGCCGCAGACAGTCCTGGACACGCTGGGCCCTGAGGGCCACCCCGAGTGTCCTGCGACAGGCAGAGGGAGACTTCACAGGGCAGAGGCCATGTGGCACGGTGGCAGCGCCAGGGCACACTCGAGCCCAGGAGCGCCAGCAGCCACCAGAGCTGGAGGAGGCGGCCCCGCCCGCACCCTGATGTCTGCCAGGGACCCAGATGGAAGACTTGTGGCCTCCAGAACTGAGTAAGGATGAATTTCTGGTGTTCTAAGTCACCAGGTTACCATGGTGATCTGTCACAACAATCCCAGGGAAGAGTCACCACTCTGCTCCAACCCAGTTTTTTAAAGGGACAACCACGAACACCACAGGCTGGGCAAACCTGGAGACCAGACGTGTGTTCAATGACGGTTCAGAGACTCGCCGCCGAGTCCAGCTTCCTGCTTCCAGATACGCAGAGGCCTACGCGCTAGACCCCCAGCTCATGACAAGGCTGTGTGTGTTGGACACAGGAAACACAAACAGGATTGTAGCATTGCAAACACCACCGTGGTGGCCATGGTTGCAACACCACCTCTGCGGGAAAACTCGAGCTGTGGGGAGAGGGCCCAGGGCACAGCCCTAGCAGGGACCCTGAGCTCTGGAGTACACAGGTGACCAGACAGGGCCTCTGCCCCGACAGAGCACGCCAACCAGTGGACAAAGCAGCCTCCTGGGGCGGCCAGGCAGGGGGCGCACAGCCATCACCAGGGGCCACGGAGGCCAAGAGGGAGGCAGCCTTGGGCTGACTCCTGGGAGAGAAATCGGGGTTTGCAGGGCAAATGGAAGAGGAAGAGCACAGCCCAGAAGTTCAAGGTGGGGCGCCTCGGCCTGAGGCAGATCTAGAGCAAAGCCACCCGCTGGGCAGCCACCCTCCCCCAAGTCCTGAGGCGCAGACCCCAGAAGTCACGGGAGGGCGGGGCTCAGCAGCAGAGCAAGGTGATCCGAGAGAGGAGTCCGACTAGAAACAGATTAGACTGGGCGGGAAAGGAACAAGAATTGAAGCCCAGACTTTTTAAGATTTATTTATTTACTTGAAAGGCAGAGTTACAGAGAGGCAGAGGCAAAGGCAGAGAGAGAGAGAGAGAGAGAGGTCTTCCATCCACTGGTTCACTCCCCAGACGGCTGCAACAGCTGGAGCTGCACCGATCCAAAGCCAGGAGCCAGGAGCTTCTTCCAGGTCTCCCACATGGGTGCAGGGGCCCAAGAACCTGGGCCATCTTCTACTGCTTTCCCAGGCCACAGCAGAGAGCTGGATCGGAAGTGGAGCAGCCGGGACTTGAACCAGTGTCCACATGGGATGCCAGCGCTGCAGACGGCAGCTTTAACCTGCTGGGCCACAGCGCCGGCCCCAACCCAGACTTGTTTAGGTGGCTATAGATTGGCCAGAGATGCTGGTGGCCAAGCATAGCAGAGGACAGACTGGAAAGGCATTTAAGAGGTGGCCTGAGAGGACTCAGCGGCCGCTGAACGTGGACACTGAGAAATAATCCTGACGTCTCTGGCGCAGGCAGCTGGCACAGCAGCCCCTTGGGGGGACAAGGGAAGTACAGGAAGTTCAGCTGTGAGCTGGCCTGCGTGCACAGCTCTGGTTACCCAGGTGGTGACGTCTAACAAGAACACGGCCAAACACACGACATGAAGTTTTGGACAAATAAATGTTTGTGTGTCTGGTGCCAGAGGTCCTGTGTGAATGTTTCCGTGTGCAGAGTTTGCACAACACAAATGTTGAGCTCCTACGACAGGCCAGGCGCGGGCTGGGCAGAGGGGAACAAGCCTACTGGGGGATGAGAGGGTTGGCAGGCAAATCCAACAGCTTCCACACAGTGGGGACTAGCGAAACCGACACGCGGGGCCACAGAAGGGGGCGCCAAACCCAGAGTGGGGCTGAGCAGAGGCTGGGGAAGGTGCGGGGACGGGAGAGGGCCAGGAAGATGGAACCACCTCACAAACAGCACGCGCTGCGGTGTGCACGACGGGACAGCAGGTTAGGCCACAGCTCGGGGTGCGGTGGGCGCCACGGGCAGCAGCTGAGGCCACAGCTCGGGGTGCGGTGGGGGTGACAGGACAGCAGGTTAGGCCACAGCTCGGGGTGCGGTGGGGGTGACAGGACAGCAGGTTAGGCCACAGCTCGGGGTGCGGTGGGGGTGACAGGACAGCAGGTTAGGCCACAGCTCGGGGTGCGGTGGGGGTGACAGGACAGCAGGTTAGGCCACAGCACGTGCTGCGGTGTGCACGACGGGACAGCAGGTTAGGCCACAGCTCGGGGTGTGGTGGGGGTGACAGGACAGCAGGTTAGGCCACAGCTCGGGGTGCGGTGGGGGTGACAGGACAGCAGGTTAGGCCACAGCACGTGCTGCGGTGTGCACGACGGGACAGCAGGTTAGGCCACAGCTCGGGGTGCAGTGGGGGTGACAGGACAGCAGGTTAGGCCACAGCACGTGCTGCGGTGTGCACGACGGGACAGCAGGTTAGGCCACAGCTCGGGGTGCGGTGGGGGTGACGGGACAGCAGGTTAGGCCACAGCTCGGGGTGCAGTGGGGGTGACAGGACAGCAGGTTAGGCCACAGCTCGGGGTGCGGTGGGGGTGACGGGGCAGCAGGTTAGGCCACAGCTCGGGGTGCGGTGGGGGTGACGGGACAGCAGGTTAGGCCACAGCTCGGGGTGCGGTGGGGGTGACAGGACAGCAGCGGAGGCCACAGCTCGGGGTGTGGTGGGGGTGACGGGACAGCAGGTTAGGCCACAGCTCGGGGTGCGGTGGGGGTGACGGGACAGCAGGTTAGGCCACAGCTCAGGGTGCGGTGGGCGCGATGGGACAGCAGGTTAAGCCACAGCTCGGGGTGCGGTGGGCGCCACGGGCAGCAGCTGAGGCCACAGCTCGGGGTGCCGCGTCGCACACTGGAGGGCCCGGGTTCGAGTCTCCCATCTGTTTCAGGTCCAGAATCCTGTTGATGCACTCCTTGATGGGCAGCAGATTCATGGCTCAAGTACCTGGGTCCCTGCCACCCACGTGGGAGACCCAGGTGGAGTCTCTGGTTCCTGGCTCCAGGCTGACCCAACCCTGGCTGTGGCAGGCGTTGGGGGAGTGAACCAACAGCAAGAAGCTCACTCTTTCTCTGACTTGCAGACAGATAAACACGAAGGAGAAAGCATGTGGTTGGAAGGGAGCAATCGCCCAGGTACAGGAGCCACGGCACTGGAGGCCCAGAGGCAAGAGACAGAGCGAGACTTGTCCAGAGGGAGTGTGCGCCTGCGCGGGGTGGGGGGCGCGGCCGAGTCATCTCCACACACGTTTGTGCGGGGAAACGCTACAGTAACCTCGGCTTCTCAGAGCCCACTCTGGTGCACAGGGAAGGCGACTTCAGAGAGAAGTGCGGAGGCTGTGAGCCCAGATAGGAAACCAGGGCGGAAAAAGTGATCCGGAGACGCTCAGGGGGTCAGCCGGGGAGGACACACAGGAGGGAGGAGCCCAGGACGGCGCCCAGAGACGGAGGAGACCGCACAGCTGTGAGTCTAGCCAGAGCCACCGCCTGCGCCCCTAGGGGGAACTCCAAGTGTGTGCACAGGCCAGGGCAGAGGCGCCTCAGGGGCCCAGGAGGCACTGTCAGCTCAGACAGGAAGCCCAGGGCTGAGAACTGCAGCCACTGGTTCTGAAGAAGGAGCGGCAGAGAGGAGCCACCCATCCAAGAAGCCGACTCCAAGGGTGAGAGGGTTGGGCTAGATTTGGCGCCAGGTTGTAGTGAATCGGTGAGGGCCAAAGCCGATCACGCGGTTTAAAGTGGAGACCCCGGTGTGCGTCCTGCCAAGGAAGCTCCGAACTAAACACAGAAAAGCAGGCCGCCGCGAGCCGCTGGGGCCAGGTGGTGCGCCCCGCGGTGAGGTCTGCTCCTGGCCCGGATACAGCCCAGGGCTCGGAACTATGAAAGACAATGGCTGTCCTTCCCACCGTCTTTTAAATGCAAAGCCACTTTCAGTTTTACCATAATACAGTTCAAAATAGACAACAGCTCTAGGAGAAAATCTTCAGGTCCCAGGGTCTCCCCTGGAAGGAGGGGAACGAAGACAACTCCAACACAGGTACCAAGTTTTAACTTCCACCCGCAAGACCGTTTGTTCCACACTCTTCAGGCACTGCAAAACTTGTTACCCATGGCCATGTGCACCAACTCAGGCTCCAAACACCAGAGCCGAAATTAAGGAACACCTTGAAAAGTATTAAAGGGGCCGGTGTGGGAAGTTAAGCCAGGCCTGTGGCGCCGGTTCGAGTCCCGGCTGCTCCTCTCCGATCCAGCTCTCTGCTGTGGCCCGGGAGGGCAATGGACGATGGCCCGAGTGCTTGGGCCCTGCACCCGCGTGGGAGACCCGGCGCCGCTCAGGCTCTGGCTGCATCTGGGGAGTGCGCCTGCGGCCGGAAGCCCTCTCTCTGAAATCTACCAACAGCGGACTGTGGGCGCCCAGGAACTTTGAAGTCTGTTCTAGAATCGGAAGGGGGTCCGCGGCCGAGTTCCGCGGGCAGGACCGGCCTGGAGCGCCCTCCCCGCGCGGCCGGCCCCCCGTGTCCCCGCCCCACGTCACGGGGAGGGAGCGGAGCCGCGTCCACGGGCCCGGACGGGAACCGGATCGTGGGGACAGCCGCCCGCTGCGCGTCCCCTGGGCGACGTCTCCAGAACCGAGAGCACCACCCCCGCCCGCGACGTGGGCGCCACGGGAGCCGCCGCGCGGGGCCACGGCCCGCTGCCCCGGGGCCACCGCGGGCCCCGCGCCCCACGGGCAGCCCCTCCGCGAGGGCCCCGGCGGGGAGGACGCGCCGCGGGCCGGCACCGAGCGCCCAGCAGCAGCTCCCGCCGGGCGGCAGCGTCTCCCGGGGCCGCCGGCTCCGCTCAGGCCCCGCCCCCGGGCCCGCCCCCTCGCCGCCCCGCCCCCGGCGCCGGCAGCCAATCGGAGGCCCGCGCACGTGACGAGCGCTGCCTGCGATGACTTCATCCCTGGTGTGGGATGACGTCAAATTCAAGATGGATGGAATCACAGCGGCAGCGGCGGCTGCGGCGCGCGCGAGCCGAGTGTGAGCGGAAAGGGGCCCGGCGTCTGCCTCGGGGCTGGAGAGCGGTGAGTAACCGTCACGCCTCTCGTTCCGGGAGAACGGCGGGGCCCCGTGGGAGGCTCCAGCCTCCCCGCAAAACGCGGCCTTGCCTGACGTAACTCTGAGGTGATTTCTCTCCGCTTTTTTCTTCCCCGGCGGGTTGCGGGCTGCGGGCGTTTCTGCGCCTGCGCGGGGCCCGGGCGCTCACCGAGCATGCCCCGGGCTCCCACGTAGCCCGGTGTGCCTTCGCACTGCGCATGCCCTGTGCCCGCACTTGGCCTCGCCCTCGCCACTGCGCATGCTCCGTGCGCGGCCGGGCCTCGCCGCTCGCCGTGGCCGGGCCGCCCCGGGGGCGGTGGACGCGCTGCCTTGGGCTCGCGCCCCCCGCGCGGAGCCGTTGAAACGCCTCGCGGGAGGGGCGCGCGCCCGGGCGGAGGCGGGGGCGGCCTGGGGCGGCCGTCGGGCCCGCAGCGGCGAGCAGCGTGCCCGGAAGCGGGACGGCGGCCGGGGGCGCCCGCACCTGCCGCCGGCCCCGGAGCCCCCCGGTGGCTCGCCCCTCCGCCCGCGGGCGAGCATGACCGCCCGGAGCCCCGGCGCGCCCCCTCCGTGCCGCCCCCAGCCCCCTGAAGCCCCCGTGTCCGACCCCGCCCGGCCCGCCCCGGGGACCGCAGCGCACCTGCTCGGCCTCCGGCCGCGCCTCCGCCGCCCCCGGCCCGTGCCCCTCCCTGGCCAAGCCGCGCCTCCGCCGCCCCGGCCCCCGCGTCCCGGCCTGTGCCCCTGGCCGAGCCGCGCCTCCGCCGCCCCCGGCCCTCGGCCGCCGCGTGGTTCCGGGGAGCTGCACCCGAGCGGCGCGTTCGGAGGTGGGGGCCGGGGCCGGGGGCTGCCCGGCGCGGGAATCGGACCTCGCCCAGCCTGGGGTCGGGCCGGGGCGGGCGTCTGGGTTACTGCACAGCCCGGCGGTTGGTGGTGCTGACCCTGAGTCATCGGGGGCCCGCGTCTCCGGCTCGGCCAGGGAGACGAAAGTGAGCGCATTGGCTGTAGGGAGATGTCTCGTTGAAAGTTTAAAAAAAATTTTTTTTATTTGACAGGCAGGGTTAGGGACAGGTCTCCCGTCCACTGGTCACAGCGGGGGCCCTAGAACTCAGGTCCCCCACACGGGGGCAGGGGCCCAGGCACCGGGGCGGCCTCTGCTGCTTTGCCCGGTGCCTTAGCAGGTGGTGGTTGGGATGTGGGGCGGCCGGGCCCCTCGCTCACCCATGTGGGGTGCCGGTGTGGCAGGAGCAGCTGAACCCGCCGCGCCCCGGCCCTGGAGCTGGAGGAAGCCCACTCACCCACGGCTCCGAGTGCGGCCGTTAGGTGAACTTGACCCTGAGTATGAGTGTGTGAAGGAGTGGGGCTGTAGGGGTGGTACCCTGTGGTAGGGGACTGGATGCGAACTGGGAGGAGCCGTCTTAGCTGTCGCCAAAGCCCGGGGCCTGCGGAAGAAGGGGCATTGACAGGTGGCAGCCGGTGGCTGAGGGGACCAAGAAGAGAGGCCTGGAGGCCGGCAGCACACCAGGCCACGCAGGGACCAACGCGTGTGCGTCCTGTGGGGCACGCTGGACGTGTGGGGAGCCTCGAGGGCAGCGTGCAGTCGGCCCTGGAGCTGGAGCCCCGTGCAGGTCTGTGACCGGGCGGTAGTCATTAAAGGCACAGGATCTCGTAGAAAAAGCCACCGTGTGCGGGCCCTCACACCAGCGCGGTGCAGGCGCAGCTCCAGCCCTGGAGTGGGAGGGTGGACGATGGCTCTGCCTGCCCAGCAGGTACCTGACCGGCCTTGTGCCGGGCGTTAGGGCTCCACAGGTGAAAACCAGAGCTTGCCGGGAATAGCGGCGTCAGTGCCCAGAGGCACGGCGCAGGCGTGTGCTGCTGGACGCTGACCGCCCCTCCTGAGGAGCGCGTCATGCGGTGATGTCACCGTCGCATGCAATCAGAGGGTGCCGACACGGAGCGGGACAGCCACCCACCGCCGTCTTCCTAGGGGTGAGAGACGTTTGCCCGGGAGACTGCGCTGGGCCCTGTGGAGAGCATGACGCATGGTCAGCCCTGAGTCTCCTGCATCGTCCTGGGGAGGCGTAAACGGCTCACGGCGAAGGCAGGGAGCAGGCAGCTTCCTGGCGCGGGGCTTGGCTCACGGCGAAGGCAGGGAGCAGGCGACCGGGCAGCTTTCACAGCAGATTCCAGAAAGTCCAGGGTGAACAGTGCGGGAAGGACACCATCGTGTCAGGTCACGGCCCACCCTGAAGACGTCGCTTTGACTTCATTATCTCTTTAAAGATTTGGTCTGCAAGTGTGTTTTCTGAGGCGCGAGGGGTTAGGGCCTGGACGTCTGAATGGGTGGGGCCGGCAGGTCAGCCACAGCAGACACTCCACGAGCTGTGACCAGGGTGAATGTTTGTAGGAGCGGGGGGAGTTGGAGGGGCTAGGACAGGCTGCAGGTGTGTCTCAAACAACGTAACGAGCAGGGCATTGCCATAGGGGACACATGAGGGACAAAGAATTTTAGAGTTTGAAGCCAGATGTTTATAGAATCTCGGGGTTTGTGCTTCAACAAATTTTGCATTTTAGCTTAATGGAAAACTATTGCTTTTAATTTTTTTTATTTTTACATTTATTTGTTTATTTGAAAGACAGTTACAGAGAGAGGGGCACAGAAAGATCCCTAGTTCACTCCTCAAATGGCCCTAGGAGCCGGGGCTGGGCCAGGTGGAAGCCAGGAGCCTGCGTCTCCCTCCCACTCTCCCATGCAGGTGCAGGGGCCCAAGGAGTTGAACCGACTTCTACTGCTTTCCCAGGCGTTTTAGCAGGGAGCTGGATCGGAAGCGGAGCAGCCAGGACTTGAAGTGGCACCGTGTGGGACGCCAGCATTGCAGGCAGCGGCGTAACCTGCTGTGCCAGCCCTGTCATTTTGTCTTTACTGAGGTCAGGGCTGACTCTTCATTCAAATCCTACCCAGGTCTCAGCTGAGATCACGACAGGGTGTGTCCTCACCGTCCCCTCCAAACCCCCACTCCTGTAACCAGCCGGGCTCCCTCGGTGCCCGCGAAGCTCCCGGCACAAACGGAAGCCAGTGGTTTGCCTCCCCAGGGAGCTGCGGGCCTGCTCTGAGGTGAGCACTCCTGTGTTTGAGACACATCCAGCCATGCTTGCATGTGGAGGCACTATATAAGTTGATTTCCTGATGGTCATGGGTCATCCAAGCAGTGTTCTGGGCTCAGTGTGCCAGCAGGGTGCGGGATGGGAAGAGTGCCTTCCACGTGGGAATGATTAGTTGAGTTCTTTAATAAGAGCATAATTGGCTTGAATAGAGACAGGAGTTTATTGTAAAGATACTGGTTGCTTTTGGAGTTTAAGGAGAAACTGTTAATATATATATATGGGTCAGGAAGGACAAAAACCAAGCCGACTCCAGGAATCTGTAGCAGGCGCTTGTGTGTCGTGGGTTCAGGTTGTCACTCACTGTCTTCGCACTCTCAGGGAGGAAGTTTCTAGTTGGCTTGGCTTTGTGTGTGCCTACCCCAGAGTGGAAACGGGATCGTCGCCCGGGAAGAGCAGTGTCTGTTGGGCGGCGGCAGAACAGCAGCGCTGTGACCCGAGGTGCAGAGTAAGGGCCGAGCCAGGTGACGGTGGGGCCATTGGCTGCACCTCTGCACCAAGATCAGATCCCAGAGAGGGGCTGCGGCCCCGAAAGTGCGTGAGATGGCGTGCGAGGCGGTAACGCGACTCCTCCTGAGGGTCACCTAAGCCAGCCTGGCTTTGAAATCCGAGGCGTTCAGATAAGTCCTGAATATCTGCACTGTCGGAGAAGCTGAGAGCGACTTTTACTATCGGATAGCAAGATCAGGTGGAGAGCGGTGAGGGCTCGGGGTGAGCGCTGTCCAAGTGCAGGCCTTAGGATTTCTACCACGTGTTTCCCTGTTCCGTGCACCCCTGTTTTCCCCAGTGTCATGGTCAGGACTGTGTGAGCGGTCTACAACATTCCAAGGGACCAGCGTTCCCTGGGGTCAGTTTCAGGTTAATGTTTTGGATGTCAAGAGATGTTTTCCTTCAGAATTTGTAAGGGTGGTCTGGGCTAGTCCTGGGATCAAGCTAGCTTGTACCTTAGCTCCGATCCAGCCTGGGTTTAGTGGGATTGTCGAGGGGCCATGCCTTTCTCGCTGCTCACTTCCTGCTGTCTTGTCTGACGCCCCGCCGTGCTGTGCTTGCTTTGTGCGGAATGATCTGAGTCCAGAGCCACCTGCCTGCCCCGTGTGCCCCACGCCTTCCTCCCGGTGAGCAGGAAGCACTCAGAGGGAGCTGATTCATGTTGAGGGAGCGCCCTTGCCCCTTAGCGCCTGCGCTGGAGGGCTGAGGTTGCTGTGGAGGGCTCGTCTGCATGCGGCTGTCAGGACTTTGTCTGCTTCTTGAGAGCCTCTGGGAACGTGGGGCTGGGGCCAGCTTCCAGGAGGCTTTTTTTTTTTTAAGATTTATTTGCTTACTTGAAAGAGAGAGCAGGCAGAGAGATCTTCCATCTGCTGGTTCACTCCCAGATGGCTGTAATAGCCGGAGCCGGGCCACTCTGACGCCAGGAGCTTCGGAATTCCATGTCTCCCACGTGAGTGCAGGGGCCCAGGGCTTGGGCCGTCTTCCGCTGCTCTCCCAGGTGCATTAGCAGGGAGCTGGATCAGCAGTGGAGCAGCCGGGACTCGAACCGATGCCCATATAGGATGCCAGACTGCAGGCAGCAGCTTTCCCCACTCCACCACGGCTCCAGCCCCGCCTCCGGGAGTTGTTAGGCCCACCAAGATCAGATGAACATTTCAAAAAGCGGATGTGGTAGAAATTTGAGGATTAGAGCCTTTTACTACTGTAATTGTCAGGTAAATGATGGGTCCCGTGTCTTCCCTCAAGTCCTCACTAGTCACTCATCCACCCATTCCCCACTGTGGCCACAATGATTGCTCCTAACACGAGCGTTTTCACAGCCCTCTGCTCCTCCATCATATTCCTGCCTGCTCTGTCCGGGAGTCTGAGCCGCTGCAGAGCAAGGCGGCCAGCTCGCTGTCCTCACCCAGCACCGGCTGCGACCTGTGCAGGGCAGGCCCACAGGAAGTAAGGGGGGAAGACGTGCACTTGCCCGGTGGGAGGGCTGCACACACCCACGGCCTGCAAGCACGGTGCGTCTCCTCACAGAAGTGTCAGCCGTGGGTAGCGTTAGCCCCGTGTACCAGGTCAGGTCACGTGACACGTGCGAGGTGGCACACCCAGCCAGCGGCACAGCCGGGATCGGCAGCAAGTAGGCCGATGGGAGGGGCTTTTCCATGGAACTGCACCGCCTTCCGCGAACCCCTTCCCATCATGATGCTCTCATGTTGGAATGCCAGGAGACAACACGGAATGGCGCTGCGGCAGAGTTTGGGAAAATGTGTGCGAATTCCCGTGGTTAGTGGGGCGCCCTGTTCCAGAATCTGACTTTCCTATGCGGTTTTTGCTCAGCTTTTCCTGCAGCTCAAGCAGGGCGTTTGTGCGCACTTCACCCACGTCTCCCGAGCCCCGAGGTTTTCCCACTGCGACTTCAGTGGCAGAACTTCTGCTCCGAGGGGTGGGGTAGAGATGAACAGTGGGAAAGGAGTGGGCCGGAGACAGCAGCAGCGATCCCTACAGCCCGGCTTAAGAGGACTGGACGTGGGCTTTTTCTGCTTTTTGGTCATGGAGAAGTGTGATGCCTTCAGTAGAAACCAGGCTTTGGATTGTGAGCTTGGACCTCTTCCGGGTTAGCACTGTGTGGTCTGTCGTTCGTGACACTGGCATCGGCCACCAGGGAGACCCCTGACGCTGCGCGGGGGTGGCCAGTGGGTTACATGGACGTGTACTGCTGGTGTTTTATCCGGACACAACCCTGTCGTGAGTTAGGGAGCATCTCTGTTTATGCACGAGATGCACTGTCTTCATAGTTAGAACGTGCGGTTTGATGTGCCAGCAAAGTTACTCTGTCTGGATCAGGAAGGGACATTGAATACGCCGAGCGCCACAGCTGGCCTGATCTGAGACCTGAGCACAGAGGAGTAGAAAGGCGGGAGGGTTCCGTCCGCCCCGCCAGCCGCGCGGCTCTGCTAGGCCACTCACGGCACGCGCGGCTGCACTCTTGGTGTAGCTTTTACCCTGTTGTGCTCAGGTTGTTAAGTGCCATCCCCAACCTCCTGTTGTTAAGACAGAGAAATGCAGAACGTTTTCTGCTTGTAGCAGACTAGGAAAGAGCCGTTGTTTCCAAGGTTTAATAAGTAAAGGTGTAAAAACAAGGATCTTTTTTCTTTATATTTATTTGTTTGAAAGGCAAAGTTAGAGAAAGATAGGTCGCCCATTCTCTGGTTCACTCCCCAGATGGCCAAAGCCAGGACTCCATCCAGATCTCCCACTTGGGTGCAGGGGCCCCAGCACTTGGGCCACTACTGCTGCTTTCCTAGGCCACAGCAGGGAGCTGGATCAGCAATGGAGCAGCTGGACTCAAACCAACACTCATGGGACGCTGGCATTATAGCAGCACACAGACCTGCCCCGGTGTTACTCAGAGACAAACAGGGAGCGTGTTCATTGGAGGAGAGCACAAAGACGGACGCCGTCCCAAAGGATGCGAAAGTAGGAGGACGTTGCTGCTTGGCGCAGCTGCAGGTGACTGGCACAGTGTTTGCTCCCTGTTGAGGACATAGCACATCTCACGTCCCTTAGCCCATGCCGGCGTTGCCGTGGCTCGGGTTCCCCCAAGAGCAGCCGGAGACGGGGCGCAGATGCAGGTGTTTAGGTGGGATCCCAGGGAGCAGGAAAGGAGGAGGGGGTGGAGCAGGAAAGGATGCCCACAAGAGCAGGCTGCGTCCCCTCAGGTGTCTGCTCAGGTCCGTATTCTGGACACGAATTCCTTACAGCAGTCTGACCCCCGGCTTGTCTGTCAAGCCCCATCTCCGTGTAGGACATCCTCCAGTTATCCTGGCAGAATGGAGCTGTCCCTAACTCCTCACCCTCTCTAACCTGCTGGCACTCCATTAGGAATCCCCCCACCTGTCCTGGCCGCCCTCATCCCTCACCTGGATCATTGCGTAGACTCTGACCTCCTGTGGTTTCCACCCTTGTGCCATCCTCCTTGGTTAGGTCTCACAACGTGGCCAGACTCGTGCTTTTAAATGTGACAAGGGGCTTTGTCGCTGCTCTGCCCAGAATCTTCCAGTGGCTGCCTGTTTGTCACGTAGGGAAAAGCCAGGTCTTTCTGGTGGCCCCGCCAGCCCTACAGTCTGTGTCATCGGTCCTTGGCCTTCCACGCTCTGCAGCTCCTGGTCCACCCTGCTGTCCCCAGCTCTCCCTCGCTGTGACCATTCTCTCCGTTATCCCCAAGACCCATCCTTCCCACGTGCAGGTCTTCTCGGGGGCCATCTTGTTGAGTGAATGGATGAGAATCTCCTGGCAGAGTTTGTCGTGTGCTGTGGGGGCTGAGTAAGTGGTAGTAGTGACTGACGTCTCGGTGGCATTCTGTGGGGACCGATTATCTGCATTTTACCGTGGGGAAAACCGAGGCTCAAGAGTGGCTGGACAGTCCTGCCCCGAAGGTTGAATGTGGCTAACGTCTCAGAGGTGCGGCTGTGTGGGTGGACAGAAGCGTCACAAGCCTGTAGCCAGCCTTGCCACGGTGGATGCATCCTGAGGTTTCCAGTGCTGGCCTAGTTGCTGTACTGTTTTTTTAATTGCTGGTTTCAAACCACTAGATTGAGTTTAAGAACTCCTTTTGACAAATGCTAGTCCAAACCTTCGGTTCCACATCTGTTGTTTTTCCCTGTGGCAGCATCGGAACTAGCTTTCCCCAAAATAATTAGTGCCGCAAGCTACTCAGACCAGCTCCATCAGTACCAGCAGCGTCTGGGCTCGCCTTCTGGGCTCTGGAAAGGCGCTAAGGATGGCAAGGCTGCCTTCCGTTCCAAAGAGTAGGAGAAGGAAGGCGAGGAGCCTGTCAAGTGAGTGCAGATCGAGTAATTGGGAAAGTGTAGGCCGGAGTGACCTGCAGCCTGGGACCGTCTGGCAAGGCCGTTGTTTGTCACTGGCTGATGAGCAGCGTCTGCCTCAGTTAGCGCCGCGACGGGGAGTGGCTTACAGACGCCACACGCCGCTGGGTCACCCGGGGCACCCGCAGACTGTCCACACGCCGCTGGGCACCCGGGGCACCCGCAGACTGCCTGTCCACACGCCGCTGGGTCACCCGGGGCACCCGCAGACTGCCTGTCCACACGCTGCTGGGCCACTCGGTACACCCGCAGACTGCCTGTCCACACGCCGCTGGGCCACCCGGGGCACCCGCAGACTGTCCACACGCCGCTGGGTCACCCGGGGCACCTGCAGACTGTCCACACGCCGCTGGGCACTCGGGGCACCCGCAGACTGCCTGTCCACACGCCGCTGGGTCACCCGGGGCACCCGCAGACTGTCCACACGCTGCTGGGTCACCTGGGGCACCCGCAGACTGCCTGTCCACACGCCGCTGGGTCACCCGGGGCACCTGCAGACTGTCCACATGCCGCTGGGCCACCCGGGGCACCCGCAGACTGCCTGTCCACACGCCGCTGGGTCACTCAGGGCACCCGCAGACTGCCTGTCCACACGCCGCTGGGCACTCGGGGCACCTGCAGACTGCTCTGTCCGGCCTACAGGCCGAGGTGACCAGCACAGGCTCCTGAGGCCAGGGGAGAAGCTGCAGAGGCCTGGGCTCAGGCTGTTTGGCTACAGCTTGCTTTCTGGAGAATGTCAAGATTGCCCTAAATAGCCCTGGTTGCTTGGGACTACTTCAGTATGAAAATGAGTGTCGTGATAAGTCAGCCCAGGAGGGGAGGTGTCGGTGCAGGGGAAGCCGGCGTGGAGGGGTGGATAATGAGAGGGGCCCTGGTCTGTGAAGTGGAGAGCGCAGGGAGTCCGAGGACCCTGCTGTACTCCTGCACAAAGCACCTGTTAGTCCTGCAGCTCCTGAAAGTTCTCGCACAGCGTCTGCTGAGTGGACGCTAGCCATGGGGGCACAGCTGCTATTCCTGCTTTACACAAGGGACCGGCCACACGGAGGAGCCAGCAGACACGCCAGGGTCCCTCAGCCCAGGAGGAAGGAGCCGCGCCTCAGCCCCAGCGTCTGGCACCAGAACTTGCCCTTGGGCCATCCAGGCCTCTCGTCTGATTTTTAGATTTGCAGAGAATTTCTGTGGAATCTCAGTTCAGATCCCTTCACTAGAGTTGGAGCCGTGTTCAAGTTTCCTTTCTGCTGCTGTGGACTGTAGTACTTCAGGCATTGCAAGGTGATTAGCCTAGCAGACAAAACAAACCTTCTTATTCTTGAAGGCTTCTACCGTTTGTTAAAGTTTGAGTTACTGGTAATGAGCGACATTTTCTTTTGTCATTGTTGTTCTTACTGAGTTTTATATATTGAAAGCAGAGGGACAGAAAGACGAGAGATCTTCCGTATGCGGGTCCCCTCCCTAAATGCCCACAACAGCCAGGGCCGTGCCAGGCTGAAGCCAGCAGCCCAGAGCCCAGTCTTGGTCTCCCGGCATGTCTGACAGGGACCTAAGTACTGAGCCATTCTTGGCTGTTCACATGGTGCAGAGTCAGAGCTGGAATCCAAAGTGGGCTGGGGCTACCTGTGGGATGGGGGTGTCCCGAGCAACACCTTAACCAATGCACCACACGTCCACCCCTCCCAATTCTTACGTGTTTCTAAGGTCTGACGAGACCCCCGCTTTGCTATCTACTGTTAATGATCAAGTTATGTTTAAGTGTATGCACTACTAAAACAATTTTCTCTCAATTATAGACTTTGGGGATTTTGATAATTCATGTTTATTCTCTGAGTTAATAGGAATATAACCAGGAATTAAGTTAATAAGGACCCTGAATAATAAACCTTTCTTTTCATTTTAGTTTTTTTTTTAAATTTTATTTATTTATTTGAGAGGTAGAGTTATAGACAGTGAGAGGGAGAGGCAGAGAGAAAGGTCTTCCTTGTGTTGGTTCACTCCCCAAATGGCTGCAATGGCCAGAGCTGCTCTGATCCGAAGCCAGGAACCAGGAGCTTCTTCTGGGTCTCCCTTGCGGATGCAGGGGCCCAAGGACTTGGGCCATTTTCTATGGCTTTCCCAGGCCATAGCAGAGAGCAGGATTGGAAGAGGAGCAGCTGGGACTTGAACCGGCACCCATATGGGATGCCGGTGCCGCAGACAGAGGATTAACCTGCACCACAGCGCTGGCCCCTTGTTTTAATTTTTACTTATTTTATTTGAGAGGCAAAAGGAAAGGTAGCTTCTGTCCATTGGTTCACACTTTAAGTGCTTGTAGTGGCTGGAGCTGGGCCAGGCTGAAGCCAGGAGCTTGGAACACAATCCGGGTCTCCCTGTGGGTGGCAGGGACCCAGCCAAGAACTTGAGCCATCACCTGCTGCCTCCCAGAGCACACACGCGCAGGGAACTGGAGTTGGGACTGAAGCCAGGACTCCAACCCAGGCGCTCACATGTGAGATGCCAGCACCCCAGCCAGTGTCTGAACTGCTAGACCAAACGCCAGTCCCATAAATTTTTCTCTTTTTCTTTTTAAAGATGTATTTATTTAATGTAGAATGACAAAGGCAGGGGAGAGAGAGATCTTCTCTAACTGCTGGTTCACTCTGCAAGTGGCCACAACCATCGGGGCTAGGCCGGACCGAAGCCAGGAGCTGGGAACTCCAGCCTGGTCTCCCCCACGGGTGTCGGGGCACAGGCACCTGGGCCATCCTCAGCTGCCTTCTCATGCACATTAGCAGGAAGCTGGATCAGAAGTGGAGCAGCCGGGACTGGAGCCAGCGCCCATGTGGGATGCCGGCATCACAGGCAGCGGCTTAACCTGCTGCTCCGTAACACCAGCCCCTCAACCTTTGTTTTCAAGTATTTCTAACAATTTCTAACAGCATTTTTGATGGTATAAAAATGCCTCTGTTGCAGTTCTTAGTTTAAAGTTCTGCAACTTTAATGATGGATGAGGCATTTGAGCCCTGAGACTTGTTGCTTTATGTTCTCACAATTATGTAAACAAGACTGTTCATCTACAGACTTTGTGTCAGCCTAGTATTGGCTCCTGGGGAAGAAGAAAGTAGCTGATGCCTCCTGGGCCGGGGGAGCTCCCGGGCACGGCGCTCACGCCTGCCGCTCATTGTGTCTTTCAGATTCGCCCGAGCGATGGAGGGGCTGCTGCACTACATCAACCCGGCGCACGCCATCTCCCTCCTGAGCGCCCTCAACGAGGAGCGCCTCAAGGGGCAGCTGTGCGACGTGCTGCTCATCGTGGGCGACCAGAAGTTCCGCGCGCACAAGAACGTGCTGGCCGCCAGCAGCGAGTACTTCCAGAGTCTGTTCACCAACAAGGAGAACGAGGCGCAGACCGTGTTCCAGCTCGACTTCTGCGAGCCGGACGCCTTCGACAACGTGCTCAACTACATTTACTCCTCGTCGCTGTTCGTGGAGAAGAGCAGCCTCGCCGCCGTGCAAGAGCTGGGCTACAGCCTGGGCATCTCCTTCCTGACGAACATCGTTTCCAAGACCCCTCACGCCCCCTTCCCGGCATGTCCCAACAGGAAGAAAGCGTTCGCAGACGACGACGAGAACAGTTCTCAGAAGAGAAGTGTCATCGTTTGTCAGAGCAGGAACGAAGCACCAGGAAAAGGCGCCGGGCAGAACCCGCCGGACCTCGGCCACGGTTCCCGGCCCTCCGCCAGCGTGCCGGTGAAGACCAGCACCGGGAAGCCACACGCGCCAAAGGCCGCCGAGCAGATCCACAGCTTGGCGTTCACGGAGAAGACCTGGCCCAAAGATAGCTGTGCGGGACCGGCCAAGGCTCCCGAGCAGCCCGGCTCCCTGGCGGACGCCACCAGGAGCAGTCTGGGGAAGAGGAACGCGGCGCTGCCTTCCAAGCCGCCCCAGGACAGGGAAGGCGTGGATGAGAAGGTGGGCGCGCAGCTTCCCAAGGGAAAAGCCATCGAGCTGGCCCTGAGAAGACCGCGGCCGCCCGTCCTGGCTCTCCGGAGCGCGTCCGAGACCCCCTACCTGGTAAAAGAAACCAACAAGGGCAGCGGCCAGGGCGAGGACAGAAACCTGCTGTACTACTCCAAGCTGGGCTTGGTGATCCCGTCCGGCGCGCCGCGGCCCGCCGACCAGAGCATCGACAGGAGCGGCCCGCTCGTCAAGAGCCTGCTGCGACGGTCCCTGTCGATGGACAGCCAGGTTCCTGTCTACTCGCCCTCCATCGAGCTGAAATCCCCCCAGGGAGCACCTGTGCTGTCTGGCGATGCGGCAGGGAGTGTCTTCTGTGCGTTATCGCAGAAGTCATCTTTGAAAGATAGCAGCGAGAAGCCGGCCCTGGACGACAGGCCTCCAGCGCTGCAGCCGCACCGCCTCAGGTCCTTCAGCGCTTCCCAGTCCACGGACAGGGAGGGGGCCTCCCCGGTGACGGAGGTGCGCATAAAGACCGAGCCCAGCAGCCCGCTCTCGGAGCCCTCGGACATCATCCGGGTCACCGTGGGGGACGCCGCCGCCGCCTCGTCGCCGCTGGTCACGAGAGACCTGCCTGTCAAAACGGAAGACGACGCTAAGGACATGAGCAGACTCCCGGCCAAGAGGAGGTTCCAGGCGGACAGACGGCTGCCCTCCAAGAAGCCCAGGGCGAGCGAGCACGGGTCGCCGGGGCCGGAAGATCACTTCGAGGAGGGCTCGAGCCCCACCCTCCTCAACGCCGATCATTTTGCAGATTCTGATTTGAATAAAGACGAATTTGGTGAGTTGGAGGGGACGAGACCAAACAGAAAGTTTAAGTGCAAACACTGCCTTAAGATCTTTAGATCAACGGCGGGCCTCCACCGCCACACTAACATGTACCACAACCCAGAGAAGCCCTACGCTTGTGACATCTGTCACAAGAGGTTTCACACCAACTTCAAAGTCTGGACACACTGTCAGACCCAACACGGCATAGTGAAGAACCCGTCACCAGCCGCTAGCTCCCATGCGGTTTTGGATGAGAAATTCCAGAGAAAGCTGATTGACATAGTGAGGGAGAGAGAGATTAAGAAGGCGCTGATCATTAAGCTGAGGCGCGGCAAGCCGGGCCTTCAGGGCCAGAGTAGCTCGCAGGCACAGCAAGTCATCAAGAGGAACTTGCGATCGCGGGGCAAAGGAGCACACATTTGCACCCACTGTGGAAAAGCCTTCCGCTTTCTCTCGCAATTTAAGCAGCACATAAAAATGCACCCGGGAGAGAAACCCCTTGGAGTACATAAAGTGGTTAAGCCAAAAGCGCAGGCTCCTCTCGCCAGCCCGGCAGAGGACAAGGAGGTTTACCAGTGCCGCCTCTGTAATGCTAAGCTCTCTTCTCTCGTAGAGCAAGGAAGCCACGAGCGCTTGTGCCGGAACGCGACCGTGTGCCCCTACTGCAGCCTCAGGTTCCTTTCGCCCGAGCTGAAGCAGGAGCACGAGGGCAGGTGCGAGCACAGGAAGCTGACCTGCCTGGAGTGCATGCGCACCTTCAAGTCCTCCTTCAGCATCTGGCGGCACCAGGTGGAGGTGCACAACCAGAACAGCATGGCCCCCTGCCAGAGCTCCCCCGGGCCCGCCCTGGACCACGACGGCGAAGTCACGGGCGCCTCCAGGCCCCAGCCCCAGCCCGAGCCCAGCAAGGGGAACCATGTGGCCGCCACCAAGGACGACGGCGTGTTCAGTGACTCCTCGGAGCAGGCCACCTTCGACTCGGAGGATTCCGCCTGCCTCCCCGAAGACCTCAGCCTTTGCAAGCAGCTGAAAATCCAAGTCAAAGAGGAGCCCGCGCCGGAGGCCGAGGACGCGGCGCCCGAGGCCAGCCCCGCCCCCAGAGAGGCGGCCGCCAGCAAGGACGCGGGCTTGTGGCCCTGCGAGAAGTGCGGGAAGACGTTCACCGTGCACAAGCAGCTGGAGCGGCACCAGGAGCTGCTGTGCTCGGTGAAGCCGTTCATCTGCCACGTGTGCCACAAAGCGTTCCGCACCAACTTCCGGCTCTGGAGTCACTTCCAGTCCCACATGTCTCAGGCTACAGAGGAGGCGGCGCACAAGGAATCGGAAGCAGCGTGCCCCGTTCCCACGAACTCGCCCTCGCCCCCGCCCCTCCCCCCAGCCCTGCCCAAGATCCAGCCGCTGGAGCCTGACAGCCCCACGGGCCTGTCCGAAAACCCCGCTCCTGCCACGGACAAACTGTTCGCACCCCAGGAATCGGACACGCTCTTCTACCACGCCCCCCCCCTGTCGGCAATCACATTTAAGCGGCAGTTTATGTGCAAGCTTTGCCACAGGACTTTCAAAACTGCGTTCAGTCTTTGGAGTCACGAACAGACGCACAATTAAGAGATCGGCGCTCGTGCCCTGTTACGAAACGGGAGGCCCTCTCTGGAGTCCACCCGCGTTGTGAAATGTGTCATGAGAAACAAAATACTTTTCAAAAAAGTAACAAAGGTTGGAAATTGTTATGCTTGAATTTTACGTTTTTTTTTTGAGATAAAACTGGTATTCATTAGTACTGTCCTTACTCAACTTTAGGAATAAATATATTGTGGTTCCAGACCTTACAGTAACAAGATAGCTTGATTTTGTTATTGTTGAAATTGGATTAGACTTGGTTGTTTGCATGGTTGCTCATTCCAAGGTGTCAGTATCATCATTCAATTGAGGTTTCTGGTTTTTGTTCTGTTTTGTTTTTTACTGATTTGTGACTCGTGGAAAGCTGTCAAAGGATTTCTTCTTTTGATTATTCAACACCTAAGTTAACACCTGTTAAATCCTAGCCACGTGCTCAGGCCCACAGCTGTATCAGGACGTGGGCAGTGTGCTGTGTGGATTTAGATCTTAGAACACTTTAGCAATAAAAAGATGATAAAACCTCAACTTCAATAAGTTATCCTGACACTTGATAAAAAATATTTGGTATTTTGTGGTCATGTAGATCTTTTGTATGAACATTGTAAAAATTTAAATCAGCAATAGTAACACTTTAGATTTTTACAAAATGACAAAACTTGCTCTCAGCCACCTGACGTAAGGAGCGATGGCCAGACCTAAGGGAAGCTGGGAAATGGGAAGGCGATTGCGGAAGTCCACCTGTGGCCCTCGGCGAGCGTGGGACACCCGCAGCCAGGGGCAGACCCACTGGAGGGCCTCTGCGTGGTTTCCTCGATTTGAAGCTGTCACACACCGAAAACCCCGCGTGCAGCTGGCGCAGAGGCTAGCCGACGTGTGGCACTGGTTTGAGCGACAGACGAGGTCAGGGCCGCACACAGGCAGATCCCCCAGCCTGGGGACGGCGCCCTCAGCTGGGCGGGGCGCAGCACGGCTCCCACGGCTTTTCAGAAGCAGTGCACGCAGGAGACCCTTGTCTTGCCTCTGTCCTGTGCAGTGACCTCTGGCGGGACTTGTGGGCATCTACGGTTACTGTGCCGCTCGCTCCCTGTTTAAAGTCTCGTGAACGTGAGCTATCAAGGGTCCAGCGTTAGTTTTTGCTACTTTTGGCCCATAGGGTTTGGGCTCTTTCTGTTCTCCTTTTTCCTGTTCTGTACAAGTTGTCATTAGACGCCGTGCCGTAGGTCTTACCCAAAGTTCCATGCGGTGTTGGGAAAGGCAACCTTTGATTTCACCATATGGGAGGAGGTTAGAGATGTGAAAGAAATTGTGAAGCCACAGTAGTCTAAGGTCGTGATCCCAATTAAATCTTCAGTTTTCTAAGTCTTCTTACAAGCTGGTCTTTCAGATAGAAAAATGAACCCCGTGCTGAGATCGCCCCAAGTCTGTGCTTGAGACGAGCGCTCTGCCCGCAGTCTGGGTGCCCGCGTCCACAGCAGCGGGGGGACAGAGCCGGAAGAAGGAGCATTCGCGTGAAATACCAATTGACTTTGTGCAGATCAGAAATGCTATGTACAATTTTCCTTTTATTCTTTCACCTGGGGAAAAAAATCCCAAACTACTTTAGTAGTTACTGTTTTGTTCTTCGATGGGAAAAGGGAAACAAAACGAGATTCAGTTCCTGACTGTTCCCTGAAGAGATCTATGCATCTTAGAGGTAAGACCAGTGCGGCACGTGGCATCTCGGCCTGGGCCTCTTGGTAGCCGTCACTGCTTCTGAACAGAGACGTTTCCCTCAGAACGCGCGTGCGTGGTGAGCGCAGCCGGGTTGATTCCGTGGCACCTGCTATCTTGGCATTGTAAACTCACCATCCTAGGACTTGAACCTTTATTCTACACTTTTGAAGATTTTTTTAAGAATAGTGCTGTTAATCAGTAAAAAAAAAAAATATTTTTGATCTAAATATAGACTGCATAACATGTTAGATTTAAACAGTTACCAGTGTTCCGTATTCACATTTTTGTCTAGGCAGGAAATAGAAGATTTCAAGTAAAATTTTGAACCAAAAACATTTATACCGCAGTTCTGGGTTTTCTATTACTTTTTATACTGTACCTTAAAAAGCAGTAGGCTGAAAGAGTTTATTTTGGTGGTCAAAAAAATAAAATATGCTTCTACTCGTGTAAACTATTTTAAATGTTGCGAAGTAAAATAATAAGAGACACATTCGTTGTTTCATTCAGTTAGAGAGTGCTCATCTCGCCTGTGGGCAGGCGTTGGCCTCTCCTTACCGGAGCTCCGTGGCTGGGGAAGACACTCTGGGGATGTTTTTCCTGACTGTAATTAATGTCTGGATGTGTAGAAAACGCACTGTTCCTTGTAAGTATCGAGGATGCCTGCTTTTTTATGCCGTTGTGGAAAGAATGTAAAATGTTTTAATATATTCTTTGTTAATCTAAGAATCTTATTGAGTCATTTTCTTTATGTGGGGGAGGGGGGATCACAGGAAACGTGCTTTTATCAGTCGAGTAAGCAATGGAGATAACAAACAGCATGGCTGGCCCTAGGCTGTCCTGGTTCAGGCTGGGTCGCCCAGTGTTCACCTTTAAACTGGTTGGCGTTGGCCTGCATTTGTCACTTTGCCAGAACCGTTCAGTGACTTGTTTGCATTTCTGGAGAGGTGAGCTGAATCCTGGGGGTTCGGGGTGGATCGTTTGTTTTTCCCCTTCTCTGTGAAAATTGGTCCTCAGCGCCCTCCAGAGCCACACGTGGCCCCACTGGTGCTAAGGAGAGCAGCGGCTGCGCGCGAGACCGAGGGCCTGGTCAGGGAGGGGCAGACAAGCAGCAGAACCAAAGTTGGCCTTTGTTGCATGTGTGTGTGTGTGTGTGCGCACGCGCCATAACCTGGAACTTTTTACGAAGTAAAATTACCCAAATTTTCTTAGTACGACAACTACTCACCATTCCTAACACTTCATTTTAAATTGTCTGGTCAGCCATCACTGGAATATTACAAATCCGCCCATCAGGTCCGATGTCTCTGAGGTCAGAAGGCAGTGCTGGCGTGATTGACGCTAGAAGTGTTCTTTAACACTGGCTACTGAACTTGAGTTTTTGGAGCAGGTTTTTCCCTCCCCTGTGGCTTCCGCACTTTAAGACACTTGGGTGTTTGTGCAATTCCCAGGCGCCCCCACCAGTCCGGGTGTGCCCCGGCCCCGCCCCGCCACAACGGGGAGAATCCGAGTCTGGATTCTGGGGGAGGGAGAAAAATGCGGTAACGGCAGGGTGTTGCAGTTCCTTTCAGAAGCAGTCATTTGGGAACCAAAGTGTTTTACTGTAACAGTTGAACTCAGGGCTCCGGGTTCTGTGCTACCCAGACTCCCCACAGAGCCCTCCGTGGTTAATACTAACTGTCATTTCTTACTGACCTTAATCCAAGACTTTGCAGTTTTCCACCGAATACGTATTTGCTGTTACAAATGAGTGGTTTTATAACTTTTGTCATCCTATGCCTTAGCAGAGCGAGCCGTTCAATGTTACTTAGGGATCAGCTTTTGTGGACTCGCTGGCTCGTAGTGAAGTGGGATTTCTATCTGATGTTAATCCATTGCTTACTTGTACCCAATTCTGTTTTCCGTTTACTTTGCTTAAACCTTAACTGAGATGATTGGAGTCAATAAATTTGTACTGTATTTTGCCTCGAGTCGTGGTCTCGTTGATGGCTCTGCACCTGGGTGGTGGGGTCAGCAGCGCCCCTCCTCCATCCTCCTCTGAGCAGCCACTGGGAGACAGGCAGGGTCCACGCTGCCTCCCGAATCGAGTTTGTACGGAGCCTTCAGTTACTTGGATACCGCAAGTACAGGGCCCTTCAAAAGTTCGTGCGAAGTGGAATTAAAAGATAAGCTTATTTTGGTGCAAAAACTGTGAAATCCATCAACTTTTTAAAGAGCCCTGTATGTGGTCATTAAAGCCACGTGAGTAGCCACCTTGGCTTACGTGCCTTCCATTATGTTCAACCGAATGGGGGGGGCGGGAGAGGCTTTTTTTTTTCTTTTAAGAGAGATCTTCCGGTTCACTCACCAAATGGCCACAAAGGCTGGGGCCAGGAGCTGGGACTTGGGCCATGTCTCACTGCTTTCCCAGGTGGGCAGCTGGGAGCTGGATTGGAAGCAGATGGAAGATTCCCTCCCTCTCTCTCTCTCTCTCTCTCTCTCTCTCTCTCAATTTTTTTTTTAAAGATTTATTTATTTGAAAGGCAGAGTCATCTCCCACCCACTGGTTCACTCCTCAAACGGCTGCAACCGCCAGGGTTGGGCCAGGCCGAAGCCAGGAGCTTCGTCCCGGTCTCCACGTCGGTGTGGGGGCACCCTCTGCTGCTTTCCTGGGCCTTTGGCTCCAGGAAGTGAGCAGCTGGGACTCCCGTGTGGGCTGCCAACACTGCTGGTGGTGGTGTAGCCTGCTGTGCCACAGCGCCAGCCCCGGTCAGCCGGTCACTGTAGTAGCTGACCCGGCCACCTCGGGGGGGGGGTTACTCTGCGTCAGGGGCCCCCACTGGTGTGGCAGCTGCTGGTGGCAGCCTTGCTGGCCACGTCCCCAGGTGGTGTTGGGCCTCTCCATGGCAAGAAGGAGCAGGTGCCTCTCCTTATGAAGCCACCAGGACTGATCCTGGGCCCCACGCTGGCAACCTAACCCAGTGTCACTTCCCGCCGGCTGCAGCTTCAAACCCTAACGCCCCAATGTGACGATGAACTCCACCCTTTTAACAACCCCCGACACAAGGCTGGGGACCAGACCCTCAGTACACGGCTGCCCCCTTCCCCGTCCCGCTCTCGACTCGGTCAGCCTAGAAATTCTTTGACGCTCATGGCCTTGAGAATTTAGGAGGTAGTTCAGCAGTCTTTCGATGGTGTGTCCCGCATTGGGGTGCGTAGGGTGCCTCCTGGTGCCTGGACTGAAGCTGTGCAGTTGGGGGCCAGACTGCTACAGACCGGTGGGGTGGCACTCGGCGCCGGGGGGGGCCTGGGACGGACGATGGCCTGAATCGTTTGCCTAGGGTGACTTCCAGGTTTTGCTGCTGTGCTGTGCCCCCGTTATGGCTGATGGACATTCGGGGAGGAGACACAGTGTAAAATCTTCCTCATCGCTCACTTACCCGCTGATTTCTGCCTTCTCAGGTGTTTCTGGCCTGAATTACTTTTGTCGCTGTTAAATGGAGATTTTCTGAGGCCGCACCCCTCCTGTGACGGCGAGGCCACGCTCTGCTAGTCCCGTGCACCTGAGCACTTGCTTGTGCGCTGTGGACTCCTGGGTTCCTATTCTGTTCTTGGGGTTAGAATCAGTTGCCATCTTTTTTTTTTTTTAATGTTGATGCTAATTATCTTACATTTAGCAATGGGAGCTCCAAACTGGCTGCTCTGATGTTGGCAAGTCCTCTTCATTCTTGGAGTATTTTTCGTACTCTGTGGCCCTCTTAACACCTGTCAGGCTGCTCACCCCTTCCCTGCCAGGGCGTCTGCCCCTGGTGGAGCAGGTACGGGAAGGCAGGATGTGGTGCCCGGTGTGCTCTGGCCTCGGCACTGGAGGGGAGAAGGCAGACGCGTGTGCAGCTGGACTCGGCTCTGAGTCCTCTCGGCACACGTGGAACCCTCCTGTCCAGCGCAGCACCACAGGGCTCGCTCCCCGGCGCGGCTTACGCCCTGTGTCCTCTCTCTCGGGGGGACCAGGCTCCCGTTCCCCAAGTCTCGCCGAGTTTCCTGACCCCGCAGCCCCTTGGCACTGTCTCCCACGCGCAGGCTGACTGCGCACCGCTCAGGGCCCTAACTGGTGGCTGGTGCTTCTTTCTGAGAGTCAGAGACACAGGGAGCTCCTGTCTTCTGGTTTGCTCCCCAGATACCCTAAGTGTCCCTTGCACAGGTCTGAAGCTGGGGCCAGATGCTCCATCCAGATCTCCCGCGTGGCTGGCAGGGACTCACTACTTGAGCCGTCGCTTGGACTGGGGCCTGGACTCAAGCACCGTGGTATGGGATGCAGGCCTCCCAGCGCCAGGTCAGATGCCCACTCCCACCGAATGGCTTTTTGGCCAAAGGAGCAAGGGAAGGAAGAGGGGACACAGGACCTAACCGTTTATTTGTCTCTTGCTCTTTTTACTTCTATCAGTTTTGGCTTCATGAACTTTAGCGCCATGAGACAGGGCGTCCACTGGGGCTGGGGGGGGGGGGGGGGCGGGGCGGGGCTGTGGGTCCCTCAGACATAGGTGGAATGTCCTTTATAACAGGCGCTGGAAAGCCTGTCTCCAGGCCAGCCGGCGTCTCCCCCACTAACAGCTTCTTGTGCTGCACCTGTGACATTGCTTTTTTTTTTTTTAAAAGATTTATTTGCTTATCTGAAAGGTAGATTTACAGAGATGGAGGGAGTTCTCCATGCGCTGGTTCACTCCCCAGTTGGCCACAACAGTTGAAGCTGGGCAGATCCGAAGCCAGGAGCCAGGAACTTCTTCCGGGTCTCCACGTGGGTGCAGGGGCCCAAGCATTTGGGCCACCCTCCACTGCTTTCCCAGGTGCATTAGCAGAGGGCTGGATCAGAAGAGGAACAGCTGGGACTCGAACCGGCGCCCACATGGGATGCCGGCAATGCAGGCGACGGCTTCACCTGCTAAGCCACAGCGCCGGCCCCTCTATCAGGTTTTGCTTTTAACCTGCAGAGTAGGCTCAGAGCAGCGTTCAATCAAGGTCTGATTTGGCTCCGCCATGGGGCAAACACTCCCCGCTACACAGGCTCCTGAGTGGTTCTGAACTGAGTGCCCATTCAGGGTTTGTTCTCTCTCCTCCTTTCGGGTTTCTGTTCTGGTTTTGTTTTGTTTTTGTTTGGACAGGCAGAGTTAGACAGTGAGAGAGAGAGAGAAAGGTCTTCCTTTGCCGTTGGTTCACCCCCCAAATGGCCGCTGTGGCCGGCGCACTGCGCTGATACGAAGCCAGGAGCCAGGTGCTTCTGGTCTCCCATGGGGTGCAGGGCCCAAGCACTTGGGCCATCCTCCACTGCACTCCCTGGCCACAGCAGAGAGCTGGACTGGAAGAGGGGCAACCGGGACAGAATCCGGCGCCCCGACCAGGACTAGAACCCAGTGTGCCAGCGCCACAGGCAGAGGATTAGCCTAGTGAGCCACGACGCTGGCCAGGTTTCTGTTTTTTCTTAGCCTGCGGAAGTGTTCTCGCGTGCCGAGAAGGTCAGGGGCCTGTGTCCGTTGCTTTTTACCACAAGGAAATGCCCCAGACAGCTACTTGCAAAGGAAAGGAGTTGATTTTGGCTCCCGGCTCTGGTGGCCACACTCAGGAGGAGCCTGGGGCGAGGCCTCGCTCCCCGGCACAAGGAAGAGCCCTGGGCTCGGCACTGTCTGCTGGGACAGAGGTGCTAAGTGGCTAGGACGGGAGACACAGCACGCCCATACTTCAAAAGCTCGTGCAAAAATGAACTGGGGGCCGGCACTGGGGCTCACGGATTAAGCCTCCACCTACGACGTCAGTGTCTCATAGGAACGCAGTTCAAGTCCCGGCTGCTCCACTTCTGATCCAGCTCCCTGCTAATCTGCTGGGAAGGGTCACGAAGACAACGCAAGTGCCTGGGCCCTGGTGTCCACATGGGGGCACGAATGGACACCCAGGCTGCTGGCGTTGGCCTCACTGGACTCTGCCATGGTGGCATTTCGGCAGTGAACCAGCAGATGAGACCCCTGTCTCCACCCCCCCCCCCATCTCTGTAACTCTGCCTTTCAAATGAATAACCTTTTAAAAAGGTAAGTTAAATTTGGTGCAAAAATGAAGAAATTCACTCACACCTTCTCTTTGTAACTCTTTCAGATAAATAAGTAAAACTTAAAAAAGTTTTGGATTTTACATTAGCCAAAAACTTTATTAAATTATTGTTTGGGCAAATTATTGACAAATACAAAGCCAGTCCTTCAGATAAAATGCAGGAATAATCTCCCCCAAGCTTGTAAAGTGTTTATTGTTAATCAGATTTAGGGAGTTTCATTATATACTTGTTCATGCCCGTTAACTGAAAATGCACATTGTGAAAAATTATGCAGAGATTTCAAAATTTTTTGCACCAAAAATAAACATACATTTTATTAACAAATGTGTGCTTAACTTTTAGTTCCATTTTCCATAAACTTTTTAAACTCCCCTTGAATAGAGGAATTCTGTTTTGAAGGATGACTTGGGCACCCTAGGGAGGGCTCATAGGGTGCAGGGGTGCCCAGGGGAGGGCTCACCGGGTGCAGGGGTGCCTGAGCAGGGCTCTCAGGGTGTAGGGGTGCCCAGGCGAGGGCTCACAGGGTACAGGGGTGCCAGAGCAGGGCTAACCGGGTACAGGGGAACCTGAGCAGGACTCACAGGGTACAGGGGTGACCCAGGGGAGGGCTCACAGGGTGCAGGGGTGCCCAGGGAGGGCTCACAGGGTGCAGGGGTGCCCCAGGGGAGGACGCACAGGGTGCAGGGGTGCCCTGGGGAGGGCTCACCGGGTGCAGGGGTGCCTGAGCAGGGCTCTCAGGGTGTAGGGGTGCCCAGGGGAGGGCTCACAGGGTGCAGGGGTGCCCCAGGGGAGGACTCACAGGGTGCAGGGGTGCCCTGGGGAGGGCTCACCGGGTGCAGGGGTGCCTGAGCAGGGCTCTCAGGGTGTAGGGGTGCCCAGGGGAGGGCTCACAGGGTGCAGGGGTGCCCCAGGGGAGGGCTCACAGGGTGCAGGGGTGCCCCAGGGGAGGACTCACAGGGTGCAGGGGTGCCCTGGGGAGGGCTCACCGGGTGCAGGGGTGCCTGAGCAGGGCTCTCAGGGTGTAGGGGTGCCCAGGGGAGGGCTCACAGGGTGCAGGGGTGCCCCAGGGGAGGGCTCACAGGGTGCAGGGGTGCCCCAGGGGAGGGCTCACCGGGTGCAGGGGTGCCTGAGCAGGGCTCTCAGGGTGTAGGGGTGCCCAGGGGAGGGCTCACAGGGTGCAGGGGTGCCCCAGGGGAGGGCTCACAGGGTGCAGGGGTGCCCCAGGAGAGGGCTCACCGGGTGCAGGGGTGCCCCAGGAGAGGGCTCACCGGGTGCAGGGGTGCCCCAGGAGAGGGCTCACTGGGTGCAGGGGTGCCCCAGGAGAGGGCTCACCGGGTGCAGGGGTGTGGTGAGAAATGAACACAGTGATTTAGGAGCACTGCGCAGGAATACTGGGTGCCCTGGAGGGTGATGTGGGTGCTTTGAAGAATGAACAGGATCACTGGGAGCCTGGAAAGGGATTCCCAGGGTGACGGGGTGCCCTCGGGGGGGATGGGCAGGGTGATGGGTGCCGAGAGGAGGATGCACAGGGTGACATGAGCCGGGAAAGGGTGCACAGGGTGACTCGGACACCCCGAGAAGAAACAACAGCTTGCCCTCTGTGTCCTGACACAGCTGGTGCCGTGCGGAGGATGGACCAGCTCACTTGGGTGCTCAGAGGAGGTACGAACAGCGTGACTGGACGGTCCAGAGGACGGACGGGCAGGACGACCTGGGCGACTCCAGAAGGGTGAAAAGAATGACTTAGGAGCCGTGAAGACAGAGGAACAAGAGGACCTGGGCGCCCAGGGGTGAGCAGCAGGGGTGAGGAGGGGAGTGCACACAGTGACCTGGCGCCCAGGGGCTGAGCAGCAGGGGTGAGGAGGGGAGTGCACACAGTGACCTGGTGCCCAGGGGCTGAGCAGCAGGGGTGAGGAGGGGAGTGCACACAGTGACCTGGCGCCCAGGGGTGAGCAGCAGGGGTGAGGAGGGGAGTGCACACAGTGACCTGGTGCCCAGGGGTGAGCAGCAGGGGTGAGGAGGGGAGTGCACACAGTGACCTGGCGCCCAGGGGCTGAGCAGCAGGGGTGAGGAGGGGAGTGCACACAGTGACCTGGCGCCCAGGGCTGAGCAGCAGGGGTGAGGAGGGGAGTGCACACAGTGACCTGGTGCCCAGGGGCTGAGCAGCAGGGGTGAGGAGGGGAGTGCACACAGTGACCTGGCGCCCAGGGGCTGAGCAGCAGGGGTGAGGAGGGGAGTGCACACAGTGACCTGGCGCCCAGGGGCTGAGCAGCAGGGGCGAGGAGGGGAGTGCACACAGTGACCTGGCGCCCAGGGGCTGAGCAGCAGGGGCGAGGAGGGGAGTGCACACAGTGACCTGGCGCCCAGGGGCTGAGCAGCAGGGGTGAGGAGGGGAGTGCACACAGTGACCTGGTGCCCAGGGGCTGAGCAGCAGGGGTGAGGAGGGGAGTGCACACCAGCCAGGAGCAGGGAGACTGTGCAGGGAGCCATGTTGCAGCCCGTCTTGGGCCAGATGCTTCGAGGATGTTGGGCAAGGGGTGAGGAATTATCAGCCAAGGCAACACAGAACTTTAAATTCCCCACAGCTCCTGCCATCCCGGAGAACACAGAGGCCCCCGGAAGTGGCCATTTGTGATTCCTGGGCCACAGGACACGAGGATAAGAAAGGACCAGCTGCCAGCAGGAGTGAGTGCCGTTTCCAAGAGGTGTGGGGGCACCAGGGGGCCAGGAGGAAGGACTGCGGCTCTCAAACCTTGATCTACATTAAGCCACCGCAAGTGCCAGGTCCATCAGAGCCCGACCTGGAAGCAACCCAGATCCTGTGAACAGCAGCCTGGATACACAGCAGGTGCTCCCACTGTGGACTTCAGTGCACCAGGGAGGATGAATGAGCCATGGCCACACACAACACCACACCTGAATCCCACAAACCAAAGACGGACACGCACACGGGAGACAGCTTCCTGTATGATTCCATTTGACAAAGAACCAACACAGGCAGCAGCCCTCTGGTGTTAGAAGTGGGTGTCTCGCAGGTGCCATGGCTCAATAGACTAATCTTCCGCCTGCGGCGCCGGCACACTGGGTTCTAGTCCCGGTCAGGGCGCCGGATTCTATCCCGGTTGCCCCTCTTCCAGGCCAGCTCTCTGCTGTGGCCTGGGAATCTAGTGGAGGATGGCCCAAGTCCTTGGGCCCTGCACCTGCAAGGGAGACCAGGAAGAAGCACCTGGCTCCTGGCTTCAGATCAGCGCAGCGCGCCGGCTGCAGCAGCCATTGGAGGGTGAACTAACGGTAAAGGAAGACCTTTTTCTCTGTCTCTCTCTCTCTCTCTCTCACTGTCCACTCTGCCTATAAAAAAAAAAAAAAAAAAAAGAAGTGGGTGTCTCAGCAGACTCATAGAATAACAATCACTTTAAACAGCACTCTGACCTCAGAATCAGCCCTTAAGGCATTCGGATTTGGCTGAAAAGCCCACGAGAGCATTTCAGGCATGGAAAGCCAAGACACTGTGACAAAAAAATGAGCTACATGAAGGATCTCTGTGAGTAAGATCCCAGTGGAAAGAAGGGGCCATCAAAGAAGGAGGTACCTTTCTCTGAAGGGAGGAGAGAACTTCCACTTTGACTATGACTTGTCTAAATAAGATCAGAGTTTGTGAACTCAAGAGGCTTCCATAGCCTTGGCAACTCATGACAAGAGCCTGGGGTGATCACTGACGTCATAAATAAGAGTGCCAATTGTTAAATCAACAACAGGAGTCTCTGTGCACTTACTCGCCATGCGGGACTGTTCTCCCACCTGTATTGTATTATGAGAGCTAATGGTAAAACTAGTTCTCAGTGTGTGTGTATGTGTGTGTGCAAACTGTTGAAACCTTCACTTAGTGTAGAGCTGGTCTGTGTATAAAGTTAATTGAGGGGCCAGCGCCGTGGTGCACTAGGTTAATCCTCCACCTGCAGCACCAGCATCCCATATGGGTGCTGGTTCTAGTCCCAGTTGCTCCTCTTCCAGTCCGGCTCTCTGCTGTGGCCTAGGAAGACAGTGGAGGATGGCCCAAGTGCTTGGGTCCCTGCACCCTCACAGGAAACCAGGAAGAAGCACCTGGCTCCTGGCTTCGGATCCGTGCAGCTCCAGCCATTGCAGCCATTTGGGGAGTGAGCCAACGGAAGGAAGACCTCTCTCTCTCTCTGTAACTCCACCTGTCAAATTAATAAATAAAAAATCTTTTTTTAAAAAAATAAAGTTAATTGGCCGGCGCCGCGGCTCAGTGAGCTAATCCTCTGCCTGTGGTGCCAGCACACCGGGTTCTAGTCCCGGTCAGGGCGCCGGATTCTGTCCCGGTTGCTCCTCTTCCAGTCCAGCTCTCTCCTGTGGCCCAGGAAGGCAGTAGAGGATGGCCCAAGTCCTTGGGCCCTGCACCTGCATGGGAGACCAGGAGAAGCACCTGGCTCCTGCCTTTGGATTGGCGTGGTGCGCCAGCCGCAGCGGCCATTGGGGGGTGAACTAACAGAAAGGAAGGACCTTTCTCTCTGTCTCTCTCTCTCTCACTGTCCACTCTGCCTGTCAAAAACAATAATAAAGTTAACTGAAAATTAATCTTAATGGAGAATGGGACTGGGAATGGGAGAGGGAGGAGGAGGCGAGGTGGGAGTGGGGCTGGGAGAACGGGTATGGTAGGAATAACTATATTCCTAAAGTTGTACTTATGAAATTTGTACTCATTAAATAAGATTTCTTTGGGGGTGGGGGAGAAGTGAGTGTCTGCAGTGCCAGCATCCCATGTGGGCGCTGGTTCGAGTCCCGGCTGCTCCACTTCCGATCCGGCTCCCTGCTAATGCACCTGGGAAAGCAGCATAATTTGGCCCAAGTGCTTGGGTTCCCTGCACCCACGTGGGAGACCAGATGGAGTTCCTGGCTCCTGGCTTTGGCCTGGCTCAGCCTTGCCCATTGCAGCCATTTGGGGGAGTGAGCCAGTGGGTAGATCTCCCCACCCCTGTAACTCTGTGTTTTAAATAAACAAATATTTTAAAAACAAAAACAAAAAAGTGGGGGCAGGCGTTCGGTGCAGGGGTTCGCGCTGCTTGTGACACCTGCACCCACACCGCGCCCGGTTTGAGCCCCAGCTCTGCTCTCCATCCCAGCTCCCTGGGAGGCAGCAGGCGATGGCTCAAGTGCCAGGGTCTCTGCCTCCCACCTGTGCGACTTGGATCCAGTTCCTGGCTGCAGCGCTTAGGAGAGTGGACCAGCCCCCGGGTCTCTGCCTTTCAAATAAAGAAAAAGCAGTGAGTATCCGGCTATCTGTGGCCGGGACCCAGCAGTCCCAATGTGGGAGGGGGGTGCCCAGGGGTTCCTGACCTGGTCACGCGGCAGTGGCCCCTGGCGCCCACCCACTGGGAGCCCCCTGGGTCCCTGGGGGCCCAGGGCTCTATTTCCGGCCGGCTCCCAGGCCAGGCCCACACCGGGCGCCCGCCCTTCACCGCCCCAGTCCCCAGGAGCCCGGGAACCCGCATTCTCCAGGCAGCCGCGGGGTCTGCGGGATTCCCTGTCTTCTTCCCACGAGGGAGGCGGCCTTGGGGAGGGCCGAAGCCACTTCAAAGCCCAGGTAGACGGAGAAGGGCCTGCGGGTAGCAGCGTGCGCCCCAGGGAAGCCGGTGGAGACCCCGCGCCCCTCGGGGCCGGCCCAGGAGCCGGGGGCCGCCGGCGACACCGCTGCCGTCGAGGGTCGCGGCCCGTCCGCGTGTGCCACGGGAGCCCGCGCGGCACCGGCGGGAGAGCCGGTTCTCAGGCGCCCCGGCCCCCGAGATCCCCCGAGCGACGGGCCCTGGCCTGGTCCTGCCCAGCTTTGCGGGGCTCTGGGCCCCAGCACGGGAAGAAGGCGGCGCCAGCTCTGGGGGCCCCGCCCGAGACCCTCGAGCGGGAGGTGCAGGCGGCGGGGCAGCGGCAATGCCCCGGTCTTCCACAAGGTGGCGTCTGGGAAGCTCCGAGCTCGTGGGCGGCGGGGCTGGGGGCTTCCCGGGAGGGACACCGCCCCCCGCGCCCGCACCCCCCACCGCAGACCCTCGGGGGCGCTGGTGCCGACCCCAGCCCAGCCCCCAGCGTCGCTGCTCAGGGCCCCGGCCGCACCCAGGGGTCTGTGGGGCAGGCCTGAGACCGGCATTTCTGTCTTAAGGTTTATTAATTAATTTATTTGAAGGAAATGGTGAGAGAGACAGAGACACCTTCCATCGGCTGGTTCACTCCCCAAATGTCCTGTACCCGGCCAGGCTGAACCAGGAGCCAGGAGCTTCCTCCGGGTCTCCCACGTGGGTGCAGGGGCCCGAGGATTTGGGCCATCTTCGACTGCTTTCCCAGGCGCGTTAGCAGGGAGCAGGATCGGAATGGAGCTCAGATATGGGATGCTGGCATGGAGGGGCCGCTGAGCCCCCCGCCCCAGCCCTTGCTTCTGACAAGCCCCCCGGGTGACGTGGAAGCTGTTGGCCCCAGGTCTTGCTCAGGGAAGCTAGCCCCCCTCCCCCCAGGCGCCTCTCCCTTGCCTCATCTCTGGGGAAAACCAAGGCCCCGCCCTCATTTCAAAACTCACCTCCACCCGGCCCAGCCAGCAGGTGAACACTCATCCCGCTCTGGCTCCTCTCGTTTCCTGGCCTTTGAAGGTGCTGCTCCCAGGGTCTAGAATGTTCCGCCCCCACCCCCACTTCCTCTGCAACCTCCTTTGTTTCTCCTCCCACTCAGGATCCCGTTCAGCCTTCCCCTGCCCTGCCCCTGCCGAGTGGGGCTCTCGGGTCTGTACCCCAGGAAACGCTCCCTGTTGCGCTCACCGGCTGTCTCCTGGCTGCGTGGGCGCCTTTCTCTGAATCACCGGGCTGTGGGCGCCCTGGGGCCAGCCGTGGCCACTTTCCCCAAGTAACCGGAGTGTGTTCCCGTGGCTTTTGTGCTCACAGGTGGGGACTGGGGCGTCACTAAGCTACGGACAACAGGGCGCCCTCCTGCTGGGGCCCAGGGAAAGCGAGAAGGCAGTGTTTGTCACTTGTCCTGCGTCTGCTGTCACCGTTCGTCAGGGCCTGAGTGTGTCCTGGATGGGGGTTCAGTGCGTGCAAGAGAAGCCCGGAGCCACTGGGGCAGAACACGGCCGCCTGTGCACCTGTGCTCAGGCCGCAGGTGCGAGGAGGGGACCCCAGGCGGGGCCACGAGCACCTGGCACCAGGCAGGGATCGAAGCTGTCCTTGGGTACCCAACAAGCATGTCAGGCCTATGCCATCCGACCAGCTCACAAGCATGTCAGGCCTATGCCATCCGACCAGCTCACAAGCATGTCAGGCCTATGCCATCCGACCAGCTCACAAGCATGTTAGGCCTATGCCATCTGACCAGCTCGCTTTTCCGTGCTGGGCTACAGATGTGGCGACGGCCTGCATCGGTGAGGGGACAGATCGACGCTTGGGGGACGGGGCCGCCACCCCCAGGTGCGGTGCACCGCGCTTCTCCTGTGCTTATCCGCCGTCCGGTCCTCTGGGAGACTCTTGGAGAGAGGTCCCACCATTGACCCCACTTCACAGCTGAGGCCCCAGAGGTAAGATGACTTGCCTAAAATCGCAGCAGGCAGAATTCGAACCCAGGCCGTCGGACCTGCAGCTGGCAGTCTTACGCAGTGTTGGGTAGGAAGTTAGATGTCAGCGGTGGGGGGGGGGACCCGGCTTCTGCAGGAGCTCCCCTTGGATGCAGCCCGGGATTTCACACGGCAAAGTCTTGCCCAGACCCCATCCCCTTCCAGGTGGTCTCAGCCTCCCCCCAGGGAAGCTCCCAGGACAGGCCTCTCTCCCCAGCACCACAGGGGTCACCTGGCCTGATAACAGCAATAAAGCCTTCACAGCCTTCCCCCAAGGCAGGGCCCTAGGGGAGGCTCCTCTGCCTGGGGCTCCAGGTGGGCTCCCCCGTCTGACGGCACTGAGGGGTGACACCTGGGAGGAATTCCACCTGCTTCCCACGCAGCAGGAGGGGAAGGAGACGTGGCGGGGAGACCTGGCCCCCTTTCCCGTATAAGCCCCAGTATGAACACAGACTGCGCTCGGCTCTCCGCTCTCCGCTGAGCCGCCCACCTGGCCTGCCGGGGGCATTCTCTCAGCTACACCACGTGACCTTGCCGTCCCCAGTGTGAGGACCGGGCACCCCCTCTCGGATTCTGTCCCCGCTGCGTGGCGGATGCCCTGCGCCATTAAGCCTTGCTACCCTGCTGCCGCTGTTCACCGCTCACGTCTGAATTTTCTCTGTGTGAGGACAAGAACCTGCCCACCCGCCTCCGCTGACAGCGCTTCCTAGAAAGGATGACTTTGATCTCATTCTGGGAGAGAGGAGAAAGGTTTTCAGATGGAGAAGAAGTGGGGGCGTGAAGGAACTGCAGGGGCCAGTCAGCCTGAGGCCTGACGAGACCCCCGCCGTGCGGGCACCGAGGCTTTGCCCAGAGCCCGTGGCATCAGGTCAGTCAGGGGCGTCTGTTTTGGGACCCTGTGTCTTTAAGGTTTGCTTCCTTGTTGGAAAGGTGGAGCGACAGAGAGGCGAGCAGGACAGAGGCAGAGAGAGGCAGAAATCTATCTGCAGTTCAGACAGGAGCCTGGAGCTCCATCCTGGTCTCCCACGCGGGTGCAGCGGCCCAAGCACTTGGGCCGCGGTCCTCTGCTCCCCAGGCGCGTTAGCAGGGAGCTGGATGGGAAGCGGAGCAGCCGGGACTCCCACAGGCGCTCTGGTGTAGGACGCTGGCGGCAGAGGCAGCGGCCCCACGCGCTGCACCACACTGCTGGCCCCGCTGTGTGACTCTGCCCATGACCCCCAGGTCATCATGGTCCTCACTGAGGAGCCCCCCATGCGACAGTCGGCGTTGGGGGCAGTGTTTCCTGAGTCTGCGGTGTTGGTAGCCAGGATGCCCTCAGTTCCCTGGGTGACCCAGTGCACGGTGGCCAGCAGGTGGAGCTGGCCCAGGGGAGGGGTAGGGCTGGTGCACACAGAGCATCCGGCCACTCGCTGGGTGCCCTCCCGAGGCCACAGTGGGACCGGAGCACAGCGCTGGTGACAACAGAGCCTCCCTTTGATCATTCCATCAAATCTGCATAACTTGTTGGGCCACTTACAGACAACCATCACCACCACCATCAATATCACATCACCATCACCACCACCATCAATGTCAACATCACCATCACCACCACCATCAATGTCAACATCACCATCACCACCACCATCAATGTCAACATCACCATCACCACCACCATCAATGTCAACATCACCATCACCACCACCATCAATGTCAACATCACCATCACCACCACCATCAATGTCACATCACCATCACCACCACCATCAATATCACATCACCATCACCACCACCATCAATGTCACATCACCATCACCACCACCATCAATATCACATCACCATCACCACCACCATCAATGTCAACATCATCACCACCACCACCATCAATGTCACATCACCATCACCACCACCATCAATATCACATCACCATCACCACCACCATCAATATCACATCACCATCACCACCACCATCAATGTCAACATCACCATCACCACCACCATCAATATCACATCACCATCACCACCACCATCAATGTCAACATCACCATCACCACCACCATCAATGTCAACATCACCATCACCACCACCATCAATGTCAACATCACCATCACCACCACCATCAATGTCACATCACCATCACCACCACCATCAATATCACATCACCATCACCACCACCATCAATGTCAACATCACCATCGGCATTTTCTCCCCAGCATGGTGGATTACTGTGTCTCAACAAGTGGCCGTGCACCACCAGCTCGGCCCTCCGGAGCCTCCCCGGGCACACGTGGCCTGGCCTGGACACTGTCTCTCACCGCAGAGCCACCTTGATAAAGCACGTCCGGGGGCCTTATAGGACCGCTTGGGCTGAAGGGTGGACGGTCCCCCAAGCCCCGTCTGCAGGGGACTGATGTCTTAGAGGGACGGCCCTGGGCGTGGGCACCGCTGCCTCACGCGCGCTCTTCTCTGCAGAGGCGTAGTCTCGGCTAACCGGGGTGGTTTGTAAGCTCCCGCAGACACACCTGCTCCCACCTCTGCCGAGTTAGGAAACACGGGAGGCGGGCGCTGGGCGTGGCAGATGGCCTGGATTCCACACTCCACTCCAGCTGCCTGCCAGTCGGCGCCCAGGAGGCAGCAGGCGATGGCTCGGGGACTTCGGGCCCTGCCCTGCACGTGGGAGAGCAGACGGAGTTCCAGGCTCCCGGCGCTAGCCGGGCCTGGTCCTGGCTCTTGTGGGCATTTGACCAGTGCTCCAGTAGATGGAAGATCTCTTTCTCTCTGCCTCTATTATAAAAGAAATAATAATTAAAGAGAAAAACAGGAACATGGGAGCTTGACAAGTCCCGAAGTCTTTGTGCTGGGAAATCCTCACTTGCCACACTAACGATTGCTTCGCTCACTTTATTACAGCCAGAGCTGGAACCAAACCCAACTGTGTCTCGTCCTGTTCCCCCCGCGGGTGTCTCTGGTCCTCCTGGCGTACTGGCCAGCCTAGGTCAGTCATCCGGGTGGGATTCTGGGTAGTCTATTCCTGCCTTGCCCAGTCTCTGCCCACCTTCTCCGGAGGTTGTCACTCCACGCATGCTCCGTGAAGCTGTTGGCCTGGGAGTCCCCAGGCTGCCAGCAAAGGAAGTCGCCTTCCAGGGGGTTCCCGCTGCTGTCTGGCTGTTCCCAGCCGACAGTCCCTGCCGCAGAAGGTGGTGTGTATGAGAGGGTGTGTATGTGAGTGTGTGTGTGCACGCATGCGTCCTCACCCCCGACGTGATGGCACGAGGAGGCGGGGCTTTGGATCCCAAGGTGCGAGCGTCCCCGGCAGCCCGTGTCCCTGAGCTCACCGTCCAGCCTCACTTCCACTGTGTGAGCTGCCCGCCGGCCCGGGGGTGCCTTGTCACGGCAGCCCGAGCACGGAGCAGCCCCTTCGGCGGGAACTTTGGCGTGGACCTGTAGCCCCCGGCAGCTCCCTTGACGTCACCCTTCGCACCTGGAACATTCTTTTCTGGTTTCCCTCCAAAGGGCTCTGTTCCGTGTGGGTGAGCTCCTGGCCTTGTGCCCCCCGCACACACCATGAGTCACTCCAGCCCCCTTTTTCCTGTGGCCCTGGGGGAGCCCTAGGGCCCCTCTGTGTCCCGGGAAGGCAGCGGTGCGTTCGCAAGCCGGCAGCTTGATTGCGTGCAGCTCTCCCAGATGGGGGAGGGGTGGTGCCCAGGTTCCGTGTCCGGCACCCTGCAGTGTAGACAGCAGCGGGGAGAAGAGCGAGGCTGCAGCCTGCACCCGTGTCCTCTTCCTGCTCCTCTGGGGCTGCAGCCAACGGGAAGAACCTGGAGGGAGAGGCCCGGGCCCTCCCCCTCCTGAGGCTTCTGGCTCCCTCTCTGTTGTCCCTTAGCCCAGGGACACGGGTGACTGGGGGAGGAGAAGCTAGGCTCACGGGCGCCGGGTGCCCTGCTGTGGGTGCCCCCCTCCCCAGGTGACTCCTTGGGGAAAGGACGCTCTGAAGGGAGGCGCCCCATGACCTCTGGTGTGCACAGGTACGCACAGCCCCCTGGGAGCAGCCCGGAACATGACGACGGCCTTGGAGTTGAGGAAAATGAGACATCGCAATAACTCCGTGTGGACGCCAGTGAAGAGCTACTCTTTGTTTTTTCCAAAAAGATTTGTTTATTTATTTGCAAGGCAGAGTTAAAGAGAGAGAGGGAGAGAGAGAGATTTCCCATCCACTGGTTCGTGCCCCAGATGGCTGCAATGGCCAGGGCTGGGCCAGGACGGAGCCAGGAGCCAGGAGCTTCAACCCCATCTCTCATGTGCGTGCAGGGGCCCACGTGCTTGAGCCAGTGGCTGCTGCTTCCCCAGGCACGTTAGCAGGGAGCTGGCTGGGAAGTGGAGCGTCCATGCGGGATGCTGGCGTCACAGGCGGTGACTTCAACCCACTTCGCCGCAGCCCCAGAGGTCCCTTCTTGTTCCACAAGGGCTCTGTGCGGACTTGCACAGGCAGCACCGCCCAGCTGGCAGGACACACCTGCATTCCAGGTCTGGCTTCCCCGCCCCCAGCCACGTGGCTCAGCCTCCCGCCTCGGTCAGACAGGAGTGGTCACTACTGCCTCCTGGGGGTCACTGGGGTCCCTGCAAGGGCCAGGCAAACGGAGCGGGAGGGACTTCTGGGGCAGCAAAATTGGTTTCTTTGTCTTGTTGGGCTACACGGGGAGCCAACAGGATAAATACGATCATTAGGAATTCGCACATTACAAAGCTCCCTAATAGTAATTACCCCTGCCTCTTAGAGACTGAATTCCCCTCGACGTGTTCCGCCGCTTCTATTCCTGCTCCCAATAAGAATTAAAAAATACGGCGCAAGGGCGGGCGTTGCGATGCGCGGCTGAGCCGCAGCACCGGTGGGCGGCACTGCATTCGGGTCTCTCTGCGTCCCAGCTGCTTTGCCTCTAGCCAGCTTCCTGCTGACGCGTGGAGGTAGGGGACCATGGCTCAAGTCCTTGGGCACCTGCTGCCCACATGGGAGACCAGGATGGAGCTCCTGGCTCCTGGCTTTGGCCTGGCCCAGCCCTGGATGCCGTGGCCATTTGGGGAGTGAACCATTGGCTGAAAGAAACCTCTTGTTCTCTCTCTCCCTCACTCTTTCTGTCTCTCCCTCTCTGTCCCTCTGCTGGTTCACTCCCCAAATGGCTGCAATGGCAGGGGCTGGACAAGGCCAAAGCCAGGAGCCAAGAGCCTCTTCCGGGTCTCCCACGTGGGTGCAGGGGCCCAAGCACTTGGGCCATCTTCTACTGCTTTGCTAGGCCACAGCAAAGAGCTGGATTGGAAGTGGAGCAGCCGGGACACGAACCAGTGCCCATATGGGATGCCGGCACTGCAGGCGGTGGCTTTACCTCCTATGCCACAGCGCTGGTCCCAAGAAATATATTTTTAAAAAGCACAAAGTAAAATTTCAGAGCAGAACACAGGCAGAGCGCTCCTGACAACACAGGAGAGAAGCCTTCCTGTGTCCGGCATGGTGACCGGGCCCGGGGCCTCTCCAGCCTGTAGGGCTCGTCTTTCTTCCAGCAGGGCGGCCTGTACGCGGAGCCGCACAGGTGCAGCCGGGAGAGGCCACAGTGGATGCCGGATGGGCCAGATCAGCGCAGCCGAAGCAGGCCAGGCAGGTTCGGAGATGCTGCGGCAGCCCCTGCGTGGGGCCCTGGGCCTCTCCCCACCCGGCCACCCCCACTGGAGCCTCTGCGTTCCCAGCCGCGCAGGCCCTGGCCTCTGTCTTCCTCACTACGCCCTCCCGCCAGGCTCACACGGCCCCGACAAATCCCTAACTGGCCAGGTGAGGGCGCCAGGCATTGCGTTTGGGGAAAGCACCATGGTGCTCCCTCGGAGACGTGTTCTTAAATGTTTTCACTCAGGAGGTCCAGTCCAGCCTTAGGTGTAAGCCATTGCTCCCAGGCGATTCCTCACCTGGCCCAAGCCACCAGCTGACCTGGGGCGGCCATCTGGGCCACATTCCTCGGCCCACCTGCTGTGCGCAGAGTCCGGTCCCAGGGTGAGATACCCGTTGCCCAGGGCAGGCTCCTGGCCGCCCACGCTGGTCCGTGGAGGCAGGCAGGCCCTGCCCCAGGGCGTGGCAGGCTTGCAGACAGGCCGTCACGTGGGTGCGATTGGAGGCTGCACCCTGTTGACTGTTGATTACCAGCGTGGGTGGTGAGTGGTGTGGAAGCCCTTTTCAGTGGGGACGCGACCACTGCAGGGCCAGGCAGGCCGTCTGATGGCAACGCTGTCTCCACGGCAGGTGCTGGGGCCGGTTTTACCGCGAGTCTCCTCCAGAGAGCTTGGGGCTTTGCATTTCCCCCTGCCTGGCCTGGGTGAACTTCCTTCCCTCTGGTGGGAAGGAGCCAGGTCTCTGAGCTCTCAGAACACCAAAGATGCACATCGGTGGGCCAGCGCTGTGGCGTAGTGGGTAAGAGCCGCTGCCGGTGGTGCTGGCATTCCCTGAGTACGGTGGTTTGGGTCCTGGCTGCTCTACTTCTGATCCAGCTCCCTGCGGTGTGCCTGGGAAAGCAGTGGAGGATGGCCCAAGTCCATGGGCCCCTGCATCCATGTGGAGACCCAGAGGAAGCTCCTGGCTCCTGGCTTCGGATTGGCCCAGCTCCAGCTGTTGCAGCCATTTGGGGAGTGAACCAGCAGGTGGAAGACCTCTCTTGTTCCAATTTTAGTATTTGTGCCATCAAATCGAGCACCTCTCTCCCCCCCTCTCTTCTTCTCTCTCTGCCTTTCAAATCAATAAATGAATCTTTTGAAAACCATGCACATCTCTGTTCATGGCTGTGAGAAACAAGGCCCCTTCATTTCCAGCTCTTAACTTTTTTGGGAGGGGGCTATAATTTGTTTGCCTTGACCCTTACAAAAGGAAATGAAAGGAGTATTGGCTTTGAGGCAGTTGCCCTCTGGGGTCCAGCCCTGGCCCAGCCACCTCCCTGCTGTGTGGTCTCGGACCCATTGCTCAGCCTCTCTGAACCCGGGTGATGCCCCTGAGAACTGAGGAGTCCCTTGGAGCACAGAGAAACTGCACACACCTGTGACTTCCGGGCACACCTGCAGGGCCTTCCCACACCGCGTGCACCTGTGGATACCACAGGTGCCGCCTCTGGCAGCAGGGCCGGCTCACGGCGCGGCCAGTTCCGTGAGTCCGTCCTGCCAGCGAGGGGCGGCCGGCGTGGGTGCATTGCGGCTGTGCTCCGAGCCGTCAGGCTGCCCAGGACGGCGCCCGTGAGCTGGGGGTCAGCAGATTCCAGGCCCTCACCGGAGATGGGGGGGGGGGGGGAGCTGTCCGTGCCAGGGCCTGGTTCTGAGCACGGATGACCTCCCGCCGGGATCATCAGTTTCAGCATCAAGCCCTCAGGCACGACAGGAAACGGAGCGAGCAAGCGAGCAAGCGCAGCCTGGCCCTGGGCTGGGGAAATGACTAAGGCGGCAGGGAGGAGACTGGGCCAGAGCCGCCCCTCCCCCCACGCTGAGCCTGGTCTTAAAAGCCTTTTGCTAAGAGGGAATTCTCGGAATGTCTCCCTTTGAGTGCCACCGAGCTGAGCTGCACCGGTGACTGTCACAGCTCTGCAGTACACAGCCTGCCGGCCTCGCAGCAGACTGGGTGATCCAAGCCAGGACAGGGATCATGGGGACTGCTCGGGGAGAAGTTTTCCACTTAGAGACACACTGAACCCTTCCCTGGCCCCCTCCCCCTCGTTGCCGGTCCCTTCTAGAAGTGTAACACAATTAAAGTGGAAATTTAACCAAAGCTCTTATTTTTTTATAAGTATTTAAAATAATACCTACAAGAGTATCTGGCTCTGTGGTACTGACTACTTTCTATCATGAATAAGCACAGGTACTTCAGAAAGTGCCTGGGAGCCGGCGCTGTGGCGCAGCAGGTGACAGCCCTGGCCTGCAGCCCCAGCATCCCACAGGTTGCCGGTTCGAGTCCCGGCTGCTCCACTTCAGATCCAGCTCTCTGCTATGGCCTGGGAAACAGTGGAGGATGTTGTGGCCATGTGGAGAGTGAACCAGTGGGTGGAAGACCTTTCTCTCTACTTCTCTAATTCTGTCTTTCAAATAAATAAAATAAATCTTTAAAAAGCAAGTTCCTGGAAAATGGAATTTTGAAAGATAGGTTTGTTTTTCCAGGAACATTTTTGGCTTATAGACCTGACGATGTAACATCACCCCAGTCCCCCCCCCCACCTCGCTGCCTAGGTGAGGTGGCTGCCTGAAGCTGGGGTGACTCAGCATAGAGCAGCAACAAGCCACTCTGGCCAGCCAGGAACACTTTAGAGACATTCTAAATGAGAAATGGAACAAGGGACCTTGTCTCGGGCTCTCCGGGTTGCTGGGTAGAACCTCGGGAAGAGGGAGTTAGAAACAGGTTCGGACACCAGCCCAGGTGGATGAAGTCCGCGCACTGCCCTCAGGTGCCCGGCTGCTCCTGCCGCAGGTGGATGGGAAGAGGCCTCAGCTTGGTCTGATCAGCTGGGAACCAGAGCACCACCTGCCCCCGCAGAGAGCCAGCCAGCTTGGGACAAGGCTCAGCACCCGTGGGCTTCCTCCCCTGGCCCCAGCCCCCCACCCAGCCACAATGTCTTCTTTATGAGTGGATTGAAGGAAGCTGGTGTGCAGAGGCCGGGCCCTGGGACTGGGGACTGTCCCTGCCGGGGGGGGGGGGGGGGGGGTTCTACCTGCCGTAGCTGCGCAGGGCTGGGAGCGGAATCGGAAGGCAGCCAGCTGTTTTCCAGAGATCCTGTTCCAGCCACAGGGGCTGGCCAACCACACGTTGACCTGCAAGGCCGTGTGTTCCCCTACTTTCCCAGTTTGCTTCTGCACACAAGCAAATATTGACCTGCTCTTTGTAACATGCACGGAGGGGTGGCACATTCCAAGCCAGAGCCGGCTGTTATGTACTGTTTGTTGCCAGTCTGTAAACACGGCAGTGGGGTGCACACGCCTCTGAGACACGGCTGGAGGAATGCAACCGGTCCCACCAGTCCCACAGGGCGGGCGGCTCCGTCACTGCCCGCAGGGCCTCGGCCACGTGTGCCCGCCACTCACGTGGGAACAGGTGGGCACAGCCCTGGCTTCTCGTTACCCGAGGTGTCCCAGCCAGGGGACCAGCAGGACTTGTATTATTCGGCCGTGCAGGTCTGGCTGCAGATCGGAACAGCAGGAACCTTTCCTCCAAGTGGGAAGCAATTCCTTTGTTTCTGCTGAAGCCACGGATGTGAGCCCAAAGGAGAGCCAGTGCCCAGGGGTGGGGCCCTGGACAAGTGGACGGGCCCCTTGCCTGGCGAGGGCCGGCTCCTCGGCTCTCCTGGCCAGCCCCGATCTAATGTGGCCTCCTTGCTGGTCCCGGCTCTGACCCACAGCTGCCCCCGGGTCCCTCCTCCTCCTCCAGGGCCCAGTCTCCGATGACAACGTGACCCACTGCGCACCTGCAGGGCAAGTTCTCGGGCCTCTCTGGCCCGACCGCAGGGTCAAATGCCCAAAATAGACACAGCTGTACCCCCCCGCTCCGAGCTCACATACACACCACCGCACCACACAACACAGACACACACACACAACCACGCCGCACGGACACCACACACGTGCACACAGACAAGCGGTCCTGAACAGGGGCATGTTTCTGACTGCCCCGCCATCTGCTCGGCCCAAGCCCTCCTTCTCACCCCGGATTTCCAGGGACTTTCCGAGCGCTGACCTCACGCCCGGTCCAGCCAGGACTCTCCCTCAAACCGCAGGGTTCATGATCAAACCGCACACACACACACACACACACGCAGTGTGCAATCACAGGAGCACGCACACCTGTGGACACACAGGTACACACACGCACACGCGTGTGCCGACATGGGCGCGCGCACACGTGTGTGCAGACCCGGGCACACTCACACGTGTGCACCGTACACGGGCGCGCTCACACATGTGCTCACTGACCCGCACGCGCACACAAGCCGAGCCGGGCAGCCCTGCAGCAGCCGCGGGAATCGCGCTGGTTCAGCGCACAGAGCCGCGCCCCCGTGGCGTCCCCACGCCAGGCCTACGCGCGCGGGAGAAGCCGGGTCAGCACGCGGCGGCTGGCGTGGGAAGGCGTGCAGTGCGCGCACGTGGCAGGGCCAGGGGCCGGGCGGGGCGGGGCGGGAAGGGCCGCGGGGCCTTTAAGGGGGCGGGGGCGCGGGGCTGCCCGCGGCCCCGCCCCCAGCTCGCTCCGCGCCCCGCCCCTCGCGCCCCGCCCCGCGGCCCGAGCCTCCTCCGGCCACTGCTGGGCCGCGGGCGGGACGCCCGGGGCGGCGCGCGGAGGAGGAAACGCGTCCCGGCCGCGGCCCCGGGAACTTGCAGACGCCGGAGTCGGGGGCGCCGGCCGTCAGGTCTGCACGCGCGTCCCCGCGAGCCAGGTGTGCGGGGCTGGGGGCGCAATCCCGGGCGGTGGCCGCCGTGCGCCCGCCGGCGCTTCCTCCCTGCTGCCCTCCCGGCCTCCGGCCTCCGAGTCCTGCGCCGCCGCCGCGCCCCCTCCACGCCCCCGGGAGCGCCGGCGGGCGCCAGCGGATGTCCTGAGCTCGCCACTCGGCGGGCCGTGCGCCCGGGCTCGGGAGCTGCCCGGGGGATCGGCGCCCGGCGGGCCGGGGATGCGCCATCACCATGGCCCTGCCGGGCTCGTGGCTCGGTGAGGTCCAGTGGCTGGTGCTGGTGTCGCTTTTCGTTGCGGCCCTGGTCACGGTGGGGCTGTACCTGGCGCAGTGGGCGCTGGCCAGGGCGCGCCCTGCGTCCGCACGGCGGGCGGCGGAACCCGGCGAGGGGCAGCGCCCGCAGCCGGACGCGTTGCTCTCCTGGATCCTGACGCTGAGCAGCTGCAGACGCCAGTGGCAAGCGGCCTGGGTGACCGCCCTGAACGACGAGGCCCGGAGGGAAGCGGTGAGTTTCCGGGAGCGCGCGCGGCGCGGGGTCGGCTGCGGTTTCCTGGTCCACAGTGCCCCATCCTGAGCGGAGCATCCTTGGAAGTTAGGAGCGCTGGGAGGCGCGCGGGGAGGCAGGACGGAGGGTTGGATTCTCCTTGGCAAACCACAGCGCGCCAGGCCCCTGGGGACAGAGTCGCTGCGGGAGGTGCTGGCCAGAGGGGCCCAGACCTCCTCCCGCTGGTACCTGCCGGACTGTGGCCCCGTTGGAGGCTCCCAGCGCGCGGCCGGGGCCCAGTTGTTTGCGCCCATCCCTGCTGGAGCTGCCTTCCTGGGGTTCTGGAGAGAGTGACCATTTGGTGAGGTGGGGGCTGGCCACTTGCCAGCCTTTGCCCTGGGGGCTTCTGGCGCTGCCTGTCAGCACGTTGGATCCTGCCATTCCTGAGACACGGGTGTTGTGTCCACTTCACAGGCAGAGAAACTGAGGCCCAGAGAGGCGAGGTGTCCCACCCAAGGTCACACAGCTGGTGCCTGGCAGAGCAGGGTCATGACCCTGGCTGCCCCTTGACCTCAGGCTTGGGGGCCTGGTACTTAGCTCTGTGGCCGCACCCTCTTGCGATGTTTCTCCTCCTTACTTGTGGCTTATTTTCACCTTGGAGAGTGGTGGTTTGATGCAGGGTTCCTGGTGTGTACTATTTTTAGACGTTCTGTAGGGGAGAATTACAACCTGGTCTTTGGGGAAGTGGCTCCCGGCCTCCGGGCTGCACCTTGCGGTCAGGTGTACGCGTTCCTGTGCCTGCTCCGCACCTCCCGGCTGTCCACCCTGGAAGCAGCGAGGGCTGCAGCCTGGGCTCCCCAGCCTTCCAGACCCTGCCCTCGGCCAGGCCTGGGCTTGGTGCCGTGACCTTGGCACACGGGGCTGTGGAGTGCAGAGACCAAACAGCCTGCCGTGTAAGTGAGTATAAATCTCACAGTGCAGGAGCCTTGGCTCCCGGCTCTGCAAACATGAGCCGACCTTCTGGAAGAGAAAAGCCCGCAAGGTCAGTTGACCGACGGCTGCCTGGGAGCCTTGAACGGGGGCCGGCTGGAGCCGAGTCAGGGCAGCCGGCCATGTCCCGTAGCCTGTCGTCCCCCCGCCCCAGGTTGCCGTCACTGACCCCTGGCTGACCTGATGTCCCAGGCCTGGCTTTGGGAGCTGAACCCGCTGTGCCGTGCCGTGGGCTGGTCACCAGCTCCCCTGCAGGAGGTGAGCAAGTGTTGGGGGCGCCTTCACCTCCCCAGTATTTGGGGTGGGCCTCACTTCGCCCATCCTGCTTCATTGTCTGATGTTTCTTGATTGGCCCCAACAAGGGGGTACCCCGGATATAACGCTCCCTGATTCCCACACGCCTGGCAGGCAGAGAAGGGGGCGGTCCCTGCTCTGGCTTTGTCTTGGGTTGGTTCAGTTTGTTAGAACCCTGAGGACGCAGGGGCCTGGAGGGGACACAGACCTCAGGAGCCGCTGGAGTCTCTGGGCGCGGGGAGGGCATTGTGCCCAGCGGGCAGCGGGAGGCTCGGGCCAGGCTGCGTCTCTGTGCTCTGTTTGCGTAGTCTGTCTACACAGCCTCGGACTCGAGTTTGCTCCAAGTCCTGCCTGGAGGAGGCAGCGGTAGGCCCGGCGCGAGCTCTGCGTGGCATTTCTGGGTGTCCAGGGTGGGCCAGACCTGTGGGGTCGTTTGCTGGTCTGGCGCCTCCTTCCCCATGCAGCCTGGCGATGGTGCTCGCTTAGAATTCCAGTGCAGGGCTTTGTGGGCAGATGGGATCTGGGTGGCCCGGCTGCCTGCGACTCCTTGCATCCCTCCCAGCGTCTGGGCCATCCTGGGGGCCGCGAGGGCAGCGCCCGTGTGGGCGAGCAGGTGTGTGTGTGTGTGTGTGTTGTGGGTGGCCCGGCAGCCACCCTGCAGGATCTCCTCTCTGCCCTCCCCCACCTCCAGGCCCACTAATCCCGGATTAGGGCCGATGGCTCCCAGCCTGCTCTCAGCCTGCAGAGCCCAGCTTGGTGGCCCCTGTCCAGACATCACTCTGTCCCAGGCAGGGGGGAGTGGGGCAACACTGGTGACACCGTCATCTGTCTCCAGTATCTTCCATGAGAAGCAATGCTTTCTACCCAATAGAGACACCCCCCCCCACCAGTGCTAGCCCCGCTTTGTCTTTTTAAGGTGGAGAGAGACCCTAACCTCTCTGGTTTTAAGGTGGAGAGAGACCCTAAACTCTCTGGCCGCCCCTTCCTTCTCCAGAGGGAGCCCAAAGCCCAGGGGCTGAAGGCACTTGCCGCGGCTGGTCCATCCCTGGCTGCAGCCATGCTCCCCTGCAGAAGCAATTTGAAAACAAAACAAAACAAAGATTTACTTATGTATTTGAAAGAGAGAGAGAGAAAGAGAGAGAGAGAGAGGTCTTTCATTTGCTGGTTCACTCCCCAAATGGCTGCAATAGCTAGGTCTGGGCCAAGCTGAAGCCAGGAGCCCAGAACTCCATCTGGGCCCCCAATGTGGGTGCAGGGGCCCAAGCACTTGGGTCATCTTCCACTGCTTTCCCAGGCTCATTAGCAGGGAGCTGGATGGGAAGTGGAGCAGCCAGGACACAAATCGACGCCCATGTGGGATGACAGTGTTGCAGGCAGTGGCCTTACCCACGGCGCCACAACACCGGCCTCCAGACACGAATTTGACTTTGAGACCTGCGTGTTTCAAGCCCTGCTGGGGTCGGGTTGTTCGCGGGATCGAGCCAGCAGTGGGCTCCTGTGCGGCGTCCCCTTGGCTCTGTGACGACAGTGACAGCAGCAGGGCAGGCCGCCTGTGCCAGGGCACTTCTCCTGGGTTGAGAATGACCAGGGAGAAGCCACCAGACACACACCTGTCACACCCCCTGCCGTCTGTCAGAGCCCCTTCGCCCGACAGTGCCCCCAAGTGGTGGCTTGAGCTTTGGTGCCTGTGTCTCTGGTATTGCCCTGATGGCACTCGGGTCTCGGAGAACAGAGGCTCCCAGCACTGGCTGGGTGGCGGCTCCAGCCGCTCACGCCTGGGCACCAGCCAGCCGGCAAACATTTGCAAAACACTTGGTGATAATAACCGGTCACGCCAGGGATGGTCTGCACCCGCCACCCACCCGGAGGTGTGGGGACGGCTGTTGTTGCGGCGTCACTGGCTCTGGATGCCCCTAGGCTGGCGGCCACACGGCCCTGGGCCCGGAGTAGCATTGTGTCAGGCAGGGCCCTCTGCCACCAGCTGCCTGGGACCCTGATGAGGGCGTCCCCAAGCCTGCCGGCTTCTAGTTCTGCCCGGGAATCTTCTGGCCGATGTTCCGAGTGCAGATGACCGAGACTGTTGGACCCCGGCCTCGCTGGAAAGAGCGGCCGTGTGAGCTTGGAGCATGTTGTGCCGAGCTCAGACTGGAGCGCGCGTGTCTGCGAATTCCCAAGTAGACGGGGTGGCCTCGGCCTCCAGGGTCCTCCCTGGTTGTGCAGGCAGAATCCCAGACTCCCAGATGCCTGCAATGGCCCGGGCTGGGTCAGGGCTGCCGCTGAGGGCCAGGGACTGGATTCAGGTCTTCCACGTGGAAGTCAGGAGCCCGACCTCTTGAGCCATCGCCACTGCCTCGCAGCTCTGCCTTCGGGGGAGCAGGAGCTGGCAGTGAGGCCCCGCTGCTGTGGTGTGGCACGGGGGCGTCTTGACTGCTGGGCTAAATGCTCCCCCCATCGGGTCTCAGCCCAGAGGTCCCTGGTCCTGCCATTCTGCGTGGACGTGACCCCACCCCCAGCCCAGCAGCCCGTGAGCCGGGGCAGCGTCCGGGTCTGTCCTAGCTCACTGGACCCTGTGCCCAGCAGCTCGCCAGCTTGGAGCAGCCCTGGTTGTTGGGGGGCTGAATGGCTGGCCCTGTGTGGAGGACAGACAGCGGCCGTGCACGGCCATGTGGCTAGGGAGCCGGCCAGGCCAGGCAAGACCAGCGTGGGTGTGCTTTGTTTCTCGCTTGTGAAGAATCCCCGTCCAGGAGCCTCACTGGTGACTCTGCAGATCGGGCCCAGGACCGGCGCCAGCTCGGGCCGCGCTTTGCACTCCCACTGTCCCAACAAGGCAGGAATTCAGGAGCGAGGCCGTGCAGCGGGGACGTCGGCTCGCATCGAGCCAGAGCCAACTCACCATCGCGTGCCAGCGAGGGAGGGGCGGGTCTGCGGCTGGCCTGCTGCTGCAGGTCGCCGCCGTGCACTTGCTGGGCCCGGGGGTGCTGGGCGAGCCGCCCCTCTGTGTGTGAGCTGACGAAGGGAGCCGCTTTGTAGAGGGAGCTTTCTACTGAAAATGTATATTAGACTTATTCATTTATTCTGAGTCGGTTACACAGAGGGAGAGGTCTTCTGCCCACTGGTTCACTCCCCAGGTGGCTGCAACGCCCAGGCTAAAGCCAGGAGCCAGGAGCTTCCTCCAGGTCCCCCACGTGGGTGCAGGGGCCCAAGCACTCGGGCCGTCCTCCACTGCCTCTCCGATGCATCAGTGGGGAGCAGGATCGGAAGCGGAGCAGCCGGGACTCCAATCAGTGCTTGAATATGGGATGCCAGAGCCACAGGCCCCTGCCGTCTCCGCCTGTGTCCCCCCGTGGTTAACAAATCTCCGGGGAGCTTCTCTGGGCCCCCCACTAATCCTGCTGCCCCTCCATGCCCATGGAATCTGCAGCAGCGGCCTAACCCCACGAGGGACGCCGAGCGTCTGCTGTGCTCGGTCGGGTTCCTCTGTGCTTCCTGTCCTCACTGTGCTGTCTACAGCCCCTCCACGAGCAGCCCCCTGTGGGCCTCCGTCAGCCCACGCTGCCCCCACCACCCACCTCCGTGCTCCACCGTTCTGCGGGGTTCTGTGTTTCCCCTCCTCTGGCCCTGGGTTCAGCCCCCTCCCCAGGAAGCAGCCCGGTTGGCTTTGACTGGAAGTGTTTACCATGGTCAGGGCACTGTGTGCTCCTCTCTGTGTGGGGCTGGGGGATTCCAGGTCCAGGAGGTGCACAGAGCTGGGACACGTGTGCACATGGACCCACAGAGCTGGGACACTGGTGTGCACATGGACCCACAGAGCTGGGACACTGGTGTGCACATGGACCCACAGAGCTGGGACACAGGTGTGCACATGGACCCACAGAGCTGGACACAGGTGTGCACATGGACCCACAGAGCTGGGACACTGGTGTGCACATGGACCCACAGAGGTGGGACACTGGTGTGCACATGGACCCACAGAGCTGGGACACTGGTGTGCACATGGACCCACAGAACTGGGACACTGGTGTGCACATGGACCCACAGAGCTGGACACAGGTGTGCACATGGACCCACAGAGCTGGGACACTGGTGTGCACATGGACCCACAGAGCTGGGACACAGGTGTGCACATAGACCCACAGAGCTGGGACACAGGTGTGCACATGGACCCACAGAGCTGGACACAGGTGTGCACATAGACCCACAGAGCTGGGACACAGGTGTGCACATGGACCCACAGAGCTGGACACTGGTGTGCACATGGACCCACAGAGCTGGACACAGGTGTGCACATGGACCCACAGAGCTGGGACACTGGTGTGCACATGGACCCACAGAGCTGGGACATGGGTGTGGATACTGGACCTGTGTGTGCACCTCTCTGTGTGTCTACAGCTCTGTGTGTGCACCTCTCTCTCTCTCTCTCTCTGTCTCTCTCTCTCTCTCTCTGTCTCCAGCTCCTGTGTGTCACACCTTTTGTCATGTAGGAGATCCCCGCAGTGAAGGGAGCCAGGTGGCATTTGCCGTGAGCATCCTCAGTCATTAGCCTGAATTTCCTAAATGTAACCTCCTCGTTGTGCCGATCAGCACGACCCACTTCAGACACACAGCCCTTGGGTTGTCAGGTGCGGTCTGGTTCCCAGAATCCTCACCTCTTGGGTTTTTCCGCGTTTCCTGCGCTGAACGCGGCAGCTGCCCCCCATCCTCACCAGTCTTCCTTAGGAAATGGGCCGACCGCTTCCTCCACGGCCCCCTTGCTGCTGTCTGTCATGAGGTGCTTGGTTTTTCTTATTTAAGATTGTACTTGTTTATATGAGAGGCAGAGAGAGAGAGAGAGAGAGAGGTCTTCCATCCGCTGGTTCACTCCCCAGATGGCCATAATGGTCAGAACTGGGCCTATCTGAAGCCAGAAGCCAGGAGCTTCTTCCGGGTCTCCCACATGGGTGCAGGGGCCCAAGCACTTAGGCCATCTTCTACTGCTTTCCCAGGCCACAGCAGAGAGCTGGATGAGAAGTGGAGCAGCCAGGACATGACCCAGCGTGCATATGGGATGCGGCACTGCAGGCTGCGGCTTAGTCCGCTCTGGCCCAGCGCCGGCCAAGGTGCCCATCCCTTCCAGCCACCGGGGCAGTGCACAGAGCGGAAAGGGCCCTCTGTTCCTTCGTTCTGACCCCTCCTCCGAGGGCAGGGCCGTCACGCACTCCGCACGATCACTAGTTCTTCAATTCTAGTGTGCACTTCAGCGGTCTCTGTGTCGCTAACTCCTGCCCCCAGGAACACATCCCCTGGATTCCCGAAGCGTCCTGGGTCCCAGCTGCCTTTGCCCAGCCTCCTCGGGGTCTGCGTTGTCACCTGCGGGCGGGCGGGAGGCCGCTTGGTTAGTGTGGTTCCTCCTAGCCGAGCCCTCCGCTACTTTGTGTCCATTCATCTTTACCCTGGGCTGCCTCCTTTGCCAGGGGACCTGCAACTGCAGATTGGCCCTGTCTGGGCCGGGGAGGGGAGCTGCGCCCTCCGGAGCCCGCACAGTTCTGCCCTGACTGTCATTCTTCCCCGGGCAGTGCAGCACACGGCTACCTTGGGTCAGGCTCTGGTAGTAACCTAGAGATGGCTGAAGCATTGTGTGGGCGCCAGAGCTTCCGTGTCCGGGGACGGAGCATCTGCCGGGTTTGGTACCCGCGGGGCCTCCTGGATCCCGTCGCCTGCAGGCCCCTCGGGCGGCCGTCCCGAGTCCCCACGTGCACCAGAGTCAGTTCTGGGCTTCCTGTCCTGCCCCACCCCCAGTCCATTTTCGGCCCCTTGCCCGGGGCCACGGAGGCGGACGTGGGCAGCTCTGCTGTGCGCTCTGTCGGGTGGGGCCGGCCACCCCCTCTGAGTGCTCCTGGGAGTTCTCGCACCTCCTTTCCTGGGTGGACGTCCAGCAGGGTCTGGACTGGGGCTGTCTGGGCACAGCTGAGTGGCGGAGACGCCGAGGTCCCCGGTCTGTGGCGCTGTTCCCAGAACTCATGGGTTCTGCATCAGGGAGAGGGAGGGGCACTCTCTCCATCCTGGTTCTCACTGAATGCCCTCTTTTTAAGGATTTGTTTATTTATTCAAATGTCAGAGAGAGAGAGAGACAGAGACAGAGAAGCAGAGAGAGGTCTTCCATCTGCTGGTTCACTCCTCAGATGGCTGCCAGGGCCAGGGCTGGGCCAGGCCAAAGCCAGCAGCCAAGAGCTTCTTGCAGGTCTACCATGTGGGTGCAGGGGCCCAAGCACTTGGGCCATCCTCCGCTGCTTTCCCAGGTGCATTAGCAGGGAGCTGGATCAGAAGTGGAGCAGCCGGGACGCAAACTGTCGCCCACATGGGATGCTGGCACTGCAGGTGGCAGCTTAACCCGCTCTGCCACAGCGCCCGGCCCCTTCACTTAGCACTTTTAATTAACAATGGATTTCCTTTGCGAGGCGACCCAGGGACATCACAGTTCCCAGCAAGATCTCCTCAAGGCTGTCACTCAGCAGGTCCCACGGGGAGCCAGTGACAGTGCAGGGGCCTGGGCCTGCACGTGGACTCGCCGGAGGCTGCTGTGGGCAGGCACGCGTGCCCGGGCCCTGCAGCCGGGGCCTCCCCGCCCGGCGCTCGCTGTTGGCCGGGCGGCCCAGCTCACAGGGCAGCCTCAGCTCCAGCCTCTTAGCGCGGCCCAGGCGGACGGAGATCCCTCGCGAGCCAGGAGCAGCCGGAGACTGAAGTCATCCTGGGAGGGAGGTTTCATTCCTCCTGGCCACATTCCTGGGGTGACGTGGATGTTGCTAGTCCAGGGTGTGGCTACAAGCCCTCGAATTAAACTGCCTTTATCTTGATCACTGGGAATTCTTAAGAAATCACTACAGTGTCACTCCCCTGTTTGCTTATTTGCTCTGTGCTTGCCAGAGTAGGTTTTTAAAAATATGTATATTATTTATTTGAAAAGCAGAGAGAAACGGGACATCCTCCATCCACTGGTCGGCCCACAAATGCCCCCAACAGCCCGGGCTGGGCCAGGCTGAAGCCAGGAGCCAGGAGCTCCATCCGAGTCTCCCTGTGAGTGGCAGGGGAACCCCTTTGGCCCCATTTCCCAGGAGGCCATTCTCCCACCCTTGGCCGTGACCGGAGCCGGCGCTCACCACCGAGGAGTGTCTGCAATGGACAGGACCTGGTGGGAGGTGGGGCTCCGTGCATGCCGGCCGCCCACGGGCTCAGGGCTCACGAGAACACCCAGTGTGCTCCACGCGTGTCGGGAGAGGTCAGTTTGGGGACACAGGTATTGGACCTCTAGGGAGAGCTCTTTTTCTTTTCTTAAGAAAAGATTTATTTTATTTATTTGAAAGAGCTACAAAGAGAGGCAGAGAGAGAGAGAGAGAGAGAGGTCTTCCATCTGCTGATTCACTCCCCAGATGGCTGCAATGGCTGGAGCTGGGCCAATCTGAAGCCAGGAGCCAGGAGCTTCTTCCAGGTCTCCCATGCGGGTACAGGGGCCCAAGCACTTGGGCCATCCTCCACTGCTTTCCCAGGCCACAGCAGAGAGCTGGTCTGGAAGTGGAGCAGCCAGGACTAGAACTGGCGCCCACATGGGATGCTGGCGCCTCAGGCCAGGGCGTTAACCCGCTGCGCCACAGCGCCGGCCCGTGAGAGCTCTTTTTCAGAACGAGACCTGGTTGCCTGACCTGTCCCTGACGTCACATTAACGCAATCACGCCTCTCACTTGGACAGTTTCAGTTGCGGGATCCAGAAGGGCTGAGTGCAGAGCCGACCTATAGGACTGTAGGCCAAGGGCAGGAGCCAGGCTGCCCCAGAGGGCTGTGAGGCAGTGGCTCCAGGAACCCCACTCCGGGCACTGCCCTCGCTAGGCTCATTTCAGGCCTGGGGCCTTGTCTGTCCCCTCAGGTTCCAGGGGGAGGCTGGGTTCTGGGGGTCTCCGCCCACCCACAGCTCAGGTACCGGGACAGGACGGTGGGAGCCGGGGCAGCCGGGGGAGGTGACTCCAGCGTGAGCAGGGGGCTTGGATTGGATGGGGGTGGGGGGAGCAGGCCTGGTCTGCTGCTGGCTGGTCCCAGCGCCCAGGGAGCAGTCTGTTCCACACGCCGTCAGCCTGGGGCCCGGAACACGGTTGCCAGCAGTTCTGCGTCATCTTTGGTTTTTCCTGTGTTTTTGTCTTTCCCTATCCCCCCCCCCTAAGCGAATGCCCTCTGGGTGGGGTCACGGACCGGTGGACCCCTGATGTTTGTCACAGTTAACAACAGCAGCGAATGCCTCATGGCATTTTTGAGCTCGTGGGCTTTCGGAGCAGCCCCTCCCGTGCACCTGCCGCTCACCCCCTCCTGTCTCCCGTGCACCTGCCGCTCACCCCCTCCTGTCTCCTGTGCACCTGCCGCTCACCTGCCCGCTCCTCTCTTCCAGGGCCCCTTGCTCCTGTGCTTCGAGCAGGAGCTGCAGGAGCCGCCGCTGCCCCTGGCTCTGGCCGTGCAGGACGTCTCCAGCGAGCTCAGGTCGGCCCAGGAGAAGGTGAGTGGGGCTCGGCTCTCGCAGGAGGGAAGCTGGGCAAGGGAGGGGCTTTTGCGCTAGAATTACTGACCCCGCAGGACCCCCCGGGGAGGGGGCCCAGCCCTGGGCCGATGAGGGGTGAACCGATGGAGGCTCCACCTGGAGTGCGGTCCTGATGCAGGCTGGCGGGGCGGCGCCTGGGGGACACCACGGCCCCTAGCCGGTGGCTCCGCTGATACAGGAAATCCAGACAAGGTGAGTTAGTGAGACAGCACGCAGATTCGTGTTATTGGGGGGGAGGGGCCGTGGAGAGGGACTGCCACATGGGTACAGCGTGTATTTATTCCATAAGCATTTATTTATTTGTTTTAAATTGGGGGCAGAGAGGTCTTCCATCTGCTGGTTCACTCCCCAATGGCTGCAATGGCTGGGGCTGGGCCAGGCTGAAGCCAGGAGCCTGGCGCTCCATCCGGGTCTCCCACGCGGGTGCAGGGGCCCAGGCACTGAGGCCACGTTCTGCTGCGTTCCCGGGTGCGTGAGCAGGGAGCTGGGTGGGAAGTGGAGCCGGCGCTCGGGTGTGGGATGGCGGCGTCGCCAGGGCGCGGGCCGCAGAGCGGGGTCTCCTGTTGGGAGGGGAAAGGTTGTCCTGGAGACGCTGTGGTTGACCCCTCTGGCTGTGCCCACAGCCCGGGAATCGGGCCGCCGAGAGGGGCGAGCTGCCTGATGCGTGAATTGTGTCTCACAGAGCTGATGTGGACACGCGTGTTCTGTGACGTGACGAACACATCCGTGCTGTCCAGCTGCTGAGCGGCTTAGCTTCCTGTGGGTAACAGCTCGTGGGCCACACCTGCTTCTTGGATTGGCTGGAAACCATAAATCGTAAAGGAGGTTTCTGTCGCAAGCCCCAAGAGACGACGTCCCCTTTAATGCAAGGCCGACCCCTCCACTTATTGCACTGTTACTGATACCCTCCCGCTCTGAATTTTTAACTCAGGATTAAAAATGTTTCAACTGGGGGCCGGCACTGCGGCACAGTAGGTTAATCCTCCGCCTGCATTGCCAGCATCCAGTATAGGCACTGGTTCGAGTCCCAGCTGCTCCTTTTTCAGTCCAGCTCTCTGCTATGGCCTGGGAAAGCAGTGGAGGATGGCCCAAGTCCTTGGGCCCCTGCACCTGCATGGGAGACCTAGAAGAAGCTCCTGGCTCCTGGCTCCTGGCTCCTGGCTCCTGGCTCCTGGCTTCGGGTCAGCTCAGCTCCGGCCGTTACAGCTATCTGGGGAGTGAACCAGCAGAAGGAAGACATTTCTCTCTGTCTCTCCCTCTCACTGTCTGTAACTCTGCTTCTCAAATAAATAAATAAAATCTTTTTAAAAAATGGCTCATTTGGGGTGGGCGTCTGGCGCAGGGCTGACGTCTCCTCTTGGGACGCCCCACCCCACGTGCAGAGCCTGGGCGAGTCTGGCTCCTCTGCTCCTGCTCTGCGGCCCGAGGCCGGCGGTGATGGCCAAGCGCGGGGAGGCAAGCTGAGGTCTGGGCTCCTGACAGCAGCCTGGCCTAACCCCGGCCGTGGCAGCATCGGGGAGTGAACTGACGGCCAGTTCCTCTGTCTGCCCCCCCCCATCTCTGCCTTCCAATCAAATGAGAATAAATCATTTTAACGTGGCTTATTGGCTGGTGACAATCGACACGTGCGAAGAGCTGCTCCAAGTGCAGAGCGGCGCCGGCGGCCATGGCTGCCCTCCGAGCTGCGGCTTTGTGCAGCCAGAGACGCACGGAGCTTGTGAGCAGGGTGTGACCAGAGCTTCCTGTCCACGCACACCCACGTCCAGTTCCCACACATGCACACAAACACTGCGTCTTCTTCCTCCCTCCCTCCCTCCCTCTGTCCCTTCCTTCTTTCCTTTCTTTCTTTTGGAAGGCAGAGTTACAGAGAGGCAGAGAGAGAGAGAGAGAGAGAGAGAGAGAGAGGTCTTCCATCTGCTGGTTCACTCCCCAGATGGCTACAGTGGCTGGAGCTGTGCCGATCTGAAGCCAGGAGCCAGGAGCTTCTTCCAGATCTCCCAGTGGGTACAGGAGCCCAAGGGCTTGGGCCATCCTCCACCGCTTTCCCAGGCCACAGCAGAGAGCTGGATGGGAAGAGGAGCAGCCGGGGCTAGAACCGGCGCCCATATGGGATGCCAGCACTGCAGGTGGCTGCTTTACCCGCTCCGCCACAGCGCCGGCCCCGTGTGTTTTAAAGATGCTGCCTAATGCTCACAGGTCCACCTGCACTTTACTGTGGGGGAAGGGCCAGGGGTGTGGCTCCAGGAGGAGGAGAGCTCTGCTGGTCCCCACCCCTCAGCTCCGCCTTGTCTGCACGGACGCTCTGATCGCTCTACGTATGCGGTTAGGCGAGCAGCTCTGTGTTTGCTGGACATGGGATCGTGAGCCTCGCACGATGGGTTTGTTCTCACTGCAGCTCGGGCCCGGGGCGGAGCCCAGCTGCTGCTGCACCTGCTCGCGCGGGTGGCCTCCTCAGGCTGGGAGCATGAATGTTTGCTGTGCACGTGGAGTTGCTGCTGGGCCCCAGGTGTGCTTGCCTCGGCTTGGCTGCCGTTTCCAGCGTTGGCCCCCAAAGTCAGCTGTCTCGGGCCCAGCGCCGGGGGCCGGGAGTTCTGATTGTCCAGTCCTGGGGTCACACCGCTGTCTGCCGTTGGAAGGTGGGGCCTGCTGGAGGACGCCCAGGATGTGGAGTCTGTCTTGGTCTGTGGAGCCTGGCGCCTGTGCCTCAGGTGGGGGCTGCGGGCCTGAGCGGCCGCTGTGTGGGTGCGGACGGCGGCTGAGCCCTCCGTGGCCGCCAGTCTCTCTGGTGCTCTCTGCACTTTCCCAAGTGAGCCAAGAGCAGGGTGAGGAGGCCGGCCTGGCGGGAAGAGGGCAGCAGAGGCATGGACGGAGTGGCCGCCTGCACGCAGGTGTCTTCACACTGCCCGGGAAGCAGCCCCAGAGGTGGGAGTAAGAGGATACTCTGCCTGTGTGCGCGGTGAAAGCTACGAAGGGCGCAGGGTGCGGGCATCCTCGGCCTCGCAGCTGTGGTCTCCCGGTAGCTGACAGAAGCAGCCTCAGCGTCTGGCGCCAGTGGCTGGGCAGAGCGCGGGCCACGCCCATGATGGAGTAGTGTCCGGCGCCAGTGGCTGGGCAAAGCGCAGGCCACGCCCACGATAGTGTAGCGTACGGCAGCAGAGGCTGGGCAAAGCGCAGGCCACGCCCACGATGGAGTACCATTCGGCCTTCCCACGGCACAGGGTCCTGACCCTGCTGCCGCCAGGATGCGCCTTGTGGATGGGGTGAGGTCAGCCAGGCGCCAGAGGGCAGGAGCCGTGGGGCTCTGCCTGCATGTGGTCCCCAGAGGAGGCACAGGCGGAACTGGTGCAGGGCTGCCAGGGGCTACGGGGAGGGGGACGGGGGCAGAGTTTCAGCCGAGGATGGGGGCGCACTCCTGCAGAGGGGGTGGGGGTGCTGGCTGCACCGCCCCCTGCCCCCAGAGGTATCCTTCGCCACTCTAGAAGCTAAGAGCTTTGCAAAACAGTTTCATTCTTTCAGGGAACACACTGTGTTACAAAGCTGCCTCCACTTGGGGTGGCGGCTGTCAGGTATCCATGGGTTCACAGGCTGGCACACGGCCGGGCTTCGGGCCTCATGGCTCCCAGCCTCGTGGCTTCGGGCCTCGGGGCTCCGGGCCTCGGGGCTCCACTCTGGTGTGGGCACAGAGATGCTGCTGTTGGCATGCACTCGACACAGGCTCACGGCAACCTGAAAGACACACAAGCCTATCTTGCCACACAAGCTGCCGTGGTCTGGTGCCTGGCGAGGGGCCGTGTCCGTGTGTGGGCGCGCGTGGTCGGTGTTTAGCAATTTATCCCTGTGCCTCCCACTTAGAGTCCACCTGGTCCCCTGCCTCCACGTGTGCTTAGCCCGCCCCAAAGATCTCATTAGGGACAGCGTGCTGTGGGTGTTGGCTTCCGGGCCGCGGCTGTGGTGGACGGGGCTGGAGCAGGCTGCCCTGCCCGGGCCCTGCCCCGGCCCCCCTCTCCACCCACGCTCTGTGTGGCTTCATTGCCCGTCTGTGCCGAGGGAGCGAGTCCATCTGGCACGCGCACCTGGACCCGCGCCGAGCAGAGAGGAGCTCCGTGAGCTCCGTGGTGGGGGACGCTCTCTTCCGCCTGCCCCTGCTGTCCCGGGCGGCACCTCCACTTCCCTCCCACTTCCTGGAAGGCCAGGTGCTTGCGAAAGTCTAGGAACGTGTTTTAGGGTCTTGGTAGATTGCCACGGGGCAGCCAGCCGTAGGGAGTAGGTGCTTCGATTGTGGTTTTTTTTTTTTTTTTTTTTTTTTTTTTGACAGGCAGAGTGGATAGTGAGAGAGAGACAGAGAGAAAGGTCTTCCTTTTTGCCGTTGGTTCACCCTCCAATGGCCACTGGCAGCCGGCTCATCGTGCTGATCCGAAGCCAGGAGCCAGGTGCTTCCTCCTGGTCTCCCATGCGGGTGCAGGGCCCAAGCACTTGGGCCATCCTCCACTGCCTTCCTGGGCCATAACAGAGAGCTGGCCTGGAAGAGGGGCAACCAGGATAGAATCCGGTGCCCCAACCGGGACTAGAACCCGGTGTGCCGGTGCCGCAAGGTGGAGGATTAGCCTGTTAAGCCACGGCGCCGGCCTCGATTGTGTTTGTTTTAATACAACCATGGAAGTAGTACACGCTCATTAAAATTTTTTTAAAAAATAGGCTGGCGCCATGGCTCACTAGGCCAATCCTCCGCCTGCAGCGCCAGCACACCGGGTTCTAGTCCCGGTCGGGGAGCCGGATTCTGTCCCGGCTGCTCCTCTTCCTGTCCAGCTCTCTGCTGTGGCCCAGGAAGGCAGTGGAGGATGGCCCAGGTCCTTGGGCCCTGCACCTGCATGGGAGACCAAGAGAAGCACCTGGCTCCTGGCTTTGGATCAGCGCGGTGCACCGCCCGCAGCGGCCATTGAGGGGTGAACCAATGGAAAAGGAAGACCTTTCTCTCTGTGTCTCTCTCTCTCACTGTCCACTCTGCCTGTCAAAACAAAAAAAATTTTTTTTTAAAGTAGAAGTGTGTAAGCTTTTTAGAAACAAAATTTGCCGCTTTCTTTCCTGGCGCCCCCTGCACCTCCCCACCGCCGTGCTGCCAGGAAGCGACGGCTCCTATCCTGCTCACCTGCTCCTCGGAGTTCATGGAAGCCGGGGCGGGCGCAAGATGCACACGGGGTCTTGTTTTGTTCCTGGGTGAGGGAGGGAGGGAGCACTTGGCCCTGCTTCGTCCTGGCCATGGCCAGGGCTGTCTTCTGAGATGAAGCAGGGGGCCCGGCAGGTGCACGGCCCCCACCCTCCAGCGGTGGCCCCCACGGCCACTTGGCCGCAGGGATGGGAGGGGTGGACTCGGTGGTCTTGAGGGTGTCACGATGACCAGCCCGGGCTGAGGTCACCCCCCAAGGGGTCCTGTTGGAACGGCGACTAGGAGCAAGCCACCCCCCGGTCCTCGCGACCTTTGCCATTCTTGGGCTCCCGTGGTACAGCTGGTTTTAGGAAGGCATCGAGCAGCGTAGTCCAAGCGTCTCCTGCAACTTGGCTGGGCAGGCCGCTACCTAACACGCATGCGTTCACTGGGGCTGGCGAGACCCCGAGGCCTCGTCCCAGGAGCTGGCCCTGAGAGCCGCGTGCGGGCTCCACGCTGACAAGCCGTTCTCCGTCCGCGTCCTGGTGCGTGCTTTCTGCTGTGCGTAATCGTTATTTTCATTGTAGAGATCTGATGTGTTCATTCTCACTTTTATTTGAAAGTTACCGGGACAGAGAGAGACAGATCTTCTGTTGCTGGCTCATTCCCCAGATGCCTGCGACAGCCCCAGCCGGGCTCCAGGTGTCCCACCTGGGTGGTGGGAACCAGGTTCTGAGCCGTCACCGGCTGCCTCCCCGGGAGCGCATAGCGGGAAGCTGGCTTGGAAGCGGAGCTGGGGCTCCGGCTGTCCGACGTGGGACGCAGGTGTCCCAGGTAGTGGCTTTGCTCCCCGCATAGCAGAATTCTCACGACGGAAGCAACTGTACTGACTGGGGCATGGCCAGGGAAGATCGGGGAAACGTGGGCTCTCCGTCTCCCAGGCGTCACCCCTCCCCCTCCAGAGCTCCCTCGCAGTGCACGGTGGTCTCTGTCATCCTGGACGAGGGGCCTCTGGCTGGCACAAGAGCCCACGTAGGGATGTGCCCGGAGGGAAGGCCGTGGAGGCCGTGGGGTTCTTGTCTTCACACAAGAATGAATCCAGGCGTGAGACAGAGCGGAGTGATGAGGTTTTACTGGGGACGGGGCATCGGTCAGGATGGAAGGGACAGAGAGTGCCCAGTCGCTGTGACTGGGGGGAGCGAGGTCACGTGGCTGAGTGGAGAGAACACCCCTGGGCAGGCCAGGGGGGCGGTCAGCAGAGAGCAGAGGGCCGAGCGCTGTCCGGTGGGACTCCCTGGGTTTTTAAGGGCGTCTGTTTACCCCTCCCCCTCTCCTCCAGGACAAAGGATGGGGAGTCCTGGCGGAAGGGGTGAAAATTAGCAAATTCCTCCCCAGATTCGCTGGCTCCAGGCAGAGCAGGGGGCTCCCCTAGGGCGTCTGGGAAGGTTTTAGTGCCCCATGTCCTCAGGTCAGGTAGCCCCTTTGGTCCTGAGGAGAGAGAATTCTGGGAGCTTTCTCCAGGGGCAGGGCTGGGACTCCCTGGGAGGTCACCAGGGCCTGGGCAGGACTTTGGAGTGGGGGACGCTGGGCTTCGGGGGCTTCCACAGTGGCTGCTGGTCCTCAGGCCCTTCTCACACACATAGGCTCAATTTCTGACTTCCTACCTAACAGGGTGAGAGAGAGAGAGAGAGAGAGAGAGAGAGAGAGAGAGGTGTTCCATCTGCTGGTTCACTCCTGAAATGGTTGCAATGACCAAAACTGCGCCAATCTGAAGCCAGGAGCCAGGAGCTTCTTCTGGGTCCCCCACATGGGTGCAGGGGCCCAAGCACTTGGGGCCATCTTCTACTGCTCTCCCAGGCCGTAGCAGAGAGCTGGATTGGAAGTGGAGCAGCTGGGGCTCTAACCGGTGCCCACATGGGATGCTGGCACTTCAGGCAGAGGTTTAACCCACTGTGCCACAGCACCAGCCCCTGAGCAGTTTATTCTGCAGGATGTGGGGGAGGGGAGAGCGCCAACCTCCCTGGACAGCCCCCCCCCTTCCTGACTAGCTACCCCATGGGCTCACCAAGTTGTTCAGGGGTCTCCTGTAGGCTATGACACAGGTGTGAGGGATCACCTCCTGGCCAGCGGCTCTCCTAGGGGGGAGGGGGGCTGAAAGTCCAGCACAAGGCCACCTAGAGGTCTGCAGCACCAGTGATCTCATTAGCATACAAAGGCACTCTTATCTCTGGGGGATTCCTGGTGCCGGGAACCGAGGACAAAAGACAAATATTTGTCACCAGCAGCAAGCCCTGGGAGGGTGTGGCATTTCCCTAGGGGATCCTAAGGGGGCTGGGGCACAGGGCATCTCTTCAGACCCCTGGTTGGAGCCTCCTGGCAAGGCGTGCCCGCCCCCCTGCTGCAGGCACTGGCCCTCTGCTTGCTCCGCGGGTCGCAATGAGCAGTGCCCGTCTCCCTCTGCTCTCTTTCCTGCGTCCTGGGAGAGATGTGCCTGGGAGCGCTCAGCCCAGTAGGAGACCTGGTTTCTGGGCTGAGGGCTTCTGGGAGCTGGCCCTTCCTGAGCAGGGAGTGGCTGTGGTCTCTTTGCGTGGCCTGAAGCTTGGTGCTCAGTTCCTCGTGGCTCGGCGTGGACACGTGTCCCCAAGGAGACCAACCACGAGCTGGGGCCTGGGACCGAGCCGTGCAGGCTGCCCGTAGAGAAGGAGCGCCCTGGAGGAAGTGTCTGGACACAGCCTTTGTGAGGGCACAGGTGGTGCTGGGGGCGAGTGTGCCCCTGGCCCTGGGAGTCGGGGTCCCTGGAGCAGCTGTAGCCGTCTCTGTTCCCGGTGCTGTTTCCACACGAGCAGATGATGCTCCTAGTGGGTGATGCTCAGCCGCAGGTAGAAGTTTTACATAAAGGCTGCTGCCCGCCCGGCTTGGGAGCCAAGGAGGACACCACTGCTTGCATCTAGGCTGGCTTGGGGCACTTGCTGCTGTCCCCGAGTGGCGGGTCCGTGGCTGGTGGGGCTGTGGGGAGAAGGGGAGCTCGGATAGGGCGGCGCCCTGCAGGGCACCTGCCACACCAGAGCTCCTGATGGTGTCAGGTGTGTAGCCCTTGTCCGTTGCTCACAACACCCCCCTGCCGTGTCTGGCCCGCTGTGGGTAGGGAGAAGCTGAGGCACACAGGGGCATTCACTGTCAGAGATACAGCGGAGCAGGGGCTGGAGCTGAGCCTCGCTGCTGCCCACGGCAAACAATGCTGCCAGCATCCGTTTGCGCACTTTTGTTATTTTACTGTTGCTGCTCCACCTAAGCTCCTGCCTCCACCCGCATCCCCTCTGTGAAAGAGACAGCGAAGAGAGGGAAGAGAACCAAGCGGCCGTGACCAGCCTCTGCGTGTGCAGAGTTCAGCGCTTGGACGGCTGGGCGGAGTTCTCTCCAGAATCCTGTGTGCAGGGGCAGCAGGCACTGGCGCGGGCGCGGGCGCGGGCGCGGGCTGGGAGGGAGCGGCAGGTGCACCGTCTGTTGTTTCTTTGCTGCCTGAGTGCACTGCCTGCTCCAGGCTCCCCTGCTGCCCCCACCCCACCCCCAGCCACGCGCGGGTCAGCTCTCAGGTTCGGGTTCCCCCTGCACGGGAGAGGTGCCGTTGGCTTTTTTTTTTTCCTCTTTGCTTTGCATGACTTGAAATTCCAGGTACCTCATTCACCTGGTATTTATGCCTCAATGAGAACAGGTCAGCACATTGTTTGGAACTGGGGCCTTTCCAAGGGCAGGTGCTGGAGTTCCTGGTGGGGCCTCGCCCTTGGAGACCCAGTGTGGGGGCCGCGTGGGCAAAGTGCCTCCCACGAGGCCACCTGTTTGTGTGGACTCTGGCCTGGAGGAGACGGGGTGAAAGGACCCTGGGTGCTCCCTGGTTTTTTTTTGTTGGGGTGCCGGGCATGGGTGTTTGGAGTGGGTTGATGCACGGGTCTGGCCCCACACCGGAAACTGCCCAGCAGCCTGGGACAGACCCGGGTGACAGCTTCAGTCTGGAGTGGGTGGCAGAACAACACGTGCTCGGGTGGAGTGGGAGGCCGCGTGAAGCCAGCTCTGTGCACACACGGCTCCTGGCGGTGTGCTGTTCCGGAGAAGGGCCGGCGGGCGGGCGAGCGTGGTAGGGCAGGGGTGCAGCCGTGGGCGCTGGGTGCAGGGGTGAGTGCCACCTTCCACAGCCAAATCCCGTGTCAGGCAGGTGTGCGTCCCTGCGGCGCTTTGCATCCAGCTCCCTGCTAATGCTCCCGGGAAGCAGCGGAAGGCGGCCCAAGTGCTCGGGCCTCGCACCCACCTGGGAGACATGGTTGGAAGTCCTGGCTCCCGGCTTCAGCTTGGCCCAGCCCCGACTATTGCAGCCATCTGGGGAGTGAACCAGTGGATGTCTGTCTGTCTGTCTGTCTCTCTCCCCCTCTCTTTATCCGTCTCTCTTACTCTTTTTTTTTTTTTAATTTGAAAGACGGAGTTACAAAGAGGTAGAGGCAGAGATCTTCCATCCACTGGTTCACTCCCAGATGGCTGCAACGCCCAGAGCCAGGAGCCAGGAGCTTCTTCCAGGTCTCTCACGTGGGTGCAGGGCCCCGAGGACTTGGGCCATCTCCTACTGCTTTCCCAGGCCATAGCAGAGAGCTGGATTGGAAGTGGAGCAGCCGGGACTCGAACTGGCGCCCACATGGGATGCTGGCGCTTCAGGCCCGGGCGTTAACCCGCTGCCCGACGGTGCCGGCCCCAGCACTTGCGCCATTCTCTGCTGCTTTTCCAGGCACAATGGCAGGGAGCTGGATCAGAAGTGGAGCAGCCACACGGGATGCCAACATTGCAGGTGCCGGTGTTGCAGGTGGCGGCTTTACCTGCTACACCACAGTGCCGGCTCCTTGAGCGCCATCTGTTTCCTGCATTTTCCATCCCAGGCTGCTGGGCCAGACGGGGTTGACTCTGCAGTTGCTCTGAGGATGGTTAGCGCTGACGGGTTTGGCTTTGAAAGTGAGCAATTTGTTGCAGGGTAGGAAGAAGTTTCAATGCCTTCGCGTTTGCACCAAGAGCAGCCGCAGCGGGCGGGGGAGCAGGGAGCGTGAGTGACCGTGCAGGGGCTCTTCCTGGGGTGTTGTCTCCAGGCGTGAGAAGTGGCCAGCCCCAGCCGCTCTGCCTTGCACTTTCTCAGCGGTGGTCCGAGTTCCTGTGGAGACAGCAGGAATTGGATGGTTCTGGTTCTCTGGAGGATTCTAGAGGATTCTAGAGGAGCCGAGGCTGCTGTGTACACGGCTGGAGGGAACGCAGGCAGGGAGCTGACGATCCCAGGGGCTTTGTGGTTGGGCCACGACCTTGGGGCTCCTCGGCCTGGGATGCTGGGCTCCAGACGATCCCAGGGACTTTGTGGTTGGCCCACGAGCCCAGAGGAACAGGGCTTCAAGGTCGGAGCTGTCTGCTGGGTCACAGGGTGTTGTGAAGGCAGCACTGGTCACCTTCAGCTCCCACTTGCCAGTTCTCATGGGGCCTCCATCAGACATCCCCTCTCGATCCAAGGGGGGTGCCGAGGGGTCCCCTCTGACCCCGACCAGCCCAGCTGCGAGACCTTACCACGTGTAGCACACCTGCCGTAAAACACTTTAGCCTGGAGAAGAGCGGTGTTCATCTGGAATTCCAAGTCCAGCCTTCCTTTCCTTGACTTTGGGATGGTTTATGGAATTTGAAAGTTCTTTCCAAAAGAAAAAGAATCTCAAGAATTAAGCAGACCGAGGGCTGGTTGCTTTCAAGGGAGCTTCTCCCAAGGAGGCAGATGTTGGCTGCACGGAGCCCTGCTTTGGGGGACTCCTGGGACCTCAGAGAGTCCCGTGTCACAGCCACAGGTTTGCGACCTCGCTCGTGTTTAAGTTTGGAAGATCCGGGGCTGACACCATGGGAGGCTTTGGGGCCCCAGGCCAGCAGGTCCTGGCCGTGGAGACCCTGGGGGCTGCCCACCTGGAGCCCCTGGGTCTGTGCTGGGTGTGGTGCTGGAGATACCCTTGGCCATTCGCGCTCACGAGCAGACCTGCAGCATCGGTTGGGAGAGTGTAAGCCCCATTGTGGATAACGCCTTAATACGCTGAAAGCAGATTACTTGTCTATAAAGCCTCCTTTCCATTTGGTTCCATTTGCCAAATGGGGCCCTCGGTGTCCGCAGGGCGCTGGAGGCCCAGGCTGGCCCTGTGCCCGACCCTGCACACAGACGAGCTCGGGAAAGGCCCCGTCTGGCCGCGTCCGTGCGAGGCAGGTGCCGGTGGGGTCTCTGATGAGCTTTTCCAGCCATGCACCTGTGGGAGGCAGAGAAAGGGCGGGTCCCTGGGGCAGGTGCTTCTTAGGGCTGGGGCTGGTGCCCCAGGGCGTGGTCCTGGCCGCGACTCTGCCCGGGGACCTCCAGAGAGCTTTGAAGGCCTCCCTTGTATTTGCTTGTTTACTGGCTGTCAGTCACGTGCTCCGTGCTCCGGTCTCTGCGGACAAACGGGGTGGGGGCGAGGGGCAGGGCTTTCTGTGGGGCTGAGTGGAAAGGGAGACCCAACTCCCCCTCCCCATTCAAGGCGCCAGGTAAGTGTCTGCTGCCACGGGCGGTGGCTTCCCCTGCGTCGTGGCGTGGGAGCAGTGTCCTCCATGACGGCTGACGTGGCTCACCCAGGCGGTGGCCTGTGACCTCAGGAGGTGATGCAGATCTGTAGCCGACCCCTGTGGAGCCGTCGCTCGGGGGCCGGGTGATGGCGGCGACCGTGCACCTTGCGCCTGATGTGGGCAGAGGCAGCTGCTCCAGTTCTAGATCTGGGTGGTCGAGGGTTCCACCGTGGACGTGGGAAAGTGCCCTCTGCCAGGGGCTCGGCATGGGGACCTGGCACGGGGGCCGGGGAGGCGGTGCTGCCCTGGGGAGAGCTGCCGAGGGCCATGGCGGCCACGGCAGCCATGCGGTGCTGGCGGGGCTGGTGACGGTGACGGTGAGGGGCACCAGGAGACGAGAAAAACAAAGGGAGAGCGTCCCAGCCTTGAACTTGCTGGAATCGCAGACTCCGGCAACGTAATTATTTTGATAATCTTTTCCACTTAGTGTTTTAGATTCCGATAAATCCACTGGGGGATTAAGGAATGTTCTCTTCCTCTTCCAGGGACTCGCGCAGTGGGGTCAGCCGCTCCCTTGGGAAAGGGGCGGGCCGCCTCGTACCCTCAGCCTCCCGATGGCACCAGCGCCCCTCCCTCTGCCCGCCGGTGCACATCTGGCACCTGGCCTCACCCTTGTGCCACTGTGCTGGCTCGGCCCGCTGCCGGGGACGGCTGGCCGCTCGCTGGAGGAGGTCCACTCCGGTGAGGGAGCCCTGGCAGGAGGCAGATGTTTCTCTGGGCTGCGTCAGCTGTAAAGATCGCCCCTCCTAGATGCCTTCTGACTGACGTCAGCGCCATGCCTGCGTCGTGACGTCATGCTGTCCCCGACTTGCAGAGCCATGGATGAGGTCCTTCTGTGACTGTTCAGTAACCTCGCCCTGTCTCCTGCAGGTGGTGACCTGTCACGCGGTGGCCGACAGCGTGCAGTTCCTTGTGAGGGCTGGGCCCGCCCCGGCACAGAGCGCAGGATGCCGGCTCTACGACGTGCGGCTCTCCCCGGCTCATCTGCAGGTGGGGGGAACGGCTCTCAGGCACCTGTGGTGGGGGGCTCGCTCACGCGTGCTTGTGTGCCCTGTGCCGGAAATCAGAGTGGGACAGCGCCCGCCCTATACGTGCACAGGCAGACACAGACATAGACTCACACAGACACAGACACACGTGGACACACACGTACACACAGACACACGCACATAGACACAGATACAGACACACGTGGACACACAGACACACACGTGGACACACAGACACACGCACATAGACACAGACACACGTGGACACACAGACACACGCACATAGACACAGACACAGACACACGTGGACACACAGACACACGCACATAGACACAGATACAGACTTGCGCAGACACACACATATACATAGCCACACAGAGATACACATGTAGATACACACACACATAGACACACGCAGACACACACAGACACAGACTTACACAGTCATACACACATAAACATACATATACAGACACATACACACATGCACACACTGAGACATACACATATGTACATGGAGAACACATACAAATACACATGCCTATGCACACAGAGACACACACACATATGTACACGTACACAGAGACACACATATACACAGACACCCGTATACATACCCAAGACATACACATATGTACATGGAGAACACATACAAATATACATACGTACGCACACAGAGACATACACATATGTACACGTACACAGAGACACACATATACACAGACACCCGTATACATACACAGACATGCACATATGTACATGGAGAACACATACAAATATACATACGTATGCACACAGAGACACACATACACATATGTACATGTACACAGAGACACACATATACAGACACCCGTATACACACACACAGAAACACACATATACACAGACACCCGTATACACACACACAGAGATACACATACACAAATGTACACACAGAGGCACACATGTACACACATGTACACACAGACATACCTAGTCATACATACACAGCCACACACGCAGACACACATGTACAAACATTCACATAAGAACTCGGTGCCTTTGCAGCCCCTCAGCCAGTCGGGGGCTCCGTCGGTTCAGTGAGCCGAGAGGCATCTGACGGGAGGCGGCTGCAGCCCAGTGCCAGGCCCAGCTCTTGGCCGCCTGCTCCGAACGCCGTGCCGATCCCGCACCGCGCACGCCTCTGTCTGGTTTTTTGAAACGTCGACCGTGGCAGAACCTCTCGTTTTCATGTGTCGAACAGCTAGCACAGTTGGTTCCTGTACCTGGGGTTTCCCTCCCTGGGGTTTGTTGTCCAGGGGAACTACCGCCTAACATAGTGCACGGACAATGCCAAAGCAGTGGCTACGTTTGAGATTGTGTGCCATTCTGAGTATGTGATGAAACCCTTCTCCCTCCCGCCTGGCCTGGATCCTCCACACTGTGTCCGTTCCTGCCCGTGAGTCACTCAGCTGCCGTCTCGGCGTGGGATCGGCCGAGATCTTCAGTCCCAGCTCCACGGCAGCCGCCTCGGCCATGGGATCAGCTGTCCCGGCTACGTGGCAGCTGTCTTGGCCGTGGGATTGGCTGTCCCGGCTACGTGGCAGCTGTCTGGGTGTGGGATTGGCTGTCCCAGCTCCACGGCAGCCATCTCGGCCATGGGATTGGCTGTCTCGGGTCCACAGTTGCTGGTGACCCTGACAAGGTAGCCTGACACTGCATAGCGGGGCCTCGCCTGCCTCCCCTGGTCCCACGTCACCACAGGCAGCACGGAGGGAGGCCAGGGCAGGTTCCTCACTACGCTACGTTGTTATCGTCCTGTTATCCGCTGTTCGTCTTTAACAGTGTCTGATTTGTACACTAACCTGTACCCTAGGGGCGTGTGTCTAGGCTGACCCTGCAGGTCGGGTGTGATGCTGCCCGTGGGTCCAGCCTCCCCCGTGGGTCCGGGAGGTGTTCCCCGTGGAGGCAGGGACAGCTGTGTCCCTGTGACCTCCTGATCGAGGACTGCCCACAGTAAGCGTGAGAGACTGCAGTGTGTACTTCCGTGTGACACGTGTGACACGTGTGACGTCCGCGGGGAGGGTGTCGTCCGTCTCTGTGGCAGCAGACGGGCCTGGTCCATCCTCAGGTGGCCCCTCCGGGATACTCCCTGAGGCTCCCGAGCGGCTGGCGCTCCCGGGCCTGCCTTGGGGCTGCTGTGAATCCAGCCTGTGTCCCTCCGCTCTGCCCCTGTACCTGGTTGGCGATTTGGGGAATGACCCAGAGCCTTGCTGCGCCCTCGGCAGGGAGGAGTCCCGTAGGCCGTTGTGATCAAGGCACATGTTTTTAAAGATTGATTGATTGATTTGAAAGGCAGAGTTACAGAGCGAGAGAAAGAAAGGTCCTCCATCTGCTGGTTCACTCCCCAAATGGCCACAGCTGCTGGAGCTGGGCTGATCCGGAGCCAGGAGCCAGGAGCTTCCTCCGGGTCTCCCACGTGGGTGCAGGGGCCCGAGCACTTGGGGCGTGCTCTGCTGCTTTCCCGGGTGCATTGGCTGGGAGCTGGATCGGAAGCAGAGCAGCCGGGACTTGCAGTGGCGCCCATATGGGATGTAGGTGCTTCGGTGCTACAGGCGGCGGCTTTACCTGCTACGCCACAGCGCCGGCCCCGTCTTTGGTCTCCTGACACAGAAGAGGCCACAGACGACGGAGCCTCGTGAGTGGCCTCTGATCCCAGGCAGGGGTCGTCCTGCTCCAATGCTCTTTGCATGGAAGTTGCACAAAGGTGGCCGCAGTGGGAACCCCCGTGCGTCCCTGCCGCCGCCCGCCGGGTGCAGTGGGGCACAAGTTAGTTCCCTGGGACAGTGGGATGAGAGCGCTTTTTTTTCTAGAATTACCTGGAAGCCATCCCTGTTCTTAGCCCGCTTCTAGCAGGCAGTGAAGGCGTCTGGAGAACTGAGTCTGAAGTCTCGCCTTGCCCTTCGCCTGGTGAGGGTGGGGCAGGGACAGGCGGACTTCAGATGCCTGCTTTAGAGAGAGGCCTCTGAGGGGCTGATGCTGTGGCACAGTGGGTAAAGCCACCACCCTCTGCAGTGCCGGCCGGCATCCCACGTGGGCACCGGTTTGAGTCCTAGCTTCTCCTCTTCCGATCCAACTCTCTGCTGTGGCCTGGGAAAGCAGTAGACAATGGCCCAGGTCTCTGGGCCCCTGCACCCACGTGGGAGACCTGGAAGAAGCTCCTGGCTCCTGGCTTTGGATCAACACAGCTCAGGCCATTGTGGTCACCTGGGGAGTGAACCAGCAGATGGAAGATCGATCTCTCTCTCTCTCTCTCTCTCCCCACACACACTCCACCCCACCCCACCCCTGCCTCTCTGTAACTCTGCCTTTCAATTAAATAAATAAATCTTTAAAAGAAAAGGAAAGAAAGAAAGAAAGCGGGCCTGAGCCAGCAGGGAGGGGCTGTATTCATTTGTTGCTGTGACAAATGATCGTCAGCGCAGGGTCCGGCAGCCCAGGTCTGGAGGCCGGTGTGCGATGCTGGCTGCCTCGGGGGAGCCTGCTCACGCGGGGTGTGGCAGGTGGGAGTCAGCTCCTCGGGGCTATGGGGCCTGAGCTGGCATGAGTGGTCGTGGCAGCCCCGCTCCCCCACCCTCTGCCCCAGCCTGGACTCCCCAGTCTCACCTCCCTGGCTGGCTCAGGGCAATTGCCCTGTGCCCACCTGCAGAACCCAGGGCCCCGCCCGGTCCTCACCCTGACCACAGCCACAGGACCCCCAGGCTGGTAAGGTCCCGTATGCACAGGCTCCTGGGAGGAGAGCATGCAGGTCGCGGGGACCACAGCTCTGCTGCCCAGAGATGGGCGGGACTGGACGTGGCGCCGTGAGACACAGGGGTCTGCTTCTGGGGTTGTGGAAGTGGCCCAGGCAGGAGATGGTAGGGTGCCACTGGACTCCATGCACCATCTTTGAGGGGTGTGGGCCTGGGCTGAAGGGTGGGGTCTGTGTCCAGGGCTGGGGATGAGGCGCCCTGGGTCCTTCTCTATGCCTTGGCGATCATCTGAGATGCAAAAATGCCAAGTGCCATGCGCTCCTCGGTTGAAGAGAGACCGCAGGGTGTGACCAGCGCTGAGGTGGAGGCGGGCAGGTGCAGCTGACAGGGCGCTGGATGCTATAACAGGCCCAGGGGAGGCTGAACGTTGCCTACGTAAGTGCACACATACCACGCACACGTGTGCGCTTCCACACGCACACGCATGATCAGCAAGGCTGGGGAGCGGGCTGATCTCCACTAACCCTCTTCTTTTCCATAGCTGGAGTTCTACCTGGAAGAAAAGAGAGAGGACATCCGGGTCACGTGGTCCCTCACCAGCGCGCCCGAGACGTCCGTGGACGTGCAGCCCAGAGCCGTGGGGGAGGTCGGTCCCGGGCTTTCGTGGTTCTTCCCGTGGTGTGCGTGAGACGCACACGTGAGGACAGGCTCAGCAGGAGCTCGCTCCCGACACTGGCAGGCTCCACGCATCCCCAGCTTTCCCTCCCAGCCTGGCTTGGGCCACATGGCTTCTTCCGGGTCTCCCACATGGGGGCAGAGGCCAAAGGACTTGGGCCATCTTCTACCGCTTTCCCAGGCCACAGCAGAGAGCTGGATAGGAAGTGGAGCAGCCGGGACTAGAACTGGCACCCATATGGGGTGCCGGCACTGCAGGCGGTGGCTTTACCCGCTATGCCACAGCGCTGCACCCACTGTTACACGTTTTGTGCTGGCTATGAATTACTGCTGAAATCAGCAAACCCCCCCCCCCCCCCGAAGATCTCCTGGAGTCCCAGGGCTACATAGCAGCCAGGGCTACCTCGTCTGGGAGGCTGTGAGAGAGCTGTGTTCCTGCCCATCACGGCGTGAGCTCTCGATCCCAGGGGAGCCAACTTGTCCTGTTTCACCAGGACCCGGTGCTCGAGACAAACACGGTCCTGGAGCCGCTCAGGGACATCTTGAAGCACCTGGTCAGCTCTGCCTCTCCATCCCTGGCTCTGAGCGCCAAGCCTATGGACACCAAGGAAGCCCAGGTAAACCCTCCGCCAGGTGCGGCTGCATCCGAGCCGTTAGGGGGCCCAGCCTGCGGCTCCCGGGGTGCCCTCGCGTGTGTCCAGTGGCCCTTGACCTCCAACGGAGGCTGCGTGAACCCCGGCTGGTCAGCAACACCTCTGGTCTTGGGTTGAAGCCTCGTGGTCCGAGCAGGGTCCCACAGCACCACGGGACGGGCGTGAGTGGCTACTGGGCCGCTCGCCAAGCCCCACCTCACCCTGAGTAGGCCCTGGGGCTCTGCCTGGCCTGAGCCCAAACTTGACTTTTCACTATGCGTTGAGAGCCAGTGCCTGGGACCCCCCTCCCGCCAGGGACAATGTTGCCCTGGCAGCTCACGGAGCAAGGTGCACTGGTGGACGGAGCCTGTGACCCGGCCCTGCCTGCTGTCGTATCTGCCCTGTGGCTGAGGCAGGGCGGGGCAGCTGGCGTCACTCGGCTGGCCCACCTCCGCCCGTCTGATGTCACTCGGCTGGCCCACCTCCGCCTGTCTGATGTCACTCGGCTGGCCCACCTCCGCCCGTCTGACAAGGCTGTCACCTAACTCCCTGCCTAAACTCTTGGGCGGAGCGTCTGCCCTGGGCTGCCTGCCCATCAGCAACCCTTGGCTTAACTGATCGTTTTACATCTTCGCTACACAGAGAAGGCCCTTCCAGCTCTGGGCTTTGTGTAAAAATGTTTATTGTGAAATTAGACATCAGTGGCAGGTGGAACTGTGGAAACTTCACAAACAGGAAAAATGAAACTGTGCTCTTGGATAACCAGCAGTCTGGGAACAAGTTACGGGGATGTGAAAACATTTCCTTTCTTCTTCATTTTTTTAAAATTTTATTTATTTGAGAGGCAGAGTGACAGAGACAGAGGCAGAGAGAGGTCTTCCACCTGCTGGTTCCCTCCCCAAATGGCCGCAGTGGTCGAAGCTGCGCTGATCAGAAGCCAGGAACCAGCAGCTTCTTCCAGGTCTCCCACGTGGGTGCAGGGGCCCAAGGACTTGGACCATCTGCTGCTGCTGTCCCAGGCCACAGCAGAGAGCTGGATCGGAAGTGGAGCAGCCGGGACTCGAAACGGCGTCCATATGGGCTGCAGGCATCACAGGCGGTGGCTTAACCTGCCATGCCACGGTGCTGGCCCCAGGGTTAATCGTGCTATTGATTGTGGACTTTATGCAAATAGCCCGGCTGCCCATTGTAATGGTCCTGTGAGTGCACATGTGTGCACACGTTTGAAGAGGCTTGTTGTTAGGAGGCGTCAGCTCACATGTCTGCAGCAGGCAGAGCTGACGCCTGGGGGAGCTGCCAGTCCAGTCCAGAGCCCTGGGACCCAGGGGAGCGCATGGTGAGAGCTGCAGTCCGAGGCCAGCAGGCTGCAGAGCCACCCGAGCCAGAGCTGGGTTCGAGCGTGAAGCTCAGGCGGGAGACACCCCCGGTGCCCCAGAGAGGCTCTGCGACAGCTCTGCCAGCCCTTCAGCCGCTGACTTACACGTGGACGTCGTCCAGACGCCCTCCCAACCCCACCTAGAGCAGTGCCGGACGTGGTACCTGGGCGCCTGGAGTCCAGTTACACTGAAAATGCTTCCTAGCTCCTACCCAGACCGGGCGGCTCCGGGCCCTGTGCTCCGCCACTGGGACCGCCCAGCCTGGACCGCCCAGGGCTTCACTTCCTACTTCCTCCAGCTCCCAGCAGGGGGCGCCTCGTTCAGACCGCTGCTTTCCAAATGGGCCCCTGGAGAGCTCGGGCCCAGGCAGCCCCCAAAAGGATTCTGGGTCAAGTCAGCACCCAGGTCTCTGCCTGGACAGCCCTGGTTCAAAAATGAGGGGCCCGGGGGGGGGGTCCTTCCCATGCCCGGGGGGGATGTCCTGGCGCCCCTCTGGCATGGGGTAGGAACGTCGCTGGGCCTGCTGCTCCTGCCACTGTCGGCTCAGAGAGCGCTGCCTATGTTCTCCTTGCGTGGTTGTCAGCTCCGGCCTGCAGGAGGGAGGTGGCCACGGGCCAGTGGCCCACGAGGGGCAGGGGTGGGGCCAGAGGCACCTGCATCCCGGAGAGGATGTCCCCCTGTCCTAGGGCCTGCGGGGTTGGATGGTGCGGACCCCTGGGACTGTGCCCTGCATCCCCCCCCAGCCACACAGGGAGCCCTGCCCGGGACGTGGCCACAGATCAAGGCGAGGGTGTCGTTGCCCAGCAGCCACCGGGGCCGCCGCTCCTGTGTGTCTTTCTTGCAGACCCTCCAGTGCGCTCCGGCCGCTGCCCAGGACCCCTGCCCCCCCAAGCCGCCGAGGGCGCATGAGCTGAAGCTGCTGGTGAAGAACGTCCGAGCCTCGCTGCTGAGCGACGCTGGTGCTTCAGGTGGGTGCTGGCTGCCCGCGACGGGGGGCCCCGCGGCCTGGGGGCTCGGGGGCTGGGACGACGCCGGGCACCCTGCGGGGTCTGCACTGCAAACCCTGCCTTTGTTGGAAGAGGGGGAGAGGGGATGGGACGGGCGTGTGCCCTCTTTCTTTAGTCTGGAAAGTGCCTTCCTCTTACGGGTTCTTCGTTCATCCTCCCTCCGCCCTCTGCACTGTGCGGCCCTCAGTTTGTGCTTAGCATCCCTGGCTGCAGGGGCGGGGGTCTCACAGGGGTGATCATTGGGTGGCAGAGGCCCGTGGCTCACAAAGATCCATCCGGGAACGTTGGAAAGGGTTCCTCCCACTTCGCAAGGCACAGGCAGGCTGCGCCGACTTCCAGCGTGCTCGGCAGAGCTTGCCATGGCTGGCCGTGCAGGCGCACTTCCTGTTGCCGAGTCAGCCACGCTGCTCCGTGGCCGGGTGGGCTCCTGGGGCTCGGCCGGCCGGGGTGGGGGTCCCAGCCCGGTACACACCTGCTGTGAGGGCAGGCCCACTCCTCACCCTCCTGGGTTGTCCCCTCTCTCTGGGTCCCAGGCTCTCCCCAGGGATGGCTGTGAAAGCCAAGTAGTAGGGTACGTGCAGGGTGCTTGGCCGGGTGTGGGGTGGGGTCCGGACACGGCAGCCGCCGGGTAGCACGCGGTACCTTCGGCACCTCGGGCTCCAGGGGGGGGCACTGTCTTGAAGCAGAAATAACTGTTTCTTAAAAGGTCTTTGTTGAGCGGGGTCAGGTGTGGAGCGCCTGTGTCTGCTGAAGCCGACAGCGGAGAGACCATAGTGATCTCGGTGCCGTTTAAAGAGGCCGCGGAGCCGCGCTGCCGCAGGTGCTTCGCCGTTGCCGGCCACAAGGGCGGCACTGATGTGCTGGCACTGATGTGGCCCAGCCCTGGGAGACACACGGCACAAACGCAAACCGCCTGTCCGGTGGGAGCCGGGAAATGGGTTCTCTGGGAGGTGCCCCCGGGGTTGCATCATCCCAAATTCAAGCTTAGGCTTGGAAGTCACCGTTCTCAGCTCGCTGCTGGTCCTGCCGGAGCAGGTGCCTCCGCCCGTATCAGAGCACCAGTGTCCACACCGGCTCAACTGCCCCTGCAGTGCACCCCGGCAGGCAGCGGGGTGGGGGGAGGTAGTCAGGTCCCTGCCACCGCGTGGGAGACCCCAGGGAGCTCTCTGCTCCCAGCCTCCACCCAGGGCGGCCTCAGGCCTTGCAGGCATTTGGGGTGTGAACCAGTTCTCCCTCTCTCTCTGACTCAAACAAATACAAATCATATATATATATATATATATGTGTGTGTGTGTGTGTGTTTAAGATATTGTAAAAAATAAAACTGGGCCCATCTCTGAGGAAGGTCCACCCCCTCCCCCACCCCTGCAGGCAGGGCCGTTGGGGTCAGTCCAAGGCTGTTGACATTGAGGACAGGAAGACATTTTTAAAATTAATTTATTTATTTGAGAGGCAGAGCTACAGAGAGAGAGAGAGAGGGAGAGAGAGAAAGAGAGAGAGAGAAAGGTCTTCCATCCACTGGATCACTCCCCAAATGGCCACAACAGCCAGAGCTACACCAGTCCAAAGCCAGGAGCCAGGAGCTTTTCCGAGTCTCCCACATGGGTGCAGGGGCCCTAGGACATGGGCCATCTTCTACTGCTCTCCCAGGCCACAGCAGAGAGCTGGATTGGAAGAGGAGCAGCCGGGACTAGAACCTGGCACCCGTATGGGATGCTGGCTCTGCAGCGGTGGCTTTACCCGCTATGGCACAGCTCCGGCCCCAGGAAGAAATCCTGTAAACCGCAGTGCAGTCCAGCACTCTGAGAGTTTGTAGACGGCAAGCGAAGGGAAGAGCCGAGCACCAGAGGCCGGGCGGGCCATTTCACGCAGCCGTGGGTGGCGTGCAGGCCGTGTGTGAATGCAGCCACGTGTGAGGCTGACGCGTGTCCCTCTGCCCCGCTGTAGGCGCCGCTCAGCCCGTGTGCACCGCGCAGCTGAACGACCCCCTGCAGAGGTTCTCCAGCGGCCTCGCGAGATGCACCACTGACCTCACGTGGGAAGAAGAGTTCACCTTGTGAGTCTGCGCCGTCCCCGCGGCCGCGGAGAGAACCTGCAAGTCGCGTGCTAGCCCGTGTCCACACGTTAGAAGCGAAGTGCCTTCAGCACCGGAAATGCCACCCGTCTTCCTGTTTTTGTCGTTACTTGAAAGGCAGAGAGACAGACAGGCAGCTGCTGGCTCACTCCCCAAATGCCTGCAGCAGCTGGAGTGGGGCCGGGCTGAAGCCAGGAGCCGGGTCTCCAGCCGGGTCTCCCACGTGGCTGTCGGGGACCCAGACACTGGAGCTGTCACCAGCTGCCTCCCGGGGCGCTCGTTAGCCAGAAGCTGGAATCCAAAGTGGGGCTGGGATTCAGACCCAGCACTCACACGGGCCGTGCCGTGCTGTGTGCCGAATGCCTGGTGCCAAACACCCGCCTCATTTTTATTTCTGGGCAGCCCTCAGGGTCCATTTCTCCATGTGCCCTCCCTGAGGTTCCCCCTCGCTGAGAAACACGTCCCCTCCAGGACGCAGTAGAAGGAAACTTGTGCTCGACTCCACAGCTGAGGTTAGAAAAGGGAAAATACAGACCTCTTGCGGATCACGGTGTCAGAAACGCAACATTATCCGGTCGAACCAGGCAGCGCCTTAGAGACAGGCACAGAGACCGGCCTTGGGCGCGGGGGTGACACCGCTGGGGGTGCCTGTGTCCCAGTCCCTGGGCCGGAGCGCAGCCTCCATTGCTTTCATTCTTTTTAAAAAATGTTTATATGGGGGAGAGAGAGAGAGAGAGAGAGAGGTCTTCCATCCGCTGGTTCACTCCCCCAATGGCCACAACAGCTGGAGCTGGGCCAGGCCAAAGCCAGGAGCCAGCAGCTTCTTCTGGGTCTCCCATGCAGGTGCAGGGGCCCAAGGACTTGGGTCATTCTCCACTGCTTTCCCATGCACATTAGCAGGGAGCTGGATGGGAAGTGGAGCAGCCGGGACTCGAACCGTTGCCCACGAGGGATGTGGGCTCTCAGGCGGCGGCTTTACCCACTACGCCACAGCGCCGACCCTTGCAGACGTGTGCTTGGAGAAGCAGCAACTAACGACCGAGACCTGGCTCCCTGGCTCCCTGGCTCCCATGTGGGAGACCCAGGCTGAGTGCCGGGCTTCTGGTTTTGGCCTGGCCCAGCTCCAAGCTGTTGTGGGCGTCTAGGGAGTGAACCGGCAAATGTGTGATTCTCTCTCTCTCTCTCTCTCTCTCTCAGTGTGTGTGTTTCTTTGACTTTCAAGTAAAATAAATACATAAATTTTAATGAATAGATGAGCACTCCCTTAGCAAACCCAGCCAGATCTGCTCGCTAGAAATGTAAAAGCAAGCTCTACAGGTGGTGTGCCCTCTGAGAAGCCGTTCAGCCCGAGAAACTTCAGTTCAAAAAGAGTTTTCAGCTTCACGGTAGCAAAGACTGGCAGTGGTGTTGCGCTTGTGGATAATACAGCCAGAGCTGGCGATCAAGGACGTGGCCAAATAAATTGTCCTGAGGCCAAGTAGCAGAATTATGCCTGTTAAAAATGGTGTCACTCTCTCTGTTTTCATAAGAGAAAAGGGGGCCGCGTTGTGACACAGCAGTTTAAGCCTCTACCTATGACGCCAGCATCCCATGTGGGCGCCAGTTCCAGTCCCCGCTGCTCCACTTCCAATCCAGCTCCCTGCTGTGGCCTGGGAAGGCAGTAGAAGATGGCCCAGGTCCTTGAGCCCCTGCACCCACGTGGGAGACCTGGAGGAGGCTCCTGGCCCAGCCCAGGCTGTTGTGACCATCTGGGGAGTGAACCAGCAGAAGCAAGCAAAATCTGTCTCTTGGTCTCTCCTTCTGTCTCTGTACCTCTGCCTTTCAAATAAACAAACAAATCTTTAAAAAGAGAGAGAGAGAGAAGTAGGAGGGAGGTACGTTATGTTCCTCAATTTGTCTCTGTGTAATTACATGAGGGTGTTGCAGAGTTCTTGAAAAAATGGAAGTAAAAGATGGGTTCAGTGTGGTGCACGATGTTTTGAAACCCATGCCCAGTGTTTTCGTGGTGCACATCTTGTGTGAGCTTTTTGTGGCTGTGGCTTCCGTGTGGCCCCTGCGTTCCAATGAGCAAAAATTAAGCAGAAGGAAACGCACCGCCCGCCCTGCCCGTGTTCCGTGGCTGCCTCCCCGTCACGGAAATGCCTGCTCGGCAGCCCTGGAGGCGCCGTCCCGGCTGCCAACAGCGCTGTCCCTGAACTGTGATGATGCCGAGTCTGCTGTGTGCGTTACGTGCCTGTCGTTCTTTAAATACCGACAATTTTGTGTTCCTTTCCTTAGTCAAAAAAAACCCCACAATATGTTTAAAAATCAGAATAACTCAGTACCTTTTCAAGGCCCCGGCTTCTCCTTTCCCGCAGTGAACTGAACGCCAAGTCCAAGGAGCTGCACCTGCAGATCTCAGAAGACGGGCGGTCCTCAGGTGAGTGGTGGGTGGGTGGCCAGGCCCCGCCTCCTGGCCAGGCCCCTTCCCCCAAACCACCCCAGGCTTCCCAAAGGGCACGTTTGGTCCGAAGGCACTTGACGTTGCTAACGGTGCCTTCGAGGGGACTTGGAAAGCCGGTGGGACATGGAACGGAGATGGGCGTTTCGGTGTCGCCAGTCCTGCAGTCTGGGCCGAGTTTCCCGGGATGCGCATCCTCTGTGGTCCTTTTGAAAACTCCTTCGTGCGTTTTGGGAAAATGTTCAGCTGATTCGTCAGCTTTTTAAGGCCACGTTCGGCGAGTGGGCGTGGCTCCTGGCTCCAGCCTCCCGCCAGGGCAGACCTGAGCGGCAACACCGGCTCAGGGAATCAGGCTCCTGCGTCTCACATGGGAGACCTGCGTCCAGTCCTGGCCTGGCCCTGGCCACCCCCGCTGCTGTGGGCATTTGGAGAGCAAACCAGCAGATGGGCAACACTGTCCCCTGCCCCTCCAAAAGGCCAAACCTTACAACCTTTTAGGCAGCAACTCTTGGCTTAAAGGAGAATCCTGGTGCTCCCAGGCTCAGGGACCTCCTTTGAGAAGATGGTTCAGTCGAGGCAAACCCACCACCTGCTACCCACCACCTGCTGCCTGCTGCCCGCCGCCCACCGCCCGCCACCCGCTGTCTGTCCTTACGATGGGTTTCTGCAGCCATCGCCACCACCCCTCTCAGAACTCTCATTCTCCTGGAACCCTGGCTCTCCTTTGCTTCCTCCCCAGCCCCTGGACCCTCCCCCCCCACCCCCCGCGGTACTTCCCGTCCCTGGCTTTTCCTTGCACATCAGCCCCAGCGCCTCGGACCCGTGGTTTAGACACAAGAAAGCAGCAACCGGAGTGGTTCCGGGGAAGCTGAGCGGCTGTGTGTGCCTGCGGTAAACCGGCAGCCCCCACGTGTGCTAGGCGTTCGCAGAGCCCCTCAAACAGCAAACTGGAGAGGGGGACCCCCCCGCCTTATCCAGCCAGCAAATCCAGCCGTTTGATTGTTGCTAGTCCCACCGCGTGCCACCCGTTACGTCACCAGGACTCCCGAGGTCACCGGGCTGCTCGGAGGTAAACCCTGAGCTCCCGGAGAGGGCCACGGGACACCCAGGGCAGGCCACGGCCAGCTGGGAGGGGCGCCCAGCGCTCATCCCGCTCTGCCGGCTGCAGCCAGGCCCCTGCGGTACAGCCTGGGGGAATCCGCACAACTTCAGACTGGCAAAAATGCACAAAGAATCCCCTTGGAGCCCTTCAGTCTTAGGTAATTTGAGCATTTGCCCACTTTTCTGTATTAATTTGTGGTCATGCACGTGGTTGGCTACTCCCTTCCTCTGTCCCGCCCTCGCTTCATGTGCTCACACACACACACACACACACCTGTGCACACACGTGCGTGTACACCACACCCATGCACACACTCACATGCACGCACACACACACATACACATGCATGGGTACACACCCCTTGTGTACACACCACACACATGCACACACCGTGTGCACACCCACAAGCACACGTATACCTTGTACACACACTGTATACACATCCACACGCATGCACACACTCACGTGTACACGCCCACACGCATGCACACACTCACGTGCCGCCAGTGGACCCCTGGCCGTCCTGATGCTTCAGCCTCCCTTGCCCTGAGCGCTCCCACCCCTCCTGCTTCTGACATTTCCTTTCTTTTTTAGAAAAGATTTATTTCTTTGGAAGTCAGAATTATATATATAGAGAGAGTATATATATCTTCCATCTGCTGGCTCATTCCCCAGATGGCCACAACAGCTGGAGCTGGGCCAGGCAGAAGCCAGGAGCCAGGAGCTTCCTCCTGGTCTCCCATGTGGATGCAGGGTCCCAAGCACTTGGACCATCTTCCACTGCTCTCCCCAGGCCATAGCAGGGAGCTGGATCAGAAGTGGAGCAGCCGGGACTTGAACCACGTGGGCTGCGGCTGAGCGGGCTGTACCACAGCATGGGCCCCGGGGGCTGGAGCATTTTCAAGCTGAGAACACCGCCCGTCGGGCCCCACCCGAGACCCCTCTGCAGTCGCTGAAGCCTGGTGGGCCCTCACTCGCCCCTGTCTCTGCAGGGTTGTTGGCGGTGGCCACGGTCCCTTTAGATTTGTTTAAGAAGCAGCCTTCCGGACCCCAGAGCTTCGCGCTGGCCAGCGGATCCTCCCCCCGCGGCTCCGTGTTGGGCTCCATCACCGCCGAGGTACGGCAGCCTAGTCCAGGCTCAACCCCTTGCTAGAAGGAGCGTCTCCACTCGCGTCCGCGGCCCCGTGAGAAGTGAGCGGCTCATGCATGGAGCGATGCTGCCGACCGCCGGGCGTCTCTGGGCCTGGGTCCCACGGTGGCTGTTGGCCCTGCAGGTTCCCCTCCGAGCCCTCTGCCTCTACCCACCTGCTGGTGCAAAGTATCCGCAGAACAGCTGGGGCTGTGCTGAACCGGGCCCGACCCCTCGTCTTTCTGGGCACCGCGCCGTGCGGCAGCCATGCACACAGCGTTGGCACCGTCAGGCGCTGTCCGTCATTGATGGTTTAGTCCACAGAGGGCCGCAGCCTGGCTGGAGCTCATGTCTGGGGGGTTGGCCCTGGAAGCCCCACCCCCCGTGGATGACACGCCCACCCGCTTTCTCTGCAGTTTTTTTACGTAGAACCTGGGGACCCGAAGGCGTGGCAAGCCCCTCCCCCGGCGCCGGCTGCTAAGATAGAGAAGGACCGCACGGTGATGCCGTGTGGCACTGTGGTCACCACCGTCACTGCCGTGAAGACCAAGCCTCGGTTCGACGCTGGGAGGGCATCCCCGCTGAGCCCTGGTGAGACCCCCGGGAATGGGCGCCCTGCAGGAGCTCTGCCAGGCACACAGGCCCTGTCGGTGGCTGCCTTCCCGTGCCGGGCTGGGGTAGGGGGAGAGGGAGAGGGAGTCCATCTGCTGGCCACAATGGCCAGGCCCAGGTGAGGCTGGAGCCAGGATCTCACCCAGGTCTCCCGCATGGGCGCAGGGCCCCAGCACTTGGGCCGTCTCCTGCTGCTTTCCCAGGTGCCCTAACGGGGAGCTGGGTGAGGAGCGGAGCAGCCGGGCATAGGGGACAGCACTGTCCCGGGCGGTGGCTTCACCCACTGCGCCACAGCCCCGGCCCCTGTGCTGTCACTAAACACGCCCAGGGCACAGGAAGAGGGCAGCGGGCGAGACGCGGGCTTGTTCTGTGGCTGGGCACGGCCTCTGGGATGATGGGCGCTGTGGCCGGGCTCGCAGCCACATCCGGTACTCTCGGTGCCGCGGGGGACGGAGTGCGCCCTAGGGAAGTTGCACGCGGCTCCCGTGGACTCCTCCCCACGAGGGCCGACGAGCGGCTGTGCCTTTCTGTCCCCTGCAAGACAGCCTCAGTTCGGGTGGTGATTTCTTGTTTTTATTTATGTCGCATCTCCGCTGGTGCCTACGCCTTCCCTTCCCAGGACGGGCCGCCGGCACAGGGCAGGGCAGGGTCCGGCTTCATTGCCAGGTTTCTGAAATGTTGGAGCACCCCCTGTTCTGCCGCCGTGGGCCCTGCCTCAGCCAGCGCCCCGCTGGAGGTGCAGACACGGGCGGGGGGCGTTCCGCGTCTCCGGTAACTGTGGGTCCACAGCCCGCCCGCCGCCCTGCTGATCACGCTGTCTCCCCCAGAGTCCCCTGTGAAGACGCCCGTCAGGGTGAAGGTCATCGAGAAGGACATCTCTATCCAAGCTGTGCCCTGCCACGGCGCGCCCGTCAGCAAAGCCTTCTCCTCCTCAGACACAGGTAGCGCCGGGGCTGCCCGGTGCCGACCCTCAGTCTGCTCAGACCACTGGGCGTGCAGAGTTTGGGAAGCCGATTCCCTCCCCCCTCCCTCTTTTCTTTTTCTTTCTTTTTTAAAAAAAGATTTATTTATTTATTTATTTATTTGCAAGTCAGAGTTACACAGAGAGAGAAAGAGAGGCAGAGAGAGAGAGAGAGGTCTTCCATCCACTGGTTCACTCCCCATTTGGCTGCATCAGCCGGGGCTCGGCCAGGCCAGATCAGGAGCCAGGAGCTCCCTCTGGGTCTTGCCGGGGTGGCCAGGAACCAGGTTCTTGAGCCGCAGGAAGCTGGATGGAAGTGGAGGGGCCAGGATTAAACTCGCTCAGCCTGGAGCACAACACCCACCTACACGTGGGGATTTTATTTTACTTTTTAAAGGTTTATTTTTTATTTATTTGAAAGGCAGAGTTACAGAGAGAGGAGGAGAGACAGAAATTTTCCATCCTCTGGTTCACCCCCCAAGTGGCCATAATGGCCAGGGCTGGGCCAGACCAAAAACAGGAGCCAGGAGCTTCTCCCTGGTCTCCCACGCAGGTGCAGGGGCCCAAGCACTTGGGCCATCTTCCACTGCTTTCCCAGGCCATAGCAGAGAGCTGGGTTGGAAGAGGAGCAGCCGGGACTCGAACCGGCACTCATATGGATGCTAGCACTGTAGGTGGCAGCTTTACCTCGCTATGCCACAGCACCAGCCCCATCAATGAAGTTTTATTGGAACCCAGCCGCGGTGACACGAGGCCCCTGTAGCTCTCACACCACGGAGGCAGCATTGAGAAGTTGTTCAGACACCAGCTGGCCCGCCAAGTCCAGACTGCTTTCTCTCCGGCGCTGTATAGAGCAGGGTTTCTAGAACGTTCCCGGGGCCGCACTTGATGTCAGGGAAGTGAGCTCCGCTCTGCCTTCTCCCCGCAGAGCTGCTGGTGCTGAACGGCCTGGACCCCGTGGCGGAAGTGGCCATCCGGCAGCTCAGCGAGGCCTCCAAGCTCAAGCTCAAGTCGCCCCGCAAGAAAAGTACCATCATCATATCCGGGATCTCCAAGGTACGGCGCCGAGGCCCGGCCGGGGCTGCCGGAGCCCGCGGGAGCCGGCCCCGGCCCTGAGCGCGGTCCTCAGCCCGCCAGGCCGTGGCTCCTGGCCTTGCCTCGACTGCCTGAGCGAGAAGCCGTCCCTGACCCAGCCCTGCTGACCCCACATTCCCAAACGCACCTGTGCCGGGGTGCTGGCAGATTCTGTGTTCATCTGCGAGGGAGACAGCGTGCCTGTCCTCCACTTCTCTCCCAGACACCTGTAGCACCCTCGGCTCAGTCAGGGTCCCAGACACGGGTGGCAGGAGCCCGGCCCCCGAGCCGGCATGGCTGCCTCCCAGTATGCACCGGCAGGGACCAAAAGCAGGTGCTACAGCGTGCAATATGGATTCCTGACTGCTGGACCACGCGCCTGCCTGCCTCGCGGTGGGGAGGGTTGGATGTGGGATGGGAGGGGATGAGGAAGGAGTTTGAACTCGGGTGGTGACTGGGTGGCTTAGATCCTGGGGGACCCCGAGGTCGGGTGGGGGGTGTGCTGACAGCCCCTGGGAGGGGGCCAGAGGGGACTGGCAGGTGCTGGAGGCGAGTCACCAGTGTTGCCATGGTGCCCAGGGTGTGGGTGGCCTTGTCCCAGCCTCCCAGGCACCAGCTCACAAATAGCCTCGAGTGTCTGTTGAGTTCCTGGGTGCAAGTCTGGTGGCCTCCAGCAGGGGGCGGTGTTTGGAAGCGCCGAGGCCTAGGGTTGGGTTTCCTGGACCCTGAGTGTGAGGCACCTCCCGGGGTGCTTTCTCCAAGGTTTCACAGTGGTGGCTTTAGGAGCGTGTGTCCCGGCATTCAGTGTCCCCAGTCCACTGCCGCGTGCTCTGGTCAGCCCACTCAGCAGGCATGTCCATGAGCCAGAGGTTTGACCTGTGACTGCACGGGGGTCCCAGGCAGCACGAGTGCCCCCCGCCCCGGGGACCTCCCGCCCCCGCCCCCTCCATGTGTGTTCACATACAAACAGACGTCTTCATGAGACTTGGCGTGTGCATTCCCACTCATTTCCACTCATGATCTGCAGGGACCACTAGATAGCTCCCGAGTTCACATCCCCGGTCCCCAGCATCCCCGGGCATGCGGGTGGGGGAGGGACACCTGCTGCCTCCCTGACGCCGTCCCACCTGCAGCCCGCCCAGGGCCACCCCTCACTGAGCGCCACTGGGCAGAGACCCGCCCGGCCCCCTGTTGCAGACGCCCCTTCTTAGGGGGCCGGCGGCCGAGCTGCGAAATGGCCCGTGTGGTGTCGGGAGCACCGCCCAGCTCCTCGGGCCCCTGCTGGCTCTCCTGCTTGCCCGCCTCCACCTCTGATGGTGCGTTTCTCCCGACAGACCTCACTGTCTCAGGACCATGGTGCTGCCCTGATGCTGGATGACGGTGCCCACCGGGAGGACGCGCCGGCTGCCCCATCCGCCCCGCCTGCCCCATCCGCCCCGCCTGCCTCGGAGGCGGCCACAGCCTCTGCCGCACCGGCCCCCCCGGCGCCCACTGCCGCGGAGCCACAGGAGAGTGAACTGGGGTCCTGGGACTTGGAGAAGGAGTGCCCGCAGGGGGCAGCGTGGAGCAGCCCCGGCCTGCGCGAGCCCGACGCCGACGAGCTGTCCGAGAGCTCCCTGAGTGTCTCCGAGCCCATCGTGGCCAAGAAGCATAAAGGTACTCGCTCGGGCCGCTCGCCGGCTCCGCCCCTCTGACTGTCCGCTCCCTCTTCTGTTTCCTGTTCCTTATTCTCTCTGATGCTGTCCCCGCCTCACCCTGAACCTGTGAGCTCCTGCCAGGCTCGGGGGGGGGGGGGGGGGGGGGGCGGGGAGGGGCACACCCTGGTCCTTGTGTGGGGAGCGGCTGGGCAGCTCTGCTGTGGGTGCCGGCTTCCGCCTGGGCTCCCCTTGCGGGCGTAGAAGTCACCAAGGCCTCGGAGCCGCCTCTTGATGACAGCCTATGGGGCTCAGGGCAGAGCCGTCCCCACCCCAGGGTCTGCCAGGACGCACGCCCCCCGGAACAACAGGTTCAGGTGGAAGACCCTGTCCTCGAACGCCTGGGACCGCAAGTGCTTGAGACTCGGATTCTGGAATATTTGCACAAGTCTGGTGTCTTGGGGAGGGGCCAGAGTCTAAGATTGACGTGTGTGTGTCACAGACACCGTGTGCGGGGCCGGAGCTGCCGTCAGCCACGGTTGTTAGTGCGAGGTCAGGTGTGGGATTTCCCACTCGTGGGGTCGTGGCAGCACTCAGGAAGTTTGGGTTTCAGAGCACTTTGGACGTCTGGGTTTTGCATCGGGGCTGCTCAGCCCGTACGTGTGTGGGAACGAGGTCATCATTTTGTTAGGCTCGCTGGAGCCCTGGCTGAACCGTACATTTCTCCAGAGGGTGTGGCTTTACCCACACAGCACCTGGTGTGATGGCGACGGGAAGAATGTAGCCGGGGGCTCGGAGCTGGCCTGGATTGAGACCCCAAGACACCCCGAGCCCCAGCCTCCTCCAAAGCGGGGATCCCGCCCTTACCCACCACGCGTGCCTGATTCCTGGGGCTCCTGCCCCCGGTGGGCAGAGCAGTGCCCAGAGCGGGCTGTTGGTGACACTCGGCACAGGCACCCTTGCCGTGATGCCGGGACAGCCGGCAAGGTGGGCGAGGTTTTGGTTGTCACAGTGGGGGCCCAGGCAGGGGGGTCACTGCTGAGAACCTCACAGGGCTCGGGGGCCCCTCTCCCCCGCAGTGAGACCACGCCCCCAGCGCAGCCTGGCGCGGTCCATCTCTGCTCCCTGTCTCAGCTGGGGCTCCCTTGCTGCCCCTCTGGGTCCCACCCCTTTACCGCGTGAGCAGGGCCAGGCGGGGGAGGAGCTGAAAGTTAGAAGAGGAAGACGGAGGCAGGAGGAGATGTCCCGTACGATTGCCAGGCGGCTTGGCCCTGGAGGACTTTGCCCGTGGGGTGCTTGGGTGGCTGTGCCTGCACCGGCCTCTGTGGCAGCTCCCTTGCTCCTGGTAGGGAGCCTCGGGCCAGGTGGCATCCAGGTGGCCTGGCTGTACACGCACACACATGCACACGCACACGCACACGCAGGCACGTGACAGGCAGGAAGCCAGAGGCGTGAGGGCGTCGCTCTCCCCTCCCTGATTGTCACAGTGTTTCCTCCCTCTCCTAGTCCTCCCCCCCAACGGTGCCAGACCCCCCCCCCCGTGTGCCTCCCTCCCCCTTCCCCCTGCCCTCCCTCTGGGTTTCCTTCCAGAGAGTTCTCTCCCTGGGTTTCCGGCATCGCTGGGTCCTGGCCATCGTGTGCCAGCTGCGTGGACGCCCTCCTGGGGGCTGGGTGTCAGGCAGGTACACTGGGGCTGCCTTGAGCCCCCGCGCCAGCCCGCGTGTCACAGGACACTGCTGCCGACCCAGGCGTCGGCCACGGCCCGCCCTTAGCGTCTCCGCGAGACGTCGCCAGAGTCCCTGGCTGTTCTGGCTTCTGGGCCCCACAGCGTTTGTTTTCTGCCCAAAAGGTTTTCAGAACTGGCGAAAGAGCAGGTCCCCGGCTCTGGCACCCGCGCTCAGCGTGTGGCCGTGTCTCCCCTCCCAGCCAGGCGTGTGCCGGCCCGCGTACACCTGCCCTGGGTGTTTGCTCGTTGGGAAGGCACAGGTTGCAACGGTGTAGCCAGCACGGCCAGCACAGCCCAACAGGGGTCTGTCTCAGATTTCGGAAGTGATGCCGAGTGCGCTGAACACCGCCGGCAGTGTGTGCGGGGTGGGGCAGCCGTGCGTGTACCTGGCGTGTGCCTAATCACGCGTGATAGCCGGCGTGTGGAGACAGGCTGTGCCAAGCGGCGGCCCTGTGAGCGTGGCGCGGGGCCCGGCTCTCGCTGTCTTCCGTTCTGATTTGGCTCTCGCACGTTTGTCTCTTTACCTCTCACCTCTGCATCTGGCCTCGCTCCCTTTAACCTCGGAAGACCGCTGTGCCAGCCAGAGCTAACCGCCCGCACAGTAAGTGACGCAGCTCTTCTGCGTGTGCCCGTCACAGGCAGGAGTGGGCCCGCGGCTCTGCCTCCCCTCCCCCTCCCCCACTTCACCCCCTCCCTGCCTCTCGCCCGCCCCCTCCGGTTCCGCCCTCCCAGGTTGCAGCTTTTCCCTGTTGCTTCTCCGAAGTGGGGGGGGGGGGTTCAGAAAGCTCATGGAAAAACAGAATTGCAAGATCGGTGGTTTTGGTGAGAAAAACTCTGAAATCCGTGCGCGCACAGGGTCGTCTGAAGGTTCATGGGAAAGAACATAGTGGAAAAGTGGGCGTGGCTTCCAGGATGTTTCTGCATCAAAGTAACTTCCACTCCACCTGTGAGTGAAGCCCCGGTGTGCGGCACCTGTGTCCAGGCTGGAACCTCAGGTCCAGGCTGGACCCTCAGGTGAGGGCGCTGCCCGTCCCCTGCCGCGACTCCCAGCCTCGTGTGGGACCGGCTGAAGCCGCCCGCCCCTGGCAGGCAGGGGTCTCGCTGCTGCTCAGCGGGCTGTGGGTCCAGCTGAGATCTTTTCCGTGTTCTCCTGCCGCTGGGTGTCACTGCCTGTCCGCCTGTCTGTCCACGGCCGTCCACCTGTCTGTCCTCGGCCGTCTACCTGTCTGTCCTCGCCTGTCCGCCTGTCTGTCCACGGCCGTCTGCCTGTCTGTCCTCGGCCGTCCGCCTGTCCTCGGCCGTCCGCCTGTCTGTCCACGGCCATCCACCTGTCTGTCCTCACCTGTCCGCCTGTCTGTCCTCGCCTGTCCGCCTGTCTGTCCTCGGCCATCCACCTGTCTGTCCTCGCCTGTCCGCCTGTCTGTCCTCGGCCATCCACCTGTCTGTCCACGGCCATCCACCTGTCTGTCCTCGGCCGTCCACCTGACCGCTGCCGACGCCCCTCAGACACTGCCGACACCGACACCGACGGGGGTGCACTCGGAAGTACTTGCTAAAGCTGCAGTTACAAGAATTACTTCTTCATTCTTTCATGTGCTTCTTCAGCCTTCTTGTGATTTTTAAAAAGATTTACTTAGTTATTTGAAAGAGTTACAGAGAGAGAAGGACAGGCAGAGAGAAAGAGAGAGAGAGAGCGAGGTCTTCCATCTGCTGGTTCACTCCCCAAATGGCTGCAACAGCCAGGGCTGGGCCAGGCTGAAGCCAGGAGCCAGGAGCTTCCTGCAGGTCTCCCATGTGGGTGCAGGGGCCCAAGCACTTGGGCATCCTCCACTGCTTTCCCAGGCCATTAGCAGGGAGTTGGATTGGAAGTGGAGCAGCCGGGACTTGAACCCGCGCCCACGTGGGATGCTGGTATTGCAGGTGGTGGCTTTATTGGCTATGCCACAACTCCAGCCCTATGATAAATTTTTTTAAACCTTGCTAGAACCAAAGAAGACTTTGCTTCTTCCTGCTTCTCATGTAAGCATCTTGGTTATTTGCTTGAAATTCCACATAACCTCTGCCCACATGTTTCTCAGGGACTTTTCCAGATTGAGTCTGGGGCCAGCGTTGTGATACAGTGGGTAAAACTGCCACCTGTGCCGGCGCCACAGCTCACTAGGCTAATCCTCCGCCTTGTGGCGCCGGCACACCGGGTTCTAGTCCCAGTCGGGGCATCGATCCTGTCCCGGTTGCCCCTCTTCCAGGCCAGCTCTCTGCTATGGCCCGGAGTGCAGTGGAGGATGGCCCGAGTCCTTGGGCCCTGCACCCCACGGGAGACCAGGAGAAGCACCTGGCTCCTGGCCTCAGATCAGCGCGGTGCACCTGCCGCAGTGCTCCTACCGCGGCGGCCATTGGAAGGTGAACCAATGGCAAAGGAAGACCTTTCTCTCTCTCTTTCTCTCACTGTCCACTCTGCCTGTCAAAAAAAAAAAAAAAAAACTGCCACCTGTGACCCTGGCATCCCATGTGAGTGCCACCTTAAGTCCCGGCTGCTCCACTTCCGATCCAGCTCCCTGCTAATGCACCTGGGAAGACAGCAGCAGATGGTCCAAGGCCCTAGGCCCCTGCAACACACGAGAGCCTCGGATGGAGCTCCTGGCTCCTGGCTTCAGCCTGGCCCAGCTCCTGAACCAGTAGATGGAAGATCAGTGTGTCTCTGTCTCTGTCTCTCTCTGTCCCTCTGCCTTTCAAATAAGTAGATCTTTTTAAAAAAAAAAAGCAACAGGTTGGAGCTGAGTCTGACCCTTGTCCCCTGCCTGTTGGGGAGAGGAGGCCTGGCAAAGTCAGGTTTCCTAAAACCCAGGGGGCTTCGGCCACTGCCGTCCAGTGGGGGGACCTGGGCTCTCAGCGAAGGCGACAGAGCCGCGGGCTGGAGTCCAGTGTGACGCAGGAACTGCCGGTGCCTGCCCGCCAGCCTCCTCCAAGGACAACCGCCGGCTACGTGTGCCCAAGGACAGCCTCCCTCCGCGCGGCTCTGGCGAGGCTGGAGTCCACGGGCAGCCGGGAAGCCCAGAACACGCGGCAGGCCTGGTGCCTCCCCCTGCTCTGTCCTCTGTGGAAGAAGCTGCTGCCGACCCCACGGAGGCCGAGGTAACTCACGTCAAGGCGGGGAACTACGTGAATGGCACCGGTGACTTCAGATTTGCACGGGGGCCAGAGACGCCCTCAGGTTTCCGGTGGTGACGTTGAGTGGTGACACTGGCAGAGGAGCGGACTGGCTCTGGAGGTGCTAAGCAAGCACAGGAGAACAGAAAATGACCCCTGTAGGCGCCCTGTGCGTGTGCAGCGCCCAGAGCAGGCTCAGAGCTCGCTGGAGGCGGGAGGCGCTGCTCAGACTGCGAGTCCTCACGATGTAGGCAAACTGCGGCCAGCAGAGGTCCTGGGCAGCGCAGGCCATGGCGTGTCCAGCCTACCGGTGCCCCGTGCAGGTGGAAACCCTCGGGGGTCCATCTTCAGATGCAAGGATGTGGGTTATCAGCGGGCCAGGGAGCAGGGGGCCTTTCTGTGCACGGGGGGCGGGGAGGCTGTGTCTGTGCATAGGGGGCAGGCGGGCGTGTCTGCACGGGGTGGGGGGAGTGGTGGGCAGGGGGCTGTGTCTGTGCACGGGGGGCGGGGAGGCTGTGTCTGTGCGTAGGGGGCAGGCGGGCATGTCTGCACGGGGGTGGTGGGCAGGGGGCCATGTCTGTGCATGGTGAGGGGCCCGTGTCTGTGCACAGAAGGGCAGGGGGAAGGGTATGTGTGCACAGAGGGGCGGGGGTCAGGGAGGCCATGTCTGTGCATAGGGGGCAGGCAGGTGTGTCTGTGCACAGGGGGGTGGTGGGCAGGGGGCCATGTCTGTGCATGGTGAGGGGGCCGTGTCTATGCACAGAGGGATGGGGGGAGGGGTATGTGTGCACAGAGAGGAGGGGGGTGTGATTGTGCACAGGGGGGCCAGAGGGCTGTGTCTGTGCACAGAGGGGAGGTGGGCAGGGAGCCATGTCTGTGCACAGAGGGGAGGGGGGCAGGGAGCCATGTCTGTGCACAGAGGGGAGGGGGGCAGGGAGCCATGTCTGTGTACAGAGGGGAGGGGGCAGGGGGCTGCGCTCCCAAGTGCACTCTGTGGCTCTTACCTTCCGGGACCCTGGCAGATTCCGCGGTCCGTGGTGCCGGTTCTCACTGTGAGGTCCTCGGGAGCTTGCACCTGACCTCCGTGTCCCGTGGATTCCTGCGGGGCCTGAGCCACTGGCAGCGCCGTGTAGTTAGCTGTGCCGTCTCCTGTTGAGGGTACTGACACGTGCCCGGCAGACACTGTTACACAAACATTTTCATCTGTGGTTGGATGCACAGACGCAGGCCCCGTGGACAGAGGCTGGCTCTGCTGAGGCTATGGTAGCCTAACCTGGCCTAACCTGCAGGTTAGAGAGACTCTGGAATCTTTTTTTTTTTTTAATTTATTTGAGAGAGAAACTGAGGCAGAGAGAAAGCTCCCTTCCACTGACTCACACCCCTGATGCCCACAACAGCTGGAGCTGGGACGTGAACCCAGGGAGTTCCTTAACCATGAAACCCGACACCTGCCCGACCCCAGGTGCTCTGAGAAGTGTTCCTGCCCAGGGTCTCCCAGACCCCATCACGTCAGACTGTCCAGGGGACACCTGAGCATGGACGCAGCAGGGTTCAGATGTCCCAGGGCTGGGCACGCCACCTCCTGCCAGCATCCTGCCTCCTCGGATTCCCCTGCGTGGCTGCCAGGGCTGTGAGGACCGGACAGGAAGACGTGCAGGCACTGCCGGCCTCGCCCCCTCCCCTTTCCTGGCTGTCCCCGTGTCCTGGGGTCCCAGCAGCAGGGATTATCCTCTGGAGGCTGGAAGTCTCTGGTGGTGTGGGCAGGGCCAGCCCCGCGAGGCTGGGAGGGCGCACCTGCTCCAGGTCTCTGCCAGCTCCCGGAGACCAAGCCATGGTTGGGGTTCCCCGGCTTACTGAGAAGCATATTGTGACGTCAGCCTTGGTGTTCATGCGGCGTCCCCGGCTGCGCCGCTGTGTCGCCATGTCCGTGTCCGCCGTTGTGGTGTTGGGTGGCAGCCCATACCAATGACTCACTCCACCCCGAGAACCACGGCCAAGACTCCAAATAAGGCCGTGTTCTGAGATGGGGACTGATAGTTTCCCGGGGGACACAGGCAGCCGGTGGCACTGTCCCTGCTCAAACCTCGGGTGTGATGTCACTGCAGGGAGACGTGACGTGGGCCTTGGAGCCAGCACCAGCGTGCGTCCCCTGGCCCACGGCTGTCCCAGGTGGTGGGCGGGTCTGTTTGCTTCCTCCTGGGGAGAAGTCGAGGGAGAGGTATGAGTGTCCCAGGCCCCCATCCCACCTGTGAGAGCCCTACACCCACGTGCCCTGCCGGGACTCCAAGGTAAACCTGAAGCCGGGCCCAGGGCAGGCTCCTGCAGGTCAGAGAGGCCTCCTGGGCGGGCACCCACGATGCTGCATCCCACATCAAGGCTCCTGCGTTTGGGTGCCGGCTCTGCTCCGGGTCCCAGCTCCCTGCTGATGCGCGCCGTGGGGAGCAGCAGTGGTGGCTCGAGTGCTCAGGTCCCTGGCACCCACGTGGGCGCCCTGGATTGAGCTGGGGGCTCCTGCTTCCGCCTGGCTCAGCCTTGGCTGCTGTGGGCGTTTGGGGGAGTGAATGAGTGGTTGGGAGCTCTCTTTCTCTCTCTTTCTCTCTGTCTTTCAAATAAAATGAAAACTTAGAAAAAGAAATGCCTGCCGGTGCTCCCCTCCCCCCCTGCCCCCAGCCTGTGCTTCCTGGCCCGGCTGGGACACCTCACAGCCAGGCTTTTTGTCCCCGGAGCCCCTGCTCTGTGTCCTGGGTGTCCCCAGAGACGGCCGCCGGCCAAAGCCCAAAGTCGCATCCAGCCGGTGGTCGTTACTCACACCCCCAACTGTGGCCTCTTTCCGGGGGGACAGCCCAGTGCACCTGCCTTCTCACCCCATCTCCAGGCCCCCCCTGGAACCCTGGAGCAGGGCTCCCGGCCTTAGCCGTCGTGAGAGCTGATCAGGCTCCCTCTGGGTGATCTTGAGAGACAACAGCTTTTCAGAAACCGCAGCTTTGACAGGTTCACTTCATGGGCATCAAAGCTGTTGCCACCTCCGTGCGGAAGGCAATGGGGGCTACGGGCCAAGCCGGGGTGCTCCCTAGCCTGGCGGGTCCCGGTTCACAGGGTGTCTGGCCAGTCTGCACAAAGGCACGTGGACTGCTCTTGGCGTGAGCTGGGCTTGATCTCCACGGGCCGGGGTTGGGTTTGCTGCCTCGGCGGCTCCCTGGTCCGTCTCTCTGCAGCTGTGTCGGCCTGGAGGAAGCTCCAGGTTTGTAGGTCGAAAATGGGGCGAGCAACGATGTCATAGTAGGGAAATGCACGCACAGCAGGGGCTGGAGCTATTTTTAAAAATCCTCCTCCCAACAGGACAAATAATCGTGGACATTCCTGGGCGAGTGGCTTGCACGTGGGTTCCCTGAGTGTGCCCACCCTCTCTGGGTCCCTGGTGCTGCGTTTGCACCCTTCGTAAGGAAGGGAACTCGGGGACCGGGGGCTCTGGTGGCCAAGGGGATGCCATTCGGCTTGATCAGAAAGTCGGTGGCCAAGTCCCTTCCCCAGCCACGGTCCAGGCTCCACGCTTCCGCCCTCCATCTTGGTTCCCCTGGTGGGAAGGCGTGAGCCGTGGCTCCGTGCGAGTGGCAGTGGGACCTTCAGCAAGAAGCCCGGGCTTGGGGCCCTGCCTCCCGTCCTCGGCCCGCCTGAGCAGCCGTCCCCCTGTGCTTGGCTCTTTCAGGGGGAGCTTTAAGGAAAGGCGCAAAGCTGTTCTTCCGCCGGCGGCACCCGCAGAAGGACCCGGGCATGAGCCAGTCGCACAACGACCTCGTGTTCCTGCCGCAGCCCGAGGGCCCCCGGAGCAAAGGGGCCACCCTCGCCTGGATCAACAGGAAGCTCCTCGCCGGGCACAGACACAAGCCGGCCCTGAACGGCCAGCCCGCCGGGCTGCAAGCGGACGAGCCGCGTTAGGCGGCCGCACCCTCCGGACGGCCGCAGGACGGGCTCCCGCTCGGGTTTCCCCACCACCTCGTCTTTGAAAGGGAAGGGACAGTCTGTGTCTCCAGCCAGGACGACCGACCAGGCTGGCAGATGCCAAGTGACAGCTCACACTGGGCTCGAGTCTAAGCTTCAGAGAACAGACCCAGGGCAGGTCTGGGGGGAGCCAGCAGGTGCTCTGGGGCCCCGGGGAGGAGCCCCCCTGTGCCGTCACCGTGATGGGATGGGCGGGTCACCTCTCTTTGATTTGCTGCTGGCCCAGAGCGCAGGGAGGCGGGCCAGGCAGGGTCTTTGCTCAATGGAGAAGTGAAGGGGAGGAATGGAAATGCGTTGACAATGTAGGAAGACGTTGCCTTTGGTATTAGCCATAGACGTGGAACATGTATGCAAACACTAAGTAGATCCTATGCATATCACACTGAACACTTTTCTAAGTTGTCCTGGACCTGCTTGCAAGTGGGACACGTGTCCGTCCTCGCGTGGTTTTATGTTCTTCCGTGTCGCGTCCAGAGCCGTAGCGGTCGCCGTGGACCAGTGCCACAAAAGTGTGTCGGTTAAGCGAGGAGCAGTGAGTGACGGCGGGTAGAGCACGTCGCCACACACACGCACGCACACGCGCAGGCACGAGGCGTTTGCCAAATGTCACCCATAGCCCGAGAACCAAAACAAGCGCGCTGGAGAGAATCCAGGACACTGCCCTGTGTCTGAGGTGCCAGCGTCAGGAACGGAATTTAACAGCGCGGTGGGCCGGCCGGGCGGAAGTGCTCCATGCGGGCTCCCCGAAAGTGTGCTCCCGTGATCCTGGCCACAGCCGGGGGTCCTTGTGTTTCGGGTTCCGAAGGAGCCATTGCAGATCGGGCGCCCACTTCCCTCTGCCGGCGGAGCTGCGCCTTTCCTCGGATGCCCTCAGCCGGCCGTGCCTCCCCGTGTTCCCCGAGTGCACCCCGCCAGCCGCAGGCGTGTGAGAGGGGAGCAACTGCCAGTGGCTCAGATGCGTGCACACGTTAATGGGGGTCTCTGCCCACCCCGAAAGGCCCCTCTGGGAACCTGACCTCTGCCCCGGATGCGACAGCGGCCTCGTTTGTTAATCCTGAAACGCATTTGAGGGGTATGAGAGCCTGGAGGGCAGAAAGCCTCTGTGAAAACCAAAATGCTGGGGGTCTCTCTTCCTTTTGGAATTTGGCTGTGAAGTGCTCATTAAAATGTTCCGGGAGTGAGCTACCAAGTGGCTTCAACGTGACTTTTTCACTTCGCTTAAAAGACCACGTTCCGGCTTTGCTCACTGGGAAACAGCACCTGTAGTTCCGAGAGCCCTGATGCCAAGTTGGTTCCCACGGTGTGGTCCCAGCTGACCTCCTGCTCCACCTGCTGTGGGCCCTGCTGTTTGTAGGAGCAGGCAGAGCCTGTGTGGGGTCCGGGGACCACCAGGGGTCGCCGTGAGTCACTGAGGGTTCCCTCTCTGGGGACGGAGCAGGTCCGGTTCCCGAGATGCAGGATCTGAAGTGCGTCTTGTTGGCGTTGGCACATCTGGGATTTCGGGTTTTCCTGCCTGATTTTAAAATCAAACAACAGAGGAGCTCGGTTTGTTCCGGTGTGGAGGTGTCAGCATTTTGGATCAGGCTTTGTCACTCAAAATGTGGACTCCCCCTTCCCGCTTGCGGGTTCACCCCAGGGCCTGCCGCGCGTGCAGCCTGAAGCTGCCAGAACACGCGTGTGGCGGGGAGTTCGGCGACAAGGGGCCGGCGGCAGGGTCGGGGCAGCTCCCCGAGGACGCCGCTGTGTCCGTGCTGGCTCCCTCTCCGCTGTTTGGTCCAGGTTCGGTTTGCAGGCGTGGGTATTGTGTGAGCGTAGAGACCGTACAGCGAACACCAAGAACGTCGTGCCAACACCTTCGCTCCCGGCTGTCGGCAGCCTTCAGCGGCTTGACGGTGTTTGGTTTTGTCTCGCTGGGAGCTGCAGGAGGGTGTTGTTGTAAAGGCAGCCCTGCGTGAGCACGCGTGTTAGCACGTGTGTCTCTCTGGAGAGGCCTGAGCCGGCGACCCTTCCCTGCCTGCTGAGGGATGTGCCTGTGTCTGTTGTGGGAGGATGAAATGGAGCTGTGTGTGTGTGCATGTGTGCCTGTGTGTGTATGTCTGTGTCTGTGCCCGTATGTGTGTGTGTCTGTCTGTGTGTATCTGCGTGTCTGTGTCTGTGTGTGTGTATGTGTGTGTGTGTCTGTGTGTATCTGCGTGTGTGTCTGTGTTCTATGTGTCTCTCTGTGCCTGTGTGTGTTTCTCTGTGTGTGTCTGTGTGTATCTGCGTGTCTGTGTCTCTGTGTGTGTCTGTGTGTATCTGTGTGTGTGTCTGTGTCTCTATGTGTGTCTCTCTGTGCCTGTGTGTGTGTCTCTGTGTGTGTCTGTGTGTATCTGTGTATCTATGTGTGTGTGTCTGTGTGTCTCTGTGTGTGTCTGTGTGTATCTGCGTGTGTTTCTGTGTGTGTCTCTGTGTGTCTGTGTGTATCTGCGTGTGTTTCTGTGTGTGTCTCTGTGTGTGTGTGTATCTGTGTATCTATGTGTGTGTGTCTGTGTGTCTCTGTGTGTGTCTGTGTGTCTGTGTTGTTGCAGCAATCTTGTTCCAGTTGAAAACCTGCTGAGCTCTTTATTTTTTGCTTCCCTGTGATGGCTTTTTTTTTTTAGATTTTTTTATTTGAAAGTCAGAGTTACACAGAGAGAGAAGCAGAGGCAGAGAGAGAGAGAGAGAGAGAGGTCTTCCATCTGCTGGTTCACTCCCCAGATGGCTACAATGGCCAGAGCTGCACCAATCCGAAGCCAGGAGCCAGAAGCTTCCTCTGGGCCTCCCATGCGGGTGCAGGGGCCCAAGCACTTTCCCAGGCCACAGCAGAGAGCTGGATTGGAGGTAGAGCAGCTGGGACTCGAACCGGCACCCCTGTGGGATGCCAGCACTGCAGGTGGTGGCTTTACCTGCATCACGGCCCCTGTGATGGCTTCCTGATCAGGGACTACCAGCCAGTGGCAGGTGAGGTCTAGATTTCTGCTCGGGCTGCACGGCCACAGAAGACAGTTGCACAGTTTCTTTTGCAACAGAAGGGAAAGTTACTGCACCTCGGTGTCACCCGAAGCCGGTGGATTCTGGGTAATGGGCTCGTGGCTCGTGGGGTTGAGCTGGTGGAGGGCACAGGGGACCACTCCATCGATGGAAAGCAGGTCTGTATCCTACCGTGGTGCCAGGCCCTCTCCCCCTGTCCCAGGCCGGCCAACCGTGATTCCCGAAGCAGCCGGCAGGGGACGAGGGCACAGTCCAGCAGAGTAAGCTCGGGTTCCCCTTGGTCCTGTTATCTTCAGTGGCCCTGCCTTGAGGTGGAGAAGGTGTCTGAAGCTGGGCTGGTGGCTGACAGCCCAGGGAGGCCCGGGGTTGGGTTTCCCCAGCCTCGATGTCACGACAAAGCCTCCCTTTAAAAATGAGAGGGACTGAAAGGTGTTCCAGGGATGTGGGCAGGTGAGGCCAGAGGCCCGCGTGTGGCCACAGCCTACACAATGACAATGGCCGTCTCCCTGCACCGGGCCAGGCTGCTCTGAGACGTGGCTGGGATGGGACTGACGCACAGCACTGGGGCAGGTCCTGGGGTGCACTGTGACATCCCAGTACCCGCACACAGTGGGCAGCGGCCGGGGCGGCGTGACTGTGCCTCCTGCCCTGTCGCCGCCTGTCGCTGACGCAGAGGGAGGAGGACCCTTCCTGTGTCTGTGTCCTCCTCGCCCCGTTCTTGGCCAAGGGCTTTCCCCCCCTCCCCTTCTTCAGGTTTGATCTCTGCACCATCCTGGCCGGGAGGTCAGGGGCAGAGCCTGCGGACCAGGGAGGTGGAGGCAGGGAGGGGCGGAGCCACACGAGGCTGTCCTCCTGGGGCTGGGGTCCAGAAAGCGAATCCCCAGTTGACTCAGTTGTCAATGCCCCGCCCGGCAGGTGGCCCGAGCAGGTGCAGAAGGGGACAGGTACCTGCTCTGCCACGGTGCAGTGGTGCCTGGCTTGGCACAGGACCTCACAGCAGCTTCAGGGGTGGGAGTGGGGGCGGCCGGAGAACTGATCCACTGGGGAGGTCGCAGGATGGCCAAGCCCCCACATCCCCGCCCTTCCTCTTGGCCTGCTGGACCCAGGTGCGGGCTGGGGTCACTGGCCACGGCGGCCACGGCTGGGTTTGCAGTTAGAAGTGGTTTAGGACCTGGTGATTGGACTGCCGCTTCCTCCTGAGCTCAGCTTTGTGCCCACGATCCAGATGGAGCCGGATGTGCTGGTTTCCAGCCTTCCAACTCCAATCTGCTGCTGAGCCCCAGGGGCCAGAGGCAGGGGGCTAGGGTCCCCAGGTGTTCCTACCAGTCTGCACTGCCCAGGTTAACCCATCAGAGGTCGTCCATCTGCTGGTTCACTCTCCAGTGGCCACAGTGGCTGCAGCTGGGCTGGTCTGAAGCCGGGTCTCCCGCACAAGTGCAGGGGCTCAAGCCGGGAGCTGGATGGAAAGTGGAGCAGTGGGAGGGGGATGGGATGAGGTGGAATGTGCACCCTGCCCCAGCGGTCACCCACCCCGCCCTAAATGGTCTAGACAGACCCAGCCCGGCCTTCTCCGTTAAGTGACTTCCGTTGAAACGGAGGCCCGGGGCCCCTGCATCCATCCCGTGGCTGGGCTGGTCAGTTCCCTGTCTTCCCTGCTCGCCCCCCTGTGAGGAAGTCACTTCCTGTCTTCCCTGGGGTCCGTCTCCCACAGTGACTACGGTGTTAGCCCACAGCCCCTGTGGAGACGCACACGCACACACAAGCTGTGCTGCTGCCCATTCTGCCCCACGGACCCGGGACGGAGTGGGACGCCAGGGGGTACACATGACAAGCTCAGTGTTCCTGGAAATGCAAGGTGCTGCGTGTCTGTGTCAGCAAACGGTTCATCGACAGAATTCACGTGGCTCCCACAGGAGGACCCCCCCGGAGAGGAAGCTGCCCTTCCCAGCAGCAACCCCGAGGCATCAGCTTGCACGCACGGCTGTAGCTCCCCTTCCGCCCTGCTGAGAATGCCTGGGCCTGTGTGCCCCTGGATCTTTGTGGAAGCTGTCGATACACAGTTGCATGCGTGGGGGCGGGGCTGTGGTGCACTAGGCTAAGCCTCCACCTGCTGCGGCAGCTGCATCCCATATGGGCACTGGTTCGAGTCCTGGCTGCTCCTCTGCCGACCCAGCTCCCTGCTAATGCAGCTGGGACAGCAGTGGAGGATGGCCCAAGTCTCTGGGCCCCTGCACCCACGTGGGAGACCCAGAGGAAGCTCCTGGCATTGGATCAGCCCAGCTCCGGCCATTTGGGGAGTGAGTCAGCAGATGGAAGACCTCTCTCTCTGTCCCTCTGTCTGTCTTTAACTCTGCCTCTCAAATAAATAAAATCTTTAAAAAAAAAAAAAAAAGTTGCACGCGTGCCTGCCCCTGGCACCCTGGTAGGGGTACGTGGTGATCTCTGTGAACACAGGAACTGGCATTCCAGCCGGGTAGCAAGCACAGCGTTCACGCGAAAGAGACTTGGGGTCGCGTCACTAACCGAGCCCCGTACTAGGCAGCTTTGGGCTCCCAGTCGGGGATGGGCTGAGCCCACGGGTTCAGGCACCTGACGAGGATGGCAGGGGGACGATCCATCCTGCGTGAGTGCGTCAGCTTCATTGTTTAAACATCCCTGAGGGGCCTTCTCGGGAAGGAAAGGTTTGCTTGCCCCCACACTTGGCAGGTTCACGTTCAAAACCAGGTGACCCCGGTAGTCAGGTGCCGGGCTGTGCCTGGTGCAGCAGGGGCAGCACAGGCACACGGCGAGGCAGGAAGCGGAGACGCGAGCTGGACTCGGCCGCGGTAACCAAGAAGTGGAGACGCAAGCTGGACTCAGCCACGGTAACCAAGCTCTTGCAGGAGCCAGTGTCCGAGGGCAGCCTCCCCGCCCCCAACCTCCCCGAGACCTAAGGATCTCCCGCCGGCCCCGCCTCCCAGCCGCCATCCTCAGATCACGGTTGCACCCTGATCCGCTGGCCGTTCACTGTCAACACGAGACTCTGAGGTTTGAGCGTCTGTCGGATCTGAGGGGCCACATCCTGTTCCGTCTGTGACAGCAAGCAGAAGGCAGAGGCTGCTCTTCCCCCACCCTCTCTGTGCCTGGCCCACCTCGTCCAATCCAGGCGCTTCCCCAGGCCCCGCCTTCCGCCACTGCACCTGGCTCTCGCCTCCACCCTCACTCACCCTGAACATAAGGCCCTGTGGCTCGTCCGCCTGTGTCTGAGGGTGGAGGTCTGTTCACTCCCTAGGGAGCACCTGCCGTGTGCCAAGGCCTGTGTGTCCAAGGCTTGTTTTCCTTTTAGATTTATTGATTACTTCTTTGAAAGTCAGAGTTACAGAGAGCAGGAGAGAGAGGTCTTCCATCTGCTGGTTCACTCCCCAAATGGCCACGGTGGCTGCAGCTGGGCCGGTCTGAAGCCAGGTTTCCCACACGAGTGCAGGGGCTCAAGCAGGGAGCTGGATCGGAAGTGGAGCAGCCGGGACTCTGTCCGGTGCCGTTATGGGGTGCCGGCATCACACGTGGTGGCTGCACCCCCTGCGCTCCAGCGCCGGCCCCTGTGCGTCCGAGTTTACGTGGACTGACTCGTGTCCTTGAAATGACTCCAGGAATTACGTTCTGCCCCAGCTTTACGGGGGCACCTGGTCACACAGCTGCCCAAGGTCACACAGCTGACAGGTGGCAGGACCCTGCCCGAGTCAGTGGGGCAGATCAAGGCTGTGGCCTCCCCAGTGCGAGACGCTGTCGCTCATGGGTGGGGACCACGTGCAGAGAGACACAGGGCCCTGTATGGAGCTGGCATTCACACATACGCTGATTCCACTCCCCTCTGTTGCATTCCTCGGATTAAAACTGAAAAACTAGGCTGGCGCCATGGCTCAACAGGCTAATCCTCCACCTTGCGGTGCCGGCACACCAGGTTCTAGTCCCGGTTAGGGCACCGGATTCTATCCCGGTTGCCCCTCTTCCAGGCCAGCTCTCTGCTGTGGCCCGGGAAGGCAGTGGAGGATGGCCCAAGTGCTTGGGCCCTGCACCCGCATGGGAGACCAGGAGAAGCACCTGGCTCCTGGCTTCGGATCAGCGCAATGCGCCGGCCGTAGTGGCCATTGGAGGGTGAACCAACGGCAAAAAAAAGGAAGACCTTTCTCTCTGTCTCCCTCTCACGGTCTAACTCAGTCTGTCAAAAAAAAAAAAACAAAACTGAAAAACTAGGGGTCGGGGCAGGCGCTGTGGTGTAGCAAGTTAAAGCCCCAGCCTATGGCGCCAGCATCCCATATGAGTGCCAGTTCATGTCCCAGCTGTTCCTCTTCCGATCCAGCTCTCTGCTACGTGTTGAGGTGGATTCATTGTGAGAGGAGGAGCATGGTGGGGGGCAAGAGGCACGGAGTCACCACACAGACCCCGGGAGTCGGGAGTCGGCTGAAAACAGGCCAGAGGCGAGCAGCCCACACACTCGTTTATTTCAGTTGATACAGCAGCTCGTATAGCCAAGGCAGCCAATCCGGTCAAGGGGTGGTTTATGCCCTAACCAATCACAGCCTGTTGCCAGGCAGGCTCTGAAGCCATTCCTGAGTAACTGACGCTCGCTTGCCAGCGGCCATCTTGGCACAGCCTTCTCATTCCACCACAGCTATGGCCCGGAAAGGCAGTGGAGGATGGCCCAACTCTTTGGGCCCCTGCACCCACGTGGGAGACCCGGAGGAAGCTCCTGGCTCCTGATCAGCTTGGCTCCGGCCATTGCAGTCATTTGGGGAGTGAACTAGTGGAATGGAAGACCTCTCTCTCTGGCTCTACTCTCTGTAACTCCTCTATCTTTCAAAATAAAATAAAATATTTCTTTAAAAACAAACAAAAAACTAGGGGCTGGCACTGGGGCGTGGTGGGTTGAACCGCCACCTGTGGTGCTGGCATCCCATAATAGGCACCAGTTCAAGCCCTAGCTGCTCCACTTCCACATGGGAGATGCAGATGGAGTTCCGGGCTCCTGGCTTTGGCCTGGCTGTTGGGCCATCTTTGCTGCTTTCCCAGGCGCATTAGCAGGGAGCTGGATCAGAAGCGGAGCAGCCGGGACCTAACTGGCGCTCCAGTGTGGGATGCGGTGTCACAAGCAGGGACCTAACCCGCTGTGCCACAATGCCAGCCCTTTCTATATATTTTTAACTAGTTAATTTTCATTTTATTTGAAGGGTAGAGGGACAGAGAGGGATTTTTTTTTTATTTTTTTATTTTATTTTTTTTTTTTTGCTGGTTTAAGCCCAAATGCCTACAACAGCTGGGGCTGGACCAGGCCAAAACAGAGCCTGGAACTCGATCCGGTTCTCCTGCATGGGTGGCAGGGACCCATCGCTTGCTGCCTCCCAGCGTCTGCATTCGCGGGAAGCTGGAATTAGCAGCAGAGCTGGGATTGGAACCCAGGAGGGGGTGCAGCCCACCTTAACCACCATGCCGAACACCTGCCCAGGAGGTTCTTGTTCAAGACTTATCTCCAAGGCAGTGATGGAGAGGGGCGGTTTGCTCCCCAGAAGGCTGCAGCAGCCCGGGCTGAAGTCAGGAGCCAGGAGCTCCCTCCGTGTGGGTGGCAGGGACTCAAGTCCTTGAGCCGTGGCTGGTTGTTTCCTGGGTGCGTTAGCAGGGAGCTGGACCAGAATCCCACAGGCAGGTCTGGAAGTGGCACTGTGGGGCAGGCTGCGGGCGTCTCAAGTGGGGGTGTGGCCGGCTGGGCCGCAAGGCCCACTCCCACGCCCAGAAGTCCGGGATTTAAATGAACAAGCGAAGCAGGACGGCCAAGACCTGTTAACTGGAAAAGCACAGCTCTCAGGCTGTGGCGAGATCTTGGTGACTTCTTTTTTTTTCAAAGATTTATTTATCTGGAAGGCTGAGCTCCAGAGAGGAAGAGACAGAGAGAATCTTCCATTCGCTGGTTCACTCCCCAGATGGCTTCCGGTCTCCCCCACAGAGGGGGATACCAGATCAGAAGCAGAGTAGCCAGGACTCGAACCGGCCCCCTGATGTGGGGTGCGGTGTGGGCTGCTGTGCCACCGTGCCGGCACACGGGGCCTGCTCAGGACGAATGCAGCTGGTATTCTCAGCGGGGGAGGACCCGTGGGCTGTGTATAAAGAAGCACACAGACGGGTGAGGGGCCCGTCGGCGGAAGTGGCCTCTGGAGACCCACGTCCCACGAGAGGCCTTCTCCAGCCTGCAGACCCGTGGCTGGGAGCGTCCAGAAGCCTCCAAACCAGGCCAGGCAGGAGTGTGCACCTGTGTGAGGCTGCAGGCCCACGCCCCTGGGGCCACTGGCTTATGTGCTGGAGTCCCAAGGTCAGAGAGCCTGGAGGGCCGGTGTCCTGGCAGGTGAGGGAGAGTGTGTGGCTGAGAGGGGGGGAGGGAGGAAGGGAGAGGGAGAGAGAGGGAGAGAGGGAGACAGAGGGAGGGAGGGAGGAAGGGAAGGAGAGGGAGAGAGAGGGAGGGAGGAAGGGAGGGAGAGAGAGGGAGGAAGGGAGGGAGAGGGAGAGAGAGGGAAGGAGGGGGAGGGAGGGAGGGAGGGAGGGATCTGCCCCTTTTATTGCCCCTGGCCCCCAGGTGGTTCATCAGCGCTGGCTCACGCAAGCTTGCCCCACAGCCCACGGAATCTCCTCTCCCAACCCTGCCATGGTGACGCCTAGAGTGGCTGCCACAACGGGACAATTCAGCACTGATGATGGAAACCTTGTTTGTTGCGTTAGCTTCAACTTTCAGAAAAGTTTTTTGTTTTTAAAGATTTACTTAAAGTCAGAGAGAGACAGAGAGAGAGAATGACAGAGATCTTCCCTCTGCTGGCTCATTCCCCAAATGGACTGGGCCCAGGCTGAAGCCAGGAGCCAGGAGCTTCTTTCGGGTCTCCCTTGCGGGTGCAGGGGCCCAAGCACTTGGGTCATTCTCCACTGCTTTCCCAGGCGCATTAGCAGGGAGCTGGATGGGAAGTGGAGCAGCCCAGACTTGAACCGGCGCCCATGTGGGATCTGGTGCTGCAGACAGAGGCTTAACCCACTGTGCCACAGCCCCGGCCCCTTTAGAAAAAATTCAAACCTACAGAATCGCCCATGGAGTCTCACGCTAAGAGTCATCAGTTTTGTCCTACCTGCTTGTTCTGTGTATCACATACCCCCTTCCTATCACGCATCTACAGCTTTGGAGGTTTTCTATGTATAGAAAGTGGAGTTACAGAGAGAGAGGTCTTCCATCCGCTGGTTCACCCCCCAGATGGCTACAATGGCCAGAGCTGAACCGACCTGAAGCCAGGAGCCAGGAGCTTCTCCCGGGTCTCCCACGCGGGTGCAGGGGCCCAAAGACTTGGGCCATCTTCTACTGCTTTCCCAGGCCACAGCGGAGAGCTGGATGGGAAGTGGAGCAGCTGGGATACGAACTGGCGCCCACATGGGATGCCGGCACTGCAGCCAGAGGCTCAGCCCACTACACCACAGCGCTGGCCCCTGGAGGTATCATTTTTAAGGTTTATTCATTTCAAAGGCAGAGTGACACAGAGACTGAGCTCCTCCGTCCGCTGCTGCACTCCCCCAGATGGCTGCGGTAGCCAGGCTGGGCCGGGCTGAAGCCAAGAGTTGGGAACTCCACCCGGGTCTCCAGTGTGGATGGTAGGGGTCCAAGCACTAGCAGGGAGCTGGATGGGAAGTGGAGCAGCTGGGACTGGAACTGGTGCCCATGTGGGATGCTGGTGTCACAGGTGGCGGTTTCACCCACTGAGCCACACGCTGGCCCCAGGCTGTCACATCTGAGTCCTCTGGGAACAGTGGCACCCCGTTACCGTGCACCCGGTACAGGGCTCGCCCTCGGAACCCGGATCCCTGAATTCTGTCAGATTGTACGTGGCATCAGCAGTCCAGAATGAACATGTGACACTTTTTTTTTTTTTTTTTGACAGGCAGAGTGGATAGTGAGAGAGAGAGACAGAGAGAAAGGTCTTCCTTTTTGCCATTGGTTCACCCTCCAATGGCCGCTGTGGCCGGCGCATCTCGCTGATCCGAAGGCAGGAGCCAGGTGCTTCTCCTGGTCTCCCATGGGGTGCAGGGCCCAAGCACTTGGGCCATCCTCCACTGCCCTCCCGGGCCACAGCAGAGAGCTGGCCTGGAAGAGGGGCAACCGGGACAGAATCCGGCGCCCCAACCGGGACTAGAACCCGGTGTGCCGGCACCGCAAGGCAGAGGATTAGCCTGTTAAGCCACGGTGCCGGCCGTGACACTTTAAACAGAATGCCGCTCCCTGGACCTCGAGAATTCAGGATTCCAATCTGCCTGCAGAGGCCCAGTTTCCCTCCTTTTTAAAGGAGTACACGGTAGACCTTGAGAATTCTCCCGGAGCCTTGCCAACGGAGTCGCCCTGGGCCTCTGAGCTTCAGGTGGGCGGAGCTCTTCTATGTGCAGTCTGGTGCTCTTGCTGGACCTGTCACTTCGATCTCTTTGTTTTTAAGACTTATTTGACAGGTGGCACGACCCAGAGGGAGCCTGTCGGTTGGCTCCTCAAACAGCCGGGGCTGGGCCAGGCAGAAGCCAGGAGCCAGAAACTCCACCCAGGTCTCCCACGTGCGTGCAGGGGCCCAAGTGCCCTGGCCGTTCCCCCACGGCTTTCCCAGGAGCGCCAGCAGGGAGCTGGAGCAGAAGCGGAGCAGCCGGGAGGGCGGCCTCACCTGCTTCTGCCCAAGTAGGCAGGGGCCTGGGGAACACTGGAAGTGGGAGTGGCCTCCCTGAGGGGGCGTGAGAGGGGCGGGAACTGGTGAGCATTTGGGCCCCAGGAAAACCTGGGGAAGTACGTGTTCCTGGAGGGAACCAAAGACCTGGAGGGACAGAGGCGGTGGGGGTGTCAGGCCTGGGGCGCAGGGAGGCGGGGCAGTGGGCAGCTGGGCGGGAAGATCCGAGCTGTCCTGCGCCGCCCGACGTGGTGCCCCTTGCGAACGCGCCCCGCCGCGCCAGTCTCCCCTTGGATGGCGCAGGTGCTGGGCCTTAGCAAGGGGCTGCACGCTGGTGAACCCTGTAGGTACCCTAAGGATGCACTGCATGACCTCTACCTCTGGAGACCCTGGCTGGGCGGCTGCACCCTGAGAGCACCCGCCCTCGTCCCGGGGCGCTGCGCCCAGCGCGGCCACACAGGACTGGACGCGGAAATACAGGGGTACAGGCAGGCGTGGGCCGGCGGGGTCACGGCCGCGCACACTGGTGCCGCTCCCAGCAGTGGGCGTGGAGCCCGTTCCTCGCCGGGGTCAGGGCATCCCCCTTCCCTCGCCGGCTCCCGCTCGCCCCCGACCACAGCAAGCCGGGGGGAGCAGCTCCCCTCCCACGATGGCTGCCCCCACACCCCGGGGGCCAGGAACAAGCTCACGTCCAGCCGCCCGGATCTCAGCGGCTCTGGGCCGGGTTCCAACCCCAGCGCGGCCCTCGCCGGCCCCGGTCCACTCGGAAGACTCGTTGGGCCACAGAGGCGGCGCCCCGCGTGGACGACCCGGAATGGGGAGGCGGGGGCGTCCCGTAAGCTACACGCAGGAATCAGGACTGTGCGGCAAAGCCCAGACCCGCCCGGTCCGAGATGGGACCCCCGCCCCGCGCCATCACCACTCCTCGCCCCCCTCCCCCAGATAAACGCAGGCTCCACGCAGCCCTCGAAGCTGTCGCGCCCGATCCACGCCGTCAGCTGCCCGACACGTGCTGCCCACGCCCGCGTGCCATCCACAACGTCCGTGCGCCCCCCGCCGGGCAGCCCCCTTCGCTCCGGCCCGCAGTCCCGCGCGCCCCCAGCCCCCGCCGCGCGGCCCCCCACGCCCCCGCCCCCGCCGCGCGGACCCCCGCGTCCCCCGCGCCCCCACCGTTTGGCCCCCCACGCCCTCAGCCCCCGCCGTGCGGCCCCAAGCGCCCTCGCAGTGCAGCCCCCACCTCCCAACGTGCAGCCCCCCGCCCCCACCGTGCGGCCCCCCGCGCCCCCAGCCCCCGCCGCGCGGCCCCCCGCTCCCGCCCCGCGGCCCCGCGCCTCCCGCACCCCGCAAACTACAACTCCCACAATGCCCCGCAGCCGCCCCCCGGCTTCCGGTGCTGCGCAGTTTCCGGAGCGGATCGCAACCCGGAGTCCGGATCCGACCCCTCTCTGCACATTCCAAAGGCAGGTAAAGCCCCCGGCCCGCGCCCGCCCCCCCCGGCGCGCGCCCCCGGCCGCGGCCCGCGCCGCCGCCCCGCCGCCCGCGCCCCGCGCCGCCCGCCGCCCGCCGCCCGCGCCCGCCCGCCCGCGCCGCCCCGGTCCAGCCGCCATGCCGACTGTTCTTTGTTACATTCGCCGGCCGCGGCGCCGCCGGCGATCGGAGTCAAAACCCGGCTGGATTTCGCGGAGCCGCTCCGGGATCGCCCCGCGCGCCCGCCCGCCCGCCGGGTCCCGCCGTCGCGGGCGCTCCGGGCCGGGCCGGCCGCGCCCCCCGCCCACGGCCGGACCCCCGCCCGCCGCCCGCGGCCGGGCCCCGCGCCCAGCCCTGGACCGCGCGGGGCGGGGCCCGCCGCCCACCCCTCCGCCGGGCCCCCCGCCCGCGCCCCCAGCCGCGTCTCCGCGGGCCCCGGACGGGGTCTGCGCTGCCCTCGGCGCCGGCGGCGGCGCCTTCCCGGGGGCCTGGGCAGCCCGGGGTGCCGGCCCCGGACCCCCGGCCTCCTGTCTGCGGGGAGGGCGGATTCGGGGCGGTGGGCACGGGCCCCGGCCTCCTCCTCCCGCGCGCCTCGGTGGCGGCGGCCGGGGGCCTGCGCGGACAGGTGGGGGCGCCGCGCGTGACCCTCCCCCACCCCCGGGCCGGCGGGCGGTGTGGGGAGCGCGGGTGGGGACGCGGGAAGCGGCCCGCCTGTCGGCCCCAGCCGTTGGCCGTGCGCGCTCGGCGAACCTGCTCTCCTGTCCCCCGGCACATGCCCGGGAATCGCCCCGGCCCCGGGTCCCCAGAGGCGCCTCGCGGTGGCGGAGCGGGGACCCGCGCGCCCGTGTGTGTTTCTGCAGCCGCCCAGGCGGGCTTCGCGGATCTGGGCCTGCAAGGCGCCCGGAGCGGCCGACCCGGGGGGACCCTCGGGCAGCGCCCCCGAAATGCCGGCTCTTCCCGGGGGGCTCAGGCAAGCCCCGGGCCCGCCCTGCGCCCGGTCTGGGACCTGGACGCCGCCGCCGCGGCCGCCTCCCGGGCGGCTGCTCACTCGGTGAATGGCCGTGGTCGGGTTTTCACGGGGAGAGAAACCGTGTTTTCTCCGTGGTTCGAGTGCTTGCGCCAAAGTGGCCAGGAAAGAACATTCTAGGGCATTCTGTGTGGGACACGGCTGAGAGGCAGGTGCATGAAGGCCAGCCTCGGGTCTAGGCTCGCCCACGTCCCAGGGGGCGCTCGTGCACCTGGGGTGCTGGTTCCGGGCACTGTCCCTGCAGGTGGTCAGAAAAGGCGACCGCTGCCCACCGACTTGGTCACCCGTGGGGTCTGGGAGTGCGAGGGGCTGAGCCGGGACCTCTATGCCCAGGGTGCTTCTTCACCACCCCCCCAGCGTGGACAGTACCTGCTGCCAATTCATGCAGGCATCCGTGTGCTGGGCCATGGACGTGTTGAGCCCATGGTGGCCGGCGCTGCAGAGGGTGAGAGAGCCCAGGCCTGGGGACGCCACGATGGAGGAGGGGTGGGCAGGGCAGCCTGCGGAGGGTGAAGCTTGGGTAGGACCAGCGTGGGTGTGGAGAAGGGGCAGGCGGTGGCTAGGGACCACCTCTGGAACCTACCTAGATGAGTGCCGTGGGGGGTGGGGGGGTGAGGAGGTCCCAGGAAGAGGCCCAGGGTGGGAAGGCTCTGAGCAAACAGAGGGGGTGGGGGCTTTGAGCAGGGGTGGCAGCCAGATCTGGGTCTTTACAGACTACCTGTTTCCCCCGACCCCAGGGGAGTGGAGGTGCCAGGGTCCCCGGAATCCCCTGCCCGCCGCTGTGGCCTGTGACACCGGCCCCCCGTATAAGAAGTGGTTCGAGTCCCGAGTACTCCACTTCGCCTCCAGCTCCCTGCTATGGCCTGGGATGGCAGTAGAAGATGGCCCAATGCTTGGGCCCCTGCATGCTTGTGGGAGATCCAGAAGGAGCTCCTGGCTCCTGGTCCAGCCCCGGCTGCTGCAGCCATCTGGGGAGTGAGCCAGCAGATGGAAGACCTCTCCCCCTCTTTGTAACTCACCTTTCAAATAAAATGAATAAATCTTTAAGGGGAAAAAAAAATGAAAGAGAAACTGGGGGAGGCGGGAGGGGCACTGAGGGGAAGTCGGGGAGCAGCGGCTGGAGGTCTGGAGGGAGGTGGGCAGTGGAGAGGAGACAGGACGGCCGTGCCGGTGTGGGGCACCGGGGCCCTGGAGGCAGGTCCTCCCCCGGCTCCCCCAGTTCTGCCAGCTGTGCAGACTCCGTGTCGGCCGTGGCCGTGGTGTGGGAGGCTCAGGGTCCACCAGATGTGATGCCAGGGCAGTGTGGTGCTCATGGGGTGGGGAGATAGGACCCCGAGGGCCACCGTTCTCCCTGGGACAGCGCTGTCACACTTGCACCGTGGGAAGAAGTCTGCACAGACTTGATACGAACTGACTCAGGGAAGACAGCCCTGTCTGCTCCCTGAACCGCAGCTGTGGGCTGGAAGATTGCTTACCAATGCGCAGGCGGCTTTTCTTTTAAGATGTTTATTGGAGCCAGTGCTGTGGCGCAGTGGGTTAATCCTCTGCCTATGGCGCCGGCATCCCATATGGGCGCCAGTTCTAGTCCTGGCTGCTCCACTTCCGATCCAGCTCTCTGCTATGGCCTGGAAAGGCAGTAGAAGATGGTACAAGTCCTTGGGGCCCTGCACCTGTGTGGGAGACCTGGAAGGAGCTCCTGGCTTCAGATCGGCCCAGCTCCAGCCATTGCGGCCATTTGAGGAGTGAACCAGCTGATGGGAGGCCTCTCTCTCTCTATCTCTCCCTCTCACTGTAACTCTGTCAAAATCTTTTTTTATAAAACCATTTCTTTATTTGACACAGAGAAGGAGAGACACACAGAGACCTTCCATCTGCTGGTTCACTCCCCAAGTGCTCACAGCAGCCAAGGTGGGACCAGGCCGAAGCCAGGAGCCTGGAACTCCATCCGGGTCCCCTGCATGGATGGCAGGAGCCTGAGCACTTGGACTGCCATCAGCTGCCTTCCCAGACACGTCAGCAGGAGGCTGGATTGGAAGCAGAGCAGCTGGGACTCAGCCCGGCGCTCCAGTTTGAGATGCAGGCGTCCCAAGTGGCAGATGGAGCGCTGTGGCATGGTGCCCGCCCCTGCACACTGCGTCTCTTGTCACCGGTAGCGTTGCCATTGTTATAATAGTAGCTCAGGGCAGGAGAAGCCAGCACAACTATAGCGGTCCCGGACAGTCGGGACTTAGCGGCAAACTTGTGAGCTGACAGTGGGAGGCCAGGAGGGCGTTGGAAGCGCACCCAGGTAACCTCGGGCTTACATTCCGTGGAAATGGACACAGAACTTCACGGAGGGGCGTGGTCAGCTCTGCGGCCCTGCCCCGGCGCTCAGGTGCCGGTAGCTGTGTTTACCGGGGTGAACAAGACTTCATGGTACAGTGGGGCAAGCCGCCCTGGACGCCTGCATCCCACGTCAGACTCTGCTGTGTGTCCCATGCAGCTCCTGCCGCTGCGCCTGGAGGGGACAGCTCCAGGACATGGGGGACCTGCGTGGAGCTCCTGGCCTCGGCCTGCCCAGTCCTGGCTGTGGAGGACGCTGGGGGAGTGAGCCAGCAGGTGCATGATTCTCATGTCTCTGTCACCTGTTTTGTTTTTTTTTTTTTTTTTTTTTTTTTTAAGATCTATTTATTATTTGAAAGGCAGAGTTAAAGAGAGAAAGAGAAGAAGTCTTCCATCGCTGGTTCACTGCTCAGATGTCTGCAATGGCTGATCAGGAGCCAGGAGCTTCCTCCGGGTCTCCCACATGGGTGCAGGGGCCCAAGGACTTGGGCCATCTTCCACTGCTTTCCCAGGCCACAGCAGAGAGCTGGATTGGAAGTGGAGCAGCCGGAACTCGAACCAGCGCCCATATGGGATGCCAGCACTGCAGGCTGTGGCTTCACCCACTATGCCACAGCGCCGGCCCCCTATAAAACGCTGTTGTGAGGATATTGGCAGAGAGGTTGCTGTGCCTGGTGCCGGGCATCAGCTGGAGCTGCCAAGATGGGGTGGGGGTCGGGGGGGGACAAGGGTCCTGTTGGATGTTGGCTCTGGAGGTGACAGATCCATGGGGGTGCCTGCCTAGGTCGTCACCATGGAAGCCTTGGACGAGGGGTGTGGGCAGCCTCTCTTGGCAAGGAGCATCCAGCAAGTGGGAAGGAGACCAGGACCTGGCCACTGAGGACAGGGTTCGGGGCTTGGGGCTGGGGGTGGGTGTCGAGGTGGTGGGCGTGGTACGGGGACGCATCCTCTGCTCCAGAGAGCAGGAGGTGAGGACACCAACGTGAGTCCTGCCGGGTTCTTTGTGACCAAGGGAGCCTGAGTGTGACCCACGGCTGTGCTCGCCGTAGCCGGGGGCCTGGGGGACGGAGTGTACTGGGGCTCACGTTTTGGGAGCTCACAGTCCAGGGTCAGGAGGCCCCACTGTTGGCGGGCGGTGGCGGCGGTGGCAGGAGTGGGCAGAGGGCCGGTCGCAGGTGAGGAGGAGGTCGCCTTCCGAGCTGGCCCATGAGAGCCTTCCGAGCCGCCTCCCCAGTGACCAGGCGCCCCCAGGAGGCCCAGCTCCAAGTGAACCTCCGAGTAGGTGTGGCTGTCGGCTAGGGCCGGGAGCCCTGGGGGGGCCTCTCTGTGCAGTGTGAACCCTGCCTGAGCTCGTGGGACCCGCAGGGCATCCCCGGTGCCACCGAGCGCAGCGTCAGAGGAACATGGGTGGCGTTCCTGTGTGCAGGGTGGCGTTTGTGGCCAGCAGGGCTTCAGAGAGAAGGGCATTTGTGTCTTTTTTTTTTTCAAAAAAAATTTTTTTTTAAATTTGACAGGTAGAGTTATAGACAGAGAGAGAGAGAGGCAGAGAGAAAGGTCTTCCTTCCTCTGGTTCACCCCCCAAATGGCTGCTACAGCCAGCGCTGTGCCGATCTGAAGCCAGGAGCCAGGTGCTTCCTCCTGGTCTCCCATGCAGGTGCAGGGCCCAAGCACCTGGGCCATCCTCCACTGCCCTCCCGGCCACAGCAGAGAGCTGGACTAGAAGAGGAGCAACCGGGACAGAATCCGGTGCCCACATGGGATGCCAGCGCCGCAGGCGGAGGATTAACCTAGTGAGCCATGGTGCTGGCCCCATGTCTTTTATATATATATATATATAATATATAATATATAATATGTATAATTATATATAGTATATATAAATATATACATTATATATATTTTATTTGAATGGCAGAGAGAGGGGGCTTCCATCCACTGGTTCACTCCCCAAACGGCTGCAATGGCCCTGGCTGGGCCAAACTGAAGCCAGGAGCCCTGAGCTCCAGGTCTCCCATGTGGGTGCAGGGGCCCAAGCACTCGGGCCATCTTCCACTGCTTTCCCAGGCGCATTAGTGGGGAGCTGGATCAGTAGTGGAGCAGCCGGGATACGAACCGGGGTCCACATGGGCTGCCGGAGACGCAGGCAACCTTCCGTGCCACAGCGCCGGCCCGAGCGAGCTGACGGTTGGATAGGAGCGTGGCAGTCGGAGGGGGAGCTTCACAGTCCGTTTGCTGCTGTCGTGAGAGGATGCCGCAGGCCGCGTGGTTTTAAAGGAGTGCTGTGTATTTCTCCTCAGTCTGGGGCTGGGAGGTCCCACTTCCGGGAGCCAGCGTTTGACGAGGGTCTTCTTACAGGCCTCCCAGGGCGGAAGGTATCACAGGAGACAGGCAGACACACACACAGAAGCAGAAAACGTGCGCCCTAAATGCTGCAGCAGCTGGGGCTGGCCAGGGCCGGGGCTGGGGCCTGGGACTCGGCCCAGGTCTCCTGCGTAGGTAGCAGGCGCCCGGTGCCTTGAACCGTCACTTCTGCGTCCCGGAAGTGTCGCGTGCCAGCAGGCAGCTGGGGTCGGGAGCTGCAGCTGGGACTCTGCCTAGCACCCCAGGGTGGGACGCGGGCCGTCAGCCGCCAGCTCTGAGTGTGCTTGCTAACCGGCGGATCCCGGGGCAGCAGCATCACCCCGCTCGCCCGGCCTGATCTCTCCAGGGCCCACCTGTGACGCTGTGACGCACAGGGCACGCAGACCGGGGCAGCTTCTGGAAGAAGGAACCAGCGGGGAGGGGGTGTGGAGCTGGGCACAGGTCCAGGACAGCTGGGGCGCAGAGGGGCTCCTGACCGCAGCGGGCGGGGCCGAGCTGCCCCTCTGGGAGCTGTCCAGGCCTGCAGCCTCTTGTGAGCGCAGGCGGCTCTGGCCGGCCCTGGCTTCGTGAGCGCGCCTGCGGCGGAAGCCTGGGTTTCCAGACGCGCTGTCTCTTTCCCGGGGCGAGCCTGCGTTGTGTGACCTCCGCTGGACGCGGTTCTGTTGTTGGGCATCTCCAGGTGACAGCTCTGCGTGTCGCTGCCCGTGGGTACCTTCAGGCAGGGCTGAGTCGGTGACGCGGCTGGAGGCAGAGGCACAGAGCCTGCGGGGCGCTGAGCCGACACAGACGCCTGGGGAGCGGGGTGAGGGTGGCACACGCAGCGTGGCCAGCAGCCGGGGAAGCAGACGTCAGCTGCCCACCGGGGTCCTGCTCTGGCCTGTGAGCTGAGAGTCGGGATCCGCACAGACCTGGAGCCCCGCATCCCACACACCTGCTGGATCCAGGAAACAGACCGAGAGCAGGAAGCCACACACTCAGGAGGAGCAGGCCCAGGAGGCGGCTCGTGTCGGTCTGGTGGGCAGCCGGGCTGGGGTGGCGCTGGACACAGCGAGAGCCACGGCCCCTCTCGGTGGTTTGACTGCGGAGCAACCGAGACATTGCTGAATGTGGGCAGCCGTGCCTGCCCGAGCTGCACCACCACCACGACAAACAGCCACACACACACACAACGCCCCTGCACACATACCAGCCCCGCGACACACCCCTTGCTTGGAAGAGCAGCACATGGCAAAGCCACACCCAAGACCTACATAAAGCAGTGATCCGTCGGCTTTAAGAGTCGTACAAGGGCCGGCGCCGCGGCTCACTAGGCTAATCCTCCGCCTTGCGGCGCCGGCACACCAGGTTCTAGTCCCGGTCGGGGCACCAATCCTGTCCCGGTTGCTCCTCTTCCAGGCCAGCTCTCTGCTGTGGCCCGGGAAGGCAGTGGAGGATGGCCCAAGTGCTTGGGCCCTGCACCCCACGGGAGACCAGGAGAAGCACCTGGCTCCTGGCATCGGATCAGCGCGGTGCGCCTGCCGCAGCGCGCCTACCGCGGCGGCCATTGGAGGGTGAACCAACGGCCAAGGAAGACCTTTCTCTCTGTCTCTCTCTCACTGTCCACTCTGCCTGTCAAAAAAAAAAAAAAAAAAAAGAGTCGTACAAGAAAAGAAATATGTAGGTTCATAGTGTTATAGTCATCGGCTTCACCAACGTGGTGCTGGGGTTGGGAGGTGGGGGCCAGGGTAAGAGTGAAGACGTGAGGGGCTGGGAAGAGTGGGGGCACAGGTGTACGCAGAGGAAGGCCCCGGGGTGACCCTGGGGGCTGAGCCGCGCTGTCGTCCCCTCGCGCCACTGCTGCCCTGCGGTGCAAGCCCGCGGAGGACGCGCGCACACCTGGGAATTCGTGGCAGGACTTCAAAGGTGGAGAGTGGCGCCGACAGGTGCACTGAGAAACTCGGCACGAGCCCCGTCACGTTCGAGACGCTCGTAAATGATGACGGCAGCCGCCTGGGCCACCCTGAACGTCCCCAGCACTGACCGGGGCAATGGACTCCCACTCAAGTCAGGAGGAGCCGGGCGGGACTGGAAGGCGGGGCCCGATGAGGCACCCCCAGGACCGGCCCGGGAAGGTTAGGACCGCGGCTGGGTGCTGGCATCCTGTATCCGAGAGCTGGGAGGTTAGGACCGCGGCTGGGTGCCCGCATCCTGTATCCGAGTGCCGGGAGGCCGCGTCCTGTATCTGAGGGCGGGGAGGTTAGGACCGTGGCTGGGTGCCCGCATCCTGTATCCGAGAGCTGGGAGGTTAGGACCGCGGCTGGGTGCCCGCATCCTGTATCCGAGTGCGGGGAGGTTAGGACTGCGGCTGGGTGCCCGCGGCTTGTATCCGAGGGCGGGGAGGTTAGGACCGCGGCTGGGTGCCCGCGTCCTGTATCCGAGGGCGGGGAGGTTAGGACCGCGGCTGGGTGCCCGCGTCCTGTATCCGAGTGCGGGGAGGCCGCGTCCTGTATCCGAGAGCTGGGAGGTTAGGACCGCGGCTGGGTGCCCGCGTCCTGTATCCGAGGGCGGGGAGGTTAGGACCGCGGCTGGGTGCCCGCATCCTGTATCCGAGGGCGGGGAGGTTAGGACCGCGGCTGGGTGCCCGCGTCCTGTATCCGAGAGCTGGGAGGTTAGGACCGCGGCTGGGTGCCCGCGTCCTGTATCCGAGGGCGGGGAGGTTAGGACCGCGGCTGGGTGCCCGCGTCCTGTATCCGAGGGCGGGGAGGTTAGGACCGCGGCTGGGTGCCCGCGTCCTGTATCCGAGTGCGGGGAGGTTAGGACCGCGGCTGGGTGCCCGCGTCCTGTATCCGAGGGCGGGGAGGTTAGGACCGCGGCTGGGTGCCCGCGTCCTGTATCCGAGGGCGGGGAGGTTAGGACCGCGGCTGGGTGCCCGCGTCCTGTATCCGAGGGCGGGGAGGTTAGGACCGCGGCTGGGTGCCCGCGTCCTGTATCCGAGAGCTGGGAGGTTAGGACCGCGGCTGGGTGCCCGCGTCCTGTATCCGAGGGCGGGGAGGTTAGGACCGCGGCTGGGTGCCCGCGTCCTGTATCCGAGGGCGGGGAGGTTAGGACCGCGGCTGGGTGCCCGCGTCCTGTATCCGAGGGCGGGGAGGTTAGGACCGCGCTGGGTGCCCGCGTCCTGTATCCGAGGGCGGGGAGGTTAGGACCGCGGCTGGGTGCCCGCATCCTGTATCCGAGTGCGGGGAGGTTAGGACCGCGGCTGGGTGCCCGCATCCTGTATCCGAGTGCGGGGAGGTTAGGACCGCGGCTGGGTGCCCGCATCCTGTATCCGAGTGCGGGATCGAGTCCAGACTCCACGTGCAGCTCCCTGCTGCTGTGCACGTGCCCCGGGGCAGCGGGTGATGGCTCGAGCGGTGGGCTTCCTGCCACTCCCGTGGGAGCCCTGGACCGAATCCCCAGCTCCCGGCTTTCGTCTGGCCCATGCTGTGGGCATCTGGGGGCATGCTGTAGACTAGTGGCTGGCAGACCTCTCCCCCCCCCCCCCGGGTCTGTGGCCCTCCGGAAAGCCAGCTCACGGACCCCCAAACCGCCGCTCGCCCGGGCTCTCGCAGGGTCCACGCCTCCCCTCGGCCGGCCACCTGGGCTCCTGGCGGCCACTGCTGTGCCTGTGCCTCGTCTTCAGGATCGGACTAGCAAAGCCGCGCTTCACCCCCCTCCCTGTTCCCCCAAGAAATGGATCCCGTTTTTGAGAACTCCCACGGAAGGCCCTGCTCCCCGTCTCCAGCCAGAATTGTGCCAGCTGAGCGGGGGTGGGGAGTGGGGAGGGGCATCCGTGCCGCTGGCCCTTGCTCCCCCGTTAGCCCGGGCGAGGCAAAGCTTCCCCTGGCAGGTGCCGCAGGTCGGGTGGCCTCGCCCTTCTCTTATTTTATTGTCTTGAAAGATTTACTTATTTATTTGAAAGGCAGAGTTATGCAGAGGCAGAGGTGGGTATTGAGGTCATTCATCCAGTGTCTCCCCAAATGGCCACAATGGCTGGAGCTGCACCGATCCGAAACCAGGAGCTTCTTCCGGGTCTCCCACGTGGGTGCAGGGGCCCAAGCACGTGGGCCATCTTCCGCTGCTTTCCCAGGCCACAGCAGAGCTGGATTGGAAGTGGAGCAGCCGGGACTCGAACCAGTGCCCATATGGGATGCCGGCACTGCAGGTGGTGGCTTTACCCACTACACCACAGCACCGCCCCCAGTAAATCATTTTTAAAATGCATATTGGATTGTTAACAGTATGACAAAAGATCTTTTTAAGATGTATTTGAAAGGCAGAGTTACAGAGAGAGAAAGCGATATTCCATCCACTGGTTCACTCCCCAGATGGCCAGGGCGGCCAGGGCTGGGCCAGGCTGGAGCCAGGAGCCTGGAAATCCCCAGGCACTCACCATCTCCTTGCATCGACGCCGGACTCCACCCTGGACTCCCGTGTCGGTAGCAGGGCCTGAGTGCTTGGGCTGTGTTCTGTGCTTTCCCGGGAGGATTAGCTGAGAGCTGGACCAGAAGTGGAGCAGCTGGGACTCGAACCGGTGCTCATGGGGGATGCTGGTGTCGCAGGTGGCAGCTTAACCGGCTGTGCTACAATGCTAGTCCTGAAAAAAAAAAAACAAAACACCTCTAGTAGTATTTTATATACCTGCATGTTGGAATGATAGTGTTTTGGGTCTATTGGGTTAAGAAAATGTTGCTAAAATTAGATACGTGAATCTCGGCCAGCTTTTTATGGCTGTAAACAAGAGTGTGCTAAAGTCTGTGTGGCAGGGAGCTGGAACAGCCAGGGCGGCCCTGACACAGAAGAGAGAGGGAGGGAGGGGAGCCGCGCACGGCCGCACGGACCCCACTGCACACACGCGTTGGGGGCAGGGGGGAGACGGGCACACAGGTCGGCAGAGCAGACCCGGGGCCCGCAGACCGAGCCACGTCCACTGGCCAAGGGGGTTTGGACAGCCGCAAGCCAAACCCGTGAGCCCTAGCCCGAGCCGCACAGCGCGTGTGAGGATGCGCTCCCAGCGTACAGCCGACGCGTAAAGCTGCAGGTAAAGACCTCAGGGTCTCAGCCGTGGAACCTAGGACTGAGAGGACGCTCACTAGGCCGGACCCTCCCCCACGCCCCGAAGTTAAACCCCTTCGCCCCGCAGAGGAGGATGGGAGGGTGGCTGCAGCCAGGGAGAAAATGCCCGCCAACTGCCCCCGGCCAGGCTCCCCCTAGAATGCCTGCTCACTGCGCCCGGCCAGGCTGCCCTGCCACAAGGAACGGGGCCGGCAGGGGGCGTCACCAAGGGCTCTGCGGCCGCTGTCCAGCTAGAGGTGGTTCAGCATCCTTAGCCAGTGATGGCCGCCAGGTCCCGGGACGGTGCAGAGGAGCCACTCTGCCAGGCAGGGCGCTCTGAGTCGCGTGCAGACGCCCGTGCACCGCCAGGCCTGAGCGCCGAGCAGCACGCAGCCCTGCGTAATGGGGTGGCACCTGCTTCTGCAGCCGTGGGCGTGTCCGTCGGCCACAGGACAGCCCGGGAGGCGTTGGGCCCAGCGTCGAGTGAACCCAGGCCCACCCCCGAGGGCCCTGTGTCGGTTGATGACACTCGAAATGACAGCAGCCTAGCTGGAGGGGGAGGGGCGAGGCTCTGCACGGGGCGTGTCCAGCTCGGGATCTGGACTTCTGGCGGTCACAGGAATCTACAGCAAAAGTGAGGTCGGGCTACACAGGCTCGCTTTGTACCCACGCCCGTGCGATCTCAACGTAGGGTTTTTCCCAAAGATTTACTTATTGGGGCCGGTGCCATGGCGCAGTTGGTCAATCCTCCGCCTGCAGCACCGGCATCCCATATGGACACCGGGTTCTAGTCCCGGTTGCTCCTCTTCCAGTCCAGCTCTCTGCTGTGGCCCGGAGTGCAGTGGAGGATGGCCCAAGTGCTTGGGCCCTGCACCCCATGGGAGACCAGGAGGAAGCTCCTGGCTCCTGGCTGCTTCTGATACTTGGTGTGAATCGGTGATGATCTCCAACTGCAGCGGGCTGGGAGCTGTCCGGGTCACAGGGGTGCTGCCGTGCGGGCCGCCGCGGGGGGCGCTGTAGAGCGCGCCTGGCCGCCTGCAGGAAGGGGCAGGACCCTGGCTGCCCAGCTTCTCGCCCGCCCTCACCTCTGTAAGCCACGGGGAGCGCGCCAGGAGGGGCGCAGCCGGGCACGAGCAGGTCTCGTGCAGTCAGTGTGCCCTCCCCAGCGCCCCTTCTCTGGCCACCTGAGGTTTTCTCTCCCAGGGCCGCACAGCTGGTCACTCCTGGCCTCCTGCCTCTGCTGGTCACATCCACGTGGTCTGTAAGGAGGGCACGGCTGGGTAGTGGCTGCTGGGTTGCAGCTAGCAGGAGTACGAAGGGCTGGTGTTCTGCTGTAAGTAGGGTGACCGTGGCCGGCAACGATGCACTGTGCTTTTAAAACTAACAAAACTGGGCCCGTGTCGTGGGCCAGGCTGAGCCGGCACTTATACATGTCAGGGCACCGGTTCAACCCCTGGCTGCTCTGCTTCCAATCCAACTTCCTGCTGATGGCCTGGGAGAGCAACAGAAGAAGGACCGAGCACCTGGACCCCTGCCATCCACATGGGAGACCCAGATGGGGTTCCAGCTCCCAGCTTAGCCTGGCCCAATTCACGCTGTTGCAGCCATCTGGGGAGTGAACCAGCAGATGGAAGATCTCTCTGTCTCCTCTGTCACCCTGCTTGCAAATAAATAAAATACATTTTTTAAAAAATATATTTTATTTATTTATTTGAGAGGTAGAGTTACAGACAGAGAGACACAGAGAGAGAGGTCTTCCATCCACTGGTTCATTCCCCAATTGGCCTCAATGGCTATAACTGCACCAATCTGGAGCCAGGAGCCAGGAGCTTCTTCCAGGTCTCCCACATGGGTGCAGGGGCCCAAGCACTTGGGCCATCTCCACTGCTTTCCCAGGCCACAGCAGAGAGCTGGATCGGAAGAGGAGCAACCGGGACTAGAACCAGCGCCCATATGGGATGCCAGCGCTGCAGGCAGAGGATTAGCCACGTGAGCCACGGTGCCAGGCCCCAATAAAATACATCTTAGAAAAAAAAAAAAAAAAAACCCTAGAAGAGAGGATTCTGGGTGTTTTCGCCCAGGGAGATGAGCATGTGGGGAGCAGGCATTTAGCTGGGACACCACGTGACCTCTGCTTGTACCAGACATCATGGTGCCCCAGGAACACGTAGCTTCTGTGGGTCCACGGCCAATTCGTAGAATCTTTTACAAAACTTCGCCTGTGCTGAAGTCCCGCTTTGCCCTCACTGCCTGGGACCCGCAACGCCGCGCCCTTTCCTTGGGGTCACCCTCACCCCCTCCCCCACCCCGGGGGCCAGGCTGAGGGCCGGCTTTGCCCCTGCTTGCCCTGCCCTGGGCTCCGTGTCTGTGACTCAGGCAACCTCACGAGGGCTCCAGGTGGGTTTCCTGCAGGACCGTGCTGTGTGTTGAAAACTCACGCAAGCCTCCCACTGGCCAACCGTCCCAGGTGTGGGGAGGGACCCCAGTGCCCTCGGCCCCTGCCTGCAGATGCCAGACTGGGAGTGAGTGGCCGCTGGTCCAGGCCCAGCGCAGAGCCCCTCTCAGCCTCGCACCAAGAGCCAGGAGCTTCCTCTAGGTCCCCCATGTGGGAGCAGGGCCCAAGCACCTGGGCTGCCCTCGGCTGCCTTCCCAGGCCACAGCAGGGAGCTGGATCAGAAGTGGAGCAGCTGGGACTCGAACCGGCAATGCCAGCATCACAGGCCTCAGCTTAACACGCTGCGCCACAAGGCTGGCCCCACTTGCACATGTTTTTAAGAATATTTATTTTGTGTTCATTTACTTGAAAGAGGGAGAGGGAGATAGAGAATTCTCCATCTGTTGGTTCACTCCCCAAATGGCCGCAGCAGCTCGGACAGGGACCACATGCTGCAGCCAGCATCCCTGCCTCCCAGGAGGCAGAGTGGTGGGGCTGAGCCAGGCACCCCGCCGTGGTCCCAGGATGCTCAGTGGGAATCCGGGTGGGAGGCAGAGCGGTGGGGCTGAGCCAGGCACCCTGCCATGGTCCCAGGATGCTCAGCGGGAAGCCGGTGGGAGGCAGAGCGGTGGGGCTGAGCCAGGCACCCCCCATGGTCCCAGGATGCTCAGTGGGAAGCCGGTGGGAGGCAGAGCGGTGGGGCTGAGCCAGGCACCCCCCATGGTCCCAGGACGCTCAGTGGGAAGCCGGTGGGAGGCAGAGCAGTGGGGCTGAGCCAGGCACCCCCCATGGTCCCAGGACGCTCAGCGGGAAGCCGGTGGGAGGCAGAGCAGTGGGGCTGAGCCAGGCACCCCCCATGGTCCCAGGATGCTCAGAGCAAAGCCGGGTGGGAGGCAGAGCGGTGGGGCTGAGCCAGGCACCCCCCATGGTCCCAGGATGCTCAGCGGGAAGCCGGTGGGAGGCAGAGTGGTGGGGCTGAGCCAGGCACGCCGCCGTGGGATGCAGGTGTTCCACGTGGCCTGACCCATCGCACCACCACACCTGCCCCTGCAGGTCTGTCCTTGGAAGTTCTTGTAGCTGGGAACTCTCAGTGTCGAGGGTGGGTCCCCGAGGAGGCTGCCTGCATGGGGATGCACTGGTGGGGCTGCCTTCCGGGGTCCCTGTGAGCCAGAGCCGGTCACTGTGGGGCCCTGGGACCTCACTCCTTTTTTTTTTTTTTTTTAATTTGTTTATTTGAAAGACAGAGTTACAGATAGAGGTAGAGCCAGAGAGAGAGAAGGAGAGAGAGAGCGCGCTTCCATCTGCTGGTTCACTCCCCAATTGGTCTCAACAGCTGGAGCTGAGCTGATCCAAAGCCAGGAACCAGGAGCTTCTTCTGGGTCTCCCACACCATGCAGGGGCCCAAGCACTTGGGCCATCTTCTTCTGCTTTCCCAGGCCACAGCAGAGAGCTGGGTAGGAAGTGGGGCGGCCGGGACTGGAACCTGCGCCCATGTGGGGTGCCGGCACTGCAGGTGGCGGCCTTACCTGTTGCACCACAGCGTGGGCCCTGGGAACCTCGCCCCACAGTGCCTTGTGGGTCCTGGAAGACCGGCTCGAGTGTTCGCTGCACTTCCTGTGGGGCAGGGCTCTCTGCTAACCTCGGGGAGCCTGCGCTGCACAGGTGCAGACGGGACCTTTCCGAGCAGCTCCCCGCGACGGGTGCTGGGCGCCGAGCACCCCGGAGCGGGCAAGGGCAGTGGGTCCGAGGACCGGTTCCAAGCCTGCCTTTCCTGGTCGAACATCTGTGGCACAGACAGCGTGCGTGCCTCCCGGTGACGTCTTGAGAGCCGCTGAACGAGAAGTCAGCCGGGAAGGTGGAGGAGGCGGAGGGGTTGGGGGAGGAGGGTGTCTGGGCGGTGAGGCGGGGCTGCGGCTATGGGGTCCTGGGGGGTGACCAGGGACCCTGACCACACCCGGGGGTGTGGGGGGCGTGGCCGGGGGCGTGGCCACTGGGGAGGGCCCTAGATAGGGCCGAATCCATAATCGAGGGTCAAGCCCGTGGCCGGCGTGGGTGCTGTGGATGGGGCTGAGTGGACGCCGATGGTCCAGGCTGCCCTCGCGGCGCTAAACACGTGGAGGGGCTAGAGAAGTGACGCGCATGCGCACCTGTGAACAGCGGGCAGCACCCTGGAGAGCGAAACCCGCAGCCGTGATTTGGACAGAAACACAGCGGAGAGGAGGGGCCGGGGTGGGGGCTGCACGTGCAAAGCCGCGGGCCTTGAGGCTGGGGCTGGGGCTGGGGCAAGTGGGGGGCAGAGAAGGGCCAGGAGTTGGTCCTAGGGTCAGTGGGAAGCCTGGCAGGCCAGGGGCAGAGCTGGCCTGCAGGAGGTGGGTGTGGAGAAGGGAGGCGGAGCTGGGGCTGCAGGCGGGATGGTTCCAGATCACCCTGGCGGCTCTGATCCCAGAGCTGGGAGTGGGAGGGGCGTCCAGGTGGTCTTTTGACCCTTGACCTTGGAGTTGTGGAGGGCTTCCCGGGAAGGTGCAGGTGGGCAGCTGGATGCATGGGTGGGTCTGTGTGAGCTGCAGAGGTGGGTGTGGCCGTGGTGGGGACGGGGAAGCCACAGCCCGGGCTGGGTGGCCAGGGAGAGAGGCGGGGGGGGGGGGGCGCAGCCCAGGAGAGACAAAGGGCAGAGGGCTCCGTGTCCAGCACAGCTGGGTCAGGTTAGGTGGGAAGATGCTCCTTGGGCTGGGCACACGCCCGAGACCACTCGAGTGGCCGGACCTGAAGAGCGAGCGGGAGATGAGGACGTGGGCAGTGCCCGCGCTGCTGCACAGCCATTTCACTGTGACGAGTTTGGCTCACGTGACACTGGCAGACAGGACTGACCGTGAGAACTGTGCCCCGCCCAGCTGCCGCCCGCTCTGGCCGATCCTGGCGCGTCCACTCCTCCAGCCAGGGTTGGCCGCAAACCCCTGTCGTATCGCTCTGTAAATGCTTGAGCAGCCCCCCCCACACACACACACACTCCGCAGGGGCTCCGTTCCCAGACCCCCGGGGATGGCGACTGTGGCAGGTGCTCCTGGGCGCTGTGTTCCTGTGGTTAAACTCTAGTTTATAAACTGGCCGGCGAAGCGGCTGCTGACAGCGGATAAGAGAGAATATGCTGTGATGACAGGACGGGGACGTGGTCTCCCTCTCTCGGAAGAGTCAAGACAAATATTCGTGTTGTGGGGCCGTGGTTGCTGTGGGCGCAGGAACCGTGGAAGGGGCGACCTCTGGGGGGAAGCCACACAGCACCGCAGCACACTGGACGCGTTTCGCACTCGTTCCCACAGTGCTCAGCTCTCAGCAGGTTTCTGGTTGTCGGACGGAAGCCCTGGCACTCGGGCGCAGCAGGTGCAATGCCCACATCCCGCATCGGACTGCATTTGGGACTTTCTTTGCATTTCATTTTATTTATGTATGTGAAAGGCAGAGTGACAGGAGGGGAGAGCGAGGAGAGTTTCACTGGAGAGAGAGCAGTTTCACTCCCCAGGTGGCTGTAGCAGCTCAGGCTGGATCAGGTCGAAGCCGGCAGCCAGGAACTCCATCCGGTCTCCCACGCGGGGTCAGTACGTGAGCCATCACCTGCTGCTTCCCGGTGCATTAGCCGGGAGCTGGATTGGGAGCAGAGTTGTCGGGACTCGAACCAGCACCTGATAACGGAAGTGGCTTAACCCACTGCACCGCAGCACCGGCCCCTGGGCGTCTTGTTTGAACTTGTTTCATTTTTTAAAAAAAATTATTTTTATTTATTTGAAATACAGAGTTACAGAGAGAGGTGGAGACAGAGAGAGAGAGAGAGAGAGAGAGAGGGAGGGAGGTCTTCCATCCGCTGGTTCACTCCCCAGATGGCCACAACGGCTGGAGCTGCGCAGATCCGAAGCCAGGAGCCAGGAGCCAGGAGCTTCTTCCGGGTCTCCCACACAGGTGCAGGGGCCCAAGGACTTGGGTGTCCTCCACTGCCTTCCCAGGCTGTAGCAGGGAGCTGGATTGGAAGTGGAGCAGCTGGGACTAGAACTGGCGCCCATATGGGATGTCAGCTCTGCAGGCTGGGGTTTTAACCCACTACGCCACAGCGCCGGACCCTGAACTTGCTTTTAACACCTGTCGCGCCTGCCGGGCAAGCTGCACTTGTCATTAAGAACCTAGCCTGGCCACCCCGTCCCCTTACCTCCAGGTTGGATGTACCTGAGCCACGGTGACTGCATAATGAACTTGATTTCCCGAGGGAGACTGGGGTCTCTCATGGTTACCTCTGTGCAGGTGGGTGTTTCTGTGAGTGTCCCAGGGTTCTCAGACCTGAGCCACCACACGGCCACCTGTGAGCCCTGCAGACAGCGCTGCCACACCCTGGAGCGAGTCCACAGGTCTGGGTGGGGCTGAGTTTCCTACAAGCCTCCAGGCCGTGTGCCCCTGCTGCTTCCCAGCGGCGCAGACCCACCCGTGTACAGAGTTTGCCTGGGGTCGGCGTCCCGGGCGCAGACCCACCCGTGTACGGGCGCAGACCCACCCGTGTACGGAGTTTGCCTGGGGTCGGCGTCCCCGTGGAGCGGCCTGCACTTTAGTCCTCCCCAAGCCCTCTCTCCCTCTGGGCCTCTGTTGGGGTTTCTTCCGGGCTCAGCAATCTGGAGCCCCTCACCCCCCGCCTTCTGCAGTGGGACACCGCGAGTGCCGGTGGGATGTTGCCCCAACAGCAGAGGCTTGGAAGCTGAGGCCTCCCACCGCCCCGGTGGCCGTGCCGCCTGATCCTCGCTAAGAACTGCAGAGTGGCCAGGACAGGGCCCAGGGCCACCGCTAAGGGCCTCGGGCCGTGACACGCAGTTCGAGGGCTGCAGCCGCCGGGGCCCCTGCCTGGCGTTACTGTTGGCCGGGGCACAGCTCTGGGGACAGGCGGCCGCCCCGGGGCCTCTCCAGCCGCAAGACCAGAGCGAGCGCCCCTTGTCCTCTGTGGTCTGCGGGGATCTTCCAAGGCCCGTTTCCCACCGTGCACCCGACCACGGGCAGAGCTGGTGGGGGAGCAGGAGCTCGGGCTCCGGGGACACATATGCACCTCCCCAGCGTAGCCCCCGAGCGGTGGGGTGGGGCAGTCTGCCTGCCGGTCCTCTTGCTGCCCCTGCCAGACCGGCTGTGGAGGTGGGCAGAGCGGGGCAGGGAGTCCGTGGGTTAGGCCTCAGGGGACGCCAGCGCCCAGCAGGAGGAACGGTGGCCTGGCAGCACGCGCTGGGTGCAGCTCCCGCGCCGCGCCTCTCCGCCTCACAGCCCAGGAACGCAGGGACCTGCACCAGAGCCCACACCGCTGCCCAAGCCGTGCTCAGCCGCCTGCCCAGAGGTGGTTTCCAGGGTGCGTGGGAAACGAGTGGCTGGACAGACAGAGCCCTGAGGGACAGAGGTCCTCGCGGTGCTGTGCGCTGCCTTAGTCCCAGAGAGCTGGGTGTGCAGCGGCGCCTGGCGCAAGGCAGAGGCCAGAGAGAGGGGCTGTGCCCTGGGAGGTTGCCCCTGAGGGATTCACTGCCCACTGAGCGAGGAAAAGCGTGAAAAGTAGCCGGGACTCGAACCGTAGCCCGCAAAGCCCCTGCCTGCGGTGCCGGCATCCCATGTGGGTGCCGGTTCGAGTCCAGGCTGCTCCACTTCCGATCCAGCTCTCTGCTGTGGCCTGGGAAAGCAGTGGAGATGGCCCAAGTCCTTGGGCCCCTGAACCCACGTGGGAGACCTGGAAGAAGCTCCTGGCTCCTGGCTTTGGATCAGCCCTGTTGTGGCCACCTGGGGAGTTAACCAGCAGATGGAAGATATCTCTCTCTCTGTCTCTCCCTCTCACTGTCTGTAACTCTACCTCTCAAATAAATAAATAAATCTTTTTTAAAATAAAGTGGTAGTCTTTATTTTGGCAGTGGAAAGAATGGCTGGTGTGAAAGGTGAAAGTCGGAGCTCACGAGGAACTCCTAACCCGAGGCCGTTCAAGTCCAGGGCTTGTACTGGAAACATTTATCTTAGGGCTTCAGGGCTCCCAGCCCACAGTCGGAGGAGACCCCACCACTGTCTCCTTTTCGGCACAGCGTGAGGTCTCTGCCCAGGCTGGAGGAGGCCGCTGGTGGCTCTGTCTGTGAACTGGCTGTGGCCGAAGCCCGTCACTAACCAGGCTCTTTTGTGCCCCGACAGGTGTCAGAGATGGCGGAAGATGGCAGTGACGAGATCATGTTCGTCTGTAAGTGACCGTGCACCTGTCCGGGACCAGCGTGCGGCCGCGGCGCCATGTTGTGTTTGTAGAACAAAGAAGCTGGCTCAGAGCGGCAGCGGCTCTGCCTGCCTTCAGGAACGGGATTTAGGGCGGGAGCGGGCGCCTGCCGGGGTGGTGGTAACAGGGCCACTTCTCAGGGCTGCCAGCAGAGGGCGCCTTGCAGGGGGCAGCGCTGGGGCGGCCCAGGCTTGGAGAGCGGGGCTGTGGGTCTGTGGTCCGCGCTCGCTGGTGACCTGGTTCCCCAGGAAGATCCTGTTCTCCACCACCGTGGAGGTGGCCGTGTGGCCGCGAGAGTGCCACCAGCAGCACCTCTTCCTGCGGGAGGGGTTCTTGTTACACACAGCGCGTACTTGCCTTAGTACCTCTCATGTCCCCACACGGGTGCTTGTCTTAGTACCCCTGGTGCTTCTCTGTGGGTACTTGCCTTAGTATTTCTCATGTCCCCACACGGGTGCTTGTCTTAGTACCCCTGGTGCTTCTCTGTGAGTACTTGCCTTAGTATTTCTCATGTCCCCTCCCCACACGGGTGCTTGCCTTAGTACCTCTCATGCCCCCACACGGGTGCTTGCCTTAGTACCTCTCATGTCACCACACGGGTGCTTGTCTTAGTACCTCTCATGTCACCACACGGGTGCTTGTCTTAGTACCCCTGGTGCTTCTCTGTGGGTGCTTGCCTTAGTATTTCTCATGTCCCCTCCCCACACGGGTGCTTGCCTTAATACCTCTCATGTCCCCACATGGGTGCTTGTCTTAGTACCTCTCATGTCCCCACATGGGTGCTTGTCTTAGTACCCCTGGTGCTTCTCTGTGGGTACTTGCCTTAGTACCTCTCATGTCCCCACACTGGTGCTTGTCTTAGTACCTCTCATGTCCCCACACGGGTGCTTGTCTTAGTACCCCTGGTGCGTCTCTGTGGGTACTTGCCTTAGTACCTCTCATGCCCCCACACGGGTGCTTGTCTTAGTACCCCTGCTGCTTCTCTGTGGGTACTTGCCTTAATACCTCTCATGTCCCCACACGGGTGCTTAGTACCTCTCATGTCCCCACACGGGTGCTTGTCTTAGTACCCCTGGTGCTTCTCTGTGGGTGCTTCTCTTAGTACCTCATGCCCCCACATGGGTGCTTGTCTTAGTACCCCTGTTGCTTCTCTGTGGGTACTTGCCTTAGTACCTCTCATGCCCCACACAGGTGCTTGTCTTAGTACCCCTGCTGCTTCTCTGTGGGTGCTTGTCTTAGTACATCTCATGTCCCCACATGGGTGCTCGTCTTAGTACCTCTCATGCCCCCACACGGGTGCTTGTCTTAGTGCCCCTGGTGCTTCTCTGTGGGTGCTTGTCTTAGTACCTCTCATGCCCCCACACGGGTGCTTGTCTTAGTACCCCTGGTGCTTCTCTGTGGGTACTTGTCTTAGTACCCCGCGTGTCTCCAGGCAGGTGCTTGCTGAGGGACTCTGCAGCTGTGGGGTACTGGGGGTGGTGCCCTCGCTTGCTTGCTTTGTGTTGCGACTCGGGTGTGTCTCACGCGTTCCGTTCAGGCGGGGTCCCAGTTCCCAGGTTGCATTGTGGGGGGGGTCTCCGTCCCTGAACCCCGCCTGCTCTGCCTGCTGATGACTCGTGCTCTGATGCCCCGCCCTCTGGTGCCCCGCCCTCTGGTGCCCCGCCCTCTGGTGCCCCGCCCCGCCCTCTGGTGACCCACCCCGCCCTCTGATGCCCCGCCCTCTGACGCCCCGCCCTCTGACGTGTGCTCGCAGGGTGTGAGGACTGCAGCCAGTACCACGACTCCGAGTGTCCCGAGCTGGGCCCAGTGGTCACGGTGAAAGACTCCTTTGTGCTGAGTAGGGCCAGGTGAGTGACCGCCCCGTGTTGCTGAGCTTCCCGGAGCTCGGGGTCTCTGGGACACCACCGTCAGCATGCGCACAGCTGTGTGGCCACACTGGTCTGTGTGTCGAGTGACAGGGGCCAAGCAGGTCCCCCAGTGGCTCTTGTCTGTGTTCCCAACCCAGAGGTGCAGTGGCAGGTGCGCCCGGTGGGGCCGGGGCCAGGGCCTGCCCGGAGGTAGCCAGCGGGACTAACTCCAGGGCTGCTCCCCCAGCCCGAGCCGCGCAGGTGAGGTGCGGGAAGTGGCAGGCACGCGGGAGGCTGGCCCGTGGGACACTGCCCTGTCAGCATTGTCTTAGAACCTCCGTGCCCCCCCTCCCCCCACGTACCCGCCTTTGCTCAGTGTGACACAGCTACGCAAAAGCAGAGTGCGGAGTACTTTTGCCTGAAGGTGAGAGCCGTCAGCTCCCAGAGCCTCTGGGCGTTGCCCGTTGCCCACGAAAGTTCAGTTGAGGGGCTGGCGCCATGGCACAGAGCCTGCGGTGCCGGCATCCCATATGGGCGCTGGTTCGAGTCCCGGCTGCTCCTCTTCCAGTCCAGCTCTCTGCTATGGCCTGGGAAAGCAGTAGAAGATGGCCCAAGTGCTTGGACCCCTGCACCCATTTGGGAGACCTGGAAGAAGCCCCTGGCTCCTGGCTTCGGATCGGCGCAGCTCCAGCTCTTGAGGCCGTTTGGGGAGTGAACCAGTGGATGGAAGACCTCTCTCTCTGTCTCTCCCTCTCACTCTCTGTAACTCTACCTCTCAAATAAATAAAATATTTAAAAAAAAAGTTCAGTTGAAACTGCTGGTCCCATGGTAGGAGCCCTCTGGGTGGGCTCCAGGGACCCAGCACCCTGGTGTCTGCCCCCACTTCTGCATTTTTTTTTTTTAAAGATTTATGTATTTATTTGAAAGTTAGAGTTACACAGAGAGAGGAGAGGCAGAGAGAGAGAGAGAGAGAGAGAGAGATCTTCCATCCCTGGTTCACTCCCCAGTTGGCCGCAACAGCCGGAGCTGTGCCGATCCAAAGCCAGGAGCCAGGAGCTTCATCTGGGTCTCCCACGCAGGTGCAGGGGCCCAAGGACTTGGGCCATCTTCTACTGCTTTCCCAGGTCACAGCACAGAGCTGGATCGGAAGTGGAGCAGCCAGGACTTGAACCAGCGCCCCTGTGGGATGCCGGCACTGCAGGCAGTGGCTTAATCTACTATGCCACAGCATCGGCCCTGTGTCTTTTTTTTTTTTTTTTTTTTTTTAGATTTATTTATTTGAAAGGCAGAGTTACAGAGAGAAAGGGAGAGACAAAGGAACAAGAGAAATCTTCCATCTACTGGTTCACCCCCACACACACACCCTCGAATGGTTGCAATGGTCAGGGCTGGGCCAGGCCAAAGCCAGGAGCCAGGATTCAGGAGCTCCATCCTGGTCTCTCATGTGAGTGCAGGGGCCCAAGCACTTGGGCCTTCGTCTGCTGCTTTCCCAGGCCATCAGCAGGGAGCTGGATCAGAAGTGGAACAGCCAGGACTCCAACCGTGCCCATGTAGGATGGTGGCGTCCCAGGCTGTGGCTTAACCCATGAAGCCATAACACCGGCCCCTCACCCCACGTGGTGTCACCCACCCGTGTCCTCGCCTCCTCCCGCACCCTGTCCCGACGCTCTCCTAGTTCAGTGAGAAGGGCCACCTCTGCAGTGACACGGCCACCTCAGCTGGCTGGGGACCCGTGCTGGTCTTGTGCAGTTTCCTGTGACCCCCCCCCCCTGTCTCCCCTCTGCTCTCCGCATGCCCCCCATCGTGCGGTGCCCGCGGGGTGCCCGCCGTCTTCCCCAGGGTCGCACGCGTCCTTCCGTGCATGGCCACCCCCAGGGGCTCAGCTGGATCTTGCCAGCCCCTCGCGGTGGGAGTTGAGCTGGGCCCCAGGGAGCCCCATGACCAGGGGAGTCCTCCCAGCCCCGACGTCAGCCTGGCTCCACTCTCTCTGGGCACGCCGTGTTCTGTCTCCCGTGGGCCTCGGCAGAGCCACCCCCAGGGCGTCCCAACCTGCCGGTCCCTGCTGCCGTGGCTGCCGGCTGGGGCCCCCATGAGCCGCGCGTTCATTCCCAGGTCGTCGCTTCCCTCCAACTTGGAGATCAGGCGGCTGGAGGACGGGGCCGAAGGCGTGTTCGCCGTCACGCAGCTGGTGAAGCGCACGCAGTTCGGGCCGTTCGAGTCCAGGAGGGTCGCCAAGTGGGAGAAGGAGTCGGTGTTTCCCCTCAAGGTGAGCGCCGCTGCCGGCAGGCGTGCGGGAAGCCGCCGTGCGAGTGCCTTGGCCAAGCCCCTAAAGCTGTGGCTGTGCTTAGCTTCCAGGAAAATGTTCCATGTTTTTCACTGGTTTTCCTAGCCCAGGAGCCTGATGGGTAAGTGGTGCTTTGTAGCGATCGGTGTTGCGCAGGAGAGCGGTCCGAGCCGAGCCGTGTGCGGAGGGCGCCCGGCAGGCTGGCGTTGGGCAGCGTCTTGATCGCACACCTGCGCAGAGTGGGGGTGGCCCTGCCGAGCTCCTTGTCCGGGCAGCGAGGGGACACAGCCGACGATGGCAGAACGGCTGGCGAGAGACACGGCCCGAGCCGGGCGGAGGGAGCCAGCGGCCGTGGGCTTCAGCCGTGGGCTTCAGCCGTCCTCTGGGATGCTGAGCTTACAGGGCCATCTCAGCAGCAAGCAGGAGAAGGAAGGGCGCTGGGTTTACTGACAGAGAGAGAGAGAGAGAGAGAGAGAGAGAGAGAGAGAAGAGGGGGAGGGGAGCGAGAGGGCTGCGGCCCAGCCTCGTCCTGAAGGCGAGACCCGGCTGCAGAAGGCAGCTGGCCACGGGCCTGCCGGGGACGCGCACGGCGACCAGGGCCCTTGGGGAGAAGTCGTCTGTGCCCACCGGGTGTCATTCCCGTACCCTGATCCTGAGGGTCGGCCTCGGGGATTGTGTGGGTCGGGGCCCACCCCGGTCACCAACAGCCGTGTGCTCCAGGCAGCTTCCCGAAGCCCCCCGAGCTGAGGGCTGTGGGCTGGGCTCCGCCTCCCGGGACCCCTGGCTCCTCCCCCCACTCCACGGGCGCTGTCCTTTGAGGGGCTCTGTGGAGGCGAGAGGTCCCCTAAGCGAGGAGCGAGAGTCCATCAGAGGACAGGGCACGACCCCCCCCACACACACACGTGGGGTTAGTTTGGCTTTCAGAATGTTTGCTCCCGCCCCACCCCCACCTGCAGCACTGCTGTGCCCCGGGAGGGGCGGCTTAGAAAGTGCAAGGAGCTTTGCCGATGCCACCCGGCGCGCTCCTAACAGGGCCAGGAGTGGGACTCAGCTGTCCCCAGTGCCCACGCGTGTCCAGCTCACAGCTGCACCGAGCAGAGAGGCTAGTGTCGCAGGGGTGTCACGGGCTGTGAGTGGACACGTAGTAGCGTCCCTTAGGCCATGCCATGCCCACTGGGAACCGATGAGGACTCAAGGGTGCAAGCCCTCCCCACGGACAGGAGTGGAACTCAGCTGTCCTGATGGTCCCTGACGGTCCCCAGGCTGGGCACAGAGCTCGGGTCCCTGTGTCCCCTTGGAACGCGAGTCTCCAGGCATCTGATGCCACCGGGCCACGTGTGGAGTGCAGGCTGCCCCAGGCCCGCCTGGACACGAGTGGACGGAGGTGTCCTGCTGAAACAGGGCCCTCTGCGGGTGTCTCCTGTTTCCTCCTGCCTGCGGCCAGCCTGGCCTGGCTAAGCCGGGGGTCTGCCTGGTGCCCTCCACCCGTGGACAGGCAGTGTCTGGGCCTGGCCCTGCCCGTGTAACCCGCCCCCCGCCCCCGGTGGGCGGGGCTTGCCCTCAGGTGTTCCAGAAAGACGGGCACCCCGTGTGCTTCGATACCTCCAACGAGGACGACTGCAACTGGATGATGCTGGTGCGGCCGGCGGCGGAGGCCGAGCAGCAGAACCTCACCGCCTACCAGCACGGCGGCGACGTGTACTTCACCACGTCGCGGGACATCCCCGCCGGCACCGAGCTGCGCGTGTGGTACGCCGCCTTCTACGCCAAGAAGATGGACAAGCCCATGCTGCGGCCGGCCTGCCCTGGTGTCCACGGTACGCCGGCCCCAGGCCCGGTGGGGAGCTGTGCCGGGGGTGGGGGGTTGGGCAGAGAGCCCCACACTGGCCGGGAGCCGTGCCGGGGGTGCGGGTGGCCGGCCCCACCCCGGCCAGTCCTTGCTGATACTCAGGTCAGCGGGCAGCTCCGCCCTGGACGGAGCACAGTCAGGGCCCAGCTCTGCCCTGGACGCTCCGCCCAGCGGCCCCTCCCAGTCCAGCAGGTGGGAGCGTGGTTCCCGTGTGGGGGCAGAGGGAGCGGCCCAGAGAGGGGCAGGAACTGGCCCAAGGTCACGGTGCGGTACAGGCAGCACCGGCTGCAGTGTTGGCGCTGTCCACAGGGCACGTGTGTGTGTGTGTGAGTACATGCATGAGCAGACACGTGCATGCGTGCCAGTGCCCACGCGTGTGGCTGAGCCTGTGTGTATATGTGCACTAGTGTGTGTACTTGCAGGTGCATGTGTACCTGTGTGTGTGTGGGTGCACATGCGTGTGTTGATGTGTGTTCACAGGCCTAGTCGTGGCTCCATGAACCATGTACCCAAGTCCTTGCTGCTGTAGGAACCAATCGCGGTGCCTCAACTAACCAGTGTCCGAGGCGTTGTGTTGTTCGTGCGGGGCTCCCTGCTGGGTTTTAAATCTCCCTTAACCCCGTGGGGGAGGGTCTTCACGTTACCCGGGAAACCCTGTGGAATCGCCGGTATGTGCCGGAGCGTGACCTCAGAGCGCAGTTTCCCTTGTCGGGTCCTCGTGCCGCCCCGGGGAGCTGGCGCTGTTCGTGGTTGCCATGGAGATCGGCTGCTCAAGGGGCGACACTGGCGTTGGCCGCTGCGACCCCACAGCGACCGGGGTCTCACGTGAAAATCAGCTCCCTGCTCTCGCAGTGTGGTCCAGAGCAGCCATGGAGTACGATCCTTGACACGTTTGGAACCTTCTGGTCTGCCCTGGGTTGGTTCCTTGTAAGTGAGGTTTTGAGAAATGCCCCCAGGTGGGGGGAGTGCAGGAGCCTGAGCTGGCCACAGGGTGTCCTGTCCTGCCCCAACAGATGCCACCCGCGGGGAGCTTGGCCCCAGAAACACCTCGAGCTGGGGGTCCGAGGGCACAGCGTTGGCGGGCTTGGATTCCCCAGGGTCTCAGGGAGAGTGTCTGGTCTCCCAACCCCAGCTCCTGGCGCTGCCAGCCTTCTGGGCTGGGGCTTGCGTCACCCCACCCTGTGCTTCTGTCTTCTCCCCGTGTCTCTGTGTCTTGGCCTCACCAGGACAGGGGGTGGCTCCGTCCAGTGTGACCCCACCTTGAACCCCCCCTGCAAAGATCCTGTTGCCAAGGTTCTAGGCAGGCTTGGGTTTTGGGGACCCCGTGGAGCCCACTGCTGGCTGGTGAGGGCTGGTGGCATGGGAGCTGCTGGGATGCTAGCAGGAACGTGGGCGGAGGGCTGCACTGCGAGGGTGCGCCCTATGCAGACACTGAGGAGCGACCACGAGCCCTGTGCAGAGTTCCGTGTGTTAATAGCCAAGGGCACACAGAATCTGGAGAGCTCAACCGCTCCCTTCCGGCACCCAGGCCCCACCCCTCGACTTTGCTAATCCCAGTACCCGGCCTGCCCTGGGGCAGCGCCCACTTGCTCAGAGCCACAGTGGGGCTGGGTTCCCCGGGCAGCTTCCATGTCGCTGAGATCTGGGCCTGGGTTTCTCATGTCCTCAAGGCCTGGGCAGTGGCCACTCTGTGCCCGTGACCGGCCCTAACTGCCCGTCACAGCGGGGTGTGGTCATTAGACGCTGCCTTGAGTCCTGGATGAGGTCACAGCCCTCATGGCTCGCAAGGTCAAAGTCAGAGGTCACTGCCTTTGTTGGAGTAGTGGTTCTGAGTGCTCTTCCCGTGCTGGGAAACCATTTAATCCGGAGCTGCGTCTGAAGTGGATTTAAGCACAGTTAGCCGGGACCGCGACGGGCAGCAGAGCCACCTCCTGCCCGAGGGGACCCTGGGTGGCCCCGTGACTCCTGTGCACGCGGGAATGGTCAGACCAGGTCGGCCGACATGAGTGGAGCACGGGCTGGCTCTGAGCACACCCCACCCAACGCTGACTTCTAACCAGGGAAGGGAGTGAGTGACTCGGGGACTGCAAGCTGAGAGAGGTGCGTCCTGTGGCTGTCGCTTCCAGCTAGGACACACGGCAGCAGGTGTTTCTGGAAAAGCCGAGTCATTGGCTCCGGTGAATTGGTTGTTGCATTCCTTGTGTTCTCTCTACCTGTGGAATGCCCACCACGCCCTCCAGCACCGACACTCTGGGCAGACGGTACCTGGTGTCCCACCTGCCCCAGGCATCCCTGGCACCCACCCACGCCCTTCCCCAGCCCCAGGAGGCGCCCAGGGTACAGCGCCGATCTGGAAGGTGCCCGTCTAGCACCTTGTCCAGCTGACGCCAGGTGTTGGAGCCCCCAATAGATGACGGGTTCTGGGGAGGGGTGAGAAGTCTCAGAGCTGGGGCCTGTGTGACCCTGGCCCCAGGATCAGTGTGTGCAGGGCTGGGGCCTGTGTGACCCTGGCCCAGGTTCAGCGTGTGCAGGGCTGGGGCCTGTGTGACCCTGGCCCAGGTTCAGCGTGTGCAGGGCTGGGGCCTGTGTGACCCTGGCCCAGGTTCAGCGTGTGCCGGGCTGGGGCCTGTGTGACCCTGGCCCAGGTTCAGCGTGTGCAGGGCTGGGACCCTGTGTGACCCTGGCCCCAGGTTCAGCGTGTGCAGGGCTGGGGCCTGTGTGACCCTGGCCCAGGTTCAGCGTGTGCAGGGCTGGGGCCTGTGTGACCCTGGCCCAGGTTCAGCGTGTGCAGGGCTGGGACCCTGTGTGACCCTGGCCCCAGGTTCAGTGTGTGCAGGGCTGGGGCCTGTGTGACCCTGGCCCAGGTTCAGCGTGTGCAGGGCTGGGGCCTGTGTGACCCTGGCCCAGGTTCAGTGTGTGCAGGGCTGGGGCCTGTGTGACCCTGGCCCAGGTTCAGCGTGTGCAGGGCTGGGGATGTGTGTGACCCTGGCCCAGGTTCAGCGTGTGCAGGGCTGGGGCCTGTGTGACCCTGGCCCAGGTTCAGCGTGTGCAGGGCTGGGGACGTGTGTGACCTTGGCCCAGGTTCAGCGTGTGCAGGGCTGGGGTCTGTGTGACCCTGGCCCAGGTTCAGAGTGTGCAGGGCTGGGGTCTGTGTGACCCTGGCCCAGGTTCAGCGTGTGCAGGGCTGGGGTCTGTGTGACCCTGGCCCAGGTTCAGAGTGTGCAGGGCTGGGGTCTGTGTGACCCTGGCCCAGGTTCAGCGTGTGCAGGGCTGGGGCCTGTGTGACCCTGGCCCAGGTTCAGCGTGTGCAGGGCTGGGGCCTGTGTGACCCTGGCCCAGGTTCAGCGTGTGCAGGGCTGGGGCCTGTGTGACCCTGGCCCAGGTTCAGCGTGTGCAGGGCTGGGGCCTGTGTGACCCTGGCCCAGGTTCAGCGTGTGCAGGGCTGGGGCCTGTGTGACCCTGGCCCAGGTTCAGCGTGTGCAGGGCTGGGGCCTGTGTGACCCTGGCCCAGGTTCAGCGTGTGCAGGGCTGGGGCCTGTGTGACCCGGCCCCAGGTTCAGCGTGTGCAGGGCTGGGGCCTGTGTGACCCTGGCCCAGGTTCCGTGTGTGCAGGGCTGGGGTCTGTGTGACCCTGGCCCAGGTTCAGAGTGTGCAGGGCTGGGGCCTGTGTGACCCTGGCCCAGGTTCAGCGTGTGCAGGGCTGGGGCCTGTGTGACCCTGGCCCAGGTTCAGCGTGTGCAGGGCTGGGGCCTGTGTGACCCTGGCCCAGGTTCAGCGTGTGCAGGGCTGGGGCCTGTGTGACCCTGGCCCAGGTTCAGCGTGTGCAGGGCTGGGGCCTGTGTGACCCTGGCCCAGGTTCAGCGTGTGCAGGGCTGGGGCCTGTGTGACCCTGGCCCAGGTTCAGCGTGTGCAGGGCTGGGGCCTGTGTGACCCTGGCCCAGGTTCAGCGTGTGCAGGGCTGGGGCCTGTGTGACCCTGGCCCAGGTTCAGCGTGTGCAGGGCTGGGGCCTGTGTGACCCTGGCCCCAGGTTCAGCGTGTGCAGGGCTGGGGCCTGTGTGACCCTGGCCCAGGTTCAGCGTGTGCAGGGCTGGGGCCTGTGTGACCCGGCCCCAGGTTCAGCGTGTGCAGGGCTGGGGCCTATGTGACCCTGGCCCCAGGTTCAGCGTGTGCAGGGCTGGGGCCTGTGTGACCCTGGCCCCAGGTTCAGCGTGTGCAGGGCTGGGGCCTGTGTGACCCCGCCCCAGGTTCAGCGTGTGCAGGGCTGGGGCCTGTGTGACCCGGCCCCAGGTTCAGCGTGTGCAGGGCTGGGGCCTGTGTGACCCTGGCCCAGGTTCAGCGTGTGCAGGGCTGGGGCCTGTGTGACCCTGGCCCAGGTTCAGCGTGTGCAGGGCTGGGGCCTGTGTGACCCTGGCCCAGGTTCAGCGTGTGCAGGGCTGGGGGTGTGTGTGACCCGGCCCCAGGTTCAGTGTGTGCAGGGCTGGGGCCTGTGTGACCCTGGCCCAGGTTCAGCGTGTGCAGGGCTGGGGGCCTGCATGATCCTGGCCCTAGGATCAGCGTGTGCAGGGCTGGGGTCTGTGTGACCCTGGCCCAGGTTCAGAGTGTGCAGGGCTGGGGACGTGTGTGACCCTGGCCCAGGTTCAGCGTGTGCAGGGCTGGGGCCTGTGTGACCCTGGCCCAGGTTCCGTGTGTGCAGGGCTGGGGCCTGTGTGACCCTGGCCCAGGTTCAGTGTGTGCAGGGCTGGGGCCTGTGTGACCCTGGAGCAGGCACTTGTGCACTTGTGGCTGGCATGACCTTGGGGCCCCTGAGTGGCGTGGCCACGGGCACGTGTGGCTGGCGTGACCATGGGGCCTGTGAGGGACATTTTCTAGTGTTTCTGAAACACCGGCAGTGGTGACGTCGGTCTACACCCTGCAAACCTCGCCGGTGCCTATGTGGGGTCCAGGGACCACACAGTTGTACACCGTGGTGTGGGCTCCCTGTGGGCGCAGGAGGCTCTGCCGTGAGGTCAGGCTCCGCCCCACATGGCCCCTGCGGTTCTTGTCTTTCCCAGAGGAAGCAGCACGTTCCCCGAGGCCAGGGTCTTGGTGTCCTTGCTGCCGAGTTCCGGAGCACGGCTGCCACCGCGGGTTCTGTGGCATGGCAGCAGGCACGGGGCCACTGGCGGCTCGGGTTCCACGCCTCTTGTTGCGCGAGCCAGTGAGAGGTTGGGGGTGAAATGCGGGTCCTGGGGGACGCTTCTTCCTTGGAGTCCTAGGAAGGGCTGTGTGTGGTCCCGTCTGGCCGCAGGACAGGGCCTGCAGTGGGCGGCCACCAGCACCAGCCCGTGCGTGGGGGGCTGGAGCCAGAGGCGCTCATGAGGTCGCCTTCAGGTCGAGCCCCCCCTGCCCTGGGCTGAGGCTTCCCAGGGGGGTGGCGGGCTGAGCCCTCGGACATCGTGTTTTCCCCTCTTCTGCAGCTGCCGGTACCCCGGAAAGCAGCGCCCCCGCGGAGTCAGAGCCTGGCCAGTGGGCATGCAAGGTGTGCTCAGCCACCTTCCCTGAGCTGCAGCTCCTGAACGGTGAGCTCTGGGTGTGCACCGGGCCCCTCTGACCTAGGCCCTCTCCTCCCTGCAGTCACTGGGACCAGGGCCTTGGGGCTTCCTCCGCCCAAACGCAGCGGGCGCTCAGCAGGCGGGCAGGTGGGTGCCAGCACCATGTGGGCCCCCCACGTTTTCTCGGCTGCCCCTCCCACTGCCCCTTTATCTGCAGACCGGCTCAGGTCCACTCGTCCACCTAAGGTGGCCAGGAAGCAGCTGGTTCCCTCCCCAGTTCTGGGGAGCCCCAGGGAATTCCCAGGGGAGTGGCTTTCTGTAGTAAAGACAGGTGTCAGTCAGGGGAGCCAGGGGCGGGATCCCAGGTGAGTGCAGTGTGCCTGTGCGTGGAGGCCCCGACCTTGACCTTGTGAGGGTGTGAGCGAGGGGTTGTCGGCAGGTGCTCAGGAGCAGGCCAGTGGGCGGAATGTTCCGGAGCCCGTGAGAAGGCGGCGGAGTGAGCATTGCGCGGGAGCTCTCAGGGCGGCGCTGCGTGGTCACAGGCTCCTGGCCTCGGTGTGCTCACTGACGTGCCACGCGCCCTGCTGGTCACCGCGATCTGAATAGCGAGCGGGGCTAACACGCGGGGTTCCCGGAGTCGCTCTGCACCGCCCCCGCCGTGCTGAGCTCTGACAGTGCAGTTCCTGCTTGCAGTCACCGGGGCACCCTCCGCTGACCAGCCCTGTGCCGGGTCCCCGCGGGAGCACTTCCCCGAGTTAGCGCAGGACAACTTTCCCCAGCTGCCTGGCACTTCCGTGATGCCCATTTGGGAGACAGGCAAACAGGCAGGAGCACCGAGTCGCCTGCCCAGGGTTGTACAGTGTAGACGTGGGGCCAGGTCCTGCTCCCCGGCCTCTGCTGCCTTCTGCCTGCTCAGGAGCCCAGGAGGAGACGCTGTGAAGAAGCGGGACCCCTGGGGGACCGGCCCGTGAGGGTGCAGGGGCCAAATGACACCGCTGTGGGGAGCAGTTCCCCAGAGAGCAGGTAGTGCCACCTGGGTCGTGCCGGTGCCGCCGGGGTCCCCGGGGTGGGGGAGCTCACCGAGCCTGCAGTCAGCGTCTCACGGCCGCCTGTGAGCTGTAGGGGAGCTGTTTTGTGGTTTCAGGACCCAGCTCGCCAGGTGTGCGCTCTCTGAGGTTGGCTGATTTCCACGCCAGACCAGCGCTTTGAACTTGGAGGAGCTTCCTTTGTTTGTTTCTTAGTTGAGCTCAGGCGGGCAAGGCCAGCTTGTGTTATCTGAACGCCCGAGTGCTGGGCACAGCACAGCGGTGGCCTCTCCCCTGAGGGCTGGCGCTGCCCGTGCCCCGGGGGCCCTGCTCACCTGCGGGCGCCAGCTTCACCTGGCACCTCTTGGAACTGCACCGAGCAGGTGACACAGAAAGCGTGGGGAGCCGGAGTTGCAGCAGGTTTGGGAGCTGGAAGCTGCTCGGGCCGGTGCTCAGCACCAGGCCGGTGGGCAGAATGTTCGGGAGCCCGTGAGAAGTCTGCAGGCAGCTACGCAGCTCAGACGCAGAGCGGCAGTGGGGAGACAGTCTGCGCCCGCTGCCATCTCCAGGCGGCAGAGAGCAGAGCAGAGGCAGGGCCGGCGGGCGGAAGTCCATGTGAGCAGGGGCGAGACCCCAGCTCCCTGCCATCTCCCGCAGATCCCTCCCCCTCACAGGGCTGCTCCCGGCAGGCCAGCAGAGCGCTAGGGGGGTCGCGTGTGCAGGGGACCCCAGGTCAGGGCCTCACCCTTTCAGCTGCCTACTCACGCCCTCCTCCCTGGGCAGGGGTGTGGGCATAGGGCATCTCTAGGAACTGCTGTTGGGGGGTGGCCTGAGGGGCCAGGGCAGTGGCCACGGCCCTCTGGGCATGGGGTGGGCGGGTGAGAGGCCATGACGTCGTGACCACGCCCCTCCGGCTTGTGTGAGAGGTGATGCTGTCGTAAGAACAGGGCGCTGTAAAAATAAAAATCAGAGACTAGGAAGTAACTGAACATGACGTGTGGTGGGTGGCTGCCCTGAGGAGTCTCCCGGAGAGATGGGCGGGAAGCGACCACTCCTGGAGCAAAGCTGAGAACGTGTGAGGGGCCGGGGGCGCAGCGTTCCCCAGGGAAGGCGAGAGGGGCAGGGGAACCTTGGCATGAGGGGCGTGGTGAGTGAAAGTGACCCACAGGGAGCTGCGTGCAGGAAGTGTAGGGTCGAAAGGAATCACCAATGGTGTTAGGCCACCATCTGCAACGCCAGCTTTTCACAGGAACATCGGTTCAAGTCCCAGCTGCGCCACTTCCGATCCAGCTCCCTGCTAAAGCGCCTGGGAAGGACGGCCCAGTGCTTGGGTGTGGGTGTGGGAGGGGCTCCCCTCACCGTCACTGTCGATGCTGGGTGTGGGTGTGGGTGTGGGAGGGGCTCCCCTCACCGTCACTGTCCCGGCTGGGTGTGGGTGTGGGTGTGGGTGTGGGAGGGGCTCCCCTCACTGTCACTGTCCCGGCTGGGTGTGGGTGTGGGTGTGGGAGGGGCTCCCCTCACTGTCACTGTCCCGGCTGGGTGTGGGTGTGGGTGTGGGAGGGGCTCCCCTCACTGTCACTGTCCCAGCTGGGTGTGGGTGTGGGTGTGGGAGGGGCTCCCCTCACTGTCACTGTCGCGCTGGGTGTGGGTGTGGGTGTGGACGGGCACCTGTCACTGTCGCGCTGGGTGTGGATGGGCACCTGTCACTCTTCCTCCTTGCAGAGCATCTCTTGGGCCACTTGGAACACACCAAAAGCCTTCCTCCAGGCAGCCAGAGTGAGGCGGCCACGGAGAAGGAGCCGGAAGCGCCGCGGGGGGAGCCTGCAGCCGTGCCCGAGGGCAGGAGCGCCAAAGAGCCGAAGAGAAAGCCTCGGAGGGGCCGGAAACCCAAAGCGGCCAGGACCGAGCAGCCGCTCGGCCTCACGGAAGACAAGGAGCCAGCAGGTGGGGCTGGGCCCCGGGGAGTGCCGCGCGGGCACAGTCCTCCCTGGGCCGGGACCTGGTGCTCTGGGCCTGCCGTAGGGACGCCCCCGCCATGAGCAGGAGTCTCTCCTTCCCCGGCCTCTCTCTGCTCTCCCCTTGTTGTCGGGCCTGGGACTCTGCTGGCTTCCCGTCCACGGCACCGTGGGGCACACCTCCACGTGCATCCACCCATCGCTCCTTTCCGAGCAGAGCTCCGTCCCTGTGTGGGTGCAGGTGGGCGTGTGGCTGTCCCCAGGCCCCCACGGGAGTTGGTGCTGTGACTGCAGCGCCTGGTTGGGTGTGGAGGGACGTGTGACCTCACCCTGTGGGTGTGGGTCCCTGCCAAGCTCTTGTCCCGGCGCTGTCGTGTCACACCCGCCCGAGTGACAGCACGGACACCACTCCTCTGAGAGTGGGACCTCCTTCATTGTCCTCAGAGCGAAAAGGACGAACTCAGAAGGGGGCGTTTGGCGACCACTCTTAGCTTCCGCCCTTTCTCCCCAGGTCCTCTCAGCTCCCAGGCCCTGTGTGATGTGGCAGTGGTAGGAGGAGGGGCTGAGGGAGCCCTGGGGAAGCCCTGCCCCTCTGGGAATGGGGAGAAGTGGGCGATGGCGTGGCTGTGCCACTGAGTGCCTGTGGCCGTGAGGGGCCGTCCAGCAGGGGGCTGAGTGGCCTGTGGGCCCCGCCTGGTCTCACGAGTGCTGGGCTCAGCCGGGGCCGTGTGTGCAGGTCGTCGGCTTTCTGAGCATCCCCGGGGTGGATTGCCGCACTACCAGACCTCTCCCAGGGTTGGTTTACGAAGTGGCGAGGTGCCGCTGCATGCCCACAGCCCAGACTGAAGTCGTGTTGTGCCGCTGTTGTTTTAGACTCCCCGGTCACAGTCGTGTGGGCGACTGTGTCTGCAGGCTGGCGGGCACAGCCTTGGTTCACTCCGTGTCCGTCTTAGCCATTGTGCCCGCACCTTGGGCCGCTGCTGGCCCCCTGTCCCTGCTGCCGCGGCCCTGCCCGCTGGTGACCGGCTTGTCGCGTCCCCTTCACACAGAGCGGGTGGCAGAGATCGTCACCGAGGTCCCGCCGGACGAGCCTGCAAGCGCGCCGCCCGACGAGCGCTTCATGGAGCTGGTGTTTGGGAAGTTCGCAGCTGGCACGAGCGACGGCAGCGCGGTGCCGAAGTAAGGAACCCTGGGCGCCCGGGCCCCGCGGTGGCCGCGTCCCTGCTGGGGCCAGGCGCTGCCCAGTGCTAGAGGGTCAGGCTTCATTTCTTGGGGCTGGGAGCAGCTGGAAGCTTCTGGGACTCAGGAGTTAAAGTGTCAACACCTAGAAAAACACAAGTTTTCTTGCAGTGGGTAAATGTATATAAGATAAAATTTACCATCTGCTTTTTCCTTTTTTAAAAAAATATTTAGTTATTTGAAAGAGAGAGGGAGGGAGGACAGAGAGACAGTCTTTTTTTTTTTTTGAGATTTATTTATTTATTATTTGAAAGTCAGAGTTACACAGAGAGAGAGAAGAGGCAGAGAGAGAGAGAGAGAGAGAGAGAGAGGTCTTCCATCTGCTGGTTCACTCCCCAATTGGCCGCAACGGCTGGAGCTGCACCAATCTGAAGCCAGGAGCCAGGAGCCAGGAGAGAGAGAGAGAGAGAGAGAGAGAGGTCTTCCATCTGCTGGTTCACTCCCCAATTGGCCGCAACGGCTGGAGCTGCACCAATCTGAAGCCAGGAGCCAGGAGCTTCTTCCGGGTCTCCCATGTGCGTGCAGGGGCCCAAGGACTTGGGCCACCTTCTGCTGCTTTCCCAGGCCATAGCAGAGAGCTGGATCGGAAGACGAGCAGCTGGGACTAGAACCGGTGCCCATATGGGATGCCGGTGCTGTAGGCCAGGGCCTTAACCACTACGCCACAGCGCCGGCCCCAAGAGAAGTCTTCTATCTGCTGGTTCACTCCCGGCATGGCTGGAATGGCCAGGGCTAGGCCAGGCTGAAGCCAGGAGCTCCATCCGGGTCTCCCACATAGGCGGCAGAGGCCCAAGCACTTGGGCCATTGTCTGCTGCTTTCCCAGGCCATAGCAGGGAGCTGGATGGGAAGTGGAACAGCCGGGACTTGAACCAGTGCCCACACGGGATGCGGGCTTTACCCACTGCGCCACGACGCCAGCTCCCTCTGGCTGTCATTCACCCGTCTGCTTGTCGGGCGGGCAGGTTCAGCCACCAGCAGAACAGCACCATGGCCCTCAAGCGGAGCCTGATCCTGTCCAGCCGGCACGGCCTCCGGCGCAGGCTGAGCAAGCAGCTGGCGGGGCCGCAGCGCGTGTACCAGTGCGGCGCCTGCAGCAAGGTCTTCCAGAACAGCAGCAACCTGAGCAGGCACGTGCGCTCGCACGGTGAGTGCCCCGCCCCGGGACGCCCTGGCCGGCCGACGGGCGCGCGCCGGTGCCCTCTGCGCCGGCCTGGCCCCTGACCTCGGCCGGGACCCCGCAGGCGACAAGCTGTTCAAGTGCGAGGAGTGTGCCAAGCTGTTCAGCCGCAAGGAGAGCCTGAAGCAGCACGTGTCCTACAAGCACAGCCGGAACGAGGTGGGGGGGCCGTGGGCGGGGGCCGTGGGGGGTGTGTCGCAGACTGGGCCGTGGGGGGCGGGCTGTGGACGGGGGCCGTGGGGGGTGTGCCGCGGACGGGGGCCTTGGGGGCGGGCTGTGGACGGGGGCCGTGGGGGGTGTGTCGCAGACGGGGCCGTGGGGCGGGCTGTGGACGGGGGCCGTGGGGGGTGTGCCGTGGACAGGTGCTGTGGGGGGCGGGCTGTGGACGGGGGCCGTGGGGGGTGTGCCGCGGATGGGGGCCTTGGGGGCGGGCTGTGGACGGGGGCCGTGGGGGGTGTGTCGCAGACTGGGCCGTGGGGCGGGCTGTGGACGGGGGCCGTGGGGGGTGTGCCGTGGACAGGTGCTGTGGGGGGCGGGCTGTGGACGGGGGCCGTGGACGGGGGCCGTGGGGGGTGTGCTGTGGGGGGTGTGCCGTGGACAGGTGCCGTGGGGGGCGGGCCGTGGACGGGGGCCGTGGGGGGTGTGCCGTGGACAGGTGCCGTGGGGGGCGGGCTGTGGACGGGTGCCATGGGGGCGGGCCATGGACGGGGGCCGTGGACAGGGGCCGTGGGGGGTGTACCGTGGAAGGGAGCCGTGGGGGGCAGGCCGTGGACGGGGGCCGTGGGGGGCGGGCTGTGGGGGTGTACCGTGGACAGGTGCCGTGGGGGGCGGGCTGTGGACGGGGGCCGTGGGGGGCGGGCCGTGGACGGGAGCTGTGGGGGGCATGTTGTGGACAGGTGCTGTGGGGGTGGGCCATGGATGGGGGCCATGGACAGGTGCCCTGGGGGCGGGCCATGGACGGGGGCCGTGGGGGGTGTACCGTGGACGGGGGCTGTGGGAGGTGGGCTGTGGACGGGGGCCGTGGGGGGCTGTTCTACTGGGCAGATGGGGGGATCCTGGGTGCCCTACGTGGGGTAAGGGAGAGCCCGGCCGGCTCGCTGACGCTGCCCGCGTCTGGCCAGGTGGACGGTGAGTTCCGCTACCGCTGCGGCACCTGTGAGAAGACCTTCCGCATGGAGAGCGCGCTGGAATTCCACAATTGCAGGACAGGTGAGCGGGCGCTGGTGCTGCCGCACAGGAGCGGTTTTGGTGTGTCGGCTTCTGCCCAGCGGAAGTTCTCTGGCACAGCCCGGCCATGGCTGTGCTGGGCGCTACCTCTCGGGGGCATGCAGCCAGCACGTCAGCCGGTCGTCATGGAAACATGCATGATGCCCTCGGGGTGCGGCGCTGGGGGGCCAGGCCTCCCTGTTCCCCACAGTGCCTCCCAGCGATGATCGCACAAGGCTGAGCAGTGGGCGGTCACCGCGCTAAGAGGAGGAGGTCCCTGGGGTCTTAGTGTTCCATGCCCTAGGGCTCCTGGCAAGCCAGGGCAGTGGGGCCGGGGGCAGTTGGCTTAGAGACCCACTGGGGCAGCCCTTGACGCCCACTGCATTCCCACTGGGTGCTCCGTGTCACGTGCTCCGTGTCAGTTGCTGTTGGGGTGCTGGCCGGCCTTCCCCAAGTCCTTTCCCCAGCCTCAGCCGAACCTCCCTGCTCCCCGCCCGGGGCTGCCGCTCCGTAGGCCCTGGAGGAAGCTGCTGCCGTGTGTGCCGTGGTGCCCATGCTGGGTCCTTGGTCGGTCAGCCTGTCCTGCCCTGAGGGCTCCCGGCCGAGGCTGAGGCTCCTTGCATCTGTGTCCACGTGGCCCTCCTCCCGTGGCAGGGTTCTGAGCGGCAGGCACGAGCTGTGTTTTCCCAGAGTGCCGCAGGCCCTGTGCCCGTGGAAGCAGTGGCCCCAGAAACTTCCAGAGGAACTGGCGTGCTGCTCCCTGATTCTGAGCCCTTCCGTCTCAAGTGTTCCCAAGATTTGGGGTGCAGCTCTGTGTTCCCACTGGGTGCAGCACGCGCAGACAGACCGAGCCTCCGTTGTGTGTGCTGACCAGGCTCAGGGTCCTGATCCCTTGCTGGAGGCCGCGGGGGTGGGGGCGTCGGGAAGGGAAGTCTGTCCTTGGCCTTCCGCTCTTTCTGCAGAGGCGTGGCCGCCTGCCCTGGCAGCCGCTGGTGCGCAGGCGCCCGTCTTGCCGAGTGGACTGACGGCGCTGAGCCGTGCTCCCCGTTCCTGTCTAAGGCGGCCTCGCTGCTGAAGTTTCAGGCTGAACGCTGAGCGTGTTGGCATCCTACGCTGTTGGCGTGCTGTTAGCGCTCTTTGGTGGCACTGAGACTCAGAGAGTGTGGATGCCCCTAGGCCATTAGACCAAGCATTTGTGCCAGGAGGGGAGAAGCTTGTGCACGTGTAGGCTGCTGGGTGTCTCAGGCCCACTCACTGGACCGTCTGTCTGGGGCGGGGGCCGCGTAACTCATGCAGGCGTTCCCCATACCGCCTGGGGTCAGAAAGACGGCACTGGGGTACAGCGAGATGCGAGGTGCAGACGTCAACTCCCCCACAGCTGGGCTCCCCTAGAAATCCTCTCTCCGCCCCAGGGACCTGCGCCCCGCCCTTCATCAGATGGGATTGCAGGAGGCCCTGCCCACTGTGCTTACTGGAGGGGGGTCAGGGACCTCCGGACAGCAGGTGGGGGGAGGTGTGTGCCTGTGGGAGGGGCAGGAGTGAGGCAGCCCGCGGCCACCACCTTCCGCAGGCTGCCAGGTCCCAGGACCTGGGGGGCTAGGGGGAGGGGCACCTGCCCTGAGCTGAGGAGCAGGCCAGGTTGTGGGGTGGGGGTGGCTTTGGTGGCTCGGTAGGACAGCACGTGAAGGTGTGGCCGTGCAGTGTTAGTCTTGTCCACGGTCCTGTAAGGAAACACCTGAGGCAGGATAGCTGCATAAAGAAAACAGGTCCCGGGGTTCACACTCCCAAGATCGGGGGCCCCATGGGCTCAGCCTCTGTGGGGGCCTGAGTGACGGTCATGGTGTCAGGGTGGCCAGCGGGGTAAAAAGAACGGGTCCCACTGCAAAACCAGAAGCCAGAGACCGTGTTCCCTGGCTCCTGGAACATCTCGCTCTCTGGAGGACACCTTTAATCCCGACAGTTGGCTTAGGGATCGCCCACTGGGCCCCTCCTCTTAAAGGGCCCACGTCCCGTCAAGCCACCCTGAGAAGCAGGCTCCCGAGCACCCATGGGAGGCACTGCAGCTGCTGTGTTATCTGCAGCATCGGGCAGAGCTGAGGAAGATGGCTGTGCACGGGTAGGGTGTAGTGTGGTCAGGGGACGGTGATGCGGCCACCCCCCACCGCCACAGACCGAGCGCCGGTACGTGGGGGCGTGTCCGTGTGGGCAGAGCCGGACCAGGCCAGGGGAGGTGGAATTGGCAGGAGTGGCTCTCAGTGACAGGAGGCGGCAGCGTGGCAGGACCAGGACACGGTGCAGCTGCCGTTCCCACAGCCTGGCGGGGAGGCCCTGAGCTGGGGCTACCCTGCCGCCCACCAGCTGGCAGCGGTCAGCGCTGCCCCGTGGGGAGTCCCCCGCCTCCCCTGGCCATCCTGCTTCCAAGCCCTGTGAGCATCCTGGGGCTGTGTGTTCCCCGCGGAGGGAGGGCCGGGCCCACCTCGGGTGGGGGAGTCTGCGTCCCCACTGGCCACCTGGCTGCATGACCGCCACGTGGGTGAAGTGAGGGCCACACTGAGGCTGCGCTCCCAGACCCTCCCGTGGGGGTGGGGCCGCTATTTCAGTCATCACGGACGGCTCAGGGGAGGGGGAGCTCCTGCAGCCAGTGGGTGGGCCCAGGCTGCTGCCCAGTATGCCACATGCCCAGGGCAGCCCCTCAACCAGAAGTCAGCAGTGAGAGAGCCCAGGAGGGGGTCCTGAGACCCCGCAGAGCCGGGCCTTTGCTGGCAGACAGGGCCCCGTCTGTGCCTCGCGGGTTTGTGCGTTGTACAAGCGTTGACGAAGTCCAGGGGCCGATCAGGGTGCAGCCCCCAGCTCAGGAGCAAGGACGGAGCGTGTGTCCATGGACCCTTACTCTGGGGAGGGGTACTGCACCTGTGCCACCGCACCCGTGCCAGCCCGTCTGCCACTGCTCCATGACCCAGGGAGAGAGGGCATCCACTGTACACAGAGGCCCCAGTGGGCTCGAGGGGCCAGGGTGGGTGGGCAGTGGGCATGCGGGGGTCCTGAGGACCAGTGTGCACGTCAGCCCGCCTGGGTCCTGGGTCCTAGAGAGTGACCAGAGGGCGGCGGTGTTAGAGACGTGGCCAAGTATGGAGTGTGGGGAGTCCGTGTGCCCACCAGGGAGCACCTAGGAGCCGCGTGTTCTTCAGACAGCACTTTGGAGGTGCTGGCATGTGGGAAGGAGGCCGTGGGAGCCGGGGGAGGGTGGTGGGCTCAGGGGAGCTTTCCCGGTGTGGGAGATGGTACCTGGGCGGGAGGAGGTGGTGCCACTGGGCAGGGCCGGCGGGCCGAGGCTTCAGCTCTGCGCAGGGCTCCCTGGGCCAGCAGCGCACAGCAGCTCAGGAGGCGTCCCCCGGGCCACGCCCTCCCATCGGCCACGCCCCCCGCCATGTCCTCCCCCCCCCCCCGCCACGTCACCACTGGCCACGTCCCCCCACGGCCATGTCCCCCTTTGGCCACGTCCCTCCAGTTCTCCCCACCTCGGCCACGGCCCCCAGCTCCCCCCCAGCCACGTCCCCCGTTGGCCACGTCCCCCGGCTCTCCCCCCAACCCGCCACGTCCCCTGGCCACGCCCCCTGCTCTCCCTGGCCTCGGCCACGCCCCCCTCTTCCCCGGCCTAGTCCACATCCCCTGTCGGCCACCTCTCCCCGGCCACGCCCCTGGCTCCCCAGCCACACCCCCTCTCCCGGCCTCGGCCACGCCCCCGGCCTCGGTCACACCCCCCGACTCCCCCCCCGCCACGTCCCCTGGCCACGCCCCCCGCTCTCCCTGGCCTAGGCCACATCCCCTGTCGGCCATGCCCCCCCTTCTCCCAGGCCCTGGCCACTCCCCCTCTCCCGGTCCCGGCCACGCCCCCGTTCTCCCTAGGCCCCGGCCACGCCCCCTCCCCGGTCTCGGCCACGCCCCCCGGCTCTCCACACCCCCCCGCCACGTCCCCTGGCCACGCCCCCTGCTCTCCCTGGCCTGGGCCATGTCCCCTGGCTCTCCCTGGCCTCGGCCACGCCCCCTCTCCCGGCCACGCCCCCCTCCCGGCCTCGACCACGCCCCCTCCCGCCTGGGCTCACCGCGTGTGCCGCCCTCTGCAGACGACAAGACCTTCCAGTGCGAGATGTGCTCCAGGTTCTTCTCCACCAACAGCAACCTCTCGAAGCACAAGAAGAAGCACGGCGACAAGAAGTTCGCCTGCCAGGTGTGCAGCAAGATGTTCTACCGCAAGGACGTCATGCTGGACCACCAGCGCCGGCACCTGGAGGGTGAGGGGCGGGCGGACAGGGGGCGGGGCGGGGCAGACAGGGGGCGGGGCGGGCGGACAGGGGGCGGGGCAGGGCGGACACGGGGCGGGGCAGGCGGACAGACAGGGGCGGGCAGACAGACACGGGGCGGGGCGGGCAGACAGGGGGAGGGGCAGGGCGGACAGACAGGGGCGGGCAGACAGACACGGGGCGGGGCGGGCAGACAGGGGGAGGGGCAGGGCGGACACGGGACGAGCGGACAGACAGGGGCGGGCGGACAGACACGGGGCAGGGCAGGGCAGACAGGGGGCGGGGCAGGCGGGCAGGGGGCGAGCGGACAGACACGGGGCAGGGCAGGGCAGACAGGGGGAGGGGCAGGGCGGACACGGGGCGGGGCAGGGCTGGACAGGGCAGGGTGGCCGGACAGACGCGGGGCGGGGTGGGGCAGGTTCACACTGGCCAGAGCGGGCTGGAGGGACGTGAGCCGGGGCGGGGCGGGGAGATATGGGGCGGGGCAGGGCTGGATGAGGCGGGGCAGGCGGACAGACACGGGGCAGAGCGGGGTGGGACGGGTTCACGCTGGCCAGAGCCGGCTGGGCAGACGGATGGACCGACATAGAGACGGGGCGGGGCTTCACGCTGACCAGAGCTGGCCGCAAGAGAGGAGCCAGCGTGTGCCCGTGGCATGGCCTGGCGGGCACCGAGGGTAGGAGGGTCCTGGGCCACCCCCCCCCCCCCGTGCTCCCCGTGGCCTCTGGTGAGCACAGCTTTTGTGGCAGACCTGGGACCGGCCGGGGAGCAGACTGCCTGGCCTCGCCGGCTGCTGAGGTGCCGAGTGGGAGCTAATGGCCTGCTTCCGTGGGCTCAGCTCTGCCGCGGGTGTGTGGGGGCAGAGCAGTGTGGAAGCACCCCTGGGTGACAGGGAGCACGAGGGCCGTGCGGGGCAGCTCAGAGACCCTGCTCCGGGAAAGCCCCCTCGGGAGCTCAGCAGTAGGCTGAGGGGGTCCGGGCTTGCGTTCCCATATATCCTGGCCGCAGACTCAGCGAGTGATTCCTGGAGGGAGAGAGGAAGAGGGGTCTTCCATCTGCTGGTTCGCTCCCCACATGGCCACAACAGCCAGGGCTGGGCCAGGTGGAAGCCAGGAGCTCCATCCGCGTCTCCCACCTGGGTGCAGGGGCCCCAGTACTTCGGGCCACTGCCTGCTGCCTCCCGGTACGTTGGCCCAGCCAGGACTCGCTCCAGTGTGCGAGGCCGGCGTGCCCTGGAAGAGCTTGTTACAGAGAGCCAGGCGACGTGCTTGTGGGAAGCAGAAGGTCACCCATCAAGGCTGTGGGTGAGCGAGGCCTGTCTGGACGCCGCAGCGCCCCGAGCCGCGTGTCCCCTGAGCCTCTGACCCTGCTGCGGGGTGACTCAGGCCCCAGAGCTTTGCTCCTTTCCCTTTGGGCTTCAGTCGCGGCTACAAACCTGGTCTACACCTGGTCCACCCTCAGCAGCTGTGCGCTTGGGCAGGCTGCTTGCCTGTGTGGTGGGGATAGTCACCTCCCCCACCCCCCGCCAGCGCCCGCTCCCGAAGCCCCTGGCACGGAGCCACAGGCCCGCCCCGAGTTGCCTGCCCTGTGCCGTGGCGTGGCTGGGCTGCCTTCCACGACTCACGTGACCCAGCCACCTGCGGGTACAAACACATGGCGCTGAGCTGTTATCCGTGCCTCCTTCACCTGGAGCTCAGAGCTGGGGTGTCGGCCCTGGAGCCCCAGCACGCCAGTGCCGTGGTCAGGCCAGTAACCCAGCGATGCCCCCAGGGTGGGGGCGAGAGCCCTTGAGAGGGCACGCAGGCTGGCACCAGGGCCCTTGTCACTATGCAAAGTCTGCTCTGATCCCAGCTCCTAGCTCTGTACCTGGAAATTTGCTGACCTTTGACCTTTCACCCCAGTGCTCCTTACACCGATTTAATTTCCAAGCAGCTTTTTAATTAAAAAAAAATATCGGTTTGGTGCTGGCATTCTGGGGTAGGAGGTTAAGCCTCCACCTGCGACGCTGGTCCAGCTCCCAGCAGCTCTACTTCCTACACAGCTCCCTGCTCGTGGCCTGGGGAAGACGCCCCAAGTGCTTGGGCCTTGCACCCACGCGGGAGACCCAAAGAAGCTCAGGGTCCCGACTTCGGCCTGGCCCAGCCCCGGCTGTTTCAACCATTTGGGGGATGAACCAGCCGATGGAAGACCTCTCTCTCTCTCTCTCTCTGTCTTTCCTCCTCTCTCTGTAACTCTACCTTTCAATTAAAAAACAAAAACAAAAAACAAAGCAACAACAACGAAACTTTAAAAAGAATTCTGTTCCGGCCACCTGAGGGCGCTGTAATGGGCTTTGCCTCTTGGATTGGGTGGAAGTAGCCTCTGGAGCGGCGGCTTCGCCCAGGCCTGCACACCGCAGACTTGAACACAGCAGACGCGAGAGCAGTTACCCACGCCTGCGGCTCCCCGTGTCCTTCCACGGGGGGGGGGGGGGGGGGACCGTCAGAGGAACAATTCACTGCCGTAGTCCCTGGGCTTCTGGCCCGCTTGTCCCTGCTCTGTGGGTGCCCTGCCCCCCTCAAGGATGGGAAAGAGAAGGGCTGTGAGGTGTGGGGTCAGCCCTGTCTGTGCCCTCCCTCTCCCAGGGCGGGGGGTCAGGTGTGGGGTCAGCCCTGTCTGTGCCCTCCCTCTCCCAGTGCGGGGGGGGGGGGGTCAGGTGTGGGGTCAGCCCTGTCTGTGCCCTCCCTCTCCCAGGGCGGGGGGGGGGGGTCAGGTGTGGGGTCAGCCCTGTCTGTGCCCTCCCTCTCCCAGGGCGGGGGGGTGGTCAGGTGTGGGGTCAGCCCTGTCTGTGCCCTCCCTCTCCCGGGGCGGGGGGGGTCAGGTGTGGGGTCAGCCCTGTCTGTGCCCTCCCTCTTCCAGGGCGGGGGGGGGGGTCAGGTGTGGGGTCAGCCCTGTCTGTGCCCTCCCTCTCCCGGGGCGGGCGGGGTCAGGTGTGGGGTCAGCCCCGTCTGTGCCCTCCCTCTCCCAGGGCGGGGGGGTCAGGTGTGGGGTCAGCCCTGTCTGTGCCCTCCCTCTCCCGGGGCGGGGTCAGGTGTGGGGTCAGCCCCGTCTGTGCCCTCCCTCTCCCAGGGCGGGGGGGTCAGGTGTGGGGTCAGCCCTGTCTGTGCCCTCCCTCTCCCGGGGCGGGGTCAGGTGTGGGGTCAGCCCTGTCTGTGCCCTCCCTCTCCCAGGGCGGGGGTCAGGTGTGGGGTCAGCCCTGTCTGTGCCCTCCCTCTCCCAGGGCGGGGGGGGGTCAGCCCTGTCTGTGCCCTCACTCCCTGGTGCGGCTGCCGTTTCAGGAGTGCGGCGGGTGAAGAGAGAGGACTTGGAGGCCAGCGGGGAGAGCCTTGTTCGCTACAAGAAGGAACCTTCCGGATGTCCTGTGTGTGGCAAGGTAATGAACGCCCTGGGTCTGTCCTGGACCTGGATGGAGAGCGCATCGTTTTCTTTGAAAGTTTTTTTTAGGATTTTATTGATTGATTGATTTGAAAGGCAGAAGTACAGAGGGAGAGAGAAAGCTCTCCCATCGCCCGCTTCACTCCCCAGATGGCTGCAGTGGCCAGGGGTGACCCAGGCCACAGCCCGGAGCCTGGAGCTCCATCGGGGTCTCCATGTGAGTGGCAGCGACCCGAGCACTGGGGCCGTCTTCTGCCACTTTCCCACGGCCTAACGGGAGTCCACGCAGGGTCCTGGGAGGAGCAGTGCCCCTGCTGGACGTTCCTGCCTAATTAATAGGAAGCTAGATCGGAAGGGGAGCAGCTGGGACTCGACCGGCACTCATGGGAGGCTGGCGTAGCGGGTGCGGCTTACCCGCAGTGCCACAACGCCAGCCCCTATCTATCTATCTATCTATTTATTTTGTAAAGATTCATCTATTTTACTTGAAAGGCAGAGTCACAGAGAGACAGAGAGGTCTTCCATCCACTGGTGGCCCGGGAGGAAGTGGAACCCCGTGTCTTCCCGTGGAATTTCCTGGCTTGTTTCCCAACCACAGAGTATGCCGGAAGCCGTGGGCCAGCAGTACAGCCTGGGGGCCCACGTGGGCCTCTGACCTCGAGCTGCAGGGCTGCGGTGGGGAGGGTGCGGGGCTGGCGAGGTGGATGTAGCCTGTGCTCTGTGCTGCGTGTCCCTTTTGTCCTGCCCGTGACCTCCGGTCCCTGGGGAGCACCGCTGGGGGACCCTGTGCACAGAGCCGCCCCTCCCCCAGACTGGCGTGAGAACGTGTTTCACTGTGGCGCTGGGCGAGCTCTCTGCGAGGTGGAGGCAGGTGGTGAAATAACCCGTGTGTTAATACCAGGGTGGGCCGGGCCTGCCCTGTGAATACACAGCACAGAACCCCCTGCAGAGGAGGGGACCCCCAGGGAAGCCTGAAACGGTGCCTCCTAGGGAGCTGTGTAGCCTGTGTGTGCCACTGTCTGCTGTCTGATGATGAGGTGGCTACTAAGTAACAGGCGGTAGCTACTAAGTAACTAACAGGCGGGTAGCGGACACTGTGTGGATACAGTGCACAGGACGGGGGAGCTCATCATGTCACTCACATTTGAGCATATTGGAAGGTCACTCACTCATGGAATTTTCCATACGATCTCTTTTTGGACCATGCTTGACCTCAGGCCACTGAAACGTGGAAAGTGAGGTGACAGATGGGGGCTCTGCTGTGGCCGGCACCTGCAGACCCTGTGCCTCTCAGAGCTGCCCACCCTCCCCCTGTCCAGCCAGCCTCCAGCCCCACATCCCTCCACGGTGGCCACCGCGCTGTTGGCCTGAGTCATCGGGCGGTCTGGGATAGAGCTGTCCCGAGAACACGTTAACCTTCTGTCCCTCGGCATCTCGTGTTCTCTCTGTGAGCGGGTGGCCGGGCAGGTGAGCTGCAGGCGGCCTGGACCTGGGTTTCCTGGCCGCTGGGGAAGGCCGCCCACGGGGAGGCCTCGGAGATGGGGAGATCTTGGCGGTGCTCTGAGCTGCCACCCTGGTAGGAGCCTCAGTATCCCAGCCCCAGCCAAGTGACCCCTGGGGGACGAGGGTGCCACGAATGCATCTCCGGCCCCAGCGCAGCCGTCCTGCTGGGCTGGAACCAGCAGGAAACGGGCGGTGTCGACGTGAGCGTGCCTGGACACCACCCCCAGGCCGAGGCGTAACTTGACAGCGGCTCCCCGAGATGGCGGCTGCTTCCGTGCGCGGCTGGCCACTCTGGAGGCCGTGTCCTTGTAAGGCGTGTCCTCGTGAGACATCCCAGCGAGCTAAAAAGGGTCGGGCCGAGCGGCCGTTTTCGGTGACACCCAGAAGGTGGCTCATTCCGTCTGGGAACCTAAAAGGGAAACAGAGTCACAGAGATTACTCTGCTGAAACCAAGTTTGGAAACGCACGCATACACCCTGCCCGTGACCTCGTGGCAAAGCCCGCACAGTGACCATAGGTGCAGACAGCGATGATTTGGCCGGCTCCACTGCGTGTTGTGCGGACGCCAGGTCTGGCACCCGCCCGCTGTGGCCCTCCCCATGGGGCCTGCAGGTCCTCAGCCGCCCGCCGTGGCCCTCCCCGTGGGGCCTGCGGGTCCGGCACTCGCCCGCCGTGGCCCTCCCCATGGGGCCTGCGGGTCCGGCACCCGCCCGCTGTGGTCCTCCCCGTGGGGCCTGCAGGTCCTCAGCTGCCCGCCGTGGCCCTCCCCGTGGGGCCTGCGGGTCCGGCACTCGCCCGCCGTGGCCCTCCCCATGGGGCCTGCGGGTCCGGCACCCGCCCGCTGTGGTCCTCCCCGTGGGGCCTGCAGGTCCAGCACCCGCCTGCCGCGGTCCTCCCCGTGGGGCCTGCAGGTCCAGCACCCGCCTGCCGCGGCCCTCCCCGTGGGGCCTGCAGGCCCTCAGCCGCCCGCTGCCGCCTGCAGGTCTTCTCCTGCCGGAGCAACATGAACAAGCACCTGCTGACGCACGGCGACAAGAAGTACACCTGCGAGATCTGCGGGCGCAAGTTCTTCCGCGTGGACGTGCTCAGGGACCACATCCACGTCCACTTCAAGGTGCGCATGTGGCCCGGCTTGCTCCCCGGGGCTGGGCTCCGAAACCCTGCCTTCCGCTGTGCGCAGTTCTGGGGGCGGGCTCCACGGTGCCGGCAGATGCTATGTCTGGGGGGAGTTTGTTGGGTGACAGAGGCCGGGATGAAGGTGTTCTCAGAGAGGGGGGATGGCCTTTCTTTTAAGATTATTTATTTGAAAGGCAGAGTTTTAGGACCGGGGGGAAGACAGAGAGAGAGGTCTTCCATCTGCTGGTTTACTGCACGGATGGCCATAGCTCCTGGTCAGGCTGAAGCCTGGAGCCCAGAACTCCTTCCCGGCCTCCCACGCGGGTGCAGGGGCCCAAGCACTTGGGCCATCTTCCAGTGCCTTCCCAGGTGCATTAGCAGGGAGCTGGATCAGAAATAGAGCAGCCGGGACTCAAACCAGCACTCGCGAGATGCTGGCATTGCAGGCAACGGCTTAACCCTGCGCCATCATGCTCGCCCCTTATTTATCAATTTGAAAGAACAATAAAAGGGGGAGAGAGAGAGAGAGAGAGATCTTCCATCTGCTGGTTCACTCCCCAAATGCCTACAGCAGCTGGGGCTGGGCCAGGCTGAAACAGGGAGCCCGAGCTCCATGCTGGTGGGTGCAGGGGTCCAAGCTCTCGGGCCACTTTCTGCTGCCGCCTGCAGTGTGTTAGCAGGGAGCTGGATCAGAAGCCGAGCAGCCGGGGCTCGAGCTGGCGCTCCAATCAGGGCTGCAGGGTAACCCAAGCAGCGGCTGCACCCTCCATACACAAGGCCTGTGGCCTGCCTCGTCCGGGCGCTAACCCTGTTCGTGAGGCTCTGCCTCCCCGGCCTCTAGTCACCCACCAAAGGCCCCCCTCCCAGTTCTGTCACCTTGGAGGAGAACACTGGAAGCCATGTATTTGGGGGCCACAGACCTTGGGCACAGCTGCATCCCACAGTGGCTGTCGGCTTGGCCCTCGCTCCCTCTCCTGCAGGCGTTCACCCGGCACAGGGGGAGGAGGAGGCTCCGGAGCACAGGAGGGGAGCCCCACGCTGGCTGGTGCCTCTCCTGGGTGGGCTGTGCCTCCTGGGGCCGCGCAGGGCTCCCTGGGGGCCAGGGGCACGGCCCTGTGCGCTCCGTGTTGGAAAGCGGACGCCGTGTTTCCCAGGACATTGCCCTGATGGACGACCACCAGCGGGAGGAGTTCATCGGCAAGATCGGCATCTCCTCGGAGGAGAGCGATGGCAACTCGGACGGCAGCGCGGCCTCCGAGCCCCACAAGTACAGCTGCAAGCGGTGTCAGGTAGCCCCGGGGGCTGGGGCGCGTGGCGGGGCTCCCCGTCCCTGCCTGTGCCCAAGCCGGCCCTGGAGGTGGTCGGGTCTCCTGCGAGGCCGGCCCTCCCTCGTGGGGCGGGGATGCTGGGGCCGCGTGCGGGGTGTCAGCGGTCTGCCGCCTCCGCAGCTCACCTTCGGCCGGGGCAAGGAGTACCTGAGGCACATCATGGAGGTGCACAAGGAGAAAGGCCACGGCTGTAGCATCTGTAACCGGCGCTTCGCGCTGAAGGCCACCTACCACGCCCACATGGTCATCCACCGCGAGAACCTGCCCGACCCCAACGTGCAGAAGTAAGCCCAGGGGGAGGGGGGGCCTGGGCGCTGCCCGCCCCCTGCAGCCCCAGGGCCAGGTGCTGGGTGACGGAAAGGCAGCCTGGACGCAGCCGGCCTGCAGGACGAGCAGAGCCGTGTCCCTGGGGCCTGGCTGCAGCCCTGGGGGCCGCTGGAGGGGGCTGGGGACTGGGGTAGCGGCCTGGGTGGCCATGATGGAGGAGCTCAGAGCAGGCTCTGCGGCTGGGGTCTGAAGCCAGGGTGTGGCGGGCTGCTCCCCACCAAGGCCCCCCTGCCCGTGTCTTCATCGGGCGTCCCTGTGTGCCCGTGCCCCCTCCCTCTGTAAGGACAGGGGCCGCTCCTCCCCCGGTCGGAGGCGCTGTCAGTTTCTGAGGGGCTGGGCAGTGGCACCTTGGCACCTGGGCAGGGTGGAAGCCTTTGCTGCCTCTCCCGTGCGTCCGCGGCCGTCGCGGGGCCGTGGGGGCTGCAGCTGACCCCAGCCCTCGGCTCCAGGTACATCCACCCCTGCGAGATCTGCGGGCGGATCTTCAACAGCATCGGGAACCTGGAGCGCCACAAGCTCATCCACACAGGTGGGCGCCCGGGTGCTGGGAGGGGCGCCTGGGGGTCCTGGGCGCTGAGCGGCCGCCTCTCTGTCCAGGTGTGAAGAGCCACGCCTGTGAGCAGTGCGGGAAGTCCTTCGCCCGGAAGGACATGCTGAAGGAGCACATGCGCGTGCACGACAACATCCGCGAGTACCTGTGCGCCGAGTGCGGGAAAGGTGCGGGGGCGCGCGGGGCGGGGGCGCGCCGGAGGGACAGGCGGAACAGCACGGGCAGGTGGGCTGTGGCCTCCAAGCGGCGCCCCCTCCCTCGGGCCGCGTCCCAGGGACACACACAGCCTGGGTCCCTCACTCAAGGCCCAGGGGTGAGCTAAGGCTCTGGAAACGTCTAGACTAGAACAGGCTGGGAAGCCACGCGGAAGCCCCTGGAGTTCGCCGCCGGCAGCGCCCGCGGTTGTGGGGCCCAGGGACAGCAGCCCTGCAACCCGGTGCCCTTGGCATATGACGGACAGCTGGGGGCCACACGGCGCCCCGGCCCTGACAGGCTGTGTGCAGGGGTGCCCCAGAGCCAGGGCCAGAGTGGGGGGCGACAGATCCCACGCTGATGCGGGGCTTCCACCTGTGAGCACGTGTGGTGGTTTTAGTTGGAAAGATCAGAAGTAACCAAGGTAAAACTGCACTCCAGCAGGGGATGATGGTCCCGCAGGGCCAGGTGACCGCGGGTCCCACCGTGGCGCTCGGGCGCCTCCTGCTGGCCGCTGGCCTTGTGGCCCAGTCTCCTGGGCCTGGTGTCGGGGCTGTGGGCTGAGTTTCTCGGTGACCCGGGGGCTGGGTGCAGTTGGAAGGGAGCCGCCCACTTGCTGAGGGCAGAGCTGTGGTCAGACTTCTCATCCCCACGCAAAGGCCAAGGCCACAGTGTGGACCCTGTCCTGGCCCCCGGCCGGCTCCTTAGCCAGCAGCAGCCTCCTCCTGCCTCTTGGCTGGGCCCAGCTGTGGCCGTGGGGCCGCACTCTGCCCTGGCACACGGGAGCACCTTGGGGAGCCACAGGCCACTGCACGGCTCACCACCCTGGCCTGCCTGGCCCTCTAAGACCCCCACCCTTTAATCCAAAGCCTGCGGCGGGGCCACCCTTCCCTCTGGCCCGAGCCACTGAGGTTTTGGGGTCAACTCCAGAGGCAGCAGGGGGTTAGGGTCGCTGTGAAAGCCACGCAGCGTCCTCTTGGAGGAGACCTCGGCTGCCTGGGCCGCCTCCATCCAGTGGGTCGCGATGGTCAGGCCCGGAAGCTCACCGACAGGCGTCACCCAGATGGCAGCGGGGCTCTCCAGGGGTGCCGGGGCAGCAGCTCCCCGGGCCCGTGCGGTGCGGCACCTGCCCGGCCGACCGGCGCCTGCCTCCGTCCCCAGGCATGAAGACCAAGCACGCGCTGCGGCACCACATGAAGCTGCACAAGGGCATCAAGGAGTACGAGTGCAAGGAGTGCCACCGCAAGTTCGCGCAGAAGGTCAACATGCTGAAGCACTACAAGCGGCACACGGGTGAGCCGGGCCACTGTCCACCTGCCCATGCTGTCCACACTGTCCACACTGTCCGCCCGTCCACACTGTCCATGCTGTCCACACTGTCCACACTGTCCGCCCGTCCACACTGTCCACATTGTCAACATGCTGAAGCACTACAAGCGGCACACGGGTGAGCCGGGCCCCGGGCCACTGTCCACACTGTCCACGCTGTCCATGCTGTCCACACTGTCCACGCTGTCCACGCTGTCCATGCTGTCCACACTGTCCACGCTGTCCATACTGTCCATACTGTCCACGCTGTCCATGCTGTCCACGCTGTCCACGCTGTCCATACTGTCCACGCTGTCCATGCTGTCCACGCTGTCCACGCTGTCCATACTGTCCACGCTGTCCACGCTGTCCACGCTGTCCACGCTGTCCACGCTGTCCATACTGTCCACGCTGTCCACGCTGTCCACGCTGTCCACGCTGTCTACGCTGTCCACGCTGTCTACACTGTCCATACTGTCCACGCTGTCCATACTGTCCATGCTGTCCACACTGCCCATGCTGTCCACGCTGTCCACACTGTCCACGCTGTCCATACTGTCCACGTGGTCCGCGCTGTCCGTGCTGAGCACGCTGTCTACACTGTCCACGCTGTCTACACTGTCCATACTGTCCACGCTGTCCATACTGTCCATGCTGTCCACGCTGTCCATGCTGTCAACGCTGTCCATACTGTCCACACTGTCCACACTGTCCACGCTGTCCACATTGTCCACACTGTCCACACTGTCCACGCTGTCCATGCTGTCCACACTGTCCATGCTGTCTACACTGTCCACACTGTCCATACTGTCCACGCTGTCCATACTGTCCACGTGGTCCACGCTGTCCGTGCTGAGCACGCTGTCTACACTGTCCACGTGGGCTCCCGAGAGTTGGGGCGAGTGCGCGTGTCTCCGTGGCTGTCTAGCCTGCGTGGCACCGCGCGCACTTGCTGTGTGACTCGGCCGTGCCCCAACATCTGCCACTGTGTCTCCCGCGTGCTCCCAGGGGCACGGAGGCGTAGATCCCTCATCCAGAACCTTCTGCCGTCTTCCCCGGGGGCTCCCCTGCCGCGCTCAGATGGCGGCATTGTGGAGGCGTGGCCGTGGGTGGGGCGGGCCTGGGTGGTGACTGGCAGCCGACTTCCCCAGGGCCTCCAGAGCTGCTCACGCGTGGCAGCAGTGGGACGTAGGTAGCACGCGTGTGAGACGGAGCGTGCTCTCCTGCAGGGATTAAAGACTTCATGTGCGAGCTGTGTGGGAAGACCTTCAGCGAGAGGAACACCATGGAGACCCACAAGCTCATCCACACCGGTAGGTGAGGCGCCGCCGCGGCCCGGGCAGGCGGCGGTGGGAGGGCTTTTCCAGGACAGCCCGGGCTGCCCCGGGCTGATGGTGGCCCCTGCCCTCTGGAGATGGCGTGGGCTCTCAAGTGTCCGTCCTTGGATTTGTGAACACCGCCCCGGTGGCGCAGTGAGGGGCGGGGCCCTTGAGGGGTGGCGGCCGCTCGCTCGTGTCGGTGCCGCCCTGGGCCCTGAGCTCGGACGCAGCGGGCAGCTGTCACGGGACGCCTCGGCCCGCACCGTGCAGGGCGCCTGGGGCTGACCTGGGCCTCTCCTCCCCTCCCCGCGTGCCCGCACCCGTGAGAAGTGGGCAAGCAGTGGACGTGCTCCGTGTGCGACAAGAAGTACGTCACGGAGTACATGCTGCAGAAGCACGTGCAGCTCACACACGACAGGGTGGAGGCGCAGAGCTGCCAGCTGTGCGGGACCAAGGTGTCCACGCGGGCCTCCATGAGCCGGCACATGCGGCGCAAGCACCCCGAGGTAGGTCTGCGGCCCTCCCTGCCCCCGCACCCCGGCCTCTGGCTGAGCCCCGTCCTGCGGGCTGGAGGTGATGGTGGTGGTGGTGGTGGTAATGGTGATGGTAGTGATGGTGGTGGTGGTGGTGGTGGTGGTGGTGGTGATGGTGATGGTGATGGTGGTGGTGATGGTGGTGGTGGTGGTGGTGGTGGTGGTGGTGATGGTGGTGGTGATGGTGGTGGTGGTGGTAATGGTGATGGTAGTGATGGTGGTGGTGGTGATGATGGTGATGATGGTGGTGGTGGTGGTTGTGGTAGAAGTGTGAGGGTCTTGTATCTGCTTCCACCGTTTGGACGCCCTCTGCCCTGGCTCGCCGGTCTGGCTCAAGGCCCCGTGTCTCAGTGGCTGTGGCTGGCGCAGGAGGCACTGAGTGGGGAAAGGGGTGAAGGAGCCCCAGGCTCCCGCCCCCGGGTTCCGAGTCACACCCACCCAAAGTCATGGCACGGTGGGCGCGCGGCCATGCCCTGGCCCCGTCCTGCCCACTGAAGTAGCTGGTGCACAAAGTGAGGGGCCTCCCTGTGTGCTTTAGGGAGCTTCGAGGGCCAAGGGGAGCCGGTGGAGCCTGGCGCTCCCCAAGGCCCCTCCTAGGAGGGGACCAGGGTCAGGAAGCTGGCGTCACAGCAGCACCAGCACACCCTAAAGCCAGCAAAAGGACCCGTGGGTGCAATGGCTGGATTCTACCGCGCGTGCGCCTAGAACCTCCATGGTCAGAAAACTGGCGGGGCACGCATGCCCACGTCCCGCGTCTGGGTGCCGGGGTTCCAGCCCCTCCCCGGCCTTTGACTGGCGATGACGACAGCAATGGTGGTGGTCGTGTGCCGGGACAGCCCCTGGAGGGAGTGCCCGGGTCCTAGCTTGGGCCCCCTCGCCACGGACGGTGCCTCGGGGGAGACCCAGCACGTGGGAGCGCTCTCCATCCGTCTGTCCCTGTCTGTCCCCATCTGTCTGTCCCTGTCTGTCCCCATCTGTCTGTCCCTGATTGTCCCCGTCTGTCTGTCCCTGTCTGTTTCCATCTGTCTGTCTCTGTCTGTCTCTTGTCTCCGTCTGTCTGTCTCGCTGCCTCTCACGTACATAATGTTAAATAAGTAACAACCAGCAGAGGACAAGCCATAAAGTAAGCGTAAGCTGTTAGCAGACACAAGCCGATGACGTCAAAAGTAATAGCCGTCCAGGGCATCTTGGGTCCTTGGCCTCCGCCCGGCTCCGTGGTGCAGGCCTCAGCCGCGCTTGGCATCCTTGGAGCCCTGTGCGTGGTTCTGTCCACTTCCACACGCCCAGGCTGTGCCTTGCTGTCCTTTCCAATGTGGGCCCCGAGAAGCCGCCCCATAGCTCCCAGCCGTCAGCTCCCATGTGGTGTTGCCGAGACGGAAGGAGGCTGGCCGAGCTGTGGGCGGCACCATCCCGACACGCTGCAGGGGCCCCTCCCTGCTGCGTGACAAAGTGCTCGTGTGTGCCCACAGCTGGAGAGGGGGGTCCCGCTGGGCGACTCTGGGGCAGGCTCCCTGCTGTGCACCCGTGGGAGGTGCCCCATCGGGTCCTTCCGGGGTGGGCCACAGCGGAGGGAGACACCTGCACCCATAGGTGAGGGGCACGAGTTGGTACCAAGACAGGTCAGGATGACAGCATCACACATGCAGGGACTCCAGACCACGCTCAGGAAGCCAGACTCCCGAGCCAGTCCCCAACAGGACAGTCCACGGGGCCCCTGGAGGGGGACGAGGTCCATGGATGGGGGCGCACTCGCGTCTGGAGGGTGGCCCTCCGGCAGGCGCACCCTGCTCACTGCCTGCCCCCCACCCCCCCCAGGTCCTGGCAGTGCGGATCGATGATCTGGACCACCTCCCCGAGACCACCACCATAGACGCCTCCTCCATCGGCATCGTGCAGGTGAGCAGAGCCGGGCACGAGATGTGGGAGAGGGAGCCCTGCGGGTGGGTTCTTGGGCACCCCCAGGGGCCACACCCACACTGCCCAGTGGGATATTTTCATTTATTTATTTATTCAGCTTTTTTTTGCTTTTATAAAAAGATCTACTTATTATTTTAAAGGGAGAGTTACGGAGGGAGGGAGGGAGGAAGAGAGAGAGAGAGAGAGAGAGAGAGAGGTCTTCCATCTGCTGGTTCACTCCCCAGATGGCTGTAATGGCCACGGCTGGGCCAGACTGAAGCCAGGAGCCAGGAGCTTCTTCCAGGTCTCCCATGTGGGTGCAGGGGCCCAAGGACTTTGGCCATCTTCCACTGCCCTCTCAGGCACATTAACAGAGAGCTGGACTGGAAGTGGAGCAGCCGGGACTTGAACCAGTGTGCATATGGGGTGCCGGCACCACAGGTAGCAGCTTCACCCACTGCACCACAGCGCCGGACCCCAGAGAATCCATTTAAAGATGTTTTCATTTTAGCACAAAACGCCCTTGTTAAAAGTGTGACTTGCATATAATTAACAAAATGAAAGCAGCGAGCTCACGGCCGGGCCGTGGCTGTGGCCGTGGCCACCCCCGGGCGTCTGGGCGGCCTGACGGAGATTCCCCCGCAGCCCGAGCTGACGCTGGAGCCGGAGGACGTGGCCGACGGGAAGCACGGCAAGGCCGCCAAGCGTGGCCACAAGAGGAAGCAGAAGCCAGAGGAGGAGGCGGCGGCGCCGGGCCCGGAGGACGCGGCGTTCGGCGAGTACTCGGAGAAGGAGGCCGCGTTCTCGGGCGGCGTGGGCAGTGTGGGCGACGAGACCAGCTCCGCCGTGCAGAGCATCCAGCAGGTGCGTGGACCGCCTCGTTCCCGCGTGGCCTGCCTGGCCGCTGGTTACGTGATGTGTTGATTTATTTGAAAGGCACAGTGAGAAAGAGGGGAGACCGTCCGCCACGAGTTCCCTCCTGGAACACCCGTAGCAGCCTGGGCTCCGTCTCGCTCCCCACATGGGGGCAGGGGCCCAGGCACTTGGGGACCAGGTGATGCCCTCGGCACGTTCGCAGGAAGCCACATAAGGAGTGGAGCAGCCGGGACTTGAACCTGCGCCCCAGGGTGCTGGCCTTGCAGGTGGCAGCTTAGCCTGCACCATGTGTTCGCTCTGGGCATTTATTTTCTGATACCCCTGTCTTCTTAATTTTTGAAAATGTATTTGAAAGGGAGAAAGAAAGAGAGAGGGAGTGATCTTCCATCCAGGGTTCCCTCCCCAATGCCTGCAGCGGCTGGGACCCAGCCAGGCCGAGGCCGAGAGCTGAACACTGCATTGAGCTCTCCCGTGGGTGACGAGAGCCCGACACCTGCTGCCTCCCACGAGGCCGGCATCAGGAGAGCCAGCAGGGAGCCCGGGCATTCCCACATGGAATGTCAGCGTCTCCAGGGCGTCCTGACTGCTGTGCTGGATACGCACACACACGTGCACACACATGTGTACACATGGCACATGCGTGCACATAAATGTGCACATACAAACGTGCATGCATGTGCACAACACACCTGACATGGCATGTGTGTGTGTGTGGACACGTGCACACACATGTACATGCACTACACGTCTGCTCACAGTGCACACAGACATGTGTACCCAAACCTGTGCACACACACACATGTATATGCACCAGGTCGCTTTTACGAGGAGCCGCTTCCCCCCCCACGGCACCAGCCCCTCTGTGCACACATCACACGCTCGTGGTGGGTTTCTTGTGTGTGAGCGCGGCACGCACGGACGAGTCCCGTGTGGCAGGTCACCTCCGGCAGTGGCTGCCCACCGTGTTCCTTTACCGCTGGCAGGGAGAGCCGGACCCTGCCGACCCTGGGCCCCTCCAGAGGGGTGGAGGGAGGCGTGGGACGGCGTGGCCTCCTGGGCTTCCTGTGTGAGTCCTCTGTCTGGCTCGCGTGTTTGCGGGGCCGCGTGCTGAGTCGGCCTGCTCACCTCCCGCGCTGGTCTTTGTGGCTGGTGGCCCGCCGGCCACAGGCGCATCTGTTGGGTCTGTGCCCCTCCTGCACAGGGGTGCTGCGGCTCCAGGGCTGTGCTGTTCCAGGCTCGGCCGCCCGCCTCCCCGTGCTGCCTGTCTGCCTCGTGGCCTCTGCTCCGTCTCGTGCCTCTCCTGCACTCGTTTTCCTGGGACCGGCTTTGCTTGGCTTCCTCCTCCGCCTGGAGTCTCCTCCCCAGGCCGGGCGTGGGCACACCGTGGCCCCTGATAGCACGTGCCAGGCGGCGAGGCCGTTTCCTGACCCCTCTCTGTGTGTGACTGTCCAGGTGGTGGTGACCCTCGGCGACCCCAGTGTGACGGCGCCGTCCAGCTCCGTGGGCCTCACCAACATCACCGTGACACCCATCACCACCGCGGCCGGGACTCAGTTCACCAACCTGCAGCCGGTGGCCGTGGGGCACCTCACCACCCCCGAGCGCCAGCTGCAGCTGGACAACTCCATCCTCACCGTGACCTTTGACACGGTCAGCGGCTCGGCCATGCTGCACAACCGGCAGAGCGACGTCCAGCTCCACCCGCAGCCGGAAGCTGCGAACCCGCAGTCCGTGGCTCACTTCATCAACCTGACCACGCTGGTCAACTCCATCACACCCCTGGGGAGCCAGCTGGGCGACCAGCACCCGCTCACGTGGCGGGCAGTGCCCCAGGCCGACGTCCTGCAGAACCCGCCGCCGCCGCCGCCCCCGCCGGCCCCCCAGCCGCAGGCGGCCCCAGCGCAGGTGCAGCCCGAGCAGCCGCCACAGATGTTCAGCTACTGAGGGGTTAGAGCTGCAGAGAGCGCCCTCTGCTGGGCGGCACATGCGGGGACCTTGTGAGGAAGCCGGGCTCGGCCGGCAGGTGCAGAGTCGCCCCGGGCAGCCATGCTGGTACGGGCGCTCAGGCCCTGTGCCCCGGTGGGCGGGCGGGTGTCAGACCTGAGCCGCTTCCACGCTATGCCTTACCAAGCTGCTGCGGCCCGGGCCGAGCGCACCCCCTGCCCTGACGCAGCTGCCGGGTGGGTGGACCAGGGGCTGTGGGAAAAGCCGGGTCCCAGAGGCCAGGCACTCGTGGCCACCTGAGTTCCATGGAACCCAGTGCCCGTGCGGCCACGGCACGCCCTCTGCCCCGTCTGGCCTCCATCAGCAGCGAGCGAGCAAAGTCAGAGTTTGTTCTCTTCTTGGAAATACCGGTCCAGTCCAGTTTGTTACAAAGCACGGACGGTGACATGAGCGAGCCGTGACATGACAGCATGTGACCCCCAGCTGGGTGAGGGGTCACGTGACGCCGCCGGCTCAGGCATGAAATATCCATGAATCCGTCTTCGTATAGCTTTTTTTTTTAAGGAAAGGCTTGATTTCCGATACACAAGACCCGGCAGCGTGATGAAGTCGATCAGTCCACGGCCAGGGCCTCGCGGCCGCCGGTGCCAGCAGCAAGCCAGCTGGGCGTGCGGTGGCTGAGCGTCAGCTACGACGTCCGGAAGTGAGGGATTCCACTTGCTTTCTGCGGAACCGCACAGGCTGACGGGTCTCCCGGGCCAGGTTCCCGAAGCTGTGGGTGCAGTGCCGTGTGGGTGTCTCTGACAGGGACCGTGGTCTTTGCCCGGGGCCGAGTCCAGAGTGGCGGCAGTGCCAGGGCTGTGCAGTTTCACAGGAAGCCAGGGCTAAGAGACGCTCGATTTGGTGCGCACCATAAACGTGGTGAATTCCCACAGAGAAGCCTCCGGGGCCCCCAGTAGGCGAGGGAGCTGGCCAGCAAGTGCCCGGCAGGTGTGGGGACACGTCCAGGGGTCACGGGGGGCCAGCTACAGCCTCCCATGCCTGGCCGCGGGCAGCCCGGAGGCCCGGGGACAAGTTTGACTTTGCCTCTCCTGGGTTTTTTTTTGAAAGCCGTGCTGTAGTCTGGTCCAGATGCTGCTTCCTGGGAGGCCGCGCCGCGGCGGCCAGGGGAAGCCAGGGCCAGAACCCATTTTGTGCAATGCGTGAGCCAAGGAGAGCTCCCCGCCCACCCAGCGCGAGGCGGGGCCCCCCTCCCACGCTCCACGCACCCCCAAGGCCACCTCACAGTTAACATGGGAGATCCTTTGATGTTTTAATTTATGATAATTATTTTTATGTTATTTATGTAAATAATTAACTGCTTTTACATAATACTCTCATCACATGAACTTGAGCTGGGGTGATGTATCTTCTGGAATGCGGACCCGTTCTCAGCTCACAAGTGGTCCAGACACCATGGCGTCGGCACGAGATCCAGGCACCTGAGATGGTTGTGGTTTTTTGTCTTTTTTAACCAAAACCGATTTCTTTATGCACTTGTAGCACGTGAAGGACAGACGACCTGGCGGACGGTGCAGACGGGCCTGGGCCTGTGGCCGAGCGTCCACTGCGCCGATCCCTCGCTCCTCTTCCCTGCGAATCAAAGGCCTTTGAAGTCGCGGTTTTATTTTTTTAAACAAGGTGGGGGCAAGGCTGCAGCCCGCGTCGGTGTGCGCGGAGACCCCGGTGTGCGCAGAGACCCCGGCGGAGCTGGGGCAGCCCTGGGGTCCCCACTGTTCAAACATCAGCCTTGTGAGAACTCCAATAAAAGCCAGACTTGTGAGTTTCGGGGGTGCCGTGCCCTCAGGTTCTCTACGGCGGTTGCTGTCCACCTGCGTGTGAAAACCCGGATAGCAGGAGAAAGCGGTGACTGGGCTGAAGAAGTGGCCGCGTGGCGTGGGATCGCTCGCTGGTGGGAAGCGTGGCTTTGCTGTAGCCGCCGTAAGGGAGGGGAGCAGATGGCGCCACTGTGGCTGCCGGGTCCTGGGAGTCCCCCTCGGTGACCTGGAGTTAACCAGAAGCCTGTATGCTCACCGGTGAGCTGTGGAGCCGTAGGTCGTGTGCCACGTGACGTGGCGTGCATCTTGCAGGCAGAACGTGGGGCCCTGGGAACAGCACTGTGTGTCATGTTCTCGGGAAAGCCTGTGCCAGACGCCACCACCCTGGAGCCAGCGTGCACCTGCTCCCGAGGACCTGGGCGTGGAGGGCAGGCTGGGAGGGCCTTGTGCGGCTGTGTGGTTCACGGTGTCCGGAACCTGGTTGGCATGGCCACTCGGCCGGGGGTGGTACCCAGGGCGTCCCGGGACTTTGGAAGGTGTTGAGGCTGCTTCCCGCAGTCCCCTGTGTGACCTGTGCTTCCTGCCCACTGCCTGGTAGGGAAAGGCGGCACGTGGATGTGTTTTGGGAATGGTTGTGATTGCCATGGTCACCATCACCTACCTCTTAATCAAAATTTACAGGGGCCAGTGCTGCGGCGTAGCGGGTAAAGCCGCCACCTGCGGTGCTGGTATCCCATATGGGCGCTGGTTCGAGTCCTGTATGCTCCACTTCCAATCCAGCTCTCTGCTGTGGCCTGGGAAAGCAGTAGAAGATGGCCCAAGTGCTTGGGCCCCTGCACCTGCATGGGAGACCCGGAAGAAGCTCCTGGCTCCTGGCTTCAGATCAGCACAGCTCCGGCCATTGTGGCCAGTTGGGGAGTGAACCAGCAGATGGGAGACCTCTCTCTCTCTCTCTCTCTGCAACTTTGCCTTTCAAATAAATAAGTACAAGTCTTTTAAAAGAAGACTGATTTATTCAAAGACAGGAAGACAGAGAGGTCTCCCATCCGCTAGTTCACTCCCCAAATGGCTGCATTGCCTGGGGCCGGGCCAGAGCGGAGCCAGGAACCTGGAGCTCCATCGGGATCTCCCGTGGGAGGCAGGGACACGAGCACTAGGGCCACCTTGACCGGCTTCCCAGGCGACCGGATGTGGAGCAGCCGAGACTGGCCCTGGTGCTCACTTGGGGCCCCGCTGGCCCCGCTCAGCCGCCCGTCCACAGCCGGGAAGTCAGAGGCGTTCGCTGGAGCCGCGGAAAGGCCACGTGGGTCAACGGGAGTGAGCATGGAGAGATACCGGGGGCAGAGGGGACTCCTCGTGGCACTTGCTTGGGCACGTGGTCTGGAGTGAGCTGTTACCCCGTCAGGTTTCTTTGAAAGTGTCCAGCAGGGACTGGGCTGAGCCACAGCCAGGAGCCAGGAGCTCCCGTGGGGTCTCCCCTGGGAGTGGCAGGGACCCTGCACCTGGGCCACGCCCACTGCTCTCCCGGGCTGCAGCAGGGAGCTGGCACTCGACGCCAGAGTCACAGCAGTGGCAGAACTGCCATGGGCGGGTGTGGCGGCAGCCATGAACCGAGGGCACTTCCTGGCCGGGCTGGGCTGACAGCCAGCTTCCGGACGGCGCAGGGGCCCGGCGGGGCGGGTCTGCTCCACCAGCACCCCCGCCCTGCCTTCTCCCTGGCGCGCTGTCACAGCCGGGGGCTGGGATGAGGCTGGCGGTCGCAGTCTGGGACTACTGGCTTCTACCAATTCGCACCCAGGGGGCAGAGGCCTTTGGCCGGGGACTGTGACTTCCTGGCCCTGGGGGGTCCCTGGGGTCCCTGAGGGCGGACAGCTGGCACCCCCGTATCCTGCAGATGGGGTGTTCTCGAATCTCGCAGCCTGCCCACCGGTGGTCCCAGATCCTCAGCGGGGAGGGCGCCACGGACACCACCTGTGGCGGGGAATGCCTGCTGCCCGGCACACCTCTGGGGAGCAGGGAGTCTGAGGCCCGAGACCCGGCTCCACCCGCGGCAGCCACTACCTGAGCCTCCCCACGGTGTGTGCCAGGCTGGAGCTCCGTCCGCACCCCAGAGCCGCCCACTTCCCTCCCGAGTTTCACCACAAAACCGGGCAGTGGGGGCGAGGTGGCCGTGCCGTGCGGTCGCACCAGCTTCCAGAGCCCGAGGCTGCTCCTGCCGCTGACCCAGATCCATCCGGTGGAGGGGGTGCCAGCCACAGTCAGAACTCCCTGTCACTCGCCTTCCCTGTTGGGTTAAAGGACACCCAGTTCTTTCCAGCTGCCGGCTCACAGGATCCCGGGGGCCTCGTCCATCGCCCTGGCCCCTCGCACAGCCAGCAGTCCTGGCGTCCACGCCGCCCCACGTCCACCTGCGTGTTGTGAGTGACAGTCCGGGTCTCACCACCTGTTCTGAGTCTCCAGCTGCCGCCCGCCGCGTGGCTGCTCCGTCCCCCTCCTGTCCCTTGGGAGTCTGCTCTCATGCTGTGGTCCCCGGTGACGCATGTGGAGGCCCCCGATGCATTGCGTCCCCAGGCGCCAAGCCCAGTGTCCTCTGTGGGCTGCTAGGTGCTCTCTCCATATCCCCCCGGCCACTGTCCCCCCTCACACCCCACCCCACCCCAGGGCCTTTGCATGTGCCGTTCACAGTGACCACGGCCTGCCCTTTGGCAGTGCCCAGGCGCCCCTCAGACGTCCCCTGCAGCCTCCATTCCTCATCCTCCAGGAGCTCACGCGTCCCACAGTGACTTCCGTGTGTTCACAGCGCTCGCCAGCTGGCCGCCCCACCCCGGTTCCCCAGGAGCGGAGCTGTGTGTCCGGTCTCCTGCTCCCGTGAGCCTCCAGAGGGAGGGGCTGTGCCGTTTCTCCTCGCTGCGTCCGCATGTCCCCTGCACCACGCCCCAGCACAGTGGTGCAGTGACCGAGCGGCCTGTCAGGTGCCAGGTGTGGCTCCGTGGCCCCGCCCAGTCCTGGCACCGTGCACTCTGCAGAAGTAGGCTGTCTTCCTACACTTTGTCCTGGTGCTTACAAAACCCGGCTCCAGCCAGGCCGCATCAGCTGGTGATGCAATCGCAAACAACCTGGTAGCTTAGCAGCTCGAACAACTCCCACGCGGCCACTCCTCGTGCACACGCACGGGCAGTGAGCAGGGCTGGAAGCAGAGGGCCTGGGCTTGGCCGAGCCAGGACAGGAGGTTGCACACCGCAAACGCCAGGAGCCAGGAGCCAGGAGCTTCTTCCCGGTCTCCCACGTGGGTGCAGGGGTCCCAGGACTTGGGCCATCTTCTACTGCTTTCCCAGGCCACAGCAGAGAGCTGGATCAGAAGTGGAGCAGCCAGGACTGGAAACAGCCCATAAGGGATGCCGGCACTGTGAGGGGTGACATTACCCGCTACGCCACAGCCCCGCCCCCCATATGTTTTTGATGGATGTGCGATGAATGTGTGTATTGGTGTGGTGCTGCAAGACAGTTGTACCTGTGAGCTGACCACATCCTGGTAGTTAGCACTCCCGTCTCCTTATCATTTCTTTATGATGGGAGCCTTCGGGCTCCTCCCTCCTGGTTCTTCACAAAGCACCTGTGCATAGCAGGTGGCTCGAGCCAGAGCCGCGGGCTGTGCTGCTGAGCGCTGGCCCACGCTCCTGTCCCACTGGGTCCTGGTGGCCGTTTCCCTCCCCCCGCCCCCTGTGGCCATTACCCACCCCCATGGTGCCCCATACCCCCCCTCCAACCCTCCCCAGCCTCTAGAAGTCATTTTCCTGTGTTCGGATGAACTTTAGACACTCTTAATTTTTTTTTATTTTGGCCTGTGCATGTGGGAGAGAACATGAGGTACCGAATCTTTGGACCTCGTTTATTTCCCTTAACGTAAAGGCCCCCAGTTCCCTCCGCTTTGCTGCCCGTGACAGGCGTCATTCTTCCCGGCTGAATACTTCCTCTGCGTGTGTCTGCGTGTGTGTGCCTTGTGTGTCTCTGTGTGTATGTGTGCCTGTGTGTGTGTCTGTGTGTGTGTCTGTGTGCCTCTGTGTGTGCCTGTGTATGTCTGTGTGCCTGTGTGTGTATGTGTGCCTCTGTGTGTGTATGTGTGTATGTGTGCCTCTGTGTGTATGTGTGCCTCTGTGTGTGTGCCTGTGTGTGTATGTGTGCCTCTGTGTGTGTCTGCATGTATGTGTGCTTTCTGTGTGTGCGTGTGTGTATGTGTGCCTGTGTGTATGTGTGTATGTGTGTGCCTGTATGTGTCTGTCTGTGTGTCCACGTGTGTGCCTGTGTGTGTATGTCTGTGTGTATGTGTGTGTCTGTGTGTGCCTCTGTGTGTATGTGTGTATGTGTGTGCCTGTGTCTGTCTGTGTGTCCACGTGTGTGCCTGTGTGTGTATGTCTGTGTGTGCCTCTGTGTGTGTCTGTGTGTGCCTGTGTGTGTCTGTGTGTGTATGTGTGCCTGTATGTGTGTGTCTCTGTCCACGTGTGTGCCTGTGTGTGTGTGTCTGTGTGTGTATGTGTGTGTGTCTGTGTGTGTGTGGAATATTTACTTTATCTATCGATGGGTGCTTTAGTTGACTTCATACTTCGGCCATTGTGTCATTTGAAATTTCTGTGTCTTCATGAGACGGGAGAATCCTGACTTTCAGCGAGTCAATATTGTGAATAAGACACTAATTAATCCTTTAACTTGGTTTATTAAGCTAAGGTTTTGTCTCTTGCTGGCAAACATGATTATTCAAGCCTTTTGATTATGATAACTGCACGTCACTGATTGGTAGAGGAGTCCTTTATGAGAAGTGATCTTCATTATGGCAAATTATCGCACTACAGCAAGGGGCCGGTGCTGTGACACAGTGGGTTAGAGCCCCGGCCCATCATCCCATAGGGGCGACGGTTCAAGTCCCGGCTGCTCCACTTCCGATCCAGCTCCCTGCTAATGCACCTGGGAAAGCAGTAGAAGATGGCCCAAGTCCTTGGGCCCCTGCACCCACATGGAGACCTGGAAGAAGCTCCTGGCTCCTGGCTTCAGTCTGGCCCAGCTGTGGCCATTACAGCCATTTGGAGAGTGAAGCAGCAGATAGAGAACATCTCTCTCTCTCTCTCTCTCTCTCTCTCTCTCTCTCTCTCTCACTCTGCCTTTCAAACACAATGAAGACACTTTTTAAGAAGACACTTGTTCGACCAAGCCCTCCTGCCCCTCTTCTGGTTTCCAGCACTCAGATTCTCTGGGCTGTGCCCCCCACCCCCAACCCCGACCTTCCCGCCTCGCCCTCCGGCACCCAGCCTGTTACAGGCTTGAAATGAAGGGACGGTGAAGTTTCCGGTAAGTGCCAGCGTGGGGAACGTCCACGCGCCTCATTGTGTCATCGTCACACGTCCCCTGAGGCTGCCTTTCCCGACAGCAGACGTTTGGTCGCCCCACAGTTCTGGTGGCGGGAAACCCCAACCACGTGGCCCCTGCATCTGATGAGGGGGTTCGGCGGTATCCCGGCACAGCAGGTGGCCTCTCTGGGTGAGAACCCCAGGAGGCAGAGGAAGAAAGAGACACTCAGGGCCAGGCTCGCCCGTGCAGAGGATCCGTGGTGCAGGACCCAGTTCCCCGCCGTGAGCCACAGCCCCTCGAGGTACCAGCTCTGATCCGGTCACAGGAGCAGTCGGGACGCAGACCGCGCCCTCGGGACCCCCGCCTTCACACCCCCAGCCCATCTTCCAGCGCTCAGCCCTCGGGGGACGAACCACAGCACCTGGGGTTTTTCTCGTCTCCACGTCCCAAGCAAAGTCCATGTGGCTGTGGTTGGTGATCCCTCGGGGAGGCCAGCCACGGAGTCCGTAGAAACCATGTGCTGAAATGTGTCCCTGGAACTCTGGCTTTTGCGTACGGCTTCCAAACCCCAGTCAAGAGTGAGTTCTGTCCAGGATGAGAAGGGGACCCTGCTCAGGCGCGCGCCTCCCTCACCGACACCCGGGGATGGCTGTCGCCGTGCTGGGAGAGGACGGGCGGAATCCATCGCCGGCAAGGCATCGGCCTCACGAGTGACTGCCCCAACAGATCTGTGCAGCTGGGCCACTCCCCCACCTCCGGATCAGCGTCCGACCTTCAGTTGACCTTGTGCCTTCTGAGAGGTCAGGAAAAGGACAGCCCTGGGCACAAGGTTGCCCCAGGCTGAAGCTCTGCCCCCCGGCTGGACGTCCGCCGAGCCCCCCACCCCGAATGTCCCCCAGCAGCCAACACGCGCCCACGGATCGGACGGAGCCCCCTTTCCAGACCAGAGAACTGTTTTGTTAGTCTTTGTGTTTTCCTTCTTGGTTTACAAGGTCACAGCAAAGGGTGCCGCGGCTCTCCCGGCTCCCGTGGCCCTGCTCTCCCGGCCCGGCGTGATCAGCGGCCTCCACCCCCTCCTGCCTCCGGTGCGGTCGGAGCTCGGCTGTGTTAGCTGGTTATTCACCAGCCAAAGGCGGGCTGGGCTGCTGGCTTCGGTGCTGGGAGAGCCGGTGCTGGGAGGACAGCTCAGAGCCGGCTGTGCCGACTCAGCGGCTGCACCCAGCGTCTCTCCCCTCCGCTCCGGACCCAGCCAAGTTTTATAGCCCTCGGCTGCAATTTGGAGGGCTTTGTCTCGAGCCGAGAACAGAGCGTGGCCCGACTGCCCCAGACACGACTTATTTTATTATTAGTGAAGCGAGCGGAAGAGATGTCGCAACCCTGTCCCTTTGTCCACTCCAACAGGGACCTCCCCTACCTGCCTGCCGACCACCTAACTCCTCTCACAACAAAGAAAAATCCAGGCGTGGGTTTTCAAAGCTCGCCTCAAGACAGACTTTCCCGAGGACTTTGGGCGTGCCCTTGCGCATCACTCCACAGAAGCCCCAAGCTTACTTTCTTGGGTGATTGGCGTTTTTGGTTCCCGGGGGATCTACAGTTTTAACCTCAGCACCATCTTCCTGGTTCGTTCTGATCTGAATCTAATTCACAAGCTTCAGATACACAGCTGGGCTTTGTCTTCGGGGAACCCGGCACTTCCACCTGCGCAATTTTCTTAGCCTTTCCGAATTCTTCAAGGGCAGGCATCGTGCTGCTGTGGGCTAAGCCCCCGCTCGCTACGCCAGCATCCCATATTGGGGCGCTGGTTCGAGTCCAGGCTGCTCCACTTCTGATCCTGCTCCCTGCTGCTGCACCGAGGGAGGCAGCAGATGGTCCAAGGGTTGGGGCCCCTGCTGCTCCTACGGGAGATCTGGATGGAGCTCCTGGCTTTAGTCTGGCCCAGGCCTGGCTGTGTGGCCACCTGGGGAGTGACCAGCAGATGGAAGACCTCTCCCTCCCTCTCTCATTGTCTCTCTCTCTCTCTCTCATTGTCTATCTCTGCCTTTCAAATAAAAAAATAAAACGTAAAGAAAAACAGGCACATTCGAGTCACTGACATCTCACAGCACACAGGTGTTGGCGGCGTTCCGGCAGCCCCGGTGCCCTGGTGCCTCGTCCTCCTCCAGTCCGTGAGAACAGAGCCCCCACGGGCCAGAGCTGGAGTGGTCCCTGCCAGTCTGCCTCACCGCCCTGGGGGAAGCAGCGCCGGGAAAACCTGCCCGGGCTGCAGGTGTCCTGGTCCCCAGCGGGAGCCCCACGCAGCAGCAGAGGGCAGCTGGCAGGGCGCAGGGGCCGCCTCCTGTCCAGGAACACCCTCGTGTGTGTGTGTGTCTGTGTCTATGTATGTCTGTGTGTGTCTCTGTGTGTGTGTGTGTCTGTGTCTATGTATGTCAGTGTCTGTGTGTGTGTCTGTGTGTGTCTATGGGTGTGTCTCTGTGTCTATGTATGTGTGTGTGTCTGTGTCTATGTCTGTGTGTGTCTATGGGTGTGTCTCTGTGTCTATGTATGTCTATGTATGTGTGTGTGTGTCTGTGTGTGTCTGTGTGTGTCTATGGGTGTGTGTCCGTGTCTATGTATGTCTATGTATGTCTGTGTGTCTGTGTGTGTCTATGGGTGTGTCTCTGTGTCTATGTATGTGTGTGTGTCTGTGTCTATGTCTGTGTGTGTCTATGTGTGTGTCTCTGTGTCTATGTATGTGTGTGTCTGTGTGTGTCTGTGGGTGTGTCTCTGTGTCTGTGTATGTGTGTGTGTCTGTGTCTATGTCTGTGTGTGTGTCTGTGTGTCTGTGTCTATGTATGTCTGTGTATGTATGTGTGTCTCTGCTGCGTTTGTGTGTGATCTGTGGGTGTGTCTGTGTCTATGTGTATCTGTGTCTGTGTGTGTGTCTATGGGTGTGTGTGTCTGTGGGTGTGTCTGTATGTCTGTGTCTGTGTGTGTGTGTCTGTGGGTGTGCCTCTGTGTCTGTGTATGTCTGTGTATGTGTGTGTGTGTGGGTGTGTCTCTGTGTCTATATCTGTGTCTGTGTGTCTGTGGGTGTGTCTCTATGTCTGTGTATGTCTGTGTATGTGTGTGTCTGTGGTGTATGTCTGTGTCTGTGTGTGTGTCTATGGGTGTGCCTATGTGTCTGTGTATGTGTGTGTGGGTGTGGGTGTGTCTCTGTGTGTATGTATGTATGTGTATGTCTGTGTGTCTGTGCTGTGTTTGTGTGTGATCTGTGGGTGTGTCTGTCTATGTGTGTCTCTGTGTGTGTGTCTATGGGTGTGTGTGTGGGTGTGTCTCTGTGTCTATGTGTCTATGTGTGTGTCTATGGGTGTGCCTCTGTGTCTGTGTATGTCTGTGTGGGTGTGTGTGTCTGTGGGTGTGTCTCTGTGTGTATGTATATCTGTGTCTGTGTGTGTTTTCTGTGTGTCTCTGTGTGTATGTATGTCAGTGTCTGTGTGTGTGTCTGTGGGTGTGTCTCTGTGTGTATGTATGTCTGTGTGTGTCTGTGTGTGTGTCTGCGTGTATGTAAGTCAGTGTCTGTGTGTGTCTGTGGGTGTGTCTCTGTGTGTATGTATGTCTGTGTGTGTCTGTGTGTGTGTCTGTGTGTATGTATGTCAGTGTCTGTGTGTGTCTGTGGGTGTGTCTCTGTCTGTATGTATGTCTGTGTGTGTCTGTGTGTGTCTGTGTGTATGTATGCCAGTGTCTGTGTGTGTCTGTGGGTATGTCTCTGTGTGTATGTATGTCTGTGTGTGTCTGTGTGTCTCTGTGTGTATGTATGTCAGTGTCTGTGTGTATGTCTGTGGGTGTGTCTCTGTGTGTATGTATGTCTGTGTGTGTCTGGGTGTGTCTGTGTGTATGTATGTCAGTATCTGTGTGTGTCTGTGGGTGTGTCTCTGTGTGTATGTATGTCTGTATGTGTCTGTGTGTGTGTCTGTGTGTCTCTGTGTGTATGTATGCCAGTGTCTGTGTGTGTCTGTGGGTGTGTCTCTGTGTGTATGTATGTCTGTGTGTGTCTGTGTGTCTCTGTGTGTATGTCTGTGTGTATGTCTGTGGGTGTGTCTCTGTGTGTATGTATGTCTGTGTCTGTGTGTGTCTGTGTGTATGTCTGTGTATGTGTGTATGTCTGTGTGTATGTCTGTGTGTATGTCTGTGTCTGTGTGTCTCTGTGTCTGTGTATGTCTGTGTATGTGTGCGTGTCTGTGGGTGTGTCTCTGTGTGTATATCTGTGTCTGTGTGTGTGTCTATGGGTGTGTCTCTGTGTGTATGTATGTATGTGTGGGTGTGTGTGTCTGTGGGTGTGTATCTGTGTGTACGTATGTCAGTTGGTCAGGGCCTTGAACAGCATCTTGCAGAGCGGAGCACTGCAGGCGAGGGCTGTACCTGCCACACCACAGCGCCGGCCGCTCTTTCATTAAACTTTAACGACTGTGTTATTTATTATGAAGACGGGTAAAAAATGGGATTCAGAAATTATGAGCTTTAGAAAGAGAATGTCGGGGTTCCTGTGTTTTGGTTATTTTAAAAACTTGTTGGAAGGAATAGATGTTTTCTTAGCAGCGCCCGCGCTTGCTTTCGGATGGCCACCCTCCCTGTTCGTCTTGTGGAAGAACAAGGAAGCCGTCTCACACCTGTCTCCCCGGGGTGACCTCTAGGTGGCGCAATGCTTCTTTTATTGACAGGTCCAGAGGCGGCCCCAGATTACTTCTGGAATCGGGCGGTGTGTTGGGTGACGCTGGCTGGCTGAGTTCAGCCTTGTTTTCCCGCAGCATTCATCTCTGGGAGCCTTCTGGATCTCAGAGATGGGCGGGGTGGGGGGAGTTCCAGGTCCTTTCCCTGTGAGCCTCCCCAGGCCCAGGGGTGAGTTAGGACGGTCATGCCTGGCTTCCTGCACCTGCTCTTAGAAGTGGCGTGTGCCGCGCGTGCTAAGGAGAGGCAGGGAGGGCCGGGGTCTGGGAGGGCCGGGGTCTGGCCCAGCAGCTAAGATGCCCATGTCCCAAGCCCGAGCGCCTGCGTGCAGTACCGGCTCTAACTCCTGGCTCCAGCTTCCAGCCCAAGCAGACCCTGGAGTGGGCGGGGACCACACAGTGAAGGGGTCCCTGACACCCACGTGGGAGACCAGACTGGATTCATCCCTCCAGTTCCTGGCTTTGGCCTCTGCCCAGCCTCTGCTGTCTTGGGAGTTTGGGGAGCGCTCTCTCTCTCTCTCTCTCTCTCCAACTCCCTGCATTTAAAAAAAATTGAGTATCACAGGGGCTGGAGCCCCAGGAGCCATGAAGACCTCTGTAGTGAGCTGGTGATGAGCTCTGTAGAGCCGTGATGACCTCTGTAGGAGCCGTGATGACCTCTGTAGGAGCTGTGATGAGCTCTGTAGAGCCGTGATGACCTCTGTAGAGCCGTGATGACCTCTGTAGGAGCTGTGATGACCTCTGTAGGAGCCGTGATGACCTCTGTAGAGCCATGATGACCTCTGTAGGAGCCGTGATGACCTCTGTAGGAGCTGTGATGACCTCTGTAGAGCCATGATGACCTCTGTAGAGCCATGATGACCTCTGTAGGAGCCGTGATGACCTCTGTAGAGCCGTGATGACCTCTGTAGGAGCCGTGATGACCTCTGTAGAGCCGTGATGACCTCTGTAGGAGCTGTGATGAGCTCTGTAGAGCCATGATGACCTCTGTAGAGCTGTGATGACCTCTGTAGGAGCCGTGATGACCTCTGTAGAGCTGTGATGACCTCTGTAGTGCTGTGATGACCTCTGTAGAGCCGTGATGACCTCTGTAGAGTCGTGATGACCTCTGTAGGAGCTGTGATGACCTCTGTAGAGCCGTGATGACTTCTGTAGAGCCGAGATGACCTCTGTAGGAGCTGTGATGACCTCTGTAGAGCCGAGATGACCTCTGTAGGAGCTGTGATGACCTCTGTAGAGCCATGATGACCTCTGTAGGAGCCGTGATGACCTCTGTAGAGCCGTGATGACCTCTGTAGAGCCGTGATAACCTCTGTAGAGCTGTGATGACCTCTGTAGTGCTGTGATGACCTCTGTAGAGCCGTGATGAGCTCTGTAGAGCTGTGATGATCTCTGTAGAGCCGTGATGAGCTCTGTAGAGCCGTGATGACCTCTGTAGGAGCTGTGATGACCTCTGTAGGAGCCGTGATGACCTCTGTAGAGCCGTGATGACCTCTGTAGAGCTGTGATGAGCTCTGTAGAGCCGTGATGACCTCTGTAGAGCTGTGATGACCTCTGTAGGAGCCGTGATGACCTCTGTAGAGCTGTGATGACCTCTGTAGTGCTGTGATGACCTCTGTAGAGCCGTGATGACCTCTGTAGAGTCGTGATGACCTCTGTAGGAGCTGTGATGACCTCTGTAGGAGCTGTGATGACCTCTGTAGAGCCGTGATGACCTCTGTAGTGCTGTGATGACCTCTGTAGAGCCGTGATGACCTCTGTAGAGTCGTGATGACCTCTGTAGAGCCATGATGACCTCTGTAGGAGCCGTGATGACCTCTGTAGAGCCGTGATGACCTCTGTAGAGCCGTGATAACCTCTGTAGAGCTGTGATGACCTCTGTAGTGCTGTGATGACCTCTGTAGAGCCGTGATAACCTCTGTAGAGCTGTGATGACCTCTGTAGTGCTGTGATGACCTCTGTAGAGCCGTGATGAGCTCTGTAGAGCTGTGATGATCTCTGTAGAGCCGTGATGAGCTCTGTAGAGCCGTGATGACCTCTGTAGGAGCTGTGATGACCTCTGTAGAGCCGTGATGACCTCTGTAGGAGCTGTGATGACCTCTGTAGAGCCGTGATGACCTCTGTAGGAGCTGTGATGACCTCTGTAGGAGCCGTGATGACCTCTGTAGAGCCGTGATGACTTCTGTAGAGCCTTGATGACCTCTGTAGAGCCGTGATGAGCTCTGTAGAGCCGTGATGACCTCTGTAGAGCCATGATGACCTCTGTAGGAGCCGTGATGACCTCTGTAGAGCCATGATGACCTCTGTAGAGCCATGATGACCTCTGTAGGAGCCGTGATGACCTCTGTAGAGCCGTGATGAGCTCTGTAGAGCCGTGATGACCTCTGTAGGAGCCGTGATGACCTCTGTAGGAGCTGTGATGAGCTCTGTAGAGCCATGATGACCTCTGTAGAGCCGTGATGACCTCTGTAGAGCCGTGATGACTTCTGTAGAGCCTTGATGACCTCTGTAGAGCCGTGATGAGCTCTGTAGAGCTGTGATGACCTCTGTAGGAGCTGTGATGACCTCTGTAGAGCCGTGATGACCTCTGTAGAGCCGTGATGACCTCTGTAGAGCTGTGATGACCTCTGTAAGGAGCCGCTCATGGCCCAGTTCTGTCTTCAGAACCTGCAACGCTGCTGCCAGATGGCTTTTCTTTTCTTTCTTTCTTTTTTTTTTTTTTTTTTTTTTTTTGGACAGGCAGAGTGGACAGTGAGAGAGAGATACAAAAAGAAAGGTCTTCCTTTTTCTGTTGGTTCATCCCCCAATGGCCGCTGCAGCCAGCGCACCACACTGATCTGAAGCCAGGAGCCAGGTGCTTCCTCCTGGTCTCCCATGAGGGTGCAGGGCCCAAGGACTTGGGCCATCCTCCACTGCCTTCCGGGCCACAGCAGAGAGCTGGCCTGGAAGAGGGGCAACTGGGACCGAATCCAGCGCCCCAACTGGGACTAGAACCTGGTGTGCTGGCGCACAGGTGGAGGATTAGCCTAGTGTGCTGCACCGGCCAACCAGACAGCTTTTCTCACAGCGAACACTGGGAGGAAGGAAACACAGTGCGGTTTTTTTGTTTTTTGTTTGTGTGCTTTAGACTTATGCATTTATTTGAAAGGCAGAGTTAGAGAGAGAGAGAGAGAGAGAGAGAGAGGTCTTCCTGCTGCTGGTTCACCCCCCAAATGGCCGCAATGGCCAGGGCTAGCCAGGCCAAAGCCAGGAGCCAGGAGCCTCTTCCAGGTCTCCCTCGCGGGTGCAGGGGTCCAAGCACTTGGGCCATCTTCCACTGCTTTCCCAGGCCACAGCTGAGAGCTGGATGGGAAGTGGAGCAGCCGGGACTCGAACTGGTGCCCATAGGGCCTAGCCCACCACGCCACTGCACCAGCCCCAGAGCCAGATCTTAGAATGTGAGGCGAGAGTGAAGCAGGAACCTTGGGGAAACCGTTCTCCCGCCTCTTTGGTTCTGAACTTCCTTGCGGTGAGTGTCCGGCGCTGGCCCACGATTCAGTGCTAAGCGGTTTCCCCTGGACGATGTCCGAGTCCCACAGTGTTTACTCTCCCTCAAGTCCCGCTCTAACCCTCACGCGGCCGTCCTTGGCCCCTCCGCCGTGCGTGGGCTCTCCCTCGCCCCGTGGCTCCGGGCGGCCCGGCAGCCCCTGTCCTGGGGTGGCCCATGCTGCCCCCGCCCCACTGTTAGAAGCAGAAGGAAGCAAGAATTCAAACTGAGAGGCTCTGGGAATACAGCTCCCCACCGTGTGTCTGTGCACATGCGTGTGCGTGTATGTACGTGTGTGCTATGTGTGTGTATTGTGAATGTGCTGTGTGCATGTGTGTGTATGTGTGTATACTTGCTGTCTGCACGTGTGCACATACATTATGCACGTGTGTGATATGCATGTGTGTGCATGTGCGCTGTGTGTATGTATTGTGAATGTGCTGTGTGCACATGTGTGTGTATGTGTGTGCTGTGTGTATGTATTGTGAATGTGCTGTGTGCACATGTGTGTATGTGTGCATACATGCTGCCTGCACATGTGTGCACGTACATTGTGCACATGTGTGTGATATGCATGTGTGCTGTGTGTATGTATTGTGAATGTGCTGTGTGCATGTGTACGTGTGTGTGTGTGCATGCTGCCTGCATGTGCGTGCCAAGTGCATGTGTGCACATGTGTTATGTGTGTTTGTATGTGATGTGCACTGTGTGCACATGTATGTGCGTGTGTATCTGTGTGGGTGTGTACATGTGTGTGTGGACCAGGACATGCTTGCACAAGACAGAACACAGAGTCCACGAGCCCACAGGACAGAGGCCGTCCAAGGGTAGAGTTCTGTAGGATACTACAGAATGGGGGCCGGCGCTGTGGCATAGCAGGTAAAGCTGCCACCTGCAGTGCCGGCATCCCATGCAGGCTCTGGTTCAAGTCCCAGCTGCTCCACTTCCAATCCAGCTCCCTGCTATGGCCTGGGAAGGCAGTAGATAATGGCCCAAGTGCTTGGGCCCCTGAACCCCTGTGGGAGACCCGGAAGAAGCTCCTGGCTCCTGGCTTCAGATCAGCCCAGCCCTGGCTGTTGCAGCCATTTGGGAAGTGAACCAGAGGATAGAAGACCTCTCTCTCTCTCTCTCTCTCTCTGTATCTCTCTCTCTCTAACTCTGTCAAACAACTAAATAAATCTCAAAAAAAAATTCTTGTAGAAGTAGATAAGTAAAGAGAGGTGGGTAGACGGACAGACAGCGGGGACTGAAGATGACAGGCAGGGGACAGCAGAGGGTGACAAGACGATGGGTCCTTAGATGGATGACAGAGACAGACAGATAATGGAGAGAGAGACGGACGGACTGGAAGTGGACGGGAGACAGGCGGACGGGCAGATGGTCCTGCTTCCTGGCTGCCCTGGACGGATGGCATCACAGAACGCGCGGTGTCCTCCCGGCTCGGTTCACAGAACTGCGTGTGGTGAGACCCCCGCAGCTGCCGAGGGTGAGGGCCAGGCCTCTCCCGGTGCCCCCCGGTGGGGCTGCCGGTCACTGTGGTCTCCCACGTGGCCACACTCTCTAGGGTCTCCACACACGGGGTCCGCTGTGTAGATGTTTGCGCCCGAGCCTGCTGTGGGCCACGGTTTGCTGTCACTGTTCCGGCCCACGTGGTCTCATTCTCTCCCGTGGCTGCGTGTGTGCTGGGGTAATCGGTTCGGATTCGCGTCCCTGCGTTTTCCTCTGCCCGCGGTTACAAAGCCGACCCTCCCGATGCTTCCATGTCTCAGAGGTCGTCGGGCCGGAGGAACGCGGGCTGGGCTGTGCGTGCTGAAAGCCGGCAGGTGTGGCTGGGCAGCACCCTCCATGATACACCTGCACAGGCTGCTCCTGTGGCACTGGAAGCCACCGGGTGGGGCGTGGTCCGCATCCCGCGCTGGCCGGAAGGGACAGTGGGGCGCCCTCTGTAGGTGTCTTGTGGGTACTTCTCAAGATTCGCTCCGAGTGGAAGCCAAGGCGAGAGCAGAGGGCTGTGACATTGACGACCGCGGGTCGCGGAGCGCGGGGTCGTGTTTTCTGTGTCATGAACCAGTCACACAGAAGCCACAAGACCAACAACGGCTGGCTGAAAACATGGCCAAAATTTCCACGGAGAACGCGGAGCGGGCAAGTCGGAAAGACGAGCCTAAGTGCGGAGGAGGGCTAGGAAAGCCCGGGATGAATGCAACAGGAACTTTCCAGACATTTAAAAAGATGTACGCCTTATTTATTTGAAAGGGAGAGTGGCAGAGAGAGAGGGAGGGAGGGAAGGAGGGAGGGAGAGAGAGGTGTCTTCCATCTGCTGCATCACTTCTCAAATGCCTATCTGAGCCGGGGCTGGGCCAGGCCAAAGCCAGGAGTCGGGAATTCCACCCAGGTCTCCCACGCAGGTGCAGGGGCCCAAGGACTTGGGCCATCGTCCACTGCTTTCCCAGGCCACAGCAGAGAGCTGGATCAGAAGTGGAGCAGCCAGGGCTCAAACGGGCTCTTTGGTAGGGGATGCCGGCGTGCAGGTGGTGGCTTAGCCTGGGCGCCGCCGCACCAGCCCCACCTTCTCAGAAATTCTTAGCAGCCTGTGCCTCGCGAGTGCCGGGCCTACGGCAGACACCAGGCAGGTTGCAGGAACGCGGCATCGCGTTCTCCCCCAGCTCTTAGATGGGGAAGCCTGCACTCAGCTACCGAGGGTGCCGGAAGGAAGCGACGCAGTGCTGAGATGACGGGTGGGGGGCGTGGGGGGCTGAGCTGGGCCCCCGGGCGGGAGGCCGGAGCTGGCTGGCTGTGTCCCCCCCAAAGCCATACTGGGCCAAGGTGGGCCCTGCAGACGACTAGTGTCCTTATAAGACGAGGGACTTTGGACACAGACAGACACACAGAGGAGAAGAGGGAGGCCGCGTGGCAGCGCTGCCCTTACAAACCAGGGAACGCCAGAGACGCCAGGAGCCACCGGCAAGCACCCAGGACCCAACACGGCACCGGCCACAACTTCCAGCACTCAGGCATGCAGGGAGGAGATGTGGTGGCTGAAACCAGAGCCGGGGCCAGTGCTGTGGTGCAGCGGGTTAACGCCCTGGCCTGAAGCGCCAGCATCTCATATGGGTGCCGGTTTGAGTCCCGGCTGCTCCACTTCCGATCCAGCTCTCTGCTATGGCCTGGGAAAACATCGGAGGATGGCCCACATGCTTGGACCCCTGCCACCCACACGGGAGACCTGACCCCGGCTGTTGAAGCCATCTGGGGAGTGAACCAGCAGATGGAAACTCTCTGTCTCTCCCTCTCTCTGTAACTCTGAATTTCAAATCAATCAATCAATCAATCAATCTTTAACAAAAAAGAGAGATGAGAATGGCAGTGTCTGGCGCAGGAAAGCACACCGGGCCGGTGACTGGCGGACAAGGGGGCCTCGGCGTGGCCAGGGGAGCCCAGGGCAGAGGGACAGCCGGGGCGGAGGGACAGCGAGGTGCGGAAACGGAGGTGACGGACACCCCCGGAGCTGGCCCCGCGGAGACCACGCCGACGCACGCTGTTCTGCAGGGCCACAGCCCTCCAGTCCCATGAAGCAGTATCTGTCTCCCTCCGTCTGCAGAGGGAGGAACGGAGGCGGGGAGTGACAGGCAGGGCTGCGACGCGGCCCCAGACGCCGCCATGCTGCACACCTGGGAAACCCCGGGCAGCAGAAACCAGGCCACGGCCCCCTGTGCCTGCAGCAGCGGCCCCAAACCAGGATGCCCGGTGAATGGTCACCCCATCTGGCCCTGGCTGCAGTTCCCAATGTGGCCCACAGAGGGCAGATGGCACCACACGGAGACGCTACCTGGCTGCCCTAGCAGCAGGGAGCCGCGAGAAACAACCCCAGGAGGATTCTTTGTCCAGGAGCAAAGTCCTGGCCTGTCCGATCTGGGGCAGCGATAGGAGGCTCCGCTGGCAGCCGCGGGCTGGGGGACTCGGTCCCGTGGCTCTGACTCAGGCGGGAGGAGCAGGCCGGCCGGGCTCTGGGTCCCCAGGGGAGCAGAGACGAGGCCACTTCACCTCCTGGGGCAGAGGGGGAGCCTCTCCCCGGCTGCTCCCCTAGACCAGGGTGGGGGCGGGGGCGGCAGCTCTGCCTCGGCGAGAGCGCCCGCCGTTCCATCCTCCACTCGGGTTGTCACAGCCCCGTCGTCTGCTCCTGTCGCTGCCTGGGATTACCTCTGCAGTGGTTCGAGTCCGCCCAGCTCTAGAACACAGAGGTTATCTGGCACAAGACACCTGCGAGGCCCCGTGGTTTGGCCAGGGTCTTCCGGGGCAGCTGGGCTCTGTGTCCCTCGGTCTCCTCCGGGGTGGGTCCCAAGACCCCCAAGATACCACGGTCTGCAGGTGCCCAGCTCCCACGAACAGAGCCACCTACACACCCCCTTCTGTGTGCTGAGCCCATCTCCACGTGGCTGGCGATGCCCCCAGTACAACCTAGAGCTGTGTGAATGGCGCTTACACTCCTTGGCTAGGGACTAACAAGAGTGATGACTGTTCAGCACAGACTCAGCTTTGTGGGTTTTTTTATTTATTATTTTTTGATTTTTTTTTTTTATTTTTGAGAGGCAGAGTGGACAGTGAGAGAGAGAGACAGAGAGAAAGGTCTTCCTTTTCTGTTGGTTCACTCCCCAAATGGCCGCTGTGGCTGGCGCACTGCGCCGATCCAAAGCCAGGAGCCAGGTGCTTCTCCTGGTCTCCCATAGGGTGCAGGGCCCAAGCACTTGGGCCATCCTCCACTGCACTCCCGGGCCACAGCAGAGAGCTGGCCTGGAAGAGGGGCAACCGGGACAGAATCCGGCGCTCCGACCGGGACTAGAACCCAGTGTGCCGGCGCCGCAGGTGGAGGATTAGCCTAGTGAGCCGCGGCGCCGGCCAACAGCTCCCTTCCACGACTGATGGACCCCACAGCTGTGGACCCCACAGGCACAGAGGGTGGACTGGATGGAGAAGGCAGGCGAGAGGCAGCAGGGGCACAGGCTCCCGTCTGCTGATTCACTCCCCAAATGCCCCACATTGTCAGGGGCCAGGCCAGGCCAAAGCCAGGAGCCAGGAATGCAATCCAGGTCGCCCACATGGCTGAAGGAACCTGGAGACTTGGGCCATCACCTGCTGCCTCCCAAGGTCTGCATTGGCAGGGAGCCGGAGTCAGGAGCGGGGGCCAGAAATCGCACGCAGGCACCCCGGGGTGGGACCTGGGTGTGTGACCACCAGTCTGAGTCCAGCAGGGGATGAGCCGACGTCTCAGGGCTCAAAGGCCTTTGGGCAGAAGACGTTTGAGTGCCCATGGGGTGACGTCCCCCACACTGGAAAGGGACATCGGGAGAAGTCGCTCAGTTTGCTGATTTAAAAACGTGACCCTCCCCCCACAGCACCCCCCAGACACACCAGAACAGTGCTGGCCCCAGATCCTGGTGCCCCCGTGGCCCAGCGCAGGTGGCACACGGGACTGACGTCCGAGAGGTGACCAGCTGCGGCCAGCCGCCTGGGTGGACGAGGGAGGCCTGCGTGCCTTGTTTTGAACAAGGCAGAGCTTCCTATAACGGGGACCAAGGCTCCGGCTCAGGTGGGCGTCTCGGTTTCCCATGCCTGCAGAGCAGAATTGGATTCTCTGGGGTCCTGGGGGCCGGAGCGCCCCTGAAAGGCATAGGGTGGGGCCCTCCCCGTGGCCCCCAGCCCCTGGCACCCCGCGCTCGGGGATACAGCTCTCCCATCCCCACGGATACAGCTCTCCCGTCCCCATGGATACAGCTCTCCCGTCCCGGGGCCATCGTCTTCCGCACGTGTCCGCCTCCGTGTCTCCCTCCCCACTTTTCTAAGGGCACCCCCGTCCTGGACCAGGCTCACCCTAATGACCTCATTCTTCCCTGGATCAGCTTTGAGGGCCCTGTTTCTGAACGCGGTCCCACTGGGAGGCGTGGGCCCCACTGCACACTCTGCCCTCAGCTCCTTCATGGGCTGGGGCTTTGTGGCCGGCAGCTAATGACGTCATTGTTTTTGCCCCGCCCTCCCATCCCTGCCGCTCCTCTGTGGCTCGGGCTGCAAGACCCTGCAAACAGCCAGGAAGACCCTTGCCAAGTAACCCAGCACTCGGGCCACCTCTGCACCCCGTGTTCACAGCTTCTTCTTGGCACCCCAGACTTGGGGGTGGCCAGGGGCCTGCACCCGCACCGCCCAGTCCCTGGACTCTGTCCACTGGCTTTGGACCTCAGCTCTTTCCTACAGCCTGTCCGGACCACCCTCAGATCTCTGGGGGCACTGCAGTCCCACCCTCCCAGCAGCGACTCCGGTGCCTGGGGGAGGGGTGCAGACCAGCTGTTCCCAGTGGGCACTGGGAGGGGTGCAGCCGCCCACGGAGGTGACCCGGGGCTGCGGGCGCTGTCCCGCCCCGGACCCTCAGTGGCCGGCCCCCTCAGCTCTGTGCCCCGGCATCTCCCAGAGTTTGCGCCCGGAGGTGGCAGCGGCCGCTTGGCTGAGGTCCGGCTATGGATGAGGTGGTCCAAGATGCGTCCACTCTGCCCCCAAGGACGCCGCTCCCGGCCCTGACCAGCCCTGGCCGCGGCCATCCCGAGTGGACAGCTCCATCTGGCTCCGCCCCAGCTCGAGGCCCAGCCCACCCCAGGGACACACCCGCCCTCGGTCCTCCCGCTCTGCCCAGGGCCACTTCCTGCTGGAGCGGCTGGCCGGGCATGGGGAGATCTGTCCTTGAGCTCTTTCTCAGGTGACGTCAGCCACTTGGCAGGGTTCGTTTTCTTTGGTCTGTCTGTCATCCTGACAGTGCCTTCTGCTTGCGTCATGATAGAAAGTTCTAGGCTCATGTCAGCTCTCATGGTGCCGGCTGGCCAGTGGGCATGTACCACAGCGCGGCCGCCTTGGCCGGGTGGGTGTCGGGAGTGCCAGGGCCCTCAGAAGTGGGTGTTTGGGGGCCGGTGCTGGGGTGGAGCCGGCTAAGCTCCCGCCTGAGTGCTGGCATTCCTTGTGGCTGCGGGTTCAAGACCTGGCTGCTCCACTTCCAGTCCAGCTCTCTGCTATGGCCTGGGAAAGCGTGGAGGATGGCCCAGGTCCTTGGGCCCCAGCACCCACATGGGAGACCCAGAAGAAGCTCCTGGCTCCTGGCTTCAGATCAGCCCAGCTCCGGCTGTTAGGGCCAGCTGGGGAGTGAACCAGCAGATGGAGGACCTCTCTCTCTCTGACTCTGCCTTTCAAATAAATAAATAAATCTTTTTTAAAAAGGAATGAAATATATATATATTTAATTTATGTGTATCATCTTTACTTTAAAAATTATTAGGGTGATCTGGGGCTGGCGCCATGGCTCACTTGGTTAATCCTCCAGCTGTGGCGCCGGCATCCCATGTGGGCGCTGGGTTCTAGTCCCGGTTGCTCCTCTTCCAGTCCAGCTCTCTGCTGTGGCCCAGGAGGGCAGTGGAAGATGGCCCAGGTGCTTGGGCCCCTGCACCTGCATATGGGAGACCAGGAGGAAGCACCCGGCTCCTGGCTTTAGATCAGCACGGTGAGCCGGCCATAGCGGCCATTTGGGTGGTGAACCAATGGAAGGAAGACCTTTTTCTCTGTTTCTCTCTCTCACTGTCTAACTCTGCCTATCAAAACAAAACAAAATTATTAAGATGTACTTTTTAAAAATTGAGGTGAAAATTGTATGACATAAAATTAGCCACTTTAAAACATCCATTCACTTAGTGAGCACTCATAGGACAGCGCCAGCCATCGCTGGACTTCCGAACGCTGTGGTCCCCAGCAGGAGAGCCCACGCCCACCACGAGCTGCCCCCATGGGAGAGCCCACGCCCACCATGCGCCACCCCCATGGGAGAACGCACACCTACCACAGGGCCGCCCCTGCAGCAGAGCCCACGCCCACCACGCGGCCGCCCCTGCAGCAGAGCCCATGTCCACCATGCGACCGCCCCTGTGGGAGAGCCCTCGCCCACCACAGGGCCGCCCCTGTGGGAGAGCCCTCGCCCACCATAGGGCCGCCCCTGCGGCAGAGCCCACGCCCACCACGCGGCCGCCCCTGCGGCAGAGCCCACGCCCACCACGCGGCCGCCCCTGCGGCAGAGCCCACGCCCACCATGCGGCCGCCCCCGTGGGAGAGCCCTCACCCACCACAGGGCCGCCCCTGCAGCAGAGCCCATGCCCACCATGCACCACCCCCATGGGAGAACGCACACCTACCACAGGGCCACCCCTGCAGCAGCGCCCACGCCCACCACGCGGCCGCCCCCATGGGAGAGCCCTTGCCCACCACAGGGCCACCCCTGCAGCAGCGCCCACGCCCACCACGCGACCGCCCCGCCTGCCTTCTCCATGGATGTACCTGATCTTGCCAGTGTGGCCTTTCACTAAGCATCTTCCTGTTTCCCAGGCCACAGCAGAGAGCTGGATGGGAAGTGGGGCAGCCGGGACTTGAACCGGCGCCCACCCCACTGCACCACAGCACTGGCCCCTCTGAGCCTTGTCTTTCAAGGCTTCCTTGTGCTGTGGCAGGTGCCTGAGCCCCACTGCCTCGGTGATGGGCACCACCCTCCGTCTGGCTGTACCCTCCCTCACTGACAGCGTGAGGGCTGCCCACGCCTTCTGCCGCTGCGGGCAGTGCTGCTAGGAACGCTCTTACACACGTTTTGGCTTGAATATCGCTTTTCAATTCTGTAGGGTGTATACACCCGAGTGCGGCATTGTGGGATCACCAGGTCCCTTTGTGTATTTCTTTTGCGGAATGGCCACACTGCTTTCCCAGGCCTGACCATGTAACAGCCGCCGCCCAGGGCGGCCACAGATCAGTGAGCCAGAGGGTGCCCTGCACAGACCAAGCTTGGAGCCCTGCTGTATCTCCCAGTCACCAGAGAGGGCGCCCTAGAGACAATGCCCGCAGGTCCTGCCTGGGGTCATGGGAACACCAGGTTGGAGGAACATCTGGTTGGAGGGCCTCAGAGCTGAGGGTGTGGCAGAGGGGAGGGAGAGGGAGCCACCTGCAGAGGGGCCAGGCCATGAAGAACAAGGCCAGTGTGGCTGGGGCAGGGGGCAGAGGAGCGGGGGCTGGGCAGGGGAGGGGCCGCAGGGGAAGGAGCCAGGCCTCCCCCAAACAGTCCTCCGACGAACACAGTGATGCACCCAGCCGTGGGCTTGTAACAGAGGGAGCTGATGAAGCCTCAGGCCTGGGGGAGACCCCCGAGGTGGGCCGAGCAGGAGTGAACCAGGCATCAGCCGTGGCAGTCAGAGACAGAGCAGGCGAGACAGCACGGCCTGTGCAAAGGCCCGGCCAGTGCCGAGATGGAGGCGGTGGGTGGAGCCTGGAGCAGGAGAGCAGTGGAGACCGAGGCTGGAGCTAGAGAGGCCGGCCATTTCCCTCCAGAACACCCGAAGGGAGTAGACGACAGACTGGAGTGCGGCCTGGTTACTACCAAGGCCCAGGGTCTGAGCTGCATCAGGAGGGACTGGGGTGGGGGGAGGCACACATCTCGTCCACTTGACCTGGCTGGTATCTCAGGCCGGGCAGGGTACCGGCTGCGACCACCATGCCTGGTGTCCAAATTGCAGTTATAAATCCAGCAAACAAAGAGTTAAACGGAAGGCGTCCTGTCCTGTGACTGACAAACACCCACAGAGCAGCCAGCCCAGGGGCTCAAACTTCTGGCCTCTTTCCTCACCTCCCTCTGTCTGAGGCAGAGAGAGGCCTCCGGGCGTGGGGGTGGGGACGTGGGGATGTCCCCGGCTGAGCTCCAACCTCGTCCCCTGCCACAGCTGGGGGCTGGGGTGCTGTCACCAGCGGGGTGGCCAGCCCAAGGAAGTGGGGGGATGGGAGGAGGGGTGCTCAGGGGGTGCAGGTGGGCTCGGGGACTTCAGGCTGGGAGTCCCAAGGTCACAGGGCGGGCTTGACCTACGAGGGTGGGGGTCCCTGAGCCTCAATGCTGCCCAGCATAGACGAAGGGCTGGACTTTAGGATGTGGGTCAGGGTGGGGTCACTGCCCTTCTGGGTGGGCAGGTGAGACTCATGGCTCATCTCAGATGCACTGGGGTGCCTTGGAGACCACCCCCCCACCCCCCCACCCCCGCCCATCCCACGGGGTCTGACTGAGGAAGGGTCTGGCCTGGAGACGGAAGTGCAGGAGTCTTTGTTGCCTGGAGGGATGCCTGAGGCTGTGGGCCCGGGCCAGACAAACAGGGAGTGAGGAGGGGACCCAGGGAGGCCCCGGGTACCGGCTAAGGAGCCCCTACACTGCGAGGCGGCGAGGGTGGGGGTGGGGTGGGTGCAGAGGAGGTGCGGGAAGCAGCTCTGTTACAACACGTGTCTCCCGTGCCCTCTGTGCTAACCAGGAGTGCCCTGAAGGTGGGACGGGGCTCTGGGTGCCGCGCCCCCAGGCCTGGCATGCCAGGGCCCGGGAAAGACCGTGGGAAAGGCAGACGGGGCCCAAGGCTAAGGAGGCGGTGTCTCTGGAAGGGGAGTGTTTGTGTAAACAGAAAATATTCGCTTGATCGGGAGCTGGACACGGGGCGTTGGGTGGGGGCTTCCCCTCCAGCACCACCACCCCGCCCCCTCCCCAGGTGGCCCTGGGAATCGAGCTTCCCGGCCGCTCCCAAATCGTCTTTTCAGAATTAATGAAGGCACGGCCCCGGTGAACAAGCCGTGCGCTTTCAGAAAACAGCACCCAAAACACGCACGGAATTCTCAAAAACAGCCCGGCAAGTCCCGGCAGGTGCCGCCTGGCGAGCAGAGAGCAGGCTGGAGGGGAGGAGCTGCGAGGGCACGGCCCCCCACGCCCCTCCCCCAGGCCGGCTCTGCGGCTCCTCCCTCTGGCCCTGGGCCCCAGGAGCCACTTCCTGCTGAGGCCCGGACAGGGCGCCTCCCAGGTCCCTAAGTGAGTCTGGAGGCAGACGCGAGCGCAGGTGTCCCCGTCCTTCCTCCCGGGAGGCCCGGGCGCACCTCACAAAGCCCATGGAGATGGCGCCCCAGACAGGTGAATCTATGCATCCGAGGAGTCTGTGTTCATAAACATGCTTACCATGGAAAAGCCACGCGTGGGTTTCAATGTCCTTGCACCAACACAGTCATCTCATCATTGCACCCTTTCACAGACTTTGAAACGCCAGTGCCTCACCCCAAGGGAGGCCCCCGCGAGTGTCTCCCCGTCTCTCGAATTTGGCACTGCCCCGGCTCCTTCCCACGTGAGACAGCTCCATACCCAGGGTTCTCTTTGGGCTCCTTGTCGGCCGGCAGGGCCTGTCTGGTGCCAACAGCAGGGTACGGGAGGCCGCTTCCCTTGGCCTCTTGAGGGGCTGGGGAGGGGTGCTAACCCCCCCCCCCCGGGGTGTGGGGGGGAAGGGCACAGCCTGCAGACCTGGAGCTGCAGCTGGTCGCCCACTGAGACACCGGCTAAGGGTCTTGGGGTTCTTTTGGGGGTGGGCTTGGAAATGAGGTGTGCCAGCCCTGCTCCTACGCAACATGTGCCCCCCTGGTCCCTGGCGGGTCGGCGGTGGCCCTCTGAGCTTCCTGCCCCCGGGGCTCACCTCCTGGGCGTCACGCGCCCCTACTGGGTGTCCTCGGCTGTGCCCACGCTCTCTCTGCCCCAGGATCTGGCTGATCTCTTCCGACCACAGGGGGCCCGGCGTGAGGGCACCCACACGGGCGCCTCCCACGACTAATCAGCCCTGCGTCTTAATCCCCACGACAGCCACATCCCACAACCGAGGAGCAAAATCCCGCCACTGTTCACTTGCTACTTTTCTTTAAATCAGTCTACTTTTCTTGGCCCCACAATGCATTTCAAGTGAGATTTCACATGACTTCCCTCTTTGGAAACGGGCCAGAGGCGCACCCCTGTGCGTGGTCTTTGTCCCCTTGCTCCTGGCCAACCCCCCCCCCCACCCAGTCCCACTGCAGCAGGCACTCCATCCACGCCATAAATATTTCTCCAGTGAAGTGCACACATAATTAAACAGATGATCGCACGTTTTATTGTTTGACCGCCGTGGGCCTACTCACCCCCGCTGCAGAGCTGTGAACGCGGGGGAGACTCTGGGGGCTGGAGGGGAAACCTGGCGCTGCACCCCGACACTCCTGGTCATCCACCCCCACCAAAATAATGCTAGTGTTTACTCTCAAGGTTTTTTTTTTTTTTTTAAGAGATTTATTTATTTATTTATTTGAAAGGCAAGGCTACAGAGAGAAGGAGAGACAGATTATCTTCCATCCACTGGTTCACTCCCCAAGTGGCTGCAGAGGCTGGAGCTGCGCCCACCCAAATCCAAGAGCCAGGAGCTTCTTCCTGATCTCCCACGTGGGTGCAGGGTCCCAAGCACTTGGGCCGTCTTCTACTGCTTTCCCAGGGACATTAGCAGGGAGCTGAATCGGAAGAGGAGCAGCCGGGACCCGAACCAGCGCCCATATAGGATGCCGGTGCCACAGTGTCGGCCCCTCCTGTTAACTTTATGCATTCAAAACCCCACTCGTGACGTCACGTGCCGCCTCCCAGGACGTGCCTCATCGGGAAGCCAGAATGCGGGTAGCCAGACTCAAAGCAGGGCCCTGGATACACAGCGTGCGGGCACATGCCGGGGTATGGATTGTTTTTTTATTTATTTTTTTGACAGGCAGAGTTAGTGTGAGAGAGAGAGAGACAGAGAGGAAAGTCTTCCTTTTCCCGTTGATTCACCCCCCAAGTGGCCACTAGAGCCGGTGCGTTGTGGCCAGTGCTCTGCACTGATCTGAAGCCAGGAGCGAGGTGCCTCCTCCCTGTCTCCTACGTGGGTGCAGGGCCCAAGCACTTGAGCCATCCTCCACTGCACTCCCGGGCCACAGCAGAGAGCTGGACTGGAAGAGGGGCAACCGGGACAAAATTGGCGCCGCAACTGGGACTAGAACCCAGGGTGCCGGTGCCACAGGCGGAGGATTAGCCCAGTGAGCCGCGGCGCCGGCCAAAATCCCACTTATTTTTTAAATGCTGGTTCAAATGTCAGCTACATTCCCTACAAATGAGCTTAAAATCACCAGCTGACACCCAGCCTCCAGGAGAGGCAGTGTAACCCCGAGTCAGGAGGAGGAGGGTGTGGCTGTCCATGCTCCCCAGGTGGCTCTGCTGCCGGCTGGCCCGGTGTGCCAGCTCCTCCCAGGAGAGGCCCTGTGGGGCCTGGGCAGCTCAATTTCAGGCTGTAAAATATGAGGTCCCTGAGCCGCAGGGCCAGTGGAAGCCGCGAGGGAGGCCACCAGGGGGCCGGTGGGCGCGCTTCTGTCTCTCTGGGCACACACGCAGGTGAACTTATGTCGCTCTCTCCTTTACGGTGGCGTCCTGCCCCCCGGTGCCCCTTGCTGGGCCAGGTCCCAGCTTCCCCCAGTTGTGCAGTCCGGCAATGCCCAGAGCTGAATCTTCCCCAGGTGTGTAGGTCTGTGCCACACATCCACCGCCCACCCACCCAGGTGTCCCTCCAAGGCTGCCACAGGTGGAGAAAACACCTTTGCTTTTTTTTTTTTTTGAAAGACAGAGTTACAGAGAGGCAGAGAGAGAGAGAGGGAGAGATCTCCCATCCACTGGTTCACTCCACAGATGGCCGCAACGGCTGGAGCTGTGCCGATCTGAACCAGGAGCCAGGAGTTCCATCCAGGTCTCCCACTTGGGTGCAGGGGCCCAAGCACCTGGGCCATCTTCCGCTGCTTTCCCAGGCGCATTAGCAGGGAGCTGGATCAGAAGTGGAGCAGCCGGGACTCGAACCGGCGCCCATATGGGATGCCAGCACTGCAGGCGGAGGCTTTAACCATCAAGGCCACAGCACTGCCCTGAAGTGGACGTTAGATTTGCAGCTGCTGTTGTTAAAGACGCAGAGAGTCACTTCCGGCGAGAACACTGGTAAGCAGAACCAGCATCAGCCTCTGGCCAGAGAGGCCGCACACAAAAGCACGCGGCGCTGCTCGTCGCTTGCAAATGCCCCACTTGGGATAAAAAGCTCTCGGCCACAGGGGAGGTGAGCAGTGGCCGGGGACGGGGTGCACAGGGGGGTGTAGCCCCAGTGCTGGTACCCCGCTGGCTGTGGCTCTGCAAAGTGAACTACTTCTGACCACTCCACTGAATCTACAATGCCTCTAAAAACACCACCACCACCAGGGGCGGCGCCATGGCTTAGCAGGTCAAGCCGTCACCTGCAGTGCCGGCATCCCATACGGGCACCGGCTCAAGTCCCAGCTGCTCCACTTCCCATCCAGCTCTCTGCTGTGGCCTGGGAGAGCAGTAGAAGATGGCCCAAGTGCTTGGGCCCCTGCACCCACGTGGGAGACCTGGAAGAAGCTCCTGGCTTCGGATCTGCGCAGCTCCGGCCATGGTGGCCATCTGGGGAGTGAACCAGCGCATGGGAGACCTCTCTCTCTCCCTCTCTCTCTCTCTCTCTCTCTCTCTGCCTCTAATCTGCGTTTCAAATAAATAAATCAATCTTTAAAAAAAAAAAAAAACTAAAAAAACTCAAGAGAGGAGCAGCCTAGCGCGCGGCGCCCCGGGCAGGGACCTGGCGGGACAGCGACCTGGCGCCGGGGGCAGCGGCCGTCCGGCCAGGAGGCCCGGCGCCCGGGGTGGGGACACGGACGGCGCCCGGGGTGGGGTGGGGGGGGCACGGAGGCGCCCGGGCGGGGCCCGCGCGGGGCGGGGCGCACAGCGGAAGTGACGCCGCGCGGGGCGGGGCGGGGCGCGCACCTGGGCACCTGGGCGGCCGCGGTGGCGGCGGCGGCGAGACCGGCGCTATGGAGGGCGACGGCGGGAGCCCGTGGGCGCTGGCGCTGCTGCGCACCTTCGACGCGAGCGAGTTCACGGGCTGGGAGAAGGTGGGCTCGGGCGGCTTCGGGCAGGTGTACAAGGTGCGCCACGTCCACTGGAAGACCTGGCTGGCCATCAAGTGCTCGCCCAGCCTGCACGTCGACGACAGGTCAGCGCGGCGGGGGCTGGGGCCCTGGGCGGGGGGCGCGGGGCCTGGGCTGGGGGCGCGGGGCGCGGCGGGGGGACGCGGGCCCTGGGCGGGGGGTGCGGGGCCTGGGCTGGGGGCGCGGGCCCTGGGCGGGGGGCGCGGGGCGCGGCGGGGGCTGGGGCCCTGGGCCGGGGGCGCGGGGCGCGCCGGGGGGGGACGCGGGCCCTGGGCGGGGGGCGCGGGGCGCGCCGGGGGGACGGCGGGGCACGGCGGGGGACGCGGGCCCTGGGCGGGGGGCGCGGGGCGCGCCGGGGGGACGCGGGCCCTGGGCGGGGGGCGGCCCCCGGGACCGGCCCGAGCGCTGCGGTCTGCGCCCGGCTTAGCAGGATTGCCGTGCGGGCGCGCGGCCTTTGTGCAGGCAGCGCCGGGGCCCCGCCGACTTAGTAATTTACGCCCGAGCACAAATTGGTGCAAGACGGTCATTACGGCGGTGGGCGGCGCCGGGGTCCCGCTGCGCCCCGCGCCTCCGGGGCGCGGCTTCCCGGTGGGTGGGGGGCGCAGGCCGCCGCCGGCGCGTTCCGTGGGTGCGTGGTGGTCTCCGCATGATCTCGTTTTTTTGGGGGGGGCTCGAATTTCGCCGATCGCGGGGGAGGTTCCGCAGGTGCGCGCCGGCTCGCGGTGAACAGTTCCTGGCTCACCTGTTGAAGTGTGTGTTGCGCCTGTGTTCTCTGGGGCGATTTCCCGCACCCGGCCAGCCCTGGACACACACACACACACACACACAGGGGGGAGTCAGCTCGCGGGCCCCCGGGGAGCCCGGCGGCCTGGACCACCCCGGGGCGGCCTGGCGAGGAGCGGTGTGCGGGCCTTCAGGCCCCGGCCGCCTCCCCCTGCTCCCGTCCGTGGCCAGAAGTCCATCCCGGAGCTGCCGGCGGCTTTTTGCCGTCACCCCCAAGCCCAGTGTGGTGTGGACGCCGCAGTCCAGTGGTGGCCGGTGTCCCGAATGGCCAGCAGCTCAGAGGTGAGAGGACGCTCTCTGAGTTTGTGCAAAAGCGAGTCCTTGTCCCCGCCGGTCCCCGGGGCTTCCTCTGGCGCTGTGGTCGTGTTGACTAAGTCCTAGGCGCTTGGAGCACCAGCCGGGGGCCCCTCTCCCCGGGGGGATTTCACCCTGGGGAGTCTGGGGTGGGTTCTAGGCACCCGGCTTCTTGCATTGGAAGAGGGAAGTAAACAAGCGCCCACCCCACCCCCACTGACTCATCACCTGCATCCAGCGAAGGTTCTTTCTTCCGGGGTTTCTTGGGTGGCCTTGTCGGGTAGGGTTACTCCCCTGAGGCCGGCCGCCGAGGGCTCCCGGTGAAAAGTGTTTTGGCCTTGCCCAGCAGCGCCGAGCAGCCAGGGAGCAGGCAGGTGGTGGTGAGCTGGTGGCCTCCCACTGTTTGCAAAGGAAGCCCCCCGCCGTGGGGTTAAATGTTCCCGCATTCTGCGTGTGGCTCCGGGTAGGGATTTGCATCCATCCCGTTGGGCATGGGGAAGCTGGGTGCCCCCTGCAGTCTTGGGGGCTTGCATCTTGGCCAGCCACCGCGGCCCCTGGAATTTGCCGGGGCTTCCCAGGAATTGCAAGTGGGATTTTCCTGGCGCCTCGGCGTGCAGGCCCCCAGCCCTGCACCTCTCCAGGCTCCGTGTTGCTTTGTCTGTTTGAGGGACAGCACCCCTGCCGCGTGGGCCTGGGCCTGTTCCTGGGTGACTGTGTGCTGCACGGGGACCCCCCCCCCGGGTGGGGGGTGTCAGTGAAGCCGATTTTTATCGGGCAGGGTTGGGCTGCCTGCTGCTCAGGCCGGGCTGGAGTCCCCTGGCTCCGTTGGGTACTTTGGCCCCAGCCCTTATCTACGCCTTGGCCTTGGCCACAGCCGACCCTGACCCTAGCACCTGCAGGCTGCCGCAGGCCACCGAGCCTGTGTTTCTCCGCAGGGCAGCTCAGGGATCCCGGGGGTAAGGAAGTGTGCCGAGGGGACCCTTCCTTCCTCTTTTTTTTTTTTTTTTTAAAGATTGATTCTATTTATTTGAAATACAGAGTTACAGAGAGAGGCAGAGGCAGAGGTAGAGAGAGAGAGATCTTCCATCCACTGGTTCACTCCCCAAATAGCCAGAATGGTTGGAGCTGGGCCAATCTGAAGCCAGAAGCTTCCTCCGGGTCTTCCACACAGGTGCAGGGTCCCAAGCACTTGGGCCATCTTCTACTGCTTTCCCAGGCCACAGCAGAGAGCTGGACAGGAAGTGGAGCAGCCAGGACTTGAACCGGTGCCCATATGAGATGCCTGTGCTGCAGGCTGGGGCTTTAACCCGCTAGGGGAGGGGGTCCTCTGACCTCGGGTGCTGTTAGCGGCTAGGAGAGAAGGCCCCCCCTCCCCTCGCAGCCCTCGGCTCAGATTCACGAGGTCCCTGCCCAGGCGCCAGCAGGGAGCCGGCTCGAGCTAGTCGGGGCGAGCCTGAGCAGCCCCGGGCTGCAGCTGTGGCGCTGACAATTGGCCAAGCCCCTTTCTTGTCAGTTTTAAAAATAGCAGTGTGGGAACCCCTCCGAGGCTGCCTGGGAGCGTGGCTGGGTGGTGCGGGAGCCCTGGCTGACGGGCACTGGCTCTCATGATGAAACCATTTTTCCGGCTACGTTTTCCCCAGAGGTGGTTCCCAGGTTTTCCTGGCCTTCACTCCCGGAGGCCCCTTCTCGGCAAACGCCGCTTCCCCGGGGGGCCGTTCCTCCCCCTCTAACTAACGCGGCTTCCGGAGGGGCCCCTGGCTTTGGGGACGTTGGGATTCCTGATTGAGCCGGGAGGAGACCCCCGGGGCTCCTCTCAGGCTGCCCAGGGCCCTCCCCACGGCGGGGGAAGTGACGCCCTCACTTGTCTAAAGGACAAGACAGAGTTAACAGCGGAGAAGGTGACCCCGAGCTCGACCCTGTCGCTGCCCAGACATGGGGTCGCCGCCCACCTGGGACCAGAGCGGGGAGGGGGAGTGGAGGCGGAATCGGCAGCCCTGTCCCCGGTGGTGCCAGCCCTGCCGTGTCCGCCTGAGCGAGGCCGAGCGAACTCAGGTTGGGTTTCAGCGCGACTCGGGGACGGTGGGGACGTGGCCGAGACGTGGCACGGCCGCTGGCCCCAGCTCTGCCCAGCACCCAGGCTCCGGGACTCAGGATGAGGAGTAGGGTCAACTCCACACCTTCTGTGTGCTCCCGAATGCGGCTGCAAACGCTGCTTAGAGCCCGTCCGCCCGACCCTGCCGGGTTCCGGCCGCACTTCTAAGTCGTGTTAGCCCAGGCGCCCTTGGTGGCAGCTGGGAGAAGCCCGGTTCCAGGCTTAGAGTTGCAGATGTTGCCTGACCCCAGGAGGGCTGCTGCTTGGCTGGTGGCCTGTGTCCCTGGAGCAGAGGGGGAGGGCCGGAAAGGTGGGGCAGCGGCTGGATGCTAGAAGTCGTACAGGGGCAGGCCCTTCTGAGCAGGGGTGGGGAGGCCTGTGAGAGCCCCTGCCCCTGGGTCTCCAGCTTCCCACCGGGCGGTCCCAGGACCCCTGCTCGCCTGCCCGCCAGCCTGCCGAGGCTCTTCTGGTCCTAGCCAGGGTGGTGTGGCCCGGAAGCAGCGGCTTATTCCTAGCGGCTCCCTCTCGGCAGCTGTGGGAAACCAGCACCTGCTCCGGGGGAGATTTGGGCCAGGATCCTCGGCTTCAAGGAGAAAAGCGGCCGCGGCTCTAATTACATGCTGTGAACGGGGTCTGTGGTGTCAGGGAGAGCCGGGCAGGCCGAGAGGGGAACCCGCTGAACCCGGGCGGAGGGGAGGGGCCTGGCCGGCTTCCCGCCTCCGGCTACTCGGCAGTCGCTAATGAGCCCAATCAGAAGTCACCAGGTTTTATGGATCACGCCCTCGGGCCGAATGGGAGGAGAGGCGGTTTGCAGGTTAGCCCCGAGCGCCCGCAAGCCCTAATTGGGTGCGAGTCTGCTCCGGGCAGGTTAGGCTGGGAGGGTGGGATGTGTGCTGCACGTGGAGACCCGGCCCTGTCGGGGAGCTCCCTGGTGGACGTGGGTCCCTAAGGCCCGCAGGAGAGCTTAGGCCGGTGTCTGGTGTGTGGGGGGAGGCAGCCGACCACTTTATTTTTGTAAAGAAAATGATAGCAGTAGGAAACACAGGTTCTTTTTGTTTAGGTTTATTTACTTATTTATTTGAAAGATAGTTATAGAGAGTGACAGAGGTCTTCCATCTGCTGGTTCACTCCCCAGATGGTCGCAACAGCCAAGGCTGAGCAGGGCTCCAGCCAGGAGCTTCATCCAGGTCTCGGGAGTGGTGGGGGCCCAAACACTGGGGCCGCCCCTCCGCTTTCTCGGGCCGTTAGCAGGGAGCTGGAGCTGATGTGACCCGGTGGGATTCCGGTGTTGCGGGTGGTGGGCTCTGCACTTCAATGCTGGCCCCTGGACACAAATCCTATCTTTTTTTTTTTTTTTTAAATTTAATAAAGGCACCTTCTATTTAAGGTGTACAAACTGAATTCATACATACACATTTAGGAACATAGTGATTCTCCCCTCCCTCCCGCCCACATTCCCACCCTTCTTCCTCCTCCCTCTCCGATTCCCATTCTTATTTTTTACAAAGATCTGTTTTCAATTAACTTTATGTACATAAGTTTAACTCCACACCAGGAGTTCAACAAATAGTATTAAAGAAAAAAGCCCGTTTCTCAGCAGTTCAAACAGGGCTGTTCAAAATCATTGCATCTCAAAGTCAGACACAAATTCTTTTTTTAAAATTTTTTAAAGATTGATTTATTTGAAAGGCAGAGAGAGAGGCCCCCCATCCAATGGTTCACTCCCCAGATGGCCACCATGGCCGGAGCTGCGCAGATCCGAAGCCAGGAGCTTCTTCCAGGTCTCCCACGTGGGTGCAGGGGCCCAAGCACTTGGGCATCTTCCACTGCTCTCCCAGGCCACAGCAGAGAGCTGGATGGGAAGTGGAGCAGCTGGGACTCAAACTGGTGTCTGTATGGGATGCCGGCACTGCAAGTGGCGGCTTTACCCACTGCACCACAGCCCAGGCCCTGGACATAGACTGTTAGCCAGGCGCGGTGACTCTCCGGAGGTGGCTGCCCTGTGCTGTGGGCGAGGTCCCCAGAGGGAGGAGCCTGGGTGTCTTCTCCTCCTCAGTGACCAGCCTGCCCCCCCCCCCCCCCCGCCTTTATTCAGCCTCCCGAGGACTTGGGGAGCAGAGCCGGGGGCCACCCCGTGCCGCGCAGTGGGATCCCCGTGGCTGCGGGCAGAGTGGCCAACAGTGTCCTGGTAGGGGGCAGCCCCTCAGCTCAGCCCAGGGAGCCCCCGGGCCAGCACTGCCCGCTGTGGGCGGCTCGTTTCCACGCAGGTCCTTGGCCCCGAGCTGGGAGGGGAAGCCGTGCAAGCCGCACTGTAGCTTCCTCGTGATTGAATGATCCCCCGGTTCTTGCTTCACTGGCTCCGCAGGCCTTGAGTTGACCCCCCCCCCCCAAGACGCCCTCCCTGTGTGTCCTGGGTGCTCCCTCCTCCCCGAGCATCCTGTGGCTCCTAGCAGAGGAGTGTGTGTCCCTGTGTGTCCCGCCCAGGACCTCCCCTGGAGCCCTCCTGCTGCCTTTCCCAGACCCCTTGGGGCCCCTTGCGTCTCCCTGGAAGAAAGGACTCAGCTCCCCAAGGGTGAACTTGAGCATCACACGGGGCGGGGAGGGGCTCCTTTGTCCTGGGAATGCTGATACAAGTGCCGGCCCCTGGTCTCAGACTTGGCACTGCCGGCGGTGGGGCTGGCTGCTCCGGTGCCTGATGCCGCTGATGGTTGTTCAGCCTGAGATATGACAGCCAGCAGAGTCCTGGTACTGCCTGCCCTCCCCTGGGGCCTCTTTGCCCCTGATTGACAGCCCCTGGCCCATACGCAGAGGTGCCCCCAGAGACCCTGTGCTGAGTGCCTCCCCACCCCCCGCCCCCAGCTGGAGGCCCTGCAAGGCTGGGCTGGGCCGGGCCAGGCCGCCCTGGGGCCCTGCAGCCTGTTTAGGAATTTCTCTACTGGGAAGAGCTTCTCCTGTTTGGTAAACAAGGAGGGAGGGGCCTCACCTGCTCCGCTTCCTGCCTGGGAGGTGTTTCTGTAGCATCCGGAGGCCTGGGCTCAGGCTGAGCTGCCCGGCTGGTTCCCAGCCTGGATGGAAGGGGCCCTTCTGCTGGTGTGGTTCCCTTGGGAGCTTATCATCCCTAGAGGGCAGATCCCCCAGCCCAGCCCGGAACCAGTGCTAGGGAGCAAGGCCTGGGAACCTGCACCCGCGGGCCCGTGCTGGGCTGTTGCTGACCCAGGGCCTGCTGGGATCTGGCCTCTGAACGCAGGCTGAAGCTTTTGACTCCAGGGCGGACACAGGCTATCACAGGCTGCTGGGAGGTGGAGGGTGACCTTCGACCTGGCAGTGCAAACACTCCCTGGGGCTTGTTACAAACTGCTGGTCCCTGAGCCCTGTGGGGCAGGGTGAGCCTGGCCAAAGCCCTCTCAGAGTCCGGTGCGTGGCCCTGTGGCCGCTCCCAGGGGGACAGGTGGAGAGCTTGCCCCGAGCCACCACTCTGAGGCCAGGTCAGAGGAGCAGGCGCTGTAGAAGTGTACATCGGCCCCGGAAGCCACCGTGCACCGTGGGCAGTGGGATAGACAGCGCCATCCCCAAGAGACAGCGTTGCTTTTATTTTGTTTTGTTTTTAAGATTTATTTGAGAGGCAGAGTTAGAAGGACACGGAGAGAGAGGTCTTCCATCCACTGGGTCACTCCCCAAACGGCCACAATGGCAGGAGCTGGGCCCATCTGAAGCCGGGAGCCAGGAGCTATGCCCGGATCTCCCGTGCAGGTGCAGGGGCCCGAGCACTGGGCCACCCTCCGCTGCTTTCCCAGGCCACAGCACAGAGCTGGATTGGAACCGGTGCCCATGTGGGATGCTGGTTTAACCCACTACGCCACAGCACCGGTCCCCAGCTCTGTCCTTCAGGCCAAAGAATCGGAAGGAGGTTGCCAGGGACTGGGGGCCAGGGTGCGCGTGTTGTGCCTGTAGGTGGGGGTGAGGGGTGCGCGTGCTGTGCCTGTAGGTGGGGGTGAGGGGTGCGCGTGTTGTGCCCGTAGGTGGGGGTGATGGGTGCGCGTGTTGTGCCTGTAGGTGGGGGTGACAGGTGCGCGTGTTGTGCCTGTAGGTGGGGGTGATGGGTGCGCCTGTTGTGCCTGTAGGTGGGGTGATGGGTGCGCGTGTTGTGCCTGTAGGTGGGGGTGAGGGGTGCGCCTGTTGTGCCTGTAGGTGGGGTGATGGGTGCGCGTGTTGTGCCTGTAGGTGGGGGTGATGGGTGCGCATGTTGTGCCTGTAGGTGGGGTGATGGGTGCGCGTGTTGTGCCTGTAGGTGGGGGTGATGGGTGCGCGTGTTGTGCCTGTAGGTGGGGTGACAGGTGCGCGTGTTGTGCCCGTAGGTGGGGGTGATGGGTGCGCCTGTTGTGCCCGTAGGTGGGGGTGATGGGTGCGCGTGTTGTGCCTGTAGGTGGGGTGACAGGTGCGCGTGTTGTGCCTGTAGGTGGGGGTGATGGGTGCGCCTGTTGTGCCCGTAGGTGGGGGTGATGGGTGCGCGTGTTGTGCCCGTAGGTGGGGGTGATGGGTGCGCGTGTTGTGCCTGTAGGTGGGGTGACAGGTGCGCGTGTTGTGCCTGTAGGTGGGGGTGATGGGTGCGCATGTTGTGCCCGTAGGTGAGGATGATGGGAGTTTTGGGGGTGGAGGGTGGTGATGGCTGTGGCCAGTGAACCCTATACCTGTATCCCGCAGACGTACACTGTTCCCCTAGCCGAAGTGTGCAGGTGGGCTCTGGTGGGGGGCTCTTCAGATAGATAGCCAGTTACAGCTTCTGGCCAAGCCCTGCCCTGGGAGGAGACCCCCAGACTCCAGGGCCCCACATGCTGGTCCAGGGCTGCCCATGGGCGCTCAGCCGTGGCTCACAGGGCCACAGACGTCAGCCGTGTCTGAGGGGTGGGCTCCTTGGGCGTGCACCTAGAGCTGGCCGTCTCCCGGCCACTGCGTGTCCCTCATGCCCCGTGTGTGACCTCTCAGGGAGCGCACGGAGCTTCTGGAAGAAGCCAAGAAGATGGAGATGGCCAAGTTCCGGTACATCCTGCCCGTGTACGGCATTTGCCGGGAGCCCGTGGGCCTGGTCATGGAGTACATGGAGACGGGCTCGCTGGAGAAGCTGCTGGCCTCGGAGCCCCTGCCGTGGGACCTGCGCTTCCGCGTGATCCACGAGACCGCCGTGGGCATGAACTTCCTGCACTGTATGTCCCCACCCCTGCTGCACCTGGACCTGAAGCCGGCCAACATCCTGCTGGACGCCCACTACCACGTCAAGGTGGGCTGGGGGGGGCGGCGGCCGGCGTGTTCCCACGGGAGGGAGTGTGGGGTCCGGGACGCCCACTACCACGTCAAGGTGGGCTGGGGGGGGGCGGCGTGTTCCCGCGGGAGGGAGTGTGGGGTCTGGGACACCCACTACCACATCAAGGTGGGCTGGGGTGGGGGGCCGGCGTGTTCCCGCGGGAGGGAGTGTGGGGTCCGGGACGCCCACTACCATGTCAAGGTGGGCTGGGGGGGGGGGGCTGGCGTGTTCCCGCGGGAGGGAGTGTGGGGTCCAAGACGCCCACTACCACGTCAAGGTGGGCTGGGGGGGGGGGGGCGGCGTGTTCCCGCGGGAGGGAGCGTGGGGTCTGGGACTCCCACTACCACGTCAAGGGGGGCTGGGGGGGGGCCAGCGTGTTCCCGCGGGAGGGAGTGTGGGGTCTGGGACACCCACTACCACGTCAAGGTAGGCTGGGGGGGGGCGGCGTGTTCCCGCGGGAGGGAGTGTGGGGTCCGGGACGCCCACTACCACGTCAAGGTGGGCCGGGGGGGGGGCGGCTGGCATGTTCCTGCGGGAGGGAGTGTGGGGTCTGGGACGCCCACTACCACGTCAAGGTGGGCCGGGGGAGGGGGGCGGCTGGCATGTTCCCGCGGGAGGAAGTGTGGGGTCTGGGTAAACACAAGGCGCGACCGGAAGATGGGCCCCATGAACGAGCACGGGCCCTCTCCCCCAGATCCTGGCGCGTGACGGATTTTGGGCCTGTGCATTTATGGATTCCGGTTAGAGGAGGTCGGGCCATGGACTGCCTGGTTTCAGGGCCGAGGGTGGTGGGGAGGGGATGCTCTGTGGTCAGGGCTGTGGAATGTTCTAGAGACTCTGGAGAGGGAGGGACCCAGCCCACCTGCTGGGCCCTGCACAGGCAGAACGCTGTGTCCCCTGCAAGGCCTAGGAGCCTGTGGGCTTTTTTCCTTTGCTATGTTTGTGAGCGTGCCAGCTAACGGGCTCGCTGCGGGGGTGGGCAGTGGGGACGTTGTCATTCTGGCCTCTAGGCTGGGTGTGGCGCTGCTCTGTCTCTCTGTGGCCCCGAGGGTGGTGCCCGCCGTGTTTTCCCCACGTGGTGATGTCCACCCATCCCGGGGAAGCCTGGGTCAGAGGTGGGTCCACAGAGGCAGCCGTGGCCTCTCTGCCTTTCCACGCGGGAGAGCGAGCGAGCGAGCAGCCGGGAGCTGTGGCCTGACTCCTGTCCCACTCACGCAGGGGACAAGAAAGGAACCCGCCCACGTGCCTGGTCCGTGGGTCCATGGCACCTCCTGCCCTTTCTGTTGGCCTGGCCCCTGAGAGACCGGTCCTCGGCCTGCCCTGCTCTGTAGCTGTCGGCGGGCGCAGGTGCGCCGTGGCTGCTGGGAGGTGGCGGGCGAGGCAGACTGTCCACTCTGGACAGGCATCCTGGGTTGTCTCGGGCAGGTGCGGCGCATGGTCAGATCCTAGTCGGTGGCTGGACAGGGACAGAACTCAGGTGATGGGGGTGAGGGGCGCCGCCGTGGGCCTCGGAATCTGCCCACCACCTGGGGTTCCTGCTGCTCTGTGCCGGGAGCCTGGACCGCACAGCTCTCCCGGGCAGTGCGGCGAGGGGTCGAGCAAGCCGGGTGCGGGTATCAGCAGGCGAGTGGAAAATGAAAAGTGTGAGCTTATTTTCGTGAAAAAGGAATTTGTAATACGTGGGTTTTTTTATTAACACACATTCACCATATATTTTCTTTTAGTTTTGTTTTTAAGATTTATTTATTTGAAAGCCAGAGTCACAGAGAGTTAGAGAGAGAGATCTTCCATCCACTGGTTCACTCCCCAAATGGCTGCAATGGTCAGGGCTGCACTGATCCAAAGCCAGGAGCCAGGAGCTTCTTCCAGGTTTCCCACATGGGTGCAGGGGCCCAAGCACTTGGACCATCTTCTACTGCTTTCCCAGGCCACAGCGGAGAGCTGGATCGGAAGAGGAGTAGCCAGGACTTAACCGGTGCCCATATGGGATGCCGGCGCTGCAGACGGCAGCTTTGCCCGCCGTGCCACGGCACCAGCCCCCATACTTTTGATGTCGTTTTCCTGTCCACTTTCTGCAGCAGCCTGGGGCCTCCCAGGAGGCCGGGTCAGGCGGAGTCGTGGGCAGGGGAGCAGGCGGCTGGGTTGGAACGGGGGCCCCGCCTTGCAGCCCCCACTGCCAGCCGGGAGAAGGCTGCCTGGAACCGGCTGTCCTCCCGAGCTGCTGTGGCGCACATGCCCGCGTGGGCCAGGCCCTGGGAGGGAGACCGTGCTCAGCGATGTCCTCCCGGCAACCTCTGGGGGGGGGGGGGCCTTTGTGGCCCCAGGGCCGGTGCTGGCTGTCAGGGGTCCGTGGGGACAGTGCCATGGGCAGCCCGTGTGCCTGGAAGTGTGCGGGGGCCTGGCCGGTGCTGCCCCGGCATCTGCTCCCAGCAGCCGTCGGGGATCCTGGAGCCTGGGGGATGCCTGCCGCTTGCCCAGGGAGCCCAGGAGTGCCGCCTGCTGCCCCTTGGTGCCCGGGGTCTGAGCCCTTTCCTCTCCCCTCGGCAGTGGTTTTTGCTCGCCGGTGAGGCTTCCGTCCAGGGTGGTGTCCGTGGGGCACCTGGTCCAGGTGAAGCCCTGGGGGTGCCAGAAGTGCCGGTGCCCCTGCCCGGCTGGGTTAGGACAGCCTGTCCCCACCCCCGGAGGGTTGCCTCTGTGTGACAGCCTTCTTAGTCAGGGGTTAGTCACCGCCCGGGAGCCGGGAGCAGACGGGAAGGTGCGTTTCCTACTGCGCCGCTCCGGTGCGGGACGCGGGAGCCCAGCCCGGCCGCCGGCTCTGCCTGGGCCTCGGGTGGCTGGGAGGTTGTCAGCGGACAGCGATGTGAGGCAGCACTTCAGTCTGGACTCTGAGACATTTATTTTTATTTATTTGAAAGGCAGAGAGAGAGAGGTCTTCCATCCACTGGTTCACTCCCCAGTGGCCGCAATAGCCAGGGCTGGGCCAGGCCAAAGCCAGGAACTAGGACCAGAATCTGGGTCTCTCACATGGGTGCAGGGGCCCAAGCACTTGGGCCATCTTCCGCTGCTTTCCCAGGTGCATTAGCAGGGAGCTGGATCAGAAGTGGAGCAGCCGGGACTCGAACTGGCGCCCACATGGGATGCCAGCGCTGCGGGCAGCAGCTTAGCCTCCATGCCACAGCGCCGGCCCCAAGCTGGACTCTTGAAATGCAAGGGCCTTCTGAACGTTTGTGGGAAATGGCTTTAAAGGAGAAGTTTATGTTGTCGTAGAAGAGTCTTCAAATCCGTGCATAGTTTGCTCGTAATACGCATTTCCCAGTCTTTCCGGAGGCCCCTTATATGCGTGGATCTCAACATTGTTTGCCCCAAAACTATCTCGTCTTTCCACACCCTCTGTGAAGTCCCCTCGGGAGGGCCCAGGCTGCCTGGGCCCCCAGCCCACCCCGAGTGTCCCCGCTGTGTGCCGCCCTCTCATACCCAGCGTGGCCGGGCCAGCACTGCGGCGCCCGCTTCTTGCCGGGGTAAGAATACGCTTGATGTGGAATCGACACTCGAAGTCCATCACTGAGCGCACCAAGTGCCGGCGTTGAGGCGCTGGTCCTCACGTGGTGAGTCTCGTGTTGAAGATGCCGTCCCCTGGTTTAAATCCTCGGGCTGCGTCTGTGTGTCCAGGCGGCCCGGATGTGGGCGGCCGTGTTCTGTGCCCAGAGCGGCAGAGCCCCGAGCTCCTGGGGACGTGGCTCAGGGCACCCTTAGCTCCAGTCCTGTCTGCGCCTCAGCACAGCCCTTGCAGCGGGAGGGGTGAGCTGGCGTTCATGACCTGTGCCAGGCGCCGGCGCTCGGCCTGCGACTCCCGGGTTCCCGTGTGCGGGGATCGACCCTGGGGACTGGTGGCTTCTGCCAGGAACCGCAGAGCCCTGGCGCCAGGTCGTGGGGAGCCCCGGCTGCACGGGCGCGAAGCTGGGAGCCTGCTCCTGATCCTCCCAGCCGTGCGGCCGTGGTGATGCTGGGCCCCCTGGCTCCCGTCCCGGCATTAGGGGCCTGACTCAGCCCACTGCTGCCGCCCCACAGGTGTGCTTGAGATGGTGCCTGCGAGTTAATTACAAGGCTGGAAAAAAACACATACCTCGCAGGGGAAGAGAAAGGGGCCGTTTCCACGTGGATCAGGCACCTCATTAGTGCCTTACTCCCTCGTACAGCGCTCCCACGGCTTCAAAGCCAGGGGGTCCGATCTATACCCAGAGGAAGGGGGCTCCCCAAACAGGCAGCTGCTGGGGAGTGACGTCACCACGGAGGGTTTCAGGGAGGCCCAAGGGTGCCTTAGCCCAGGAAGTCCCGTTCCCGCAGCCTCAGACCCCAGGCACCGGGGTGGCGGGCTGGACGCTCCGCAAGCCCTCCAGATGGGAAGCAGGATGCCCGTGGAGGGGGTAGGGCATGTGTTTTGCTCGATTTAAAGGGCTGCCGAAAGTGTGCTTCCCTGTGCAGGGCTTGCTGACACCTGCCCGGCTCCCTGGTGGGCGGCCTGCATAACCGGCCGCCCCAGGTCGTCACCGGCCTCCTGGCCACAGACCGAGGCCGCCGTCCGCCCCAGTGGAGGCGCTCATGCCCCTCGGCCTCTCGCTCCGTAGAGCAGTGTCCTTCTTCCCCTCCGAGCAGGTGCCTCGCCCTTTGTGCTGCCCTCCTGCCCCGGGGGCGGGGCTGCCTGGTCCGGGATGGGTGTTGGGGACCCTGCAGAGGGCGGTGGTATTCACGGCGTCGGCCCACTGCCCGCACGGCCCCGTCAGAGGCTGACCAGTCTCGTGCTGCCTGCTGTGTTGCAGATTTCTGACTTCGGGCTGGCCAAGTGCAACGGGCTGTCCCACTCACACGACCTCAGCATGGACGGCTTGTTCGGCACCATCGCCTACCTCCCCCCAGAGCGCATCCAAGAGAAGAGCCGGCTCTTTGACACCAAACACGACGTGTACAGGTCAGTGGGTGCCCAGTGTGCCGTGTGCAGTGGGTGCTGTCCAGTGTGCTGTGTGCTGCGGGTGCTGTCCAGTGTGCCGTGTGCAGTCAGTGGGTGCCCAGTGTGCCGTGTGCAGTCAGTGGGTGCCCAGTGTGCTGTGTGCAGTGGGTGCTGTCCCAGTGTGCTGTGTGCAGTGGATGCTGTCCCAGTGTGCCGTGTGCAGTCAGTGGGTGCCCAGTGTGCCATGTGCAGTGGGTGCTGTCCCAGTGTGCTGTGTGCAGTGGGTGCTGTCCCAGTGTGCCGTGTGCAGTCAGTGGGTGCCCCAGTCTCCTGTGGGCATCAGCTGGGGGCTTGAGCCTTGCCCCTCCCCGCGCAGGACAGCAGCTCTCACAGAGGCCCTTGGTGCCTGTGAAATGCGGGTTTGGTGCAGGAGAGCGGGGCGCGCGCTTGCAGGGCCTGCGTGGGCTCCCTGTGGTGTGGCTGGCTGAGGACGGAGGTGCCGGTGGCCGGCTCAGAGCCAGTTACGTAGCCAGGCCTGCAGGTTCTGCGCAGTGCAAGGGTTTTTTTTATTTTTATTTTTAAAGATTTGTTTATTTGAAAGGTAGCTTTGTAGAGACAGAGGGAGAGACAGAGATCTTCCATCCATTGGGCTCATATGGCTGCAATGGCTGGGTTGGACCACAAGGAAGCCAGGAGCCAGGAGCTTCTTCTGGGTCTCCCACGTGGGTGCAGGGGCCCAGGCACTTGGGCCATCTTCTACTGCTTTCCCAGGTGCGTTAGCAGGAAGCTAGATCAGAAGTGGAGCAGCCAGGACCTGAACCGGCACCTATATGGGATGCCGGCACTGCAGGCGGCGGCTTCACCCACCACGCCGTGGCGACAGCCCATGGTGCAGCTTTGGCATTTTTTTTTTTTGTATGTATGTATGTATGTATGTATTTATTTGAAAGTCAGAGTTACACAGAGAGAGGAGAGAGAGAGATCTTCCATCCACTGGTTCACTCTCCAGTTGGCCGCTACAGTTGGAGCTGCGCTGATCTGAAGCCAGGAGCCAGGAGCTTCTTCTGGGTCTCCCATGTGGGTGCAGGAGCCCAAGGACTTGGGCCATCCTCCACTGCTTTCCCAGGCCATATCGGAGAGCTGGATGGGAAGTGGAGCAGCTGGGACTTGAACCGGCGTCCATATGGGATGCTGGCACTGCAGGTGGCGGCTTTACCTGCTACGCCACAGCGCCAACCCCAAAAACTTTGGAGTTTTTAGTGAGATGCGGTTTTACCACTTGTCCGCGGGGAGAGCCTGCTCCTCCGAGTGGCCTGGGTCTCCCGGCGGCCGTCCCCTCTGTGTGTTGTGGACTGAGCAACTAGTATTTCCCAACACCTCCTTCCTGCCGGCCGGGGGCTGGGGGCAGGGGAGCCTGGGGAGCAGCCCCGTGTCTGGGTCCCTCGCCCGTGCGGTTTGAAGGCTTGCTCCCGCAGGCCCAGCCCCTCTCTGTGGCTCTGTCCTGCGTGTGCTGCCGGTGACCGGGCCCCCAGCTTCCTGGCTCTCTGTGTCTCCAGCACTGCTGGGCCCTGGCCAACTGGTTTGACAATGGCCACTGTGCCTGCTGTGCCTGCTGTGCCTCTGAGCGCCAGCCTGCGGGGTCCGGTCTCAGCTTGTCGAGTCTGGAGACAGTGAGCCGCTCTCTGTTTAAATGTGTTGGAGCCAAGGATGTCAACTTTTGAACTTGAATTTAAGTTCGTTTTCAGCGGTGAATTCTGCTCTTACTAGTGAGCCGCTGTCAACGTAGGTATTCGCGAGGGACCCAGCTTTCAGACTCCCACGTTTTTGTTTTTAAAGATTTATTTATTGATTTGGAAGGCAGGGTTACAGAGAGAGAGAGAGAGAGAGACAGAGAGAGGTCTTCCATCTGCTGGTTCACTCCCCGGATGGCTGCAGCGGCCAGGACTTGGCCAGACTGAAGCCAGCAGCCAGGAGCTTCCTCTGGGTCTCCCACACGGTGCAGGGGTGCAAGGCCTGGGCCCATCCTCGCTGCCTTCCCAGGAGCATTAGCAGGGAGCCGGATCGGAAGTGGAGCAGCCGGGATGTGAACTGGTGCGGACGTGGGATGCCGGTGCTGCAGATGGAGGTTTAACCCGCTGTAACAGCGCTGGCCCTCCGTGTCTGAGTTTGGATTTGATGATTGGTTTTGTGTGTGTGTATCCACAGTGATTTTTTATTTGTAAGTCTGAGTCCTCAGTTCTGAAAGGGCCTGGGGGTCCTGCTGAGGCGCCTCCGGGCGCTGCCTGGGCACCTTCTCACCATGACAACCTCTGCCGTGGCCGCAGCACCAGGGTTGGGGTCAGAACATGCGTCTGTGTCTCGAGGATCGGGGCCGCAGCAGAGGAGGGGGTGCCCCGAGTCGTCCTGGTTCATCCGTCTGTCTGTTTATCCAGCTGAGGCCCTGGCCTGCCTCGGGGGCCGTGGGGTGGGCAGAGGCCGAGCCCCTCAGAGCTGGGGCGCAGGTGCACAGGGCGTCTCCTGGGGCGCAGCTCCTGCTGTCTGGCCTCGAAGCCCCGACGTGACGGGTCTCACTCTGACAGCTCTGCCCTGGTGTCTCCCCACCCCCGTCCGTCCGTCCGTCCGGTTTCCAAGTGGCCTCTCGGCTCCCTGCTGTGTGCTGGTCTTGGCTCTGGCTCGCAGGTGCTAACGGCCTGGTTTCTCTTGCAGCTTTGCCATCGTCCTGTGGGGTGTGCTCACGCAGAAGAAGCCGTTTGCAGGTGAGCGGCCACCTGCTCCTGGGTGTGCGGAGTTGCTGTCTGGGGTGGGTGGGTGTGCGGAGTTGTTCTTTCTCGGGGTGGGTGTGTGGGTGTGTGGAGTTGCTGTCTGGGGTGGGTGGGTGGGAGGGGGGGCAGAGTTGCTGTCTCAGGTGGGTGGGGGTGCGGAGTTGCTGTCTCGGGTGGGTGGGTGGGGGTGTGGAGTTGCTGTCTTGGGTGGGTGGGTGGGCGCTCTCCTGCACCCTGTCCTCAGTCAGCTCCTGCAGTCCAGCTCCCCAGGCTGCTCTGGCCCTCGAAGCCAGCAGGGCCGGGTGGGCTGTCCAGTGTGTCCGTGCGGAGACCCCAGCCACGCGGGCTGACAGAGAGCTCTTATGGTGTCACACACAGGACGGGCCCGGGGCCTTTTGGCGCAGTTTCTTGGGTGGTAATCTATGCACAAGGCAAACGCTGTCTGGTCTGTGGCGTTAAGTTCACGTATAGTGTTGTCCAGGCATTTCACTGTCGTCTTCCGGAACGTTCTCTACCCCAGAAGGGAACCCCCACCCGCCCATTAAGCGGTCAGTCCCATTCTCCCTGCTCCCAGCCCCTGGTGACCACCCTTTGCTTCTCAGCCTCCGGATTTGCTTGTTCTAGATAGTTCTACATAATTCTGTTGAAAACTTGTTTTTTAATTGCTGTAAAATATGCACCAGATTCTCCGTGTGAACCACCTTGGGTGCAGTTCGGCAGTGCCAGGTGCCTGCCGGCTGTGCTGCCAGCCCCAGGCCCTTTGTTGCTTTTTTTTTTTTTTCTAAAGATTTATTGATTTACTTGAAAGGCAGTTGTGGAGAGAGAGAGATCTCCCACCTGCTGGTCACTCCCCAAGTGGCCACAGCAGTCTGGGCTGGGCCAGGCTGAAGCCAGGAGCCAGGAGCTCCATCCGGGTCTCCCACTGGGTGCAGGGGCCCGAGCACTTGGCCAGCATCTGCTGTTTGCCAGGCCATGAGCAGATCAGCAGTGGACTAACACAGACTGGAACCGGAGCTCGTATGGGATGCTGGCATTGTAGGTGGCACTTAACCCGGTGGGCCACGGTGAGCCACTTCTGGTGCCTGCGCCTGGCTCCCCGGCACCAGCGGGAGCTGTGATGTCTCTGCACTTCCAGCAGCCCCTCCATCTTCGGGCTTCTGTCCTCTGAAGGTTTGACACCGGGACCTGTTTGTTGTAAAAGTCCAGTACCGGCCGGCGCCATGGCTTAACAGGCTAATCCTCCGCCTTGCGGCGCCGGCACACCGGGTTCTAGTCCTGGTTGGGGTGCCGGATTCTATCCCGGTTGCCCCTCTTCCAGTCCAGCTCTCTGCTATGGCCTGGGAAGGCAGTGGAGGATGGCCCAAGTGCTTGGGCCCTGCACCCGCATGGGAGACCAGGAGAAGCACCTGGCTCCTGGCTTCAGATCAGTGCGATGCGCCGGCTGCAGTGGCCATTGGAGGGTGAACCAACGGCAAAAAGGAAGACCTTTCTCTCTGTCTCTCTCTCACTATCCACTCTGCCTGTCAAAAAAAAAAAAAAAAAAAAAACCCAGTACCTCTGTAGCTCCCTGGAGAGAGGCCCCTGTGTTGAGATGAGACCAAAAGCGTCCTTAGGTGCAGGTGAGGCCTGAGCTCCTGCCAGATTCCGAGAGGTCCGGGGCTTGGCCAGCCCCGCTAGGAGAACGGAGCTTCTCTCCTTCGTCATCGTCTTACCAGGGTGTCTGTGGTGACTCCACCCCGGTGCCGCGTTCTCCCCCACGGAGGTCTATGGCCTGACCCCTCCCCACATAGCGGCGTGCCCGGCCGATGCAGAGTTGTGTGCTGGAAGTGATGGCCAAGGCAGGTGCACGGTGGGGACGGTGAGGGGCCGGCCCTCTGCTTGCTGCCCTGTGGCGGGGGTCCGGGTAGGATCCTGGTGGTTCGAGCTTTCACACCTGCTCGCACAGGTCTGCTTTCCCTGGCCGTGTTTGGAGCCGTGGGGTGGGGAGGGCCGCTGGGAACAAGAGACTCGGAGGCCCGGGGGGCTCTGGGCTGAGTGGGAGGCGGGGCCTGGCTCGAGCCGGACTCGACCCTTCCCAGGCAGAGCAGAAGCCGCGGCCGCCACCCTGACAGAGGCCAGGTGTGCTGGCGACGGGGTGCGAAGGAAGACTGCGGGGCCCCTGGGTTGTGAACTGAGGGGGACGGCCCCCTCGCACGCCCCAGCCCTGGCATGGCACAGGGAGAGCCGGCATCCTGGCCGCCATGGCCTGGGCTGGCCTGAGCTCTGGGCTAGGAACGGGAAGTGAGGAAGGTTTCTCTCCCAGTGGGGAGAATTGGGTCCCCTTGGGTGCTGCACAAAGTGGTTCCGGGGTTTAGGAGTTTTGCCTCCATGGCAGGTGATGGTCATGTGGAGCACGCCCCGGGGTCTCTGTGCCACACTGGGGGTCTCTGTGTCTGCCACGTGGGGTCTCTGTGTCTGCCACGCCAGGGTCTCTATCACACCGGGGGTCTCTGTGTCTGCCACACTGGAGTCTCTGTGTCTGCCACTCCAGGGTCTCTGCCACGCTGGGGTCTCTCTCTCACACCGGGGTCTCTGTGTCTGCCACGCCGGAGTCTCTATCACACCGGGGGTCTCTGTGTCTGCCACGCCGGGGTCTCTGCCACGCCAGGGTCTCTATCACACTGGGGTCTCTGTCTGCCACGCCGGGGTCTCTATCACACCGGGGGTCTCTGTCTATCACACCGGGGTCTCTGTGTCTGCCACGCCGGGGTCTCCATGTCTTCACGCTGGGTTCTCTGTGTCTGCCACACTGGGGTCTCTGTCTATCACACCGGGATCTCTGTGTCTGCCACGCCGGGGTCTCCATGTCTTCACGCTGGGTTCTCTGTGTCTGCCACGCTGGTGTCTCTGTCTATCACACCGGGGGTCTCTGTGTCTGCCATACTGGGGTCTCTGTGTCTACCACGCCAGGGGTCTCTGTCTATCACACCGGGGTCTCTGTGTCTGCCACGCCGGGGTCTCTGCCACGCTGGGGTCTCTGTCTATCACACCGGGGTCTCTATGTCTGCCACGCCGGGGTCTCCATGTCTTCACGCTGGGTTCTCTGTGTCTGCCACGCTGGTGTCTCTGTCTATCACACCGGGGGTCTCTGTGTCTGCCACGCCAGGGGTCTCTGTCTATCACACCAGGGTCTCTGTGTCTGCCACGCTGGGGTCTCTGTCTGCCACGCTGGGGGTCTCTGTGTCTGCCACGCCGGGGTCTCTGTCTGCCACGCCGGGGTCTCTGTCTGCCACGCCGGGGTCTCTGTCACACCGGGGGTCTCTGTGTCTGCCACGCCGGGGTCTCTGTCACACCGGGGGTCTCTGTGTCTGCCACGCTGGGGTCTCTGTCTGCCACGCCGGGGTCTCTGTGTCTACCACGCCAGGGGTCTCTGTCTATCACACCAGGGTCTCTGTGTCTGCCACGCTGGGGTCTCTCTTGTCACACCGGGGGTCTCTGTCTGCCATGCCGGGGTCTCTTTGCTACACTGGGGGTCTCTGTGTCTGCCACGCTGGGGTCTCTGTCTGCCACGCTGGGGGTCTCTGTGTCTATCACACCAGGGTCTCTGTCTGCCACGCTGGGGGTCTCTGTGTCTGTCACACCGGGGTCTCTGTCTGCCATGCTGCCTGTGGCTGGCAGAGCCGTGTGCTCAGTGTGGAGGGCTCTGAGAGGGCGGTGGCCAGGCCTGCCCAGCGCTGCCCCGGCCCCAGCGCCACCCTGACCCCTGCGCCGCTCTGACCCCTGCACCACCCTGACCCCTGACCCCAGTGCCGCCCTGACCCCTGACCCCTGTGCCTCTGCCTTGCAGACGAGAAGAACATCCTGCACATCATGGTGAAGGTGGTGAAGGGCCACCGGCCCGCGCTGCCGCCCGTCTGCCGGCCCCGGCCCCGCGCCTGCCGGAGCCTCATCCGCCTCATGCAGCGGTGCTGGCACGAGGACCCGTGGGCCCGGCCCACCTTCCAGGGTGAGCGCGCGGGGGCTTCCGGGGCACGACTGCGGGCATCCCAGGACACGGGCCCTGCACACGGGGCTCACCCGGGAGCCCTGCCTGTGTGTGGCCTTGCGACACCAGGGCTGGGCTGGGGCAGCTCGTCCCGAGGGGTCAGCTCCAGCCGGGTTTGCCGCCCAGGGGAGCCCCGAGGGACTGGACGCCTGCTGATCCAAGTTCAGGTCCCGCTTTGGGTGTTGAGGGATGGACACGGCTACTGGCCCGAATCCTTCCTGCCCACGCCACTTTGGAAAATTGCCAAAATGTCTACTGCGGCTGTGTCTTTGGGAGGGAACGTGAGCAGGCGAATCTCCTGGCGTGGAAGACCTGTGGTTGGGGAGAAGACTGAGTGGGCGCGGGGCTCGCAGGCCGGTGCCAGCGGCTCGGCGCAGGGTGTCTGGCAGGTGGAGGCCCCCGAGGGTGGCCCGTGCTCTGTTTGGTGAGGCCTCGCTGGCGCAGGGAACCCGGCTGGGGTCAGGCTACAGGGCCCCAGCTCGGCCCTGCCCCGCGGCGGCCTTGGCTGGCAGAGTTGACGGGCAGGCATCCGAGCGACGTGCTCTTGGTTGTTTTCCCAAAGAGATCACCTCCGAGACCGAGGAGCTGTGCGAGAGGCCCGACGAGGAGCTGAGAGACGCGGCGCCCGCGCCCGATGGGAAGGGCCCCCTGGAGCCCGCCGGCCAGGTAGCCGGGTCTTGTTTGCTGGGTTGTGGTGGTGCACTTGCCACGCTGCTGCCTCTGTGGGTGCCCTGGCCAGCTGGCACCACCCCCTCGCGTCCGGTCCTGCGCGGGTCCCACAGGGCCTCCAGGTTCCTGTCTGTGAGCCCGGGCGCAGCATGCGGTCCGCTTGGGTTTCAGTGGGCTCTTGTCGCACGCACTGTGAGTCGTGGGGGCCCGGAGCCTCCAGCCCCTGTGCTGTGGCCTGGAGCATGGAGGGAGGTGGGGCTGGGTTTTTCTGCAGCCCTGGCTTGGGGATCTGGTCACTTCTTTTTATAAAGATTTACTTTATTTATTTAAAAGGCAGAGTTAGAGAGAGAGAGAGAGAGGTCTTCCTTCCATTGGTTCACTCCCCAAATGGCTGCAACAGCAGGGGCTGGGCCAGAGGGGAGCCAGCAGCTTCTTCCGGTCTCTCAAGGACTTGGCCGTCCTCTGCTGCTTTCCCAGGCCGTTGGCAGGGAGCTGGATGGGAAGCGGAGCAGCCAGGATGGGCTATGGGATGCTGGCGTGGCAGCCGGCGGCTTTCCTGCTGTGCCACAGTGCCGGCCCCATGTGGTCGCTTGGTGGCTGCTCGTGAGTGGTTTGTGCTGCGTAGGTTACGTAAGATGTGATAGAGGCTCCGAGTGCCGGGGCTCGCCAGGTACCTGTGAGGTGCGAGGCTGGCACGGAGCTGCACCGGGAAGCCAACGAGCGAGCTTTAAAACGTGTCGTCTGGCGAGGGGCCAGGTCCCTGGGCTGGCAGCGTGAGGTCGGAGATAAGTGCACCTGTGTGGGCACTCACTTCCCAAACACACGGGCGTGCCTGCGAGGGGCGGCCCGGGCCCCAATACGGGCAGGCCAGGCGGCCAGCACGTGGCTCCATGCAGACCGGGAAGGTCCCAGCGAGGGGGCTTTGGGGCAGACGGGCGTAAATCAGGGAGAGTCGGGGATCCCTGCCGGTGCTTGTCCCTCCCCACGCGGGCTCGTGGAGCTGTCCGTCAGGACCTTCCCAGAGGGGCTGGCGTGCCATGGCCGGTTAGGCTGCCACCGCCATGCCAGCTTCCCATGAAGCAGCGCTGGTCCCATCCAGCCCCTGCTCACGCACCTGGGAAAGCAGCGGAAGACGGCCCAGGTGCTTGGGCCCCTGCACCCACGTGGGAGACCCGGATGGAGCTCCTGGCTCCTGGCTTAGGCCTGGTCCCAGTGTAGCTGATGCAGCTCTTGGGGGAGTGACCCAGCAGATGGAAGCTCTCTCCCTCCCATCTAGATATTTAAATAATCTCCACTTTTTTTTTCTTAAAGACCTTTTCAGAGAATCTGTGGGTGTGTGTCGGGCTGGATCATCATGTTGTCCCCATAGCTGGGCCCTCGGCCACACACAGCCCACGAGCCACACTCACATGGCTCCAGGGAGCGGGCGTGGGGGGGTTTGGCAAAGGAGGGGCCCAGTGCCCCGTCTCCACTGCGTGCCAAGCTGACGGCTGTGGATGGCCAAGGCCCCGCCACCCCACGCATGTCCCTGCTGCATGTTCGTATCCTGCCTCTAGCGTGGGCGCTGCTCTGTGCGACACCACCGGGCAGATGGCATCCAGGGTGCCCGGTGCTGGGTTCCCCGTTCCACGTCCCCGTGCTGGGTGGACCCAGCAAGGCCTCCCGGGCTGCGTGTCCGCGGCAGCCGCTGGCTGCGGCGTCTGCACCCCCCTCCCGTCCTCACCGCCCTCTCCAACCTCGCAGGCGGTGCCCGCGTCCACGCAGCTCCAGCGCGCCTCCGCCCCCGCCTTCGACAAGGACTGCAGCCTCTCGGAGCTGCTGTCGCAGCTGGACTCCGGCATCTCGCAGACGCCCCAGGGCCCCGAGCAGCTCAGCCGCAGCTCCTCCGAGTCCAAGCTCCCGGCGTGCGGCAGCGGCAAGAGGCTCTCGGGCGTGTCCTCCGTGGACTCGGCCTTCTCCTCCAGGGGCTCGCTGTCGCTGTCTTTCGAGCGGGAGCCTTCCACGGGCGGTGAGCGTGAGGGTGGCCTTGGGGGGCGTGGGGCCCCGTGTTCGCGCCGTGGGCAGCCGGCTTGGCTGGAGGCGGGCGGTGGGTGATGGGTGGAAGAGGGTGCGGCCTGCAGAGCTGCCAGGGAGGCATGCCGCCTTTCCCAAGGACAGGCGTGTTCTAGAACCTTCTTGGCTGTGATCTTCCCTGGGGACGTCTCATGGGCCCCACTCAGGCTACCAGCAGCCCTGCCTCCTTAGCCCCGCCCCTCGCTCCCGCCCCCATCCCCCATCCCCTCGAGGATGTACTGTAGTGGGTGACACCGGACGCCTTCATCCCGAGTGCGGGCCCAGTCCCTGGAGGGTCATCGTAGGAAATAGTCTCCTGACAGCTCCCGGATGGGGGCTGGCCTTGTGGGGTCAGCGGGGGGGCTGCCGACCCGGAGCAGGGCACCCGGGCAGTGCATCTGCACAGGGAGAGCCATGCAAGCCTTCGTCCGCGGGTGGGGGCTGCCTGGGCCCGCGGGCTGTGCCCCATCCTGTTCGCTCAGCCCCAGGCTGGCTCCGGGTTCTCCACTCTGGCCTGGCGGCTGGAGGGAGCTTCACCGAGCACCTGGGTCCTGCCCCGGGTCTCCTGGTTCGATCACACACAGATAAAGCGAGACAAGCACCGCGGGGCCCAGCGGGACGGGCAGGCCGCCGGTCCCCGACGTCGCAGCCTGGGGCCCCAGGGCGCGTGTCCCGCCGTGAGCGGCCCTGACGCTGCCTCTGCTCTGCCCACAGACCTGGGCGCCACGGACGTGCAGAAGAAGAAGCTGGTGGACGCCGTGGTGTCCGGGGACACGAGCAAGCTGATGAAGGTGCTGCAGCCGCAGGACGTGGACCTGGTGCTGGACGGCGGCGCCAGCCTGCTGCACCTGGCCGTGGAGGCCGGCCAGGAGGAGTGCGTCAAGTGGCTGCTGCTCAACAATGCCAACCCCAACCTGACCAACGGCAAGGGCGCCACGCCGCTGCACGTGGCCGTGGAGCGGCGGGCGCGGGGCGTGGTGGAGCTGCTGCTGGCCCGCAAGAGCAGCGTCAACGCCAAGGACGAGGACCAGTGGACGGCGCTGCACTTCGCCGCGCAGAACGGGGACGCGGGCAGCGCGCGGCTGCTGCTGGAGAGGAGCGCCTCGGCCAGCGAGGTGGACTTCGAGGGCCGCACGCCGCTGCACGTGGCCTGCCAGCATGGCCAGGAGGACATCGTGCGCATCCTGCTGCGGCGCGGCGTGGACGGGGCCCTGCAGGGCAAGGACGCCTGGGTGCCGCTGCACTACGCCGCCTGGCAGGGCCACCTGTCCATCGTCCGGCTGCTGGCCAAGCAGCCCGGGGTGAGCGTGAACGCCCAGACGCTGGACGGGAGGACGCCGCTGCACCTGGCCGCCCAGCGGGGGCACTACCGTGTGGCCCGCGTCCTGCTGGACCTCTGCTCCGATGTCAACGTGTGCAGCCTGCGGGCACAGACGCCCCTGCATGTGGCGGCCGAGACCGGGCACACGAGCACCGCCAGGCTGCTCCTGCACCGCGGTGCCAGCAGGGAGGCCGTGACCGCCGAGGGCTGCACCGCCCTGCACCTGGCGGCCCGCGGCGGACACCTGGCCACGGTGAGGCTGCTGGTGGAGGAGAAGGCCGACGTGCTGGCCCGCGGGCCCCTGAGCCAGACGGCGCTGCACCTGGCTGCCGCGCACGGGCACTCGGAGGTCGTGGAGGAGCTGGTGAGTGCCGAGCTCATCGATCTGGCCGATGCGCAGGGCCTCAGCGCCCTGCACCTGGCCGCCCAGGGCAGGCATGCTCAGACCGTGGAGACGCTGCTCAGGCACGGCGCCCACATCAACCTGCAGAGCCTCAAGTTCCAGGGCGGCCACGGCCCCGCGGCCACGATCCTGCGGCGCAGCAAGACCTAGCCCGCTCCCCGGGAGGCTGGGGGTCTGTGTGGGCTTCTTGTCCTGTGGTCGTGAGCCGCGTGGGGGGCGGAGGGGTGCCGGGCTGGGCGCTCGGCTTGCCCTGCTGTGGCTTTGCCAGAACATGGACCTAGCGCACGGCGAGGGGCGTGGGCGCTGTCCAGGGGCGCGTTGACCAAAGCCAGCCAGGACACTCGTGGCCATGGACCCACCTGCCCGTAGAGTGCCCGGGGTCGGGGGACGATGGGTCCCAATGGTTTCTTGCTGGGCGTGGCCCTGGGGTGGCAGCCCCAGCGCCCGAGGGGAGCCGCCTCCCATTGCCCACCATGAGGAAGGAGGTGTGGGAAGAACTGTGTCTCGGAAGGTTCCTGGTTTACGGAATCCCTTGGAGTAGGGGACCAGAGAGCAGCTGTCGGCGGGTACCCGGATGACACTGGTTCCCATCACCGGTGGGTATCGCCCATGTGGGACGAAGCACCAGGGCTGGCCTTAAAGCTGTCCGCCCGATCGCCCACCCCGTGGTGAGTCCACTTGCTGTGGGTCATTCCTGTCGCCTGAAACAGCTTTGGACCCTGGGGCCTCGTGTGGGAGACGCTGAAGGCTCCCCTGCAGCCTGGGCCCTGGACCAAGAGCTGAGTCCCCAGCTGGGTGCCCTCTCGTCCGCGGTCTTCCAGCGCTTGATCTGTGGGAGCCTGGATGGAGGGGGAGGGGGGCCGGATGGAAGGGGAGGGGCCCGGATGGAGGGGGAGGGAGTGCTTTCTGACCTGCTTTGCCAATAGCTGCCCCGTGCGTCCCGGCCGGGCAGTTGGGGTGTGGCCTGAGGCACCCAGGAGCTGGGCACAGGGTGGAGTGGGAGATGGGGCCGCGTCTCTTGGCCGTGTGGTCACATGGGGCCTCCTGACCACGCACTCGGGCCAGTGCTCTGCAGGACATGGCCTGGTGTGTGGCACAGAGAAAGGTGCTGTGGATGCTCTCGTGAGCCCGTGGGCGGGGCTGTGCGTCCCTGCGACAGGAAGTCCCCGCCCTGTGCAGCGCCTCGCGAGGCCAGACAGCACTCTGAAAGATGTCAATAAAGCAAAGGACAGGCCTGCTTTTTTGAAGTTGGTGAGACTTGGTTTTTCTTGAAAATGAGCTCAGGTTGTCTGGCTTCTGCAAACCAGAGGCTTGCGGCCCAGGGACGCCCTGCTGGGACGTGTCCCTGCCCTGGCTCCGTCTCACTGGGCTAGGGAAGGGCAGCCTCGTGTGCCCGTTCCTGAGCCCTGCCCCCCACACTGGGACCCCGCAGGAGGCAAGCCTGCCCCGATGGAAGCCGCCCCCAGCACCAGCCTTGTTCTTTAAGTTTGTTTATGAGACAGGGCTCCCCCCAGCCATGGTTCACTCCCTGGTGCCCTCTATGCCTGGGGACCAAAGTCAGGAACCGGGACCTGAGCCAACGCCGCTGCTCCCAGGGTCTCGGGAGCTGGAGCCAGTGTCGGGCCCAGGTATTGGTTGAGCGGCCACAGCCTGCTGGGCCGAGCTCCTGCCCTCACTTCCTTAAGTGCTTGTCCCTGGTGCTATGGTGCACCTGCTACCTGTATCCTCTGTCTCTCCCCCCCCCCCCCCCCCGTGTGGAGCAGGTCGCAGGCGGGGGGCCAACAGACCACCAGGGATGCTATTCCTGGGGCCCAGGGTTCCCTCCCGGGGAAGCCAAGCAGGGAGCTCCCAGGTCCGGAGCAGCACCTCGGAGTCCTGGAAGGTTCTGGAAAGTCCTGGGAGTGCCTGCAGAGGAGACTTGGCAGTGGCTTCACAGCCACAGTGGGTGGGTCGGGGTGAGGGTTCCTGGGTCATTCAGGAGCTGGGATCCCCTGGCCTAGGTGAGGATGGACGGGGTGGCTCCATCGGTGAGCTGTGCCTGGGGAAGGCCCAGGAGAGCCCCGCGGGGCCTAGGACAGTGGCCATGTAGCTGGTGGGGACAGAATCCTAGGTGAGCCAAATGTTGGGTGCTCACTACCCTTGCTCGGGGGACCACCTCGGCCGGCGTCCACAGTGGAAGCACATCCTAGACCTCCCCCATAAGTGCCTGGCCCCTGTGGAGGCCCTAAATAGCAGGTGGTTTTCTGGCTGATGGAAAGTGAACGGGTCCCTACCACACACGTGCACACTGAAGGAAGGACACGTAGGGAAAAGCTGCTGGCTCGGGCGGTCAGTAGGCCGCCACCTCACACGCTCCGTGTCTGCAGCCAGAGGCAAGGCCGCAGCTGTGGCTGGCTCTGCAGAGACCCCCGTAAGTGTGCCCACCCGAGAGAGAGGGGCTCGGGGGCCGGGGGGACCCTGCCCTAGAGGGAGGGGCTCAGGGGGACCCTGCCCTAGAGAGAGGGGCTCAGGGGGACCATGCCCTAGAGAGAGGGGCTCAGGGGGACCCTGCCCTAGAGAGAGGGGTCGGGGGGACCCTGCTCTAGAGGGAGGGGCTCAGGGGGACCCTGCCCTAGAGAGAGGGTCTCAGGGCTTGGGGGACCCCCGTGAACCTAATCACATCCGGCCCGGGTGTTGCCACTTGGAACCGAGCCCAGAGGTTTCAACAAACCGTGGTCCCCTGGGGCAGCCGTGAAGAACGAGGTCCCCGCGCGGGTTGGTGTCTCCTCCTCCTCCCGACCTGCCTGCACCAGCTGTGCTACTGGAAAAACGAGCCTGGCTGAGGCGGCAGCTGGCCAGGGCCGTGGGTGTGGCTGCTCAGAGAAAGGCTGGGGCTGCCTCTGTGGGCTGCAGCCGCGGGGACTCCACGCTGAGCCCCTTCCCGTCCATGTCCATCTCTACCTGACAGCTGCCCCGCCTGGCGCTGCTGGGACGGACGCCGCGATGGGGGGCTCTGTCTCTGCCTGCGGAGAGACGACAGGTGAAGTGGGGAAAGAGAACGGCTGTCAACCTGGCTGATGCTGGAGGCACCAAGGACAGAGCAGGCCCACGTGCTGGCCACGTCCTCTCCACAGCTCTGGGGGTCTGCTGTGGGCCGGCCTCAGCTGGTCTTCCTAGGGTGGATGGGAAGGGGTGCATGGAGGAGCCCCGTCTAAGGGAAACACCCTCTCCCTGTAACAGCAGGAGGGGCTGCTGCCCCGCGGTCCCTTCCCCCACTGAGTGGCCCTGCCAAGCCCACTGGCCCCCGAGGAGGTTTCTCAAGCCGATGGGGCCGGTCTGGATGTTGCCACCTGTGGGAGCCTCTGACCTGGGGCTGGTGGGAGGAGTCAGTTTGGGGTGGGCTGTGCAGCACTGGGCACCTGGGGAGCTCCTCGTCCACAACGAGACAGGACACTGAGGACCAGCGGTTAACAAACTCACAGTAACTGGCTGGTGCTCGCTGCTGGTCCAGTGGTGAGAAGCATGTACGTCTGCAGCCGGGGTGAAGGCACGGAGTCCGGGGAGGAGGAGGAGAACGGGACGGAAAAGGGTGAGAGCCCGGTGGTGGACACAGCTCTGCCCACCCCTCAGAGTCAGGTGTGCATGGACCCCATGGCCCAGCCGTTCTATCTGCCCACCCCATCACCTGGGGGTGAGGACCCCATGGCCCAGCCATGCTGTCTGCCCACCCCTCAGAGTCAGGTGTACGTGGACCCCGTGGCCCTGCTGTGCTGTCTGCCCACCCCATCACCTGGGGTGAGGACCCCGTGGCCCAGCCGTGCTGTCTGCCCACCCCTCAGTGTCAGGTGTACGTGGACTCTGGCCCAGCCATGCTGTCTGCCCACCCCTCACCAGGGGGCACACATCAGAATCAGGTGTGTGTGGACCCCGTGGCCCAGCCATGCTGTCTGCCCACCCCTCACCAGGGGGCACACATCAGAATCAGGTGTGTGTGGACCCTGTGGCCCAGCCATGCTGCAGTGGGCTTGGGGGGAGCACTGCTGTGCCGTGGGCGTCCCCAGCAGTCACTGCTGTGCCGTGGGCGCCTCCCCCTCCTTTGCATTCCCTCTTTCAAATCTCCACTTCCTGTTTGTGTTTCCATTCTTTCCCTCCTGCTGACACTGCAGAGTTTGCCTCTGAGCGGCAGGTGCTGAGCTGAGCCGCCTTTAGCAAGACAGCCTATCCCGCAGGTGAGCTATCCACTGAGGTTTTCATTTCATTCACTGTGCTTTTCATTTCCAAAAGCGGTTCTACTGCGTTCTTTCTGAATCGTGTTACTGGTTTTAATTGGTGTCTTGTGTTTGTTTCCTTGTTTTATATCCATAATTATTTTTATTTTAAAGATTGATTTATGTGAAAGGCAGAGTTGCAGAGAGAAATCTTCCATCCGCTGGTTCTCTCCTCACACGGCCGCCGCCGGCCACAGCTGGGCCAGGTCTTTAAAACCAGGAACCAGGAGCCCCAACCAGGTTTCCCAGGTGGGTGGCAGGGGTCGCAGTAACTGGGTCATCCTCTGCTGCCCTCCCAGGTGCTTTGGCAGGGAGATGGATTGGAAGGAGCACAGCCGGGACTCGAACTGGTGCTCTGATATGGTACCTGGTGTTGCAGGTTCGTTAACCCGCTCTGCCACAATGCTGGCTCTACAGTAATTGTAAATGTACCTCTTTAAGGCCATCATCTGATAGCCCTGTTACCTGAGGGTCCCAGCAGTCTAGTGCCTCCGTTCTTGGGGGCCGCCAGCCACTGTGGCCCTCGCACACTCTGTGACGTCGGGCTGTGAGGTCACTGCAGTGGCCTCTGCCTGTGGGGACCTTTTGCACCTGGGCTGAGGGCATTTTACTGAGAGATTTTGTGTTTGTGAGACTCCGTTATATCGCCGACCTATGCTCGTGTTTCTGCCAGTGTGATGGCCCTGTGGGCCCTGGGTTATGCGGGTGATGGCGATTCAAACCCCAAACCTGAAGAGGACGGGGCTATCAATAAAGTTCTCAAGAGGCACTTTTTTCCCCCAGCAGAGTGCGACAGACATGCTTTGGGTCACCGGCCTTTGCTGGCGGAGGGGTACGTCCCTCGGGGGGCTCTTCGAGGGTTCACTTCCGTTACCCTTCTTGCCTGGCCTGACTCTCTGGGCTGTTCCAGGCCGAGGGCCGGCTGGGGTTCACTGTGCCAGTCTCTGTTGGCCTCTGGCACGTGGCCCCTGGGGACAGGTCTCCCCTCCTCCTTGTTTAGCTCATCGCGTGAAAGGATTCCCCGTGTTCGATGTTTCTGGCCGAGCAGTGGGGATGTTTTCATGCTTAGTCTACACAGTTGTCAGGGGAAAAAAATCCCTCCTGCAAGCCAGAACTGAGCGTGCAGCCAAGTGAGCAAACAGGGCTGGGGTAGCGGTGCTGACCTGGACGTATTGACACAGATGGTGAGTTCGGATTCCACTGCCACAGAGGATTGCGCCGTGGGGTGGGCAGGTGTTGGGAAAGAGCTAAACCTTCCCCTTCCACAGCCGGACAGCGACACCACTCCTATCAGAAGAAGCCAGCTACAGGGCTGCACGCTCGCCCTGGGGTAGCGGCTGGGGTGAGCGTGCCGGGAGGGGCAGGCCTGGATTCTGTGTTCTTGTCCTGAGTTTTCCCTGCTTGGGTAGGGAAAACAGACAGATTAACATGCGGGAGACAGCAAGGCCATTGAAGCCGGGTGTCCAGGAAGACTCAGGAAGGGAGCCCCCAGTGGGAGGGGCTTGTCTCAGGGGTTCCAGGACTCCCTGTGGCCACTGCCTTCAGTGTCCATGTCAGTGCCTTGGCTCCCCCACGGCTTCCACGAGTGAGGACAGAGAGAAACGCAGTGACGTCCCTGCCCGCAGGGAACCCGCTGGGCACCAGACACTCTTCTCTCTCCACGCAGGGAGAACCCGAGAGGCTGCCGATGGCATCCGGGGAGGGGGCACCAGCAGGGAGCTCTCCTTCCCACCCCCTAGCCACAAGTGCGAATGAGCAGTGTTGTTGTACCAGCTCATGCTGAGTAGCCGGGCGGAGTTCTCCTAAGGAGCTCGCTCCTCTGGCTCTCCTCCCTGCACTGGCCGCTGCCTCCCGCCTCTGACCCTGGGCGGCTCAAACCTGGATTTCTCTCTGTGATCCGAGCTGGCTTCCCTCTGGCCGTCCCCAGGCATGAGCAAGCCTGCTCATCCCACATGGCCTCGGTGGGAGGTGGGAGGTGGGATGGACTGGGCCCAGCCATTGATGGCACTGCCCACGGCCTGGCCCGGCAGCTGTTAGTGGACGCACCTGCCACACCGCTTCCCTCCGGGGGACCTTCATCGTCCTGGTGGCCTCCATGAGGAGAGAATGGGGCCTGGCCCCCCTGGCAAGTGGTGAGGCCTGGAAACTGAGGGGCCTGGAGGAGACCCTCTGCCCGTCCCACGGTTATGAATGACGCCAAGAATTGCAAACGGGACTCGGGCGGGCATAGCCGCTCCCTGGACTCTGTGTTCACCGCAGTGTCCATTTCTAAGGTTGCGAAGATTAAATGGAAGGTTCCAGAAATAAGCAACTCGTGCTTTAAATTGCATGCCATTTCTTTAAAAAGATTATTTGAGAGGTAGAGTTACAGAGAGAGGGAGAGACAGAGAGAAAGATCTTCCACCCTCTGGCTCACTCCCCAAATATCTACAACAGCTGGAGCTGCGCCGATCCAAAGCCAGGAGCCAGGAGCTTCTTCAGGTCTCCCACATGGGTGCAGGGCCCCAAGCACTTCGGCCATCTTCCTCTACTTGCCCAGGTGCATTAGCAGGGAGCTGGATCAGAAGTGGAGCAGCCGGGACTTGAACTGCCATCCATATGGGATGCTGGCAGGGCCAACAGCGGTTGGACCTGCTACTCCACAACGCTGGTCCCAGCTGTACAGGGTTCTGAGCAGCTGATAAAGTGTCATGCCGCCCGGCTTGCCCCATGCAGCACAGGACGTGAACCTGCTCCACCCCGCGGGGCCACACTGCAGTCACTGCCTGCCTGTTTGCACTCCCCAGCCGAGTCACCCCCTCCCACCTTCACTCGCCTCCACTCCACTCGCTGGATTCACCTCCTAATTCCACGCCTTCCACGGGGCCCGGTTCCAGGCTCTGCTCCCAGGGTACCAGGCTGGGACCACCATGGTCGGCCAGAGGTGACTGTGGGAGGCTGGAAGGGGCCGGGGCCTCCTGGGAGGGCAGGGGAGGCAGAGCAGGTGGCGTGGCGTGTCCCTGAGGCTAGGGTGCCGGCTTTCCAACGTGGGCCACGTGTCCTGCAGGCCACGGGCTGAGACCTCTGCCGACCCACGGATGCTCTTGAATGAATGGAGCTCGAAGCATGATCACAACGGGCCTTCAAGTTACCGGCACAGGAAGAATGGCCCGGACCCGGCCAGCCTTGGTCCTGCCTGTCTCTCCAGGGTTTAGGGTTTAGGCTCCTGACCTCGAAGATGCTGATAGCTCAGAACCCGAGCCTCAAGGGCTGCAACCGGTGGGCGTGCTCCTGGAGCCACACAAAGGGACACGGAGGGGGCATCGACCTGAGCACGACCCCTGCCCGGTGGGAGACAGGGTCTGGGTCCATTTTCAACAGGGAGTGGAAAATTACTGCGAGCTGACTTGCAGAGGTAGGCAAGCAGGACCTGATGTGGTGGCCCACTCCCAAGAGGAAAGTGAGACAGAGGCGGGAGGAAGGTAACTTTGTAACTCGGGCGACCTCACACCCCACAGTCCTCAGCCAATGAGGAACCGGGGCAGGGCCCTTTGCGCCGGGACTTGGGTTGCTCACTGTCACTGCTCAGGCTGCCTGCTCACCAGGCGCCCATCTTGCAGGACTGGTAATAAAGTCTCACTTCCACTGCACCTGCTGAGCCAGAGCTCATCGTGTGGACAAGTGAGCGTGGTGCCCCGCAGGTGTGATGCGTTCCCTGGCGTGGGACCCCCTCAGCCCTGTGCCCTGGAGCCCGTAAGTCCTCCCCCTGCTCCAGGGCAGGAGACCTGCTCCCCAACAAAACCTGACCCAGGCACGAGGTGGCTGGCCGGGGATCAGAGGACTGAGCCTCCCGGACAAACCACGTAAGAAATCGCCCCCGCGCCGGCTCCTGTCTGCAGCTTTGCCGCTCTGCTGACTGCGTTTAATGTCCTGCGTTTGGTCTGCCCAGTGTGCTTTACGGGCACAAACCACAAAAGCACCCCAGGGTGCCTGGGGCAGCTGCTCCGCCCTCCTGTTGTCCCCCACCTCTCCTCTATAAGGGAATGAGTGTTAAGTGCCCCCAAATCTGACATGTGGGGGTCCTGATCCCTTACGTGGAGAAAGGAACTCAACGAGATAATCGGAATAAAAGAGGCCGTCAGGCTGGGCTCCAGAAAAGGGGACATGGGGACCCAGGGTCAGAGGTGCTCAGGGGGAAGACGGCCATGTGACTGGGTGCTGCGTCCCCAAGCCAGCAGGTGCCGGGGGCTGTCAGAGTCCCCAGAAGCTGGAAGAGGCGGCGGGACTCCCCTGAGAGCTGCCGGGGGCACCTGGGTCCCAGACTTCCCGCTGCCAAGACGGGAAGAAGGGACGCCCGTGGGAGCCGCTGGTTTGTTAGTGCAGCCCCTGGGAAAATTAAAACGGAGTAATTCACCACGCACGAGAAACCACTGCCCTTCCGGTACTACCAAGGGCAGGGGTGACGTGGTCCCTGCTGAGTTGTGGACAATCGTACGTCTATCACAGTGTGAAAACCGGAGGGTCTCTTCACTCCCTAAGGGCTTGTCTTGGTAGACTACACTGTTTTTTAAGATTTATTTTATTTATTTGAAATACAGAGTTAGAGAGAGAAAGAGGAGTCTTCTATCCGCTGGTTCACTCCCCAAAGGCCACAATGGCTGGAGCTGAGCCCATCCAAACCAGGAGCCAGGAGCTTCTTCCAGGTCTCCCACGCGGGTGCAGGGGCCCAAGCACTTGGGCTGTCTTCCACTGCTTTCCCAGGCCACAGCAGAGAGCTGGATTGGAACCGCTGCCCATCAGGGATGCCGGCGCTGCAGGCTGGGGCTTTAACCCGCTGCGCCACAGTGCTGGCCCCGGTAGACCACGTCTTTGGATTGATGTGGTCTGCTCAGACATAGAGACAAGTGCATTTCCATGCCACAGTGTTTGAGTCGCAGTGCTGGGTCAGCTCCTCTCCCAGGGCCTTTGAAGTGTCCAGAGCTGGAGGCGGGCTCCGTGCACCCATGGTTTTTGGTCTGGAGAGCTTCCCTCTGCCAGCGGCTGCACACGGAAGGCTCCGCCAGCCACATGTGGTGCCTGCCGTGAGGAGGATGGCGCTCTGGCTCTGGCTGCAGGCTGGGACTATTTTTAGCCAGGGGACTGGCTGGCTGGTGTCTGGGGCCAGCCTTGCTGTAACTAGGGCAGGGGCAGGGCCCAGCGATTTGACCCTGGTGCAGCCAGAGGAGAGATCACTGCACACAGGCAGCACCTCCCTCTCTGTGGGAGCCCCGTGGGAGCGCTCCCCTGGGGGCTGGAGGTCTCCCTACCTGCCTGGAAGCCCTGGCAGGCTGTGGCAATGGGGAGTCTGGACCTGCTGGGACTCCAAGGGCCCCTGGCCCACACCTCTGGCCAGTCTGGTCCAGTGCTCCTGAAATCCTGGCTGTACCCATCTCACAACACATGGACAAGCCACCATGACCTCTTCCAGGGGTTCTTGGCCCACGATACGGTGCGTGACCAGTGTTAATCCCTGTGGACGTGGCTGTGGCTGTCAGGCCTTGGGTCCCCTGGCTGCTGTCAGGCTCCGGGGAGGGGCAGCCACCCTCCCAGGCCTGCAGCTCAGCCTCCCTGTCCCTGCAGGAGCTGTGGGTTCTCGTGTTGTCTGTCCCCTTCTTCCTGGCTTCCTGGGCTGCAAAAGCCCTGAGCCAGGGTGTGAGAGTGGAGAGGAGGCGGCTCTCCACAAACAAACCAACATGCAAAGTCCAGTCGGTAACCACAGCCCAGGGTGGCCTTCAGGGAAGCCAACGGCCCACACCACCTGAAAGCCACAGCTGTCTGTGTGGAGGGATTCACAATCCTCTGGCTGGCAGGCTGCCAGAGTGCATCACATGGCAACAGGCTTGCAGGAGGACTGGCATCGTGGCGCAGCAGGGAATGCTGCCCTCTGCATCCCATGTGGGTGCTGGTTCGAATCCTGGCTGCTCCACTTCTGCTCCCTGCAAATGTGCTGGGAAAGCAGCGGAAGATGCCCAAGTGCTTGGGCCCCTGCACCGTGTGGGGGACCCAGAGGCAGCTCCTGGCTCCTGGCTTCAGCCTGACGCAGCCTCAGCAGTTGTGGTCATCTGGGGAGTGACCCAGTGGATGGAAGACCCCTCTCTCTCTCTCTCTGCTTCTCTGTAACCCCACCTTTCAAATAAATTAAAAAATCTTAAAACAAAAGGAAAAGGAAAAGGCTTGCAGGATGAATAATGCGGCCTAGGTAGATGGCAGGACTCCTCGAGACCGTAACTAAGCTCATATACTGAGACACGACAAGCAGGGGAATTGTGTAACTCTGTCAAATACTTTGGAGACACGGTTGGTAAATGGTATATAAGAAATTAAGTATCTAGGGGCCGGTGCTGTGGCACAGCAGGTTAAAGCCCTCTCCTGAAGCACCGGCATCCCGTATGGGTGCTGGTTCTAGTCCTGGCTGCTCCACTTCTGATCCAGCCCTCTGCTGTGGCCTGGGAAAGCAGTGGAAGATGGCCCAAGTCCTTGGGCCTCTGCATCCATGCGGGAGACCCAGAAGAAGCTCCTGGCTCCTGGCTTTGGATCGGCACAGCTCCGGCCATTGTGGCCATCTGGGGAGTGCACAGCAGTTGGAAGACCTCTTTCTCTGTCTCTATCTCTCTCTCTAACTCTTTCAAACAAATAAAATAAATCTTAAAAAAAAAAAAAGAAATTAAGTATCTGAAAAACTGAGGCAATAGCTAACTCCAGGAAAAACGAAAGGTTGCAGAAAAAAAAAAGGTAGTCATAGCGCCCTGTCTATGTTGTGAATTTAATAATATCAAAACTAAACATTGATTGGCAATTTCCTGGGATACCATACCAGTAAATTGTGACGATGGCGGTAGGGTGGAATAGAGTTGGGAGTGTGTGAGGGGTGGTAGCATAAATGAGCCAAAGCTGGAAAGCTGAGATACAATAATGTAACCACGCAGGTTAGCAATGTGGAGGTAAAGATCAAAAGAGACAGAGGAGACTTGAAAGGAGGTGACTCACGGCAGAGGGAACTGGAGGTGGGAAGGGCGCGGTGACAACCACTGTTATTACCACAAGCTTTGCAACACTACCTGACTTTTTAAGTAGTGTTATAAAAATCAAATTTAAAAGCTAAACTAATAACCTGGTAAGAGTTACATCCTCTCCTCTCAGGGGAAAGTCAGAAAACACAAAACTCTCTGTGTTAGCCTTGGAAACGCCATCCATGGTCGTGGACCTCAGGGCAGGCCCCTGAGGGTGCCCGACTGCCTTCCCCTGGCTGTGTCCAGTGGCTCCAACAGCAGCCACTGGGTCTGGGCTATATCCTGGGTGACTGAGTCAGAATCATCGCCTGCCCTTGGCGGATTTATGGGCTGGTACAGGTGGATTTGCTGCTGCACAGCCAGCACCTAACACAGGTTAGGGCTGGAACACGCCAGACTCTGGCTCCAAGGCTGGGGAAGAGAACGGGAACTGCCCACCCAGCCCTGGTCTCCCTTGCTCACTGTTCTCTTCAGTCTTCTTCTGTGTCCCAGGGGAACCCACACAGAGCTGTACAGGACAGCAGTGAGCTGGGTCCCAGCTCAGGTGTACAGGACGGCAGTGAGCTCAGGGCCCGGGCACAGGTGTACAGGACGGCAGTGAGCTGGGGCCCGGGCACAGGTGTACAGGACGGCAGTGAGCTGGGGCCCGGGCACAGGTGTACAGGACGGCAGTGAGCTCAGGGCCCGGGCACAGGTGTACATGATGGCAGTGAGCTCAGGGCCCAGCTCAGGTGTACAGGACGGCAGTGAGCTCAGGGCCCGGGCACAGGTATACAGGACGGCAGTGAGCTGGGGCCCGGGCACAGGTGTACAGGACGGCAGTGAGCTCAGGGCCCGGGCACAGGTGTACAGGATGGCAGTGAGCTCAGGGCCCGGGCACAGGTATACAGGACGGCAGTGAGCTCAGGGCCCGGGCACAGGTGTACAGGATGGCAGTGAGCTCAGGGCCCGGGCACAGGTATACAGGACGGCAGTGAGCTGGGGCCCGGGCTCAGGTGTACAGGATGGCAGTGAGCTCAGGGCCCGGCACAGGTGTACAGGACGGCAGTGAGCTCAGGGCCCGGGCACAGGTGTACAGGATGGCAGTGGGCTCAGGGCCCGGACACAGGTGTACAGGACGGCAGTGAGCTGTGGCCCGGCACAGGTGTACAGGATGGCACTGAGCTCAGGGCCCGGGCACAGGTATACAGGATGGCAGTGAGCTGGGGCCCAGGCACAGGTGTACAGGATGGCAGTGAGCTCAGGGCCCAGCTCAGGTGTACAGGACGGCAGTGAGCTCAGGGCCCAGCTCAAGTGTACAGGACAGCAGTGAGCTCAGGGCCCAGCTCAGGTGTACAGGACGGCAGTGAGCTCAGGGCCCGGGCACAGGTGTACAGGACGGCAGTGAGCTCAGGGCCCGGGCACAGGTGTACAGGACGGCAGTGAGCTGGGGCCCGGGCACAGGTGTACAGGACGGCAGTGAGCTGGGGCCCGGGCACAGGTGTACAGGATGGCAGTGAGCTCAGGGCCCCGGCTCAGGTGTACAGGACGGCAGTGAGCTCAGGGCCTGGGCACAGGTGTACAGGACGGCAGTGAGCTGGGGCCCGGGCACAGGTGTACAGGACGGCAGTGAGCTGGGGCCCGGGCACAGGTGTACAGGACGGCAGTGAGCTCAGGGCCCCGGCTCAGGTGTACAGGACGGCAGTGAGCTCAGGGCCTGGGCACAGGTGTACAGGACGGCAGTGAGCTGGGGCCCGGGCACAGGTGTACAGGACGGCAGTGAGCTGGGGCCCGGGCACAGGTGTACAGGACGGCAGTGAGCTGGGGCCCGGGGACAGGTGTACAGGATGGCAGTGAGCTGGGGCCCGGGCACAGGTGTACAGGATGGCAGTGAGCTCAGGGCCCGGCACAGGTGTACAGGACGGCAGTGAGCTCAGGGCCCGGGCACAGGTGTACAGGACGGCAGTGAACTCGGGCCCCAGCTCAGGTGTACAGGACGGCAGTGAGCTCAGGGCCCGGGCACAGGTGTACAGGATGGCAGTGAGCTGGGGCCCGGGCACAGGTGCACAAAATGGCATGTTTGTCTGAAGCTTTCTCCCTGTAGTTTCTCAGACTCCCCAGGGAACCCCCTTGCTGTCAGAGGGGAACTGTCCTGCTGCCCCAGGAAGGGTCCGGAATGGAAGGGGTGCTCTCTGCTCAGAACACACTGATCTGATCTTGTGCCCAACTGTGCAAAAGGGAGCTGACCTGCTTCCCTGTCCCCCTGCCCTGTGTACTGATCTGATCTGTGCCCAACTGTGACAAATGGGAGCTGAGCTGCCTCCCTGGTCCCTGCCCTGTGGCTGCCTTGACCAAGGGCACAGACCAGCAGCTGGAGGGATGGAAACTCATCCTCAAACAACTTGGAGGCTGGAAGTCCGAGATGCGTGCTCCCCCTCCCTCCCAGCCCCCTCAGTCATGGCGCCCCCAAGGCTCCTTGGCCGTGGCTGCATTTTGGCCTCCGGCCTCGTGTGCGTCTCCACACCGTCCTCTCTCTGGCCCGTGTCCAGTGTTGGGGCTGCCTCATGTGATTCCCCTACAAACACCTTTTCTTCAACTAAGGTCCCAGCCACGCTGCTGGGGGCCATCGCTTGGGAGACACAGTTCACCCCACAGCACCGTCTTAGCCTCACAGCGGCCTGGAAGTCCCCACCTGGGACACCCCACCGTGCTGCCCCCGGAAGCTGCAGCCTCTTTCCTCGCCGGAAACTTTACATCGAAGTCCTTGGTACCCCCGCTTCCCCTGCCTCCCCACCCCCCCATCACCTGCCCAACGTCTGCCTCCCGGTGCCCCAAGCACTTGTCCTCCTGCCTGGTCCGTCCCCACGGTTGCCTCTGGGGAACCGCCCCCTCCTCCAGCCCTGCACCCCGAGCTCACACGGCGGCCCAGCTGTCCTGTGTGCTACACGGCCCTCAGCCCAGGGTGGACCCTGGCCACAAAGCAGGGGACCTGAGTCCAGCCCACGCAGACGCTCCCTGAGCCTTCAGGGCCGTCTTGGCCAGGCGTCACCCATTCCCAAGAGCGTGGCTGGAGGCTGTCTGTCAGCCAGGCTTGCTCTGTGCTCAAATGGGGGTCGCCCACGGCTCTGCACCGTGTCATCTCTCTACCGTCCCCTGGGCCTCTGCAACAAACATGCTCAGAGCGATGCTGGGGGTGGCCCTGGGCCTGTGGAACCTCGGCTCTGGTGCTGGGCAGGTGGGGACGCCTGTGCCCACCTCGCTGGGTGCCTGTGAGGGTGCTGTGAAGCATCACCGGATGTCGCCCGCGTGCTTGGGCGTGGTCTGCAGCAGGTGGTGTGAACTCCGTGCACGGTAACACCATTACTGAGGGAATGTCCTTTCCATCGGCCCTGAGGTCCGCTCCAGGCCGCTGCAGGCGCCTGCGCGCTCCTTGTTTGCTCAGCGATGACTCACCTCTGCTGGGCTATTCTGGGGCCGGCAGCTCCTCCCTGGGCCTGGACAAGCAGCGCTGGGCCTGTGACAGCTCCGGCTTCACCAGGACCGCCGAGGGGAAGTCCCCACTGCCACCAGTCCTGCAAGGGGCAAGGCGGTGTGCGAGCTGCGGGCCCGCCCACCACGACAGCCGCCCCAGGGGCTTCCTAGGCGCCTGCCTGGGCAGCACAGCAGAGCAGGGCTGGGCTTCCGGCGGGTCGCTCTGGGCCAGGCCCCCTCACATAGGCAGGCCTGGCTCTCCCTCTCCCCACCTCCTCTCCCCCAAGCCGGGCTCAGCTATGCTGTGGGCTGGGAGGGTTCTGTAACACTCAGTGGCTTTAAAAAAATGTAGGGGCTGGCATGGTGCTGCAAGCAGGCTAAGCCGCTGCCTGCCACACTGCCTGCCACGCTGCTTGCCACACTGCCATCCCATATGAGAGTCAGTTTGAGTCCTGGCTGCTCCACTTCTGATCCAGCTCCCTGCTAATCCACCTGACAAAGCAGCAAAGAATGGCCCACGTGTTTGGGCCCCTGCACCCACGTGGGAGACCCAGATGGAGCTCCAGGCTCCTGGCTTCAGCCTGGCCCAGCCCTGGTCATTGCAGCCATTTGGGAGAGGAACCAGCAGATGGAAGATTCTCTCTCTCCCTCTCTCTCTGTCACTGTGCTTTTCAAATTATTCAGTCTTAAAAAAAAAAAAGTTCTTGGAAAATGGAATTAAAAGATCATTAAAAAAAGAAAAAAGTTGTAGTAAAATGTCCTTAGCATGCAATTTACCACTGTGCCCACTTTTCAGTGGACAGTTCCTTCCCAATGCTGTGTGATCTCCACCATCCATCTCCAAAACATTTGCACCACCCCAGGCTAAAACCCCGTCCCCAGGAGAGTCCACTTTCTCTCCCCCCAGGCCCGGGGACCCCATCCCCCCTGCACCCTGTGGATCCGACAGCTCCAGGCCTCACGGCCGACCCGTGCTGCTTGCCTTTCTGTTGTCCGACTCGTTCCCCGGAGCACACGTCCTCAGCTCCCCCCTCTGTCGCAGGCGTCGCGGCCCCTTGAGGCTGAATCGTATCCCACTGTCCGCAGAGGCCGCCTCTTGGTGACAAGCTCACCCTCTGGTGGGCACGTGGGCTGCTTCCACCGTCTGACAGCTGCGACGGACGCTGCCCGAGGTGCAGACCGGGTCCTGTGGGCCTGAGCCAGAGGCGGGGCTGCGGCCGCCCACAGGGATTCTGGGTTTCAGGTTGGAGGACTCAGGCGTGTGGTGTTTCAGAGTGGGGGTTAAGGACATGGTATCAGCCCAGGGCTGGCGACACCAGGGACGGAGTGAGAACCGGCCTGAGCCTTGTCCGCCCACAGACCATGCTGATGCTGGCTCTCTCACCACAAGGTGACTGCTTTGCTGGCTTCGATTTTCTCATCTGTAAAATGGGATTATCCCATCCCCGCATGTGTGTGGGGTTTGAGATTTAACCAGGAAAGTGCAGAGGCCGGGTGCAGAGGGGAGAAAGCCACACCCTTGCTCCTGTTCCTGGACCGCCACCAGGCTGCTTGTACGGTTTGACCGGAAGCCTGGTGACAGGGACCACGCACAGCCCGCAGAGCCTGGAACATGCATTCCTGGCCCCTCACAGGAAGAGAGATGCGGCCTCAACCAGCCGCGCGGAATGTTTCTGCATCTGTGCAATGGGAAGACAAGCCCCACGCCCGACCTCCACCCAGTCCTGCTCAGCAAGGTGGCCCCGCCCACCCATTCAGAGGTGCCCGCTCAGCTCCGCCCACCACGTCCTGCGTCTCTGCAGGTCGCGACCCCCTGCTTGGATCCACCGCTCCCGGGGCAGGGTCCCACGCAGGGTCTGTGCTTGTGCCGCGTGCTCAGCACAACGCCCCTGAGCAGGCACCCAGGAAGTGCTTGTGGGTGCAGAGGGGAGTCAGACCCACGGGGAGGCAGCAGAGCGGGGTGAGTGACAGCACTGGGGTGCAGACCACGGGGGCACCTGGGAGGCCTGGCTGAGGGTGGGGTGAGTGACAGCACTGGGGTGCAGACCTCGGGGGCACCTGGGAAGCCTGGCTGAGGGCGGGGTGAGTGACAGCACTGGGGTGCAGACCACGGGGGCACACGGGGAGGCAGCAGAGCAGGGTGACAGCACTGGGGTGCAGACCTCGGGCTCACCAGGGAAGCAGCAGAGCGGGGTGACAGCTCTGGGGTGCAGACCTGGGGCACACGGGGAGGCAGCAGAGTGGGGTGAATGACAGCACTGGGGTGAGGACCACGGGGGCACCGGGAGGCCTGGCTGAGGGCAGGGTGAGTGACAGCACTGGGGTGCAGACCATGGGGGCACCTGGGAAGCCCGGCTGAGGGTGGGGTGAGTGACAGCGCTGGGGTGCAGACCACGGGGGCACCGGGGAAGCCCGGCTGAGGGCGAGGCGCTCTGCCCCACACGGCCTGGGAGCCCAGAAGAGAAGGCTGGGGCCTCCCTGCCTCGCGGAGGCTGACACACTGGGTGCGGTGCCAGCCCATGATCACGGCACACGGTCAGCTTTCCCGGGACCTGCCCGACGGGTCCCACACCCTCCTGGCACCACCTGGGAGCCTGCCAAACACAGAGGCCTGGGTCCTGTTGCCCTGAGTGGCGCGGGACACGGAAGCCGCCCTGGGCTCAGCCCCCCAGGCTGAAGGGGCAGTGGCAGCCCCCAGAGGAGGCAGTGTCCCCTTGCGGAGACGACGGCCCCGAGGCTCACACGGGCCAGACGGCCAGGTCTCCTCTCTGAGCAGGGGTGGACTGTGGGACCCCAGGGCAGGGAGCACCCGGCCGCGGCCGGGGCGGGGCCGAGCGGGGCAGGGCAGGGGTGCCCGGTGGAGAGGGGCAGGGGTCAGCGGACGGCACCGGGCAGAGCCCTCCGAGCTGGGGGCCTCCCCAAACCACACAGCGGGGGAGGAACCCCCTCCAGCCTCCTGGGGGTCCAGCCGCGGATGGCAGTCGGGGGACCCCTCCGCCTCCAGTGCTTCAACACTCTGCACACACTCGTGCACACGCGCGCCGGGGGTCGTCAAAGAGTTCGTGGAAAAAGCACCAAATGACCTCCCTTCTTAGAAGTCCCTCAGGCTCCTCCCACTGGGGGCGTGGCTCGGAAAGCGACCGCACGCATGCGCTCTGCTGAGGCCGTGGCCGAACCTCGCACTGCGCCTGCGCTGTGGGCCTCGGGGCCCCGGAGATGGGCGGGCCGCGCCGCTGCGGTCACTCGCGGCTCACAGGCCGGCTCCTGCTCCGGCTCCGGCTCCGGCTCCCGCGCACACGGGCAGGAGGCGGGCGCGGGAGCAGGACTGCCGGGCCCGAGCGGCCCCCTCAGCGGGCCTGAGGCGTGACAAGGGCGGGTCATCCGCCATCGGCCGGGGGTCAGCGGGAAGGCCCGACAGCCCAGGGCAGGTGCAGGCCGGGGAGGGGGCCTGGGGGCGGAAGGGCACAGCTGGCGCCGGCATTAGAAGATGAGTCCATTTGGTGCACAAACGTGAAATCCACGCCTGCTGCTTTTTTCATATTTAAAAAATATTTATTTGAAAGGCAAAGTTAGAGACATGGTCCATCCGCTGGTCCATGCCCCAGAAGATGGAAGTGCCCAGGCCAAAGCCAGGAGCCAGGAGCTTCCTCCAGGTCTCCCACGTGGGTGCAGGGGCCCAAGCACTTGGGCCATCTTCCACTGCCTTCCCAGGCCACAGCAGAGAGCTGGATCGGAAGAGGAGCAGCCGGGACTTGAACCGGCGCCCACATGGGATGCTGGCTTCACAGGCGGTGGCTTTACCCGCTGCACCCCAACGCTGGCCCCCATAATTTTTTCATAACTCAAGTTTTCCGTGAATTTTGGGGACCCCTTATACAAGTAGATTGTGAACCCCGACGGCCCCTCGGCCTCCTGGGCGGCAGGGAGGGAGGAGGTGCAGCCCTCTCTACAGATGCTGGGTGGCCCCGCCTGTGGGGCCACATCCGGTCACACTGCTCCCAGGATGCATCAGGAGCCCTTGGAAAGGACCGGATGTGCATTTCCGGGGCGCTCGTGGTCGGGGCGGCGTTGGCACAGCAGCCAAGACGCTGCATGCGGCGCCCTCACCCCGTGTCGGAGTGCCTGGGTTTGAGCCCCGGCTCTGCTCCCGGCCCCTGGGGGGCAGCAGGTCATGGTTTGAGTACCTGGGTCCCTGCCACCCCTGGGGGGCACCTGCGTCGGGTCCCCAGCTCCTGGCGTCCGCATGGTCCAGCCCCAGCTGTTGGTATTTGCAGTCTAGATGGGAGAGCTCTCTCGTCTTTCTGTCTCTCTGCCTGTAAGCAAAGCGAACGTGCACGGAGCCTGTGGCAGGTCCGGGCGCTGACCCAGCCCTGCGCTGCCTCATCTCCACCTCCCCCGTTCCTTTGTCTGAGGTTCAGTTAGGGAGGAGGCAGTGGAAGACAGGACTACTGCTCCAATCCTGGGGGCTGTGGGGGGAGGGGGGCCCGTCGGACTGTCAGGGGAGGGGGGGCCTGTCGGACTGTCAGGGAAGGGGGGGCCCGTCAGGGGAGAGGGGAGGCCCATCAGGCCGTCAGAGGAGAGGGGGTCCCGTTGGGTTGTCAGAGGGAGAGGGGGTCCCGTCAGGCTGTTAAGGGAGAGGGGGGGACCTGTCAGGCTGTCAGGGGAGGGGGGTCCCATCGGGCTGTCAAGGGGGGGACCCGTCGGGCTGTCTGTCGGGGGGGACCCATCAGGCCATCAGGGGAGAGGGGGGACCCGTCGGATTGTCAAGGGGGAGGGGGTCCCATTGGGCTGTCAGAGGGAGAGGGGGTACCCGTTGGGCTGTCAGGGGAGAGGGGCCCCCCGTCGGTCTTTCGGGGGAAGGGGGGACCCATCGGGCCGTCAGGGAGGAGCAGGAGACCCGTTGGGCTATCAGGGGAGGGGGGACTGCCGGGGGAGAGGGGGTCCCGTCAGGCCGTCAGAGGGAGAGGGGAGACCCGTCAGGCTGTTGGGAGAGGGGGACCCATTGGGCTGTCAGGAAAGAGAGGGACCCGTCGGGCTGTCAGGGGAGAGGGGGGACCCGTTGGGCTGTTGTGGGAGAGGGGGACCCCTCATTCACTCCTGTCTGAGCCCACAGTCTACACACAGGAGAAGCCGGGATGGAGCAGGACAGTGGCCGGGGCTGAGCGTGTGATGACTGGGTGCGGTCCCTCTAAGACCGCCTTAGAGGAAGCCCGGCAGGTGGACAGACCCCTGTGAGACCCCAGGGAATGTGAAGCCGTGGAAGGCCATGCCTCAGCTCAGGGGGCACTGAGGATGCTGCGTCCCGGTGTCCTGGGGAGGAAACAGCCCCTCCTCCAGCCTCGCTGCAGCCCGGATTGGGCAACCTGTGTGGGAAGCCATCGTGAGGTCTGAAACGCACCGCTCTGAGTCCACTCGCAGAGATCCGCGTCACATCCGCGTCACAGATCCGCGTCACAAAGAAGCAGCGCCGGCTCTGTGAACACAGGACTGGTGCTGAGCTATTTACAATGCCAGGTGTTGAAAATAACCGGAATCCTGCAACAAGGCTTGGTGGAATCAGTTATGGTGCGCCCCCAGGGAATGGTGTGGTCCGTTATAAAGAACCTTCCGGCGCCCAGGCGTCTGATGCACCCACATCCCTGGGTCTGAGCCCCAGCTCTGCTCCCAGCCCCAGCTTCTGCTACTGCACACTCTGGGAGGCAGAGGGTGATGGCTCTGGGGCCTGGGTCCCTGCTCCCCGCTGTGCGAGACCTGGGTCGAGTTTCCAGCTCCTGGCTTTGGCTTGACCCAGACCTGGCTGTCGCAGGCCCCGTGAACCTGCAGGCAGAAGCTCTCCAGCTGTCTGGCTCTTCCTCTGCCGCCTTGGTTTTCAAATAAATAAATAAGTTTTGGAAAACAGAATTTGGTGAACGTGGGAAGTGGCTGCGGTGTCTTGGAGGGAGGAGACAGTGCGGGAGACACAGGGAAGGGGCGTTGGCGCCTTTGCGACGTAGGGGACATCTTCCGGGCAGAGCTGGAGGAAGGAATGTGCTAGACAGAGTTAAGGTGACAGAGGCTTGGAGGCTCTGGCGTTCTGGGCTGGGTGGGGAGGGGGAGTCTTCAGGGTGGGCAGCTTCCGGGGGGCAGGGCTCACGGACTTCAGGCGGCGGAGGCGCCGAGGAAGTTAACACAGTCCCACACTCTGCTGCGAAGATGCTCTGAGCGCGGGCGGTCTGGGACTAGTGGAGCCCCCATCCCCTGTGCACCGTCGTCACTGTGGACTGAATGCGGCGGCATGGTGCCCAGGACACGGACGGGAAGGTACTTCTTGACAGGAGTTACTGTACATGTTGGTGGGTTACGGCACCAATGGCTCCACAAGCGAGTGGGCTCCTCGGGGCGATGGGCGCAGCCAGGCCGGAGTCCATCCTCCAAGAAGCCAGCGAGTGCTGGGCTGCACTAGTGCTGCGAGGCCGGCTGGGTGCGCAAGGTCTGGGTGCAGGGGTGCATGGGTGCAGGAGTACATGGGTGCTCAGGTTGCATGGGTGCAGGGGTACATGGGTGCATGGGTACAGGAGTACATGGGTGCTCAGGTTGCATGGGTGCATGGGTGCAGGAGTACATGGGTGCTCAGGTTGCATGGGTGCAGGGGTGCAGGGGTGTATGGGTGCAGGAGTACATGGGTGCTCAGGTTGCATGGGTGCTCAGGTTGCATGGGTGCATGGTGTGTGTGTAGATGCACACATGAGTGGCCTGGGTGCATGGGTGGATGTGGAGGTGGTGGAGACAAATATCCCCACTAACTTGCTCCTAAAAACCCACACGTCTTTTCTAAGGAACCTGTGTCATTTCCCATGCACTCCGCTCCTCCCATTCCCTCACCCTGTAATGACGTATAGCAGCCATTCAACTCCCCTGCTGCTTTCACTGAGCCCCGTGTGCCTTGGGATAAACCTTTCCTCTCGAGAGTCTCGTCTTCTGTCACTTTAATTCACAGACCCCAGCTACTGAACCCAAAAGGGTAGGAGGAAAGGTTTCTCCTCCAAAAGAACTGTGACTCCCACCCTCTACAGCAATCCCAGAATGCCCAGCACTCTGGGTGACTGACAGCTTCCCTAATTATTGTCGCTGCTCCTAGGTTAGGGCCAAGCAGAGAAAGTGGAATGTGCTCCCCCGAGCAGTCACACAGGACGCCCTGGAGAAGCTTCGGCAAAACCAAGTTCTCCAGCGGCCGCTCAGCAAACAAGACAGGGGAGGAGACCAGCCCTTGGGAGCTGGAGGAAGCTGCCGCTTTGGCTGGAAGGGACAGGGCGCTGCGTCTGGGACTGGTTCCCGCTCCGGCAGTGCCAATCTGAACCCTCTGCCAGGGACTTCCGTGGGCACTGGAACAGGCCTGGGCTCGGCGCTGGCTCCTGGGCTCCGTGTGGGACCGGAGAACACAGGCCAAGTGTAGGCAGGCAGGACCTGCTCACCGTGGCCGGGTCCCGAGGGCCGGCCCCCCGCCATCCTCCTCCCTGGGGAAGGCCGGGCTGTGGGAGAGGGCCGTGCCTGCGAAAGGCAGGAGCAAGGGGCAGGCAGCGGGGCGGGCTGATAATGCAGGCGCCCACAGCCAGGGGAAGCCGAGGACTGGGAGGGCCGGGGCAGCCTGGGCCTGGAAGCCACGGTTGAGTCTGGCTGGGGCCCATGGTCTGGCTCGCCTGTGAGAGGAGGGACAGTGATGGCCTCCCTCCCTCCAGGGAGCTGGTGGGGATGGAGGGCACACGCTGGTGGAAGAATTCTCGTGAGGGCCAGGTTGGCTCAGGTGTGTGGTGGAGGGTTGTGGGGGCAGGGCTGCTCAGGTGTGTGTGGTGCAGGAGGCAGGGTAGGGGGGCAGAGGCGGGAGGCTTCCTGGGCTGGGTCTGGGTCTGCCTCTTCCTTGCTTCGGGCAGAACCCCAGTTTGGAGAGGCATCTGTTTCCCACTGATCAGGTACCTCCTCCCGGGACCTGAATTCGAATCCTGCCGTGGCACCCCTCCTAACGTCCGCATCACAGGTGAGGTCCTGCTGTGAGGAGCTCGGAACCCTGTCCACAGCCTGTCCGCCACCAGCGGGGGAAGGCGGTCCCAGCAGGGGCTGGTGGGGGGGGCACTGTGCTCCTGTTCGTCTCTGGGAGGCCCCCGTTGAGTCTTGGTTTCCTGTGGTGGCTGTAAGCAGCCTGAGCTTGGTGACTTCAAAGAAGGTGGATAGAGTGACGCTGGGGAAGCTGGCTGTCCACACGTGGAAGAGTGAGTCACTCATGAGCTCACGCCGTGAGCAGGAATCAACTCAAGCGTTAGGCCAGACACTGTCACCCTGCTAGGAAATTAATAAAGACAAAACCGTGACATTGATGTGGCTTTCTGGACTTGACCCCGAGACCATGGGCAAACAGCAAAAATGGACACACGGGCCCGCATCAGGAACGCTCCTGTACAGCCCAGGAAAGGATCCACAGAGCGAGGGCGCAGCCCCCGACGGGGAGGGGTTCCTGCTGCCCGCCCGTCTGATAAGCAGCATCCACCATATATAAGGGATAGAAACTACTCAGGGGCGAGGAAGCAACCTGATAAAAAAAAATGGGCAAAAGGCTTGAATAGGCATTTCCCAAAAGGAGACAGATAAATGACCAACAAGTGCACGAATCAAACGCTGAAGACAGCAGCAGAGAGAGGACAGCAAGCCACAGAGAACACTGTTGAAGGCAGAGTGGAAGCCAAGCCCGGTGGCATTGTCCTTGGCTCATGGCGGCCCTTCTCTCTCTCTCCGTCTCAGAGGGCTGAGCAAGGACACAGGGTTTGCCGGGGCCTCCAGGTCTCTGGCCATCACCTGGTCTGGGTGCAGGGTTCAGAGGGCAGGGCTTGGGGCACCTGGTGCACCTGCCCGGGGGTTGTTTCAGGACTGGGCTCTGCCTCCCAGAAGAGCTGTGGCAGCAGTGGCTTCAGGCTTGGTTCTCTGAGCACAGAGGTGGCCGTTGGGGGCGGTTGTCCCGTCGTGAGGATGCACTTGCCATTGTCCACGCTCTAGCCGATGGGCGAGGGCCCTTGCCGTCTGGGGTGGTACCGGGCTTGGGCCAGGAAACAGAGGCGAGACCTCACCCAGCCCCACCCCACGCCTCCCACGAGAACACGTTCCGAAGAAGGCAGAGAGAGGAAAAGGAAACGGGTAATTAGTGACTCGCACTCGCATTCAGAACGATCGGATGTTTCTCCTGCCTGTGAAGCGTCGGGTGTGGCCGTGGGCATGCGCCGACAGTTAGGAGGCTGCCCCGTGACCGTAACGCCTGTAGAGGTCACCTTCTAGAGGAGCAGTGGAGATTAGAGCTTGCCGAGAGCCCCCCTTGGGGCAGGCATCGCGGGCTCGGGTCTCAGCTTCTCTGAAGAGCTCCACCGTGTCCACCATGGCCAGCGGCAGCCCCGCCTCCCACGCCAGCCACCTTCTGTTCTCCTGGGACCTTCTGGGCTACAGGGTGGCCGCACACTTCCAGTTCTCAGGCAAAGGCAGGAAAGGGAAGGGAGGGCCAGGCGGGCACCTGCGCACTGAGTCTCTCATTTTTTAAAAAGATTATCTATTTTTTTATTTGACAGGTAGAGTTATAGACAGTGAGAGCGACAGAGAGAAAGGTCTTCCTTCCTCTGGTTCACCCCCCAAATGGCTGCTACAGCTGGCGCTGCGCTGATCTGAAGCCAGGAGCCAGGTGCTTCCTCCTGGTCTCCCAGGCGAGTGCAGGGCCCAAGCACTTGGGCCATCCTCCACTGCCTTCCTGGGCCACAGCAGAGAGCTAGACTGGAAGAAGAGCAACCGGGACTCAAACCCAGCGCCCATATGGGATGTTGGCACCGCAGACAGAGGATTAACCAAGTGAGCAATTGCACCAGCCTATTTATTTATTTTTAAAGATTTATTTTATTTATTCGAAAGACAGAGTTACAGAGAGAGGTAGAGACAGAGAGAGAGGTCTTCCATCTGCTGGTTCACTCCCCAATTGGCCGCAATGGCCGGAGCTGAGCTGATCCAAAGCCAGGAGACAGGAGCCTCCTCCATGTCTCTCATGTGGGTGCAGGAGCCCAAGGATTTGGGCCATCTTCCACTGCTTTCCCAGGCCATAGCAGAGAGCTGGATCGGAAGAAGAGCAGCCAGACCTCGAACCGACACCCATATGGGATGCCAGCGCTTAAGGCCAGGATGTTAACCCGCTGCACCACAGTGTCAGCCCCAAGATTATTTATTTACTTGAGAGGTAGAACTGCAGACAGAGAGGGAGAAACAGAGAGAGGTCTTCCATCCTTAAGTGGCTGCAACGGCTGGAGCTGGGCTGATCTGAAGGCAGGAGCCAGGAGCTTCTTCCGGGTCTCCCATGCAGGTGCAGGGGCCCAAGCACTTGGGCCATCTTCTGCTACTTTCCCAGGACATAGCAGAGAGCAGGATTGGAAGTGGAGCAGCTGGGACTTGAACCAATGCCCATATGGGATGCCGGCACCACAGGCAGAGGCATAGCCCACTATGCCACAGTGCTGGCCCTGCCCCAAGTCACCTCTGCCCACTGGGAGTTCCCAGTGGGCTGGATGATGTCACGAGTTCTCTTTTCTTGACTTCCCTCTCGCAATGTCCCCATTGCACACGTACCAGCCACAAGACTTCACGTGGCCTGCGCCTTCTGTGGCGTGGATGCTCTTGCCCAAACCTCTCAGGTGCAGCCGGTGCCGACCGCGGAGTCCTGCCATGGCTCCCAGCACCCAGGGCCCCCGCTTGGGTGCCTCGCTGTTGGCCCTATGGCCTGGACCCTAACAACATTCGAGATTCAAGACTCGATGGAGACCTTTTGTCTTTAATCTCCGAGATCCAAATGGACAGAGAAACTTCCGTAACTCATCTGATGGCAAAACCTGACCTGCTAAGACCCTTGATGGTGGTGGCTTCTGAGCCGACCCAACCATGACAATCCCCCGTATGCAGCGGCGGCCCCAGCGTGGTGCAGGCGCAGGTGCTGTGCTGTGTTAGATGCACCCACGACAAGCGGCGCCCGACTCAAAGCAGGTGGGAGGAAGGGTTGGGGATTGTTCAGTACAGGCATCGTTGTGTGTTTTCTAAAGAATTATTTTACTTAATTGAAAGGCAGAGGGAGAGGGAGAGCGGGAAAGGCAGAGAGAGAGAGAGAGAGAGAGAGAGAGAGAGAGAGGTCTTCCATCTGCTGGTTCACTCCCCAGATGGCCGCAAGGGTCTGGCAGGAGCCAGGAAGTGGTGTGCGCTTTCTCGCGCTGTCTCTCCCCAGTGCCCTGGTCCAGGAGCGGGGTTGAGACCTCCCAGGATCCTCACCCCCCCCCCAGCCCTCCCTGCAGGCGGCCCCCACCACCACCCCCCCCGTTACAGGTTTGTGCATCTTCCCGAGGGGGCGTGGGAAGAGAAGGGCGGGGAAGCGAAGAAGGCAGAGTGCAGGGGCGCGTGGTCTCCCCACTTCCCAGACCGGGAAAGCATGGCCCCTGTTTCATGTTCCAGAACCCAGCCGGGCACCTCCTGGGAGCTCAGCAGGTGCCCCGGGCCTGGCTGCTGGCCCGCTCCGAGCCAGGAAGTCCTGCAGCTTTCCATACACCAGGCCTCTGTCCACTCATTCCAACCCCACAAGAGGCAGCCGGGGAAACTGAGGCCGGACAGCGCCATCGAGAGTGGGGCTGTGATTTGGCCCCAGAGGTGTGCAATCCCCAGGGCCCCAGGCCTGCCCATTGTCCAGCCCTCCGCGGAGCGCACTGGATCCACGGGTCCTTCCCTGCAGGGCTGGTCCTGGCTGCACCCCACCTGCCACCTGCAGGCAGCAGCTGACCGCCCAGCACCCAAGGGCGCCCCGGGGACGCTGGCTGAGGGCCACAGCCGCAGGGACTGCGACCATTTGTGTGGATGGCTCATCGTGGGGCGGAGAGGCCAATCCTCTGAGTGGGGATGAGTGGGACGGGGACACTATTCCTGCCCCAGAGCTGCCCTCTCCCAGGCAAGACGGTGGGCCTGACACGGGCCTGAGACCATGGGGACCCCCACCCCCACCTGAGGTAAAGCCAGGTGTGTGGGATGTCCTGGGTGGGGGAGAGAGGACCCCAGCAGGAGGCAGGGCCCTGGTGTGGCCTCAGGGAAGGGTCTCGAGGTGGGGGGGTCGTCTTCTGTTCAGTACCTTGGGGCCCTCAGCACTGCCGCAGGGTCCAGCAACAGAGCGGCTGGGGGCGGCAGACTACAGAGGGGGCGGAGCCATGTGACCTCAGGGGTGGAGACTGGAGCTAGAGGGGGCGGAGCCATGACCTCAGTGCGGAGACTGGAGTTAAAGGGGGCGGAGTCACGTGACCTCAGGGGCGGAGACTGCAGGATGCCGCCAAAGGCCGAGGTGATGGCTAGAAGCTGGCCGGGGCAGGAAGGGCCGGCCCTGGAACCTGAGGACAGCCAGTCCCCCCCCCCCCCCACCGGCCTTGGACTTCCAGCCTCTGGAACGGAAGTGAACAAACCTCCAAGCGAAGCCACTGCCCCCATGGGTGCTTGGTGCAGCTGGCGCGTCGCATTCCGGGTCAGAGGGGCCGGGGCAGGAGGTCAGGCCTTGCTCCGCCCGCCCAGCTCAGGAACCCACAGCGTTGGAAGACGCAGGGCAGAGGTGGCGCGAGGGGCCTTCCGCTCCAGGTTCTCCCTTCCTGGGCCGTGTGGGCCAGGAGCCCGGGAGGGGACAGCTAGCCCTTGTGCTGGTGAGAAAGAATCCCCACGCTCCCGGCCCCGGAAGGCTGTGTTTGCCTCCTGTGGTGTCCTGGTTTGCTCACCCTAGAGGAATCTGTGTTCCTGCTCTGGCCCCGCCCACCTCCTGGCCCCACCCACCTCTCACTGGCTCCACTCACACCTCTGGCTCCTCTCTCCTCCCCCACCCTCTGCCCAGCTCCCTCCTCAGGCCCCTCCCAGGCTTTGGCCGCTGGCAGAGCCACCTCCCCCTGGCCATCCGGTCCTGGGTGGCCTCCCCAGAGGTGCACTTTCCGGAGCAAGGGTGGCTCCTTCCTGTGCACAGCGCCCCAGCCCCAGCCCCAGCCCCAGCCCCAGCCCCAGCCCTGCAGGGCGCCCCAGCTTTGCAAACAGGATTTCCATCTTCAACTTCTCACCAGTTTTTAAGAGGAGAAAACCCTGGGTGGGGAGTGTGGAGGACGACCCTGCCCAGCACAGCCAGGAACAGCCGAGCAGGGGTTCCGGGCGGCCCGGCCAGGCGGACACTGCGGCTGGGACACAGCCAGCCCGATCGCAACCGTCGGGGCTGGGCCGGGCCAAACCCTGGAGCCGGGAACCCGGTCCACGTCTCCCACGTGGGTGGCAGGGGCCCAACCCCTAGAGCCACCACCGCTGCCTCCCCGGGTGCCTGTAAGCAGGAAGCCGGAGCGGAGACAGAGCTGGGACTGGAAGCCGAGCCCTCGGACGTGCGATGTGGGTGTCGCAGTGGAACTTGGGCAGTGTGACAAACGCCTGCGCCTCGCGGGAATCCCGTGCCCGGCAGCGTGCTCTGGGTCTGTGTGCAGTCACATCCTGGAATCGGTCCTGGGGAGGCACTGTCCGGCCAGACGCTGGCTTCTGCTTCCTCTGCTGCCCTCGGGGTCAGAGGTGGAGAGCAAGTCACCCCTGAGATCCTGCAGGGAGCCGGTTCCAGGGCCCCTCTGGAAGCCAGGATCCAAGGGTGCTCACATCCCTCTTTACGTGAAGGGTGCTTTAAGCCACCAGGACAGCACTCAGGGTACCCGGCCGGGGGTCAGGGTCAGCACAAGTGCAACCGTCCCAGGCCTGACTCCACTGCTGGTCGCCAGGCAACGGAGCTCAGCACTTGTGCGTGCGTGTGTGCACGTGGTGTGTGATGTGAGATGTGTGAGTGCAGACTGCTTGGCTTCCGGCCCTGAATCAGAGGAGGGCATTTCTCAAAGCTCGTGGAAAATGGAATTCCAGGATGACGTTTATTTTGCGGCAAAACGTTTTGAAACCCATGCGTGCGAGGGGTCTTGGGAAAAGTTCGTGGAACATGCATGTGAAAAGCCGTGTGTGGATTTCAGCATTTTTCTGCACCAAAATGAACTCATTCTTGATTCTCTTTCCCCACGCGCTTCCCGAAGTCCCCTTGTCCTGCACTGGACCCCCGGGTGGACTGGTCACAGTGGCACGCTGTGGACTGCTGGCCCGGGGAGGCAGCCTGGAGAACGGCCCGTGGCCATTGCCGGCTGTGTCCAGGAGGCGGGCTTGTCCTTCGACACCTTCTGAGGCCAGCTGAGGGACAGGAGGTGACAATGCAGGCAACTTCCTGGGCCGGCCCTAGTCCCTGACCAAGGAGAAGGAAGGGGCTCCTTCCATGGTCAGACCCCACACACAGAGGGGACAGCTCTGACCCCGGCCCCGTGGAGGAGTGCGATGGGCGCCTGACCACAGGACAGAGCCTTCCAGTGAGCTGCAGGGGCTGACCCGGACGCCGGCAGCCGGCGACGGAGGAGAAGTGCCCTCAGCCTCCCTCCCGCGCTCGGCGCACCCGCGCCCTCCCGGTAATTTGCCTGTTTACGGGCAGACAGTGCGTGTGTCACTGCCTGGCGTTGATTCCTCTCGTTCTGGGGAAGCGGATTTTCTGGTTTGCGCCGGTGCCAGGCCCGGTGCGAGGCCGGGGAGGTGGATCCTTCCATCTTCTGAGTCAGAGCTTGTACCCATTTGGCAGATAAAGGCTCAGAGGCACTGAGAGGTGACAGGGCTCGCCCCGGCTTGTTGGCAAGGCTGCAGTGTGAGCTGCGGGGAGTGTGGGGGGCTGCTGTGTGCTGGGTGTGGGGTTCACTGTGGAGGCGCCAGCCCGACTCCAGGGAGCTCCGAGCCGGGTTGAGGAGTCCCTGAGGACACAGGTGTGCCCGTAGCTCCTGTGCCAGGTGCTGGAGGGCCTTCCTGGACGGACGGAGAGACAGCAGGTGCAAAGGCTCGGAGCTGTAGATAGCCGATGGCCTCTGTGGGTGACGGGTGGGGCGGAGTGGTGTCGGGGAGCCTGTGAGCCCTCGACAGTGCCAGGGCGCTGTGGGATCTGACGTGTTTCAGAGCATTTGCCAGCTGCGGATTGGGGGCTGGGAGAAGGGGCGGAGATAGGCGGGGAGGCTCCCGGTGCCCAGGTGTGTGCCGCACAGACCCTCGTAAGCGAGGATCCTGACTTCTTCAGGGTAGGTCCAGAGGGGGCAGCTGTCCCTTTGGAATGCTTGGTCACCAGCCACGCCCTGGACCCTCCGCCTGGGAGCAGCGACTCCTGGGGAGCTCTGGGGGGCTGGACGTGCAGGCTCCCCTGTGTACAGGTGTGGGACCCTGAGCTGACACCGGGGAGCCCTGGCCTGCTGGAGATAGCTCCAGGAGTGTTTTCTTCTCCTGCTTCCTCTCGGTGCCACGTCTGATCCCTGCACCTGGAGGAACCGGCTCCACGGCTCTGAAAGTCCCGGTGATTGGAGCCGCGGGGGCCCCAGAGTCTAGATGTGACCTTGAGATCTGCTTATCTGGGAGTGAGGAGTCCAGAGTAGGTTTGCAGGGGAGAGGGGCCGGCCCTGGCACTCAGCAGACTCCAGCGGGGGAGGCAGCACAGGTGGGTGCCTGGGGGAGGCGCACTCCGCTGTCTTCCCCTGAACCTGCCCCGTCTGGCCATCACCAGGTAATTCAGTCTTACTGATGTGGACACCCAGCTTGCACGGCCCAGGGCCAGCGAGGGGCGGAGCCCCCCGGGCTGGGCTTTATCCACTGAGCCAGAGGTTCAGGCATCAGCACCCCCTGGAACTTGTAAGGAATGCAACTTCCAGGGCCACACTCAGGCCCGCTGAATGCTGGGGGTTCTGCAGGTGCACGGATCGTCCATTAACTGACCACCTACTCAGCGCCGTCGGCGGCTGTGAGCAACAGCGCTGGAGGCACACGAAACCCTGACACAAACCCTCCTCTGGGGGTCTGCCAGGAGCTGCCGTGGACGCGGCGCAACTGCGTCTTCTGCATCGGGCAGTTCTAGAACATTCTTTGCCAAAAACCAGAATTGCAGGAGGGACTCTCGTGGGACCTGGGCCCGCCGGGAGGCGGGGGCTGTTCGTGTTTCATTTCAGCCCCCTTTGCTAGCCGGAAGCCCAACGCACCCACCGGCGCCGTAGCTTTGGGGGCCTGGGGTCTTTGCCTCAGCGTCTGGGGCACTGGATGATTTCTTAGGAGGACGTAGAATTCTCTGGTGGCCGCACACCACAATGCAGGAGCCCGGGGCTGGGATGGGGCGCAGAGGCCCTGGCTGTGCCTCCTGGGGAGAACGTGCTGCCCCCTCTGGTAGTGCAGGGAACTGCAGGCCCTGTCCCCCCTCCTCACACACTTAGACCTGCTTGTAGGAGACCCAGAGGAAAGCTCTGGCCTCGGGCGGCCCGTGGGCGGGGCCCTCTGGCTGCTGCCCCTTATTGGCTGACGGCCACATCCTTCCCTGGCTCTGCCACTTTGCACCACCACCAGCTGCCGCCGCAGGGCTCAGGAGGGGCATGATGTCACATACGAAGCATTCTATTGGCCACCGGGAGTCACAGGCCCGCCCCACTCCCGGGGCTGTGGGACAGGCTGCAGGTCTTAGTGAGAGTCTCAGATTACAGGGCGGCGTGGGCCCAGGGAAGGGCCAGTCGTTGCAAACAATCTGTGGCTGCCCCTCGCTGGTCAGATGGGGAAACCGAGGCAGAGTGGGGGAGAGCCTTGCTGTCATCAGGCCTTGCGGGGTGAGCGCCCTGCCTGCCTCGGGGGTCCCGGCTCTCCTTCCTGTAACCGGCGGCTGGGGGTCTGGTTGGAGGCACGGGTGGGGTGCTCCGAAGTGGCTGCCCAGTGCGTCCTGCCCATCCTCTGCAGGGGAAGCCCTGAGCCCCCACGCCCAGGCCTGCGCCCCACCACGCTGAGGTTCAGGGTCATGCACAGGCCCTGTTCTCCCATGCTCTTCTGCCAGTGTGTCTGTGAGACTCATCGGTCATTCAGACTGCCAGCATCCAGGAGGCCCAGGCCCAGGGCTGGCTGCCCCGGCTGTGACAGGCAGGGCTTTGGGGACAAGAATTCCAGCTGGGCCCAGGAGTACGCCGCGTGTCTGAGCCGCTCGGCACCGGCCCGTTCCCTGCCTGCGAGTGTCCGGAGGGTGCAGAGCTGGGCACTCAGCAGCCACCCCTCCCCCCACCCCGTGTGGCTGGAGGCCCCTCGGCCCCATCCCAGGAGCTTCTGAGATGCTGGTCTGGTGTCTAGAGGTGCAGAGCTCCGTCTCCGTGGGGGTGGGAGAAAGTTGCCATTCATGGGGGCGCGTGGTAGTCACCTCCTCTGCCACTGGCAGCGTGGGTGTCCTGGTGGCGCGGGGCGCTGGCAGGAATCCGAGTCGATTTTTCGACATGGTTGCATTTCTGGCCGCTCATGCGGAATCAAGGCTGGGCCCCGGTTCAAGCACCTCCGTGGCCCTCGGTTCCACCTGCCGTAGTCCACTTCCTGTCATGGGGGACCGAACGCCTGGGACTGGGTCTGTAGGAAGGAAAGACCTTTATGTAGCTCACCAGGCCGGAGGATGGACGCCCCTTGGCCGAGGGCTTTGCGTTGCCTCGCAGCCCGGCAGGAGCCCACGGGCGAAGCAGCAAGGGGCGGGGCTTACTTTGCAACAGCCCCCTCCCGTGGAAGTGTTACGGGTCACAGAGGGGAGGGCGGTTGCAGGGGCGAGTCTCGTAGGTTCTTTTCCTCAGCTTAGTATAGAAATATAAAGCCAGGGAACAATTTGTAAGGAGGCAGAAACTTTTATTCGATTGGCAAGCGATAGAGAAAGGGCGTGGTCCGAGAGGAGAGCAGGCGGAGTGCCCGAGCGGGACACTGGCTCCGAGGAAGGGTCCTGGGTTTTTAAGGCGTTACTGTCTGTTCACTGGGTCATTCTGTGGGGGCGCCCATTGGACGGGGGTTTCACATCCGTGTGTTGATTGGCTCGGGGCTCATGCAGACAGCGGGGGGCTACTGGAGACGGCCTGACTCTCCCCAGGGGCTCAGCCCCTTCCCCGGCCAGCTCCGGGTGAAAGCCTGCACCCACCCTGGAGGGGTGATTTAAAGCTGCGAGGTCGGGGCCGGTGCTGTGGCGTAGCAGGTAAAGCCTCCGCCTGCAGTGCCAGCATCCCATGTGGGCGCTGGTTTGAGACCCGGCTGCTCCACTTCCGATCCAGCTCTCTGCTATGGCCTGGGAGAGCAACAGAAGATGGCCCAAGTGCTTGGGCCCCTGCACCCACATGGGAGACCCGGAAGAAGCTCCTGGCTCCTGGCTTCAGATCGGCGCAGCTCTGGCCGTTGCAGCCATCTGGGGGGTGAACCAGTGGATGGAAGACCTCTCTCTGTGTCTCTCCCTCTCTCTGTCTGTAACTCTGTCTCTCAAATAAATAAATAAAATCTAAAAAAAAAAAAAAAAAAAGACAACCCCCACAAGTTCTTGGAACAGCCATACTGAACATTTAACTGAATTTTCGTCTTAGCATTTTCTAACACGAGCGGCAGGATGTTCGACGCTTCGCTTTCATTTAGTGATTTGAGCTGAGGTTGAGCCATCGTTCGAATGAACTTGGGCCTCCCCGCTAAGGCTTTGTTGAGGCGTGAGCCACTCTGCCGTGGAGGCCACGTCGGCCGGAGCCCACGTCCTCGTGGGAAGGGAGCCCCTCCGCGCCCCGCCCCCGCGCCCGCCAGTCCTGTGGTTAGAGAAACTTCCCGAGCAAACAGCGGTCCGTTTACTTAGCTGGGCTCGGCACGCACCCCAAAGGGCTGGAGACAAACATAGAAACACTGCCCAGTGGTGGGATGCATGGTTGTGGGGTGACACCAGACACACAGGAGGGACCCTGGGGGTGGGGCAGGCATTCGGCTGGCGCAGGACCCCGACCCTGGCGCCTCGCCCGGCAGCCCTGGCTGCTTCCTCCTGGCCCTGTGGCTGGGCGGGCTTTCCTATCACTCTGAATGCAGTAGCACCACCAGCCGTGGCTGTCAAATACCGCCCCCCCCCCCCAGCCCCCAAGGACAGTGGGGACCCTCTGCCTGGCCGGCCGTGCCCGGGGCCTCCCGTGTGTCTTCTCAGGGAGCAGCCAGCCCTGTGTCCTCCTCGGATGAGAAGTTTCCATCGCCCAGAGGACGAAGCTCATCCCAGCCTGGGCGTCGCGCTCAGGAGCAGAAGGGGCCAGGCTGGCGGGGGCCCCTTCTCAGCGAGTGTCACCCAGTGACTTGCTCAGGTGCGTGGTGACATCAGCCATGCCACGCCACAGGCTGTCTCTCCTTCCCTGTCCCCCAGCCTCAACGCCCTGGAGGGAGGAGCCCACCGTGGCCGCCAGGGCTGACCCCACCCTGAAGAGGTCAGGAGCAGGTGGCCTCCCTGCTGTTGTGCGTGGTACAAGGGCGCTGTCCTGGCTCCTGCGGCTGTGGAGACCTGGGCCGGGCAGGTTCTGAGCTCCTGGGGTCTCCACGGGAGCTGGGCCCAGGCAGGTCCTGTGTTCCTGGGGTCTCTGTAGGTATGGAGGCAGCAGATGGTGGGGGAGGGGGGACGCCCAGAGGTGCGGGAAGCAGGCAGGGCTGGGAGAACAAGGACCCCGTTAGCCATGTTCCCTCGGGGGAAGGAGAAGCAAAGAACAGGACCCCCGCTGAGCTGTGAGGTGTGTGCCCGCGCCCCCCGGGGACAGACTGGGGTAGGAGGGGTGCAGGCAGCTCTGCTCTGTCCTCAGCTGGCCCGTGGGCCCTCACAGAGGGTTTACGGTCCCTCAGCGCTGGGACTTCCGACCCAGGTCATCTGACCCAGAGCTGACTGCTCTGACCAGCTCTCATGCTGCCCCCGAGGGCCCCGCCAGCCACCTGCTCACTCACTTGGGAACAGGACGGGGTGCCCGCCCCCGCTGCCCCCCGGGACCCGTCTTGGAAGAGCCCGGTTCAGGCTGTAGCCTCCTCGTTTGTAGTCCACGCTGCCGCGTGCCCTGGGTCAGAGGAAAAGAAGCAGCCAGGGCCAGGGCGTGTGTGTGTGTGTGTGTGTGACCTGGGCGGGGCAGGGCCACCCTTTGAACGTGCGGCTTCCCTGCCCCCGTGTGGTGTGTCCTCAGGGCCCGTGGCACCCCCACCTCCTGCCTGGCCACACTCTTCCCGCCCTCCTCCTGATGTTTCCGGAATGGTGGCAGCTGCACCGCTGGCAGGTGCACAGGACCCGGGACCCGAGCTCCTTCCGTGGCTTGAGCCCCCCCGCCTCAGTTTCCTCATTGCTACAAGTCAGTTACTCTTCCCCGGCCTCCTCTCCAAACCTCAACAGGACCTGGCATGACAGCCAAGTGCTTCGTGGATGTGGGCGCCCCGTAAATCCACGCTGTCATTATAATAAAGCACTCGCTCCTACACCAGGGGCCTAATTACAGGACCCTCGGCAGGTTGACGAGTCCTCGCCACCCCCAAAAGAAAGAAGTATGTGCGGGGGGGCGGGGGCTGCCCCCTGTGGGCGTGGCCTCGGCTGGCTCAGTCCCAGGCTGGCCCTGGAATTCTGTGGTGGCCTCGCTGGGGCCTTCTGGTGCTTGGTCCCAGGCCCGGCTGCTCCGCACCGCTGGGCCTGCCTTCTCATCTCCCCTGGCTTGGGATGGGATCAGTGGGGGTCACATCCCATGCCCAAAGCCGAGCCGATCCTGAGCAGGAGGCAGAGAGCAGCCTCCATCCTCGGGGTCCCTGAGTGCAGGCCCCTCCCACAGCCACGCTGGCTCCCTCCCCAGCCAGTGCCCCCAGGACCCCTCCTCAGGCTGCGCTGCCCCAGGAGTCTCTTCACCCGCCTGGCTGTCACCCCGCCCCCCAGCTCCTGAGCTCTGGGAGGAGGGGCTTCCCTTGGCTCCTGGCAGGGCCTGGGGCTGCCGTGAGCCTGGCACAGGAAGTGCAGGCTCTCTCGCCCAGCTGCTTTGCTGTCTCTGATGAGCGAGGGTTTGCCCAGGATGCTCACAGCCCGCCGGCTGCTGGGCAGATCCTGTCGCCACCGTCGGCCTCAGCAGGGAGCTGGGACCTCGGTCCTAGCCCTGCCCCAGCCCTCACCTGCCACAGCTGGCATCTGGGGCCGGCGTCCTGGGCACTGGTGGACTCTGGGTGGCCCCCGGCCTCCCCCGTCGTGGTGAGTCCTGGACGGTGTCAGGGCTGCAGGTGTGGAGAAGCCATAAGGGGGGGAATCCACGGCTCCCTCCCCCGGGCTCAGCTCCCCTTGGCGTGGGCAGCAACACCTGGATCCAGAATGTTCAGCTGAGCTGGGGGAGGAGACATAGCCCACGGGGGAGGGCAGCCCATTCCTGCAGCGCCCGGCGCAGCCCCCAGCCCAGGTGCTTACACAGACTCACGGGGTGATAGGACGTGCTGGGCCGGGGCAGAGGTGCGGCACCTGCCAATTCCTCTCCAAACACCCAGCCCCGCGTTGTCCGTGCCCAGGACGCCCCAGCGGACAAGTGCTGATGTTGGACCTCTCAGTTGTAGAGATGCCCACTTGCTCGAGAGGACGCCCAAAAATCCAGACTCCAGACCAGTTGATGCAAAAAGCATGAGGTATTTATTGTACGTTTGCGCAAACGGGCCCCCACCTAAGGCGGTGAGGAGCCCTGAGCGGCAGTTTCACACAGGTTATATAGTCAACAAATTAGCATATGGGATTGGCTGGTTCGGAGGGACAATTAGCATACCGGAGAGTGCTGAGGAGAGTGCTGAGGGAACCAGCTGAGGAGAGTGCTGAGGAGAGTGCTGAGGGAACCAGCTGAGGAGAATGCTGAGGAGAGTGCTGAGGGAACCAGCTGAGGAGAGTGCTGAGGAGAGTACTGAGACTCTCCGAAGGGGAGTGGCAGCTCTGCTCTGGGCATGCCTAGAGGTTCTCTAAAGGGGATAGACTTTTCCTTCCCAGAGAACGTGCCCGCTGGACCCTGGGGAACATCCAACCTCTTAAGAAGCCCCTGATATCTGCCCAGGCCTAGTTTCCTGTCCCTCTCCCCCCATAAGGGTCCTTCATTCCCTCCTTTTCTTTTTGCAAAGATTTTAATCCTAAAATCTATTGGACCGGCCTGGGGAGAACCTGCCTCACTGGAGGGAGGAAACTCTGTTCTTGCTGGACTGGGTTAGGTTCCACGTTAACAATTGCGGAGCATGGGGATTGGAAAAACAATGGGGAAAGGCCAGGAACATCATAAATATTAAACAGTTTTTAAAAGTCTTAGCTTGAGTGGGTTCTGAGTGCGCTGGAGCTTCCATTTGGCTGGTCTATCCGGATCCTCGGGGCCCTGGGGAGGTGGTGCTCGCTTCACGTGTGAGGCGTGGACCCAAGCAGCGATTCCGTCGACCTTGAGAGCGGTGGGAGTTGTCAACAGCACAGTGAAGGGGCCTTTCCACCGGGGCTCTAGAGTCTTAGATTGGTGCCTTCGGACATACACAGCATCACCGATTTGGAAAGGATGTGGAATGGTTGTCGTCTTGGGTTGGTAGGCTGCTGCAAGAGGTTTCCAGACCTGGTTCTGGATGATCTGGAGTGCTCTCAACCGGGCCTGTAACTTAGGGGCATCGGCAACGGAGTCACTGGCAAGGTCAAGCAAGCCTGCTACTGGTGGGGGCCCTCCATAAAGGATTTCGTATGGTGTCAGCCCGCAATGAGAGGGCGTGTTTCGGACCCGGAACAACACCATAGGGAGGAGTTGGACCCAGTCTTTAACACCAGTCTCCAACGCTAATTTGGTCAAGGTCTCTTTAATTATTCTGTTCATTCTTTCTACCTGTCCTGAACTTTGGGGTCTATAGGCACAGTGCAATTTCCAATTTATGCCTAATGCTTTGGCCACCAATTGACTTACCTGGGAGACAAACGCTGGGCCATTGTCGGACCCGATTACCTTAGGCAAGCCGAACCGGGGGAAGATCTCCTCTATGATCTTCTTGACGACCACCTGGGCGGTTTCCCGTTTTGTGGGGAATGCCTCAGTCCATCCGGAGAAGGTGTCTACAAAAACTAGAAGATACTTATTCCCATAACTGCCCGGCCTTATCTCAGTGAAATCGACCTCCCAGTTGATTCCTGGTCGGTCTCCTCTTACCCTAGCTCCCTCCGGGAGCTTGAGGTGTCTGGCATTTACCTTGGCACACGGAACACAGGATTCAGTCACCTGCTGGGCTAAAGAGTCAAGTCCGGGGATGTAATAAGACTGCCTATCTTCCTGTAAGGCTGCTTTTAGCTTTTTGTGTCCCAAATGAGTCCATTGATGGAGGCTGGTAATTATTTCTTTAGCCAATTGGTGTGGCAGGACTATTTTCTCTCCGAGCCTCCAAACCCTTATTTGTTCATCATACTCTGCACCGAGCCGCTAAATCGTATCTAAGTCTTGGTCCGAATAGAGGAAAGGTGGTTCCCTCGATACTTGGGTGGGCTCAATTGTCTTTAACGGGAGCACCTGTTGGCTCAGGGCTGCCGCCTTAGCGGCCTCGTCTGCCATCCTGTTTCCCCTTGCTACGGGGTCGTCTCCTCGTTGGTGCCCGGGGCAATGAATTATACTCAACATTTTGGGCAGGAACAGGGCCTGTAGAAGATCTAGGATTTCCTGCTTATTTTTAATGTCCTTGCCTGCTGAGGTTAAAAGGCCCCTTAGCCGGTATATCTCCCCATGTACATGGGCAGTGGCGAAAGCATACCGACTGTCTGTATAAATGTTGACCTTTTTATCTTGTGCCAGTTTTAAAGCTTGAATTAAGGCTATGAGCTCGGCTTTTTGAGCAGAAGTTCCAGGCTTTAAGGCACTTGACCAGATAACAGTTTTTCCATCCACCACCGCTGCCCCAGCCCTCCGCTCACCGTTCTGTAGAAAGCTGCTCCCATCCGTGAACCAGGTCATTTCAGCATCCGGCAGAGGCTGGTCGGTTAGGTCTTTTCGGGTGCCGTGGGCCTCAGCCAGGATTTGGTGACAGTTATGGATTACCTGGGCCTGGGGCCCCAGTTCCGGGAGCAGGGTGGCCGGGTTTAAAGAGGTGGCAGTCCCAAACCGGACCCGCTCTGAGTTTAATAACATAGTCTGGTAATGAGTTATCCGAGCATTTGAGAGCCACCGGTCTGGTGGCTGACGGATAACTGTCTCCACAGCATGAGGTGCCACTACGGTGAGAGGTTGGCCTAGAGTCAATTTATCCGAGTCTTTCACCAGAACTGCCACGGCCGCTATCATGCGGAGGCACGGAGGCCAGCCGGCCGCTACATTGTCTAGCTTTTTTGAAAAGTATGCCACCGGCTTTTTCCAGGGTCCAAGCATTTGTGTTAGCACTCCCTTCGCCACTCCCTTGTTCTCATCCACGTATAATGTGAAGGGCTTGGTCATATCAGGGAGGCTCAGGGCTGGGGCTGACAATAGGGCCTTTTTTATGTTGTCAAACGCCCGCTGTTGCTCTTCTCTCCATTGAAAGGGAGCATTGGACTTCGTGAGGGGGTACAATGGGGCTGCCAGCTCCGCAAACCCAGGAATCCAAAGGCGGCAGAATCCCGCACTCCCGAGGAATTCCCGCATCTTTCTGGCATCGGTGGGGGGTGGAATTAGAGCAACCGCCCTTTTTCGGCTCTCCGTCAGCCACCGTTGCCCTCCTTCTAGGAGGTAGCCTAGGTAGGCCACCTGTTTCTGACATATTTGGGCCTTTTTCGCGGAGGCTCGATAGCCCAATTCCCCCAGTCTCTGTAGCAGGGCCCCGGTACCTTTTAGGCAGTCCTGCTCAGTTTCAGCGGCAAGGAGGAGGTCGTCCACATATTGCAGGAGGACCAGGTCCGGATGGTTGACTCGGAAGTCGGCCAAATCTAGGTGCAGAGCTTCATCAAACAAAGTAGGCGAGTTTTTAAATCCTTGGGGCAACCTTGTCCAGGTGAGTTGTCCTAAAAACCCGGTCTCTGGGTCTTTCCACTCAAAAGCAAAGATGGATTGGCTCTGAGGGCTCAGTCTTAAACAAAAGAATGCATCTTTTAGATCTAACACTGTGTACCATACGTGGGTCGGAGGCAAGGTACTTAGCAGATTGTAGGGGTTGGGCACTGTGGGATGCATATCCTCCGTTCTCCTGTTAACCTCCCGCAAGTCCTGTACCGGGCGGTAGTCACCCGTACCAGGCTTCTTTACTGGTAGTAGGGGGGTGTTCCAAGGTGAACGACAAGGTTTTAAAATGCCTAGGTGTAACAGTCTCTGGATATGTGGCCGGATACCTTCCTTAGCTTCCTTGCCCATCGGATATTGACGAACTGACACGGGAATGGCCGTGGGCTTCAGATCTATGATCAAGGGAGGCCGGTTGACGGCCAGCCCTATTCCCGCAGTCTCTGCCCAGGCCTGAGGAAAATCTGTGAGCCACTTGGGGTCCAGGGGAGCCATGGTGGACGAGGGCCTCTCGAATAATCGGTGTTCGTCCTCCAAGCGTAGTGTTAATACCTGGAGGGGCCGCCCTCCTGAGTCTGTGATGGTAGCTCCTTTCTCATGGAAGTGAATTTGGGCTCCTACCTTCGAGAGTAGGTCCCTGCCCAGGAGGGGGTAGGGGCAGTCTGGCACTAGTAAGAACGAGTGTGTCACAAGTCCTGTACTTAACTGGACCTCTCGATTGGTTGTCCAGCGATATAACTTCCCTCCAGTTGCCCCCTGAACCCAGGAAGTCTTGGAGCTTAAAGGCCCTTTTTCTGAAGTCAGTACCGAGTGCTGGGCTCCCGTGTCAATCAGGAAGGTTACCGGTCTGCCCCCCACTTCAAGGGTTATCCTGGGCTCAGGGGGGGGTTCCTGGCCCTGACTCACCAAGTCGTCTTCTTCCAGGGACAGGATTGGAACTGGTCTCCTCTTTGGTCCCTGTGTTTTCTTCGGGCAGTCTTTGACCCAGTGTCCTCTTTCTTTACAATAGGCACATTGATCTCTTTCCACCCGAGGCTTTCGTTTGTCTCCCAAGTCCCTATTCTGTCCTGGTCTACTCCTTTCTATATCCTGCACTACGGTGGCCAAAATTCTACTAAGCTCTCGATTACGTCTTTTGTCTCTTTTGTCTTCCCTTTCCTCCTGCTCCTTGCGGATCCTTTCCTCCTTCTCCTCTCGGGTCTCCCTTTTGTTGTAAATCTTTTCTGCCTCCTTCATTAAATTTTGTATAGTATACCCCTGAAGCCCCTCTAGCCGCTGCAATTTATTGCGGATGTCCGGCGCTGACTGTCCTATAAAGGACATGATTACATCTCCCTGCCGGTCCTCTGCCAGGGGGTCAAACGGGGTATACATACGGTAGGCTTCCATTAATCTTTCTAGGAAGCCTGCCGGCGTTTCCTCAGCCCCCTGTACTACTGCACGTACCTTGGCCAAATTGGTGGGGCGCTTTCCAGCCCCTCTGAGACCCGCAAGGAGAATCTGGTGGTAAAGACGAAGTCGCTCCCTACCAGCAACGGTGGTGTAGTCCCAATCAGGACGAGTTGAGGGAAACGCCTCCTCGATTTCGTTTGGCAGTAGGGTCGGTCGGCCATCTGCTCCAGGGACGTTTTTCCGTGCCTCAAGGTAGACACGCTGCTTTTCCTCAGTAGTGAGGAGGGTCTGCAGAAGCTGCTGACAATCATCCCAGGTGGGCTGATGAGTCAATAAAATTGACTCGATCAGCCCAGTCAGAGCCTGGGGGTCCTGAGAGAAAGAGGGGTTATGGGTTTTCCAATTGTAAAGATCGGAAGCAGAAAATGGCCAGTACTGCATCTGGCCAGCCACCGAGCGAAGAGGAAAAGCCTGTGAAGTCCAAACGCTTCCCGAGCCCCCTGCCTGCCCCCGACGGAGGCACAGGCGGCTGGAGGGCGGGGAAGGCGCTGAGACTTCTTCCCCTGCCCTCGTGGAATCAGGGGATGGTGCAGAAGGTTGCACATCCCGCTCTGGTTGTTGTGTGAGTTCCTGCGGGGGAGCAGGCTGGCCGGGAAGATAGGGTGGGGGAGAGTCAAAGAGCAGAAAGTCCTGATCAGCCGGAAGAACCGGTGGCTTGTCAGGTTTTGGATCTCGAATCTCCTTCAGAGGGTATAGGGAGGAGGTTGGCACAACCGGGATAGGAGGAAGGGGTAACGGGGTCCGTATGGGCTCCGTCGGGAAGGAGAAGGGTTCTATCCAGGGAGGGGGATTACGTGAAAGATCCTCCCACGTGGTAATGTAGGGCACCTGATCAGGGTGTCCATTGGATCCTGGCTGAAAGACCCGCGCCTTAATCTGTAAAATAATATCGAGGTTAAAAGTGCCGTTCCTTGGCCAGCCTACCTCGAAGGCCGGCCACTCTGAGGAACAGAATTTTGCCCATTGTTTCCTTTTAATCTCCACTGAGAGGTGGCGCGCGCGTTCTCGAACGTCCTTCCAGTGATCTAGAGTGAGACTTAAAGGGGTGGTTATTTGTTGACCCATGTGTGCAAGGATTTCAGCCCAAACAAAAAGAACAGCCAATGCACAGACACATAAAACAAACAAGACAAACCACATGGCTAGGACAAATCGAATGCTATTGCGCTATTTTTGGGAGCGGCTGCCTGACCAGCCCTCCCCGGGAAGGAGGGAGACTTGGTCTCCGACCCACCTCCAGACCACCCCGGGAGCGTCTTCCGGGGGAACGGACCGAGGGTTTCCCCTCATAACCCGGAGCATCCTCCGGGGAACGGACCAGGGGTTGCTGGGCACGCCTGCCTCCCCCACTGGTCCCACAGAGTCAGGTCAGGTACTGGCCAGTCAGAATACGCCAGTCAGAATACTCAAGACGAAGAACAACAAACAGAAAACACTTAATTATACCTCCAACTGGTCCTGCAGAGAATGGGTCTGAGGGCGACCTCGAGCCCCACGTTGGGCGCCAAAATGTTGGACCTCTCAGTTGTAGAGATGCCCACTTGCTCGAGAGGACGCCCAAAAATCCAGACTCCAGACCAGTTGATGCAAAAAGCATGAGGTATTTATTGTACGTTTGCGCAAACGGGCCCCCACCTAAGGCGGTGAGGAGCCCTGAGCGGCAGTTTCACACAGGTTATATAGTCAACAAATTAGCATATGGGATTGGCCGGTTCGGAGGGACAATTAGCATACCGGAGAGTGCTGAGGAGAGTGCTGAGGGAACCAGCTGAAGAGAATGCTGAGGAGAGTGCTGAGGGAACCAGCTGAGGAGAATGCTGAGGAGAGTGCTGAGACTCTCCGAAGGGGAGTGGCAGCTCTGCTCTGGGCATGCCTAGAGGTTCTCTAAAGGGGATAGACTTTTCCTTCCCAGAGAACGTGCCCGCTGGACTCTGGGGAACATCTAACCTCTTAAGAAGCCCCTGATATCTGCCCAGGCCTAGTTTCCTGTCCCTCTCCCCCCATAAGGGTCCTTCACTGACACCGCGGAAGCCTCTCTCCCTGGGTGACAGACAAGGGGGCCTTCCCGGAGGAAGCGGCTCATTCTCCTTGAAGGATGTAGAGTCTGTCTGGATTGTTTTGGGCTGAGCTGAGACATCTGCTTCCCCATGTCCCGGGTTTCCCACGTGGGTGGCAGGTGCCCAGGCCCCTGAGCGCTCACCGGCCGGCCCCCAGGGTCCTTTAGGAGGAAGCCGGGGTCAGGGCACTGGGAGGGGGGACAGGTGTCCCAGGCAGCGTCCGCCTCTGTGCCCACCCTGCTGAGAATCTTCATTCTGTGCCGGCTCCTCCAGCCGTCCCTCTGCTGCTGGCCCTGGGACCTCACAGTGACCCGACCCCGATGCGCTCACGGGACAGCTGTGGCCCTGGGTCTCCTGCGCGCAGTCCAAGTGGAAATTCTGCCCTTAACTGGTCACTTTGTGATTCTGGGCCTTGATCTCCTCCTGGGGACAGTGCGGGGTGGGGGGGGGCGGACACCACATGGCCCTGGAGAGCCCCTCCCCCACCAGACACCGCAGCCATGCCCTCTTTTTTTTTTTTTTTTGTAAAGATTTATTTATTTATTTGAAAGGCAGATTTACAGAGAGACAAGGAGAGACAGAGAGGTCTTCCATCCTCTGGTTCACTCCCCAGAGGGTCACAATGGCCAGGCCAAAGCCAGGAGCCAGGAGCCAGGAACTTGTTTCAGGTCTCCCATGTGGGTGCAGGGGCACAAGCACTTGGGCCGTCTTTGGAGGCTTTCCCAGGTGTGTTAGCAGGGAGCCATGGCACCAGCTCCAAGCCCCGCCCTCTGACACGCTCTGACTTCAGGTTCTTGGAACCCCTCCTCCCCTGCCCTCCCAAGGCTTCCCGGACCCCTGATCTCCCCAAAGCCCCTGGACTCTGTCTGCACATGGTCTTGAGAAAAAAAAAATCAAGAGAGAAAATCAATTGCGTCTTGTTTTCCCCAACTCCTGAGAGTGCTTGGACAGCGCCTCCGTGCTGAGCGGGAGCCCACGGTGGTGTCGGCAGCCAGCTTGGAGGTCCCACTGCTCTCCGAAAGCCATGAATGCTCACCACGACGGTGACAGGAGGGTTACCGGAGCCCACGCCTGGGGTTGCCCCCTCCTGTGCTCACACCAGAGCCCGGGTCCAGGGCCAGCGTTTGGCACAGCGGTTCAATCCCCGGTTGGAATGCCCGCTTCCCAGATCAGAGAGCGCCTGGCTTCAGTTTCGACCCCACTTCCCACCCAGCTTCCTGTGGGTGCAGCAGGTGACGGCTCGTGTACGGGGTCCCTGCCACTCCTGTGGGAAACCTGGATTTAGCTCTGGGCTCCTGGCTTCAGCTTGGCCCAGCCCCAGGCATTGCGGGCTCAAGCCGTGACGACGGGCGTCCCAATGGTTAGGCTGGACGTCTGGTCGTATTGTAAACCGTCCATCTGTTGTGGAAAAGAAGTCAGGACTCTCCTCCCCGGACTTCCCGATGCCGCCCACCCCTGAAGACCAAGGCTGACCGTGAGCGCCCGCACCCCGAGCCCACTGACCAGAGCCTGTTCTGCAAGCAAAGGGTGCTGCCCGCAGAAGGGGTGTGAGCAGCGCTTGTCAATCAACAGTCAAAACCCGCACTGGCCACTGAGCCCTGGGAGGGTCTGCGAAGGAGGCTTGGATCCCACTCGTCCCCCCAGGGACCCCGCCACGCCCGCCTTCCACTTCTGGAAAGTGAGGCCCTGCCTTTGATTCTTGGCTCCCCTCGTGGTGGGGTGAGGTCATCCCTGGACGGAGTGGAGAAGGCGCCATTATAACCTTATCAGATCCCGCCCTGGGTGCTGGCCAGAGTCCCCTAGGCCCAGCTTACACAGCTGCCCCGCCCCTCTGCCTCCCACATGCAGCCCCGGAGGGGTTTGTTCCCGGGGCTCCTCCCATGCTGGTCTCTTCTGTGGTCCTGCAGCTCCTCTGATGTCCGGTTCCGGGGGCAGTGTAGCCGTCGGCATCTGTGGTAACCCCACTGGGGGGCCGTGGAGCACCAGGGCCTCGATGAATGTCTCCCCACGTGTCCACTGGGGTCCCGCAGCCTCTCTGGTGGGGTAGGGGAGCCGTGCACGGGACAGCAGGACTGCCGGTCCTCCCCAGGGTGATGCCCCACCTTCAGGTGGCTCCTCTTCCACCTGGATGGAAGAGGGGTCAGGACCGGCAGCCCCGCCTGCTGCACACAGGGGACCCGGCTCCCCTCTCTCCGTTGGAGGCTGGGCTGCTCCTGCCACCAGCCAGCAGGGCCCCATCGATCCCTTGGGACCCCAGGACCTGAGGACAAGCAGCTGTCTCCCTGCCACACCCTTGATGTCTGTGGGAGGGAGGAGGGGTCTCCTGGACACGGCCAGGCCTGCTGCATCCCCAGGGCCCCACAGCACATGCCTCTCATGCAACTCCCCTTTCCTCCCTCCCCCCAGTCCCTGGCGTCCACCCCCAAGGAATGTTCTGGCGACTTCCGTTTCTCACCTGCTAAGGGCGCAGAGGATCCTTGTGGAGCAGCAGTGTGCCAGGTGCTGACGGCCGTGCACCCGAGGCTGCTCCTGCCGGGTGTCTGGGCTCCCGTGCCACGGGGAAGGACCTGGGTCTCAGCCAGGGCTGAGTGACATCAAGTTCAAGAGCAGGACAGACCTCACGGCGCCAGGTGTTGCAGCGGACTGGGGCTCTCCGGGGAGAAGGGAGCTCAGAGCACCAGGGCCCGGAGCAGCTGCCTGCAAGACGCAGCTGTGCGATGGATTTGCTGCCCGCCGAGAGGGCAAGGAAGCACTGAGACCGGCTGCAGTGTGGCTGAGCCCTGGGAACCCACCCAGCGGAAGAGGCTGGGCACAAAGGCCCACTTTATTTAAAAAAAAAAAAAGTTTATTTATTAGAAAGGCAGAGTTTAGAGAGAGAGCCAGAGAGAGGTCTTCCATCCACTGGTTCACTCCCCACATGGCTGCAAAGGCCGGAGTTGTGCTGATCTGAAGCCAGGAGCCAGGAGCTTCCTCCAGGTCTCCCACATGGGTGCAGGGGCCCAAGGACTTGGGCCATCTTCCACTGCTTTCCCAGGCCACAGCAGAGAGCTGGATCAGAAGAGGAGCAGCTGGGACTCGAACCAGCGCCCATATGGGATGCCGGCACTGCGGGTGGAGGCTTAGCCCACTGCACCACAGCACCAGCCCCTGCCCACCCCCACCCCCCATTCTTCATCCATACACTGCAGGGAGTGCCTGCTCAGGTTTGGGTCAGCAGATGGGATTCTAAGGCGTGGCCGGCCATGGAGCTGAGGGCACCTCAGAGAGACTGATCAATGTGTACGATGAAAACAGCACCACGGAGCACTGGTCATGTCCTCCTCTCATTGGAGGGAGGGAGGGAGGGAGGGAGGAAGGGAGGGAGGAAGGGAGGGAGGGGGAGGAGGAACCATCCTTTGGTTCACTCCTCAAATACGGGGACTGGGTCAGGGCTGAGCCAGGAACTGCAAACTCCAGGTCTCCCACGGGTGGCAGCCACCCAACTGCTAGAGCCCTCACCACCGCCTCCCAGGGTCTGCATCAGCAGGAGCCAGGAGCCAGAGCCAGAGCCAGAGCCGAGCCAGAGCCGAGCCAGAGCCGAGCCTGCAGCCCAGGTTCTCCCCCGTGGGACGTGGGTGCGGCTTCACTGGCGTCGGAGCTGCTGAGCCAAACGCCAGCCCCAAGCTTATCTGTTAATGCCACTTCCCTGGGAGTTTGGAAGCATGCACGTAAGGAGGAAGTGGGTAAAATCCCATGTCTGCTTTTAGAAGCTAGGGAGATAATCGCAGCTCCTGATTTCCAAGGAGCACAAGGAGGAGGCACGGCATTCCCGGCAGCGGCAGCAAACCCTCCCCGACGGCGACGGCTATGGCGACAGCGACAGCCGCTGTGACCCCCGGGGCCAGCCTGCCCAGGCTCCTGCCAGAGCCCAAGCTGGCCTCCTGGGCGGCTCACGGCCCTCGGCCTCCATTCCTGGACACAGAGCCGGGGAGGACGAGCCTGACGCGGTTGCCAAGCATTTGGGGACCAACATAGACCATTCTCGCTTCACCCCCGCGGCACTTTGGGGATTCTGTGCACGGCTGTTGCAGAGCCCGGAGAGCAGCCGCTCCTTGGCGTCCGGCAAAGCAGGCTGCACCGAGCTGCCCCTGGTGTGCACTGGAAGGAGGGGTGGGGGCTAAAGAGGGGCACCCCAGAGCTGCCCCAGGCCTGCTCCTCTCCCTGCCTCACAGCCCCGCCCCCTCCTGCCACCCTGAGTTACTTCCTTAGGACAAGTTCCACCTTGCGACAGGTGACTCCTAGGGGCCAGTGCCACATGAGAACAGGGGCTCCCTGTTCAGAGGAGGTACAGGGCCCTTGTGAGCCGGGGTCTGGGCACGTAGGCCCTGGCGGCCACTCCCAGGAGGCCGTGGCTCTCAGGAACTGACGAGAAAGAACAGCCCGTGAGCCCCGTTTGTGTTCCGTCTGCCCCGGGGCCGCACATAGGAAACCCCTGCAAAGGCGCTGCCCTCCAGGGCCACCTGCACCCAGGTCCTGCCTGCCCTCCAGGGCCACCTGCACCCAGGCCCCGCCCCCCCTCCTGGCCTTGCAGAGGCCCAGGCCAAGGGCACAGACCGGACGTTTGCCTGTGCTCCGCTCACCTGCTCCTCGGTGCTTTAAACAACAGCGGGAGCCTGTGATTGACAGCCGCCCACAAGGCTCCCACAGGGCCACCGCCCCTTCCTGCCTGGCCTCGGTGTGAGAAAGAGGGTGTAACAAACAGCGAGAACTCTCTGACAAGGTTCTGAAGAAAGAGAAGTGATACAGTGAGTGCGCACTGTCCCAATTATGAAAGGGGGCCCCCGACACGCTCACCTGACACCTGTGCGCACTGTCCCAGCTGTGGGAGGGGGTCCCCGTCACCCTCACCTGACACCTGTGCGCACTGTCCCAGCTGTGGGAGGGGGCCCCCGACACGCTCACCTGACACCTCACACCTGTGCGCACTGTCCCAGCTGTGGAAGGGGGCCCCGACACGCTCACCTGACACCTGTGCGCACTGTCCCAGCTGTGGGAGGGGGCCCCCGACACGCTCACATCAGACCTGACACCTGTGCGCACTGTCCCAGCTGTGGGAGGGGGTCCCCGACACGCTCACCTCACACCAGTGCGCACTGTCCCAGCTGTGGGAGGGGGTCCCCGACACGCTCACCTGACACCTGTGCACACTGTCCCAGCTGTGGGAGGGGGACCCGACACGCTCACCTGACACCTGTGCGCAATGTCCCAGCTGTGGGAGGGGGTCCCCGACACGCTCACATGACACCTGTGCGCACTGTCCCAGCTGTGGAAGGGGGCCCCCGAGACGCTCACCTCACACCTGTGCGCACTGTCCCAGCTGTGGGAGGGGGTCCCCGACACGCTCACCTCACACCTGTGCGCACTGTCCCAGCTGTGGGAGGGGGTCCCCATCACCCTCACCTGACACCTGTGCGCACTGTCCCAGCTGTGGGAGGAGGTCCCCATCACCCTCACCTGACACCTGTGCGCACTGTCCCAGCTGTGGGAGGGGGCCCCCGACACGCTCACCTCACACCTGTGCGCACTGTCCCAGCTGTGGGAGGGGGTCCCCGTCACCCTCACCTCACACCTGTGTGCACTGTCCCAGCTGTGGGAGGGGGCCCCTGACACGCTCACCTCACACCTGTGCGCACTGTCCCAGCTGTGGGAGGGGGTCCCCGACACCCTCACATGACACCTGTGCGCACTGTCCCAGCTGTGGGAGGGGGCCCCCGACACGCTCACCTCACACCTGTGCGCACTGTCCCAGCTGCGGGAGGGGGTCCCCGACACGCTCACCTCACACCTGTGCGCACTGTCCCAGCTGTGGGAGGGGGTCCCGTCATGCTCACCTGACACCTGTGCGCACTGTCCCAGCTGTGGGAGGGGGTCCCGTCACCCTCACCTGACACCTGACACCTGTGCGCACTGTCCCAGCTGTGGGAGGGGGTCCCCGACATGCTCACCTCACACCTGTGCGCACTGTCCCAGCTGTGGGAGGGGGTCCCCGACACGCTCACCTCACACCTGTGCGCACTGTCCCAGCTGTGGGAGGGGGTCCCCGACACGCTCACCTGACACCTGTGCGCACTGTCCCAGCTGTGGGAGGGGGTCCCCGACACCCTCACATGACACCTGTGCGCACTGTCCCAGCTGTGGGAGGGGGCCCCCGACACGCTCACCTCACACCTGTGCGCACTGTCCCAGCTGTGGGAGGGGGTCCCCATCACCCTCACCTGACACCTGTGCGCACTGTCAAAGCTGTGGGAGGGGGTCCCCATCACCCTCACCTGACACCTGTGCGCACTGTCCCAGCTGTGGGAGGGGGCCCCCGACACGCTCACCTGACACCTGTGTGCACTGTCCCAGCTGTGGGAGGGGGCCCCCGAGACGCTCACCTCACACCTGTGCGCACTGTCCCAGCTGTGGGAGGGGGTCCCCGACACCCTCACATGACACCTGTGCACTCTGTCCCAGCTGTGGGAGGGGGCCCCCGACACGCTCACCTCACACCTGTGCGCACTGTCCCAGCTGCGGGAGGGGGTCCCCGACACCCTCACCTGACACCTGTGCGCACTGTCCCAGCTGTGGGAGGGGGCCCCCGACACGCTCACCTGACACCTGTGCGCACTGTCCCAGCTGCGGGAGGGGGTCCCCGTCACCCTCACCTGACACCTGTGCGCACTGTCCCAGCTGTGGGAGGGGTCCCGTCATGCTCACCTGACACCTGTGCGCACTGTCCCAGCTGTGGGAGGGGGTCCCGTCACCCTCACCTGACACCTGACACCTGTGCGCACTGTCCCAGCTGTGGGAGGGGGTCCCCGACATGCTCACCTCACACCTGTGCGCACTGTCCCAGCTGTGGGAGGGGGTCCCCGACACGCTCACCTCACACCTGTGCGCACTGTCCCAGCTGTGGGAGGGGGTCCCCGACACGCTCACCTGACACCTGTGCGCACTGTCCCAGCTGTGGGAGGGGGTCCCCGACACCCTCACATGACACCTGTGCGCACTGTCCCAGCTGTGGGAGGGGGCCCCCGAGACGCTCACCTCACACCTGTGCGCACTGTCCCAGCTGTGGGAGGGGGTCCCCGACACCCTCACATGACACCTGTGCACTCTGTCCCAGCTGTGGGAGGGGGCCCCCGACACGCTCACCTCACACCTGTGCGCACTGTCCCAGCTGCGGGAGGGGGTCCCCGACACCCTCACCTGACACCTGTGCGCACTGTCCCAGCTGTGGGAGGGGGTCCCCGACACGCTCACCTCACACCTGTGCGCACTGTCCCAGCTGTGGGAGGGGGTCCCCGACACGCTCACCTGACACCTGTGCGCACTGTCCCAGCTGTGGGAGGGGGTCCCGTCACCCTCACCTGACACCTGACACCTGTGCGCACTGTCCCAGCTGTGGGAGGGGGTCCCCGTCACGCTCACCTGACACCTGTGCGCACTGTCCCAGCTGTGGGAGGGGGCCCCCGACACGCTCACCTCACACCTGTGTGCACTGTCCCAGCTGTGGGAGGGGGTCCCCGACACCCTCACATGACACCTGTGCGCACTGTCCCAGCTGTGGGAGGGGGCCCCCGACACGCTCACCTCACACCTGTGCGCACTGTCCCAGCTGTGGGAGGGGGTCCCCGACACCCTCACCTGACACCTGTGCGCACTGTCCCAGCTGTGGGAGGGGGTCCCCGTCACCCTCACCTGACACCTGACACCTGTGCGCACTGTCCCAGCTGTGGGAGGGGGTCCCCGACACGCTCACCTGACACCTGTGCGCACTGTCCCAGCTGTGGGAGGGGGTCCCGTCACGCTCACCTGACACCTGTGCGCACTGTCCCAGCTGTGGGAGGGGGTCCCGTCACGCTCACCTCACACCTGTGCGCACTGTCCCAGCTGTGGGAGGGGGTCCCGTCACGCTCACCTGACCCCTGTGCGCACTGTCCCAGCTGTGGGAGGGGGTCCCCATCACCCTCACCTGACACCTGTGCGCACTGTCCCAGCTGTGGGAGGGGGCCCCCGACACGCTCACCTGACACCTGTGCGCACTGTCCCAGCTGTGGGAGGGGGTCCCCGTCACCCTCACCTCACACCTGTGTGCACTGTCCCAGCTGTGGGAGGGGGCCCCCGAGACGCTCACCTCACACCTGTGCGCACTGTCCCAGCTGCGGGAGGGGGTCCCCGACACCCTCACCTGACACCTGTGCGCACTGTCCCAGCTGTGGGAGGGGGCCCCCGACACGCTCACCTGACACCTGTGCGCACTGTCCCAGCTGTGGGAGGGGGTCCCGTCACCCTCACCTGACACCTGACACCTGTGCGCACTGTCCCAGCTGTGGGAGGGGGTCCCCGTCACGCTCACCTGATACCTGTGCGCACTGTCCCAGCTGTGGGAGGGGGCCCCCGACACGCTCACCTCACACCTGTGCGCACTGTCCCAGCTGTGGGAGGGGGTCCCCGACACGCTCACCTCACACCTGTGTGCACTGTCCCAGCTGTGGGAGGGGGTCCCCGACACCCTCACATGACACCTGTGCGCACTGTCCCAGCTGTGGGAGGGGGCCCCCGACACGCTCACCTCACACCTGTGCGCACTGTCCCAGCTGTGGGAGGGGGTCCCCGACACCCTCACCTGACACCTGTGCGCACTGTCCCAGCTGTGGGAGGGGGTCCCCGTCACCCTCACCTGACACCTGACACCTGTGCGCACTGTCCCAGCTGTGGGAGGGGGTCCCCGACACGCTCACCTGACACCTGTGCGCACTGTCCCAGCTGTGGGAGGGGGTCCCCGACACGCTCACCTGACACCTGTGCGCACTGTCCCAGCTGTGGGAGGGGGTCCCGTCACGCTCACCTCACACCTGTGCGCACTGTCCCAGCTGTGGGAGGGGGTCCCGTCACGCTCACCTCACACCTGTGCGCACTGTCCCAGCTGTGGGAGGGGGTCCCGTCACGCTCACCTGACCCCTGTGCGCACTGTCCCAGCTGTGGGAGGGGGTCCCCGACACGCTCACCTGACACCTGTGCGCACTGTCCCAGCTGTGGGAGGGGGTCCCGTCACGCTCACCTCACACCTGTGCGCACTGTCCCAGCTGTGGGAGGGGGTCCCGTCACGCTCACCTGACCCCTGTGCGCACTGTCCCAGCTGTGGGAGGGGGTCCCCGACACGCTCACCTGACACCTGTGCGCACTGTCCCAGCTGTGGGAGGGGGTCCCCGACACGCTCACCTGACACCTGACACCTGTGCACACTGTCCCATCTGTGGGAGGGGGTCCCCGACACGCTTACCTCACACCTGTGCGCACTGTCCCAGCTGTGGGAGGGGGTCCCCGACATGCTCACCTGACACCTGTGCGCACTGTCCCAGCTGTGGGAGGGGGTCCCCGACACGCTCACCTCACACCTGTGTGCACTGTCCCAGCTGTGGAAGGGGTCCCGTCATACTCACCTGACACCTGACACCTGCCTGCACACCCCTTTGCCTTCTGCACAGCTCAGTTGATTTCACCATTTCACCAAACCAAGCCTGCGTGGGCGACGGCCACTTGCTCGCAGTCAGATGGACGGTCCAGGGCTGAGTGGCGGCGTGGGCTCCACGCCCGGCTTCCGTGTGTCCTCCAGGTGCTGGCCGGCGGGGACTGCTAAATTCTTTCAAGTTGTGCAGCCTGGAGCCCTGTGGGGCTCAGCCCTGGGGAGGCTGCGTTACCTCGTTCCCTGGTGCATCCGAGCCAGGCGCTGGGCCTGGCCATGCTGGGGACCAGCACAGGCTGTCAGGGCCTCCCGGGAGAGACCACCCCCACCCACACTGGCCGCCTAGGGAGCTTCAAGTAAAATGTTACAACCAAGCTTTAAACACTGCAAATAAGTGGTTAATTGGGATCCATGCTATTTGTGGTCACCCTCACAGGTACCCAAGTCCCCTGTATAACACGGGGGCCGGGTGCAGCCTCTGCAGGCCTGACACCACGTCTGGATGACCTGGAACCCTCACAGCACAATACGAGCCCTGAGCAGGCGGCTGTCACCCCACGCTGCTGAGGGAGAGATGACGAGGAAAGTGCCTGCACCTGTTCACTCTGAAGCTTTAAAAAATGTATTTATTTGAAAGGCAGAGTTACAGAGAGGGAGAGAGAGAGAGAGATCATCCACCCACTGGTTCGCTCCTCAGAAGGCCACAGTGGCCGGGGCTGGGCCGGGTCAAAGCCAGGAGCCAGGGGCTCCATCTGGGTCTCTCTCCTCTGCGGGTGGCAGGGGCCAAGCACTTGGGCTGTCCTTCACTGCCTTCCAAGGCACATTAATAGGGAGCTGGGGGGTCAGTGCTGAGGTGTAGTGGGTAAAGCCACCATCTGCAGTGCTGGCATCCCATATGGACGTCGGTTCTGGTCCTGGCTGCTCCACTTTCGATCCAGTTCTCTACTATGGCCTGGGAAAGCAGTAGAAGATGGCCCAAGTCCTTGGACCCCTGCACCCACGTGGGAGACCTGGAAGCAGCTCCTGGCTGCTAATTTCGGATTGACCCAGCTCTGGCCATTGTGGCCAACTGGGGAGTGAACCAGTGGATGGAAGGCCTCTCTCTCCTTCTCTCTCTCTGGCTCTACCTCTCTCTGTAAGTCTATCTTTCAAATAAATAAAATAAATATTTTTTAAAAAGTAGGGTGCGGAACTGGAAGTGGAGCAGCTAGGATCCAACCAACACCCATACGGGATGCCGGCATCACACGGCGCTTACCCTGCTGGGCCACAGCGCCAGCCCCTTCTGACACATTTACAAAGAGGTATTTTTGTCCTCAGCTTTTCCCCCTCCCTCTCCCTCCCCCTCGACGTGGGACCTGTGTGTGGGTGGAGATGCGACTGTGCAAACGAAGTGATTCTTGGGTACTATGAACGTTCCCTCTTAAATATCCTCCCTTGTCACTTCCTGGCCGTCGAATGTCCCCTTACATGGGCTTACCGTAATTTATCTGGTCAGTGTCCATTTGTTGAGGGCTTTCGGTTTTTTTAAAGGTGTATTTTATTTATTTGAAAGAGTTACAGAAAGAGATAGAGAGAGGTCTTCCATCTGCTGGTTCACTCCCCAATTGGTCACAATGGCCGGAGCTGTGCCAATCCAAAGCCAGGAGCCAGGAGCTTCTTCCAGGTCTCCCACGTGGGTGCAGGGGCCCAAGCACTTGGGCCATCTTCTACTGCTTTCCCAGGCCACAGCAGAGAGCTGGGTCGGAAGTGGAGCAGCCAGGACTGGAACCGGAGCCCGTATGGGATGCTGCCAATATGGGATGCAGGGATTTGGCAGCCCTGCTGGGCACCTCCCTCTCCCAGTGAGTGTCCACAGGGTCACTGTGCATCAGGGGGCTTCCAGGAAAGCCTTGGGCTGAAGGGGCTGCCCTGGCCCAAGGGGAGCTGGTGGGGCTCAGGCCTCATGCCCTCGGCACCCCCCCCCTCGAGGGCCCACAGGAGGGCTCCTTTGCCTTCTGTATTCCGTTTTTTGCCAAAGATGAAATTCAGCCCCCAGGGGAGCACCCCCCTGCCCCCGCCTTGAGCCCAGCTCAGAGGTTGGGGGAAGGAGTCTGCGAGCCAGCGTCTCCCCCCTGCACTTGGTGCTGATGTGTTTGTGGGCAGCACCAGTGTCAGGCAGAGACGTGGATCAGGCAGGTGCCTGCCCCCTGCCCCCGCCCTGCTGCTTCCCTGGGACGTGAGTGAGTGAGGTCATGGCTGGAGACTGGCGCCCAGGGCTCGCGGGCCCGAGAGACCTGAGCTCGCATCCGGCTCGGCTCTGTGACCTCAGCCTGCATAACTCTTTGGTAACCATGGGGATGGCGACAGCCAGTCCACGGGACAGTCCTCAGTCGTGGTGCCAGTCACTGTCTCCGAGGCTCAGCACGGCCTTGTCTAAGCCGCTCCGGGCCATGCGGGGTGTCAGTGTGTGAGACGCGCCGTGTCCCAGGTGCTGCCTTCCCTCCCCCGCCATTGTCGTGTGCTGACCCGGGCAGCTGACGACGCTGCCAGGGCTCGTCCAACATGGATGCAAATGACCCAGTCAGATGGGAATGCCACTCAGTTTTGTCCTGCAGTTTTGCCAAGCGGGGGGGTCTCACTGACCGTGTCGCGGGCAGTGTCACTCCAGCCTGCCTCCACCAGCGTCCCGAGCCTTTCATCTCCCCTACTCTGGGCAAGTTCTGCCCTCCAGCCAGCTCCTTACCGAGCAAGAAACCGTTCGCAGACGCCTGCTGTGGACAACACTCATGCCTTTGACCTTTTAGACTCTGCTTTGGCAAGGGCCTGGCTGTCCACCCCTCCCCATCCCCCGACCTTCCCAACCCCCGAGTCTGCTTCCTCCTGCCCTCTGCTCGGAGACCTATCGAATTCATGCAGTCTCAGAGCTTCGTGTGCCTCCCTGCTGACTCCGAAATTCACCTCTGCAGGGTGGAGAGCTCACCTGCCCAGCTCTGCCTGCACTAGACCCTCACCTGTGCAGCTCTGCCTGGACTGGACCCTCACCTGCCCAGCTGCCCAGCTCTGCCTGCACTGGACCTCACCTGTGTTCCTGCCTGGCTCTGCCTGCGCTGGCCCCTCAGCTGCCCAGCTCTGCCTGGACTGGACCTCACCTGTGTACCTGCCCGGCTCTGCCTGCGCTGGCCCCTCAGCTGCCCCGCTGCCCCAGTCTCAGGACCTCCTCCAGTTCTCTTACTCAAACTGAACTGCGATTACCCATAGCCTCTGAACCTGCTTCTCCATGACTCAGCGTGTGTGCACACTGGCCCTAAGCGGGTCTATGAGTGGCCGTCTGAGAGGAAGCGCTGACAAATCACCCAGGACGTCACCTCTGAAAGCATTGTCCCTTTGTTTGCTCGGTAACTGTGCTGCCCTGACCCTGGCCCTGGCCTCTTGGCTGGTGGTAGATTTCAAGCTCCCCCAGGCCTGATCCTCCGAGAGACCCTCGGCCTCTCCCACAACCCACATCCAGTGTGCAAGGGACTCCCACTGGCTCCATCCTCAAGCTGGACCCCAACCCAGTGCCCGTCACACTCTACCACACCCCGGGGCCAGGCCGCCAACGTGCAAGGATCTGGCTGCCCTGCGAGAAGGCTGTGGAAAGAACACGCCAGAGGCCACAGAGGGAGAGAGGCACCGAGACCACAGGGATCAAGATACGGGAATGCAGCCGTCCCAGCACCCCCACCCTGGACATCCCTGCGGCTCAGCATGGCCACAAGAGGGACACAGGCAAGACCTGCGGAAGAGCCGCCCAGCAGAGCCCAGCCCAGACGCGACTGTTTTCAGTTGCGGAGGTCTGGGTGGTTACTCAGCCCTGCTGCTGCCTCCCTCCTTCCCCCCTTGCAGCCACGCTGGGCGCCGGCTGCTTCCCACACACTGTAAGCTCGGCCTCGGGACCCTGGACACGTCTGTCTCTGCCACCAGCTGGCTTCCTGGGCTGCTCTGTGACCTCAAGTTCACCTACACCTGATCGATGCTCCCTAAGAATCTCTCCCCTGCTCCCAGCCCTGCCTTTCCTAGGGGACTCATCACCAAGTGCGCAGTGCAGACTCACTCGTGGGTGTCTGTGAGAGTGTGAGTCCCTCAGTGGGATCTGCTCACGCCCCAGGGTGCCCGTGGTGTGCTGTAGGCACTGGACGGAAGAGCATGTCGGCAGGGGGAAGGAGGGAGGGAGGAGGAGGGCGGGAGGCCCTTCCACTTCTGAGTAGGCTGGGGTATAGCCATCTGGCTGCCGCCTGGCACGTCACAGGGGTCCTATCCCATCAAGTCCCTGTCCCACAGCCCCTCTGGAGTGAGGCAGGCAGGCAGCACGGGGTGAGGGAGACACAGAGAGAGGAAAGCAGAGCCCAGAGGATGCTGGGAGCCCTCTTTGTCCTGGGGAAGGAAGAGGCCGGCCTGGCCATCTCCTCTGCCCATGGAGTTTCCAAGGTTTGGTTCCCCAGGTCGGGCCATCCGGGGCTCAGTGTTGAGAAGGCAAAGCTCCACGTGGCCCTCCTGCGGCCGCAGCACCGTGAGGTTCAGGGTGGGGACATCAGCCGCACGCTTGACTCTGGAGCTGCTGTTCTCAAACACGGCACACTGAGGACCCTGGGGCTGGGTCAGATGCAGGTTCCGGGCCCGGGAGTGTGCGCACTTCACACAAGCTCCTGGACTCTGACGCTCGTAGTGCCAGGGCCACGCTGAGCAGCCCCGCTCCCGGGAACTTGGCACCTTCCCCAGAGGCTGATGGTGCTGAGGACCCAGCGGGCGGTGGAAGAATAGGCAGGACTCCCTGGGTCCTCTGCACTCATCCCCCTCTCAGGAAGTGGCCCCGGGCCCACGTGTGGCTGTCGGCACCCAGGCAGGGAGAGGGGCATGGGGGTCTTCCCCCAGCCCCCAAACCCTCTACTACCGCAGAGATCCGAGGAGGAGCAAGGGTCTCGGCCATGAGACTGACGACAAGCCCCTACGGCTGTGCAGGGCAGGACTGGAGCTCCCTGTGTGAAGACCTCCCGTCCGGGACAGGAAGCAGGGCCAAGGTCTCATCTGACACCCCGGCAGGGTCCACACTGGGTGGGTGGGTGGATGATGGGTAAGGATGGAGGGATGATGGCTGGAGTAGATGGTGGGTGGAGGGATCATGGGTGGAGGAGTTGATGGATGGACGATGGATGAGGGCTGGAGTGGCTGGGCTGGGGGGGGTGATAGATGACAGGTGAATGACGGATGAACAGCTATCGCTTTCTGGTTAAGGTTTGGATTTGCTGCTCCCCAGGGTCCCTGCCAGTCCCTGCAGAGGCCGCATGCTGGGTGTGAGGGTGACCTGCGGGTGAGACGGGGATGAGAGTGTGTGTGAGGGTTCGAAGAGGGGACAAGAGCGAGGCAGAGGGGAAACAGAGAGAGAGAGAGTGGGCGGGCGAAGTGAACGGAGCCGCCGCTTTGAAGATCACTCCGATCTCAGGCCCAATTACTGCTAATGACAGCTTGCGGCTGCGCGGCGCCTTTCTCCCCGAGCTCAAAGCCTGTTACCCACACGGGAGCTGCGGAGCCGAGCTATAATCACCACCATGTGACAGCCCGGAGCGGCCCAGGGACTTGCCAAGGTCAGAGGGCGCCCGGAGCGGGGACAGAGCCGGGCACACCATCCCCCCCGAGCTGCCTTAGCCAAGCTCCAATTCCTAAGAATTAGTAAGTCACCACTCACTGTGAGGTCATAGTTTTCAACAGGGGATGCCCAGGGAGCTCTCCTAAGCCCCTGGACGTGTGAAGGTGGTGTCCCTGGGCCAGCACTGCAGAGCCAAAGCCGGCAGGCCAAGCTGCCCCCTGGGGATGGCAGGGCTGGCTCTCCACCCCCCCCCCCCCCAACCCCGCCCTGTCCCGGCTGCCTGGCTTCATCCCTCTGCTACGGGGTCCCACGCTTTGCAGCCTGCTAGCCGAGGCCCCGGCTGTCCCGGGGTCACAGGCTGAGGCTTCGGCAGGTCAGGATGGAGGTGGGCGGGCTGGCGTTCCTCAGCCCTGAGTCAGAGACCAACAGGCAGCGGTGGCCGCCCCCTCCAAGACAGAAGCAGTCCCAGCCCAGCCGCCAAGAATGCACAGAGCGGGCGTGATTTCTTGGCCCCGGCTCCAGAAGCAGCTTTATGGAAAAATGCAGAGCGTTCCTGTGTCCCTGTTCTGCCTGGCCCCGGGGCGGGGCGGGGCAGGCTGGGCCTAGCGAGGCACAGGCAGCGCCAATCACCCAGCCCCGGGCCATGCGCTCCACCTGCAGGTTCCCAGGGGTCTTTCCCAGGCCGCAGAGTCCGAGTGGGGGTTGCTCCTCCTCCGGGGTGCCCGGCTGCTGAGAAAGAAGCAAGATGGGAGCTGACTCCTCGTGGGCCCGACGCTCACGGCACGGCTTCTACCCCGCAACTGTGCACAGCACCCCTCGAACACACCAGGGGCTCCTCGCGGGCAAGATCAGTCTTGAACGTCTGTGTCTCCAGTGTTACCGATTTGCTTGTTAATACATTCATATTAATAAGCCGTGTGGGCTCTTGCCACAATTCAGAGAATTCTGAATACCGGCACAAAGAAACCAGGCAGCATGGTAAGTTTTAAGCTTTTTGTTCAGGGAGAGACATGCACAGGAGAGTGAGGGAGTTCATCTAGGCTAAGGGAGAAGGGAGAGTCTGGAGATTAAGTTAGAATCCGCACCAAGCAGAGAGCAGGCCAGGAGCCACGTGCAGCAAACGTTTGGTTTTGAGCAGCTACTAACAGCTCAGCACGGACAGCAAAGCAAAGGCAGAGAGCTCGGGTGGCCCGACCGCCCCGAGGGCGCAGGGCAACAAGGGTCCATAACAGCGAAAAAGGGGAAAAAGACAAAGAGGGCCGGGCCCACCGGGTTCCAGGCCTTTAATCCACTTCCAAAGGGGAGTGGTTAATAGTCTTATGGGCAGGCGGGCGCACAGGTGTGGTCAGGTAAGGGCACGAGGTCACACAGGGGGCGTGGTGAAGGCGTGGTCTTCCAGCTCACACATCGGATCAATATTATCCTGCATGTCTGCCCACATCACAAGGACAAGCACAGCTCCTGGCACAGAGGCAGGTGCTCAGGGGTTTCTAGGAGACAGGTGGAGGAGGCGTGGCTGGTGGATACATGGAGATAGGTGATGGACGAATGGATGTGTGGGTGTGTGGGTGAGAGGGATAGGTGGATATGTGGGTGTGTGGGTGTGTGGATGGGTGGATGTGTGGGTGAGTGTGTGGGTGGGAGGGATGGGTGGATGTGTGGGTGTGTGGATGTGTGGGTGTGAGGATGAGTGGATGTGTGAGTGTGTGGGTGTGTTGGTTTGTGGATGGGTGATGTGTGGGTGTGTGGTTGTAGATGTGTGAGTGTGTGGATGGGTGGATGTGTGGGTGTGTGGATGTGTGGATGGGGGGATGGATGGATGTGTGGATGGGTGGATGTGTGGGTGTGTTGGTTTGTGGATGGGGGATGTGTGGGTGTGTGGTTGTAGGTGTGTGGATGTGTGGATGGGTACATGGATGGGTACATGGGTGGGGATGGACTAGGGATGATGGAAGGAGTTTGGATGGACGGATGTTGCATGGATGATGTATAAATGAAGGGTGGTGGGTGCATGGATGAGGGACACTTGTTGGATGGATGGGTGATGGATGAGTGAATTTTGGGCCGTACTAGAGATACTAGCAAAGATCCCTACCATAGCAGGCGTTCAATAAAATCCTAGCTTAGCTACGAGGTGCATAGGGTGGGCAGCAAAGCAGCAGAGAATGACCCAGGCGGTGAGGGAGACTGAGGACTTGGGGGCCCCCGGCTGGGGTCAGCAGGTCCCCAGCAGGCCGGCAGCCCTCAGGAGAGACCGCCCTGGGCTCAGCACTGCCACACTTGACGGAGGCTTCAGGCTTCCTGTGCTTCCAGGCACAGAGGGCAGTGATTACCCACCCCACCCCCACCTCCGCCCACACACGACTTGGAACCACTGCGGCGCTCAGAGCTGTCGCTGGCTTCGTGCGCTGCCCCTCTAAGTCCCCCGAGCTGGGCTGGGAGGAGGGGCGCTGCTGGGGGCGTCCTCTGGCTGTGGTTGTAGCTTCTGTGCAGGGTGTCTGGGGGCAGGTGGGGGCTGGGGGCAGGGCCACTGTCCTGCTGGGCTCCAGGCAGCCTCAGGCCCTCCCGGTCACAGGGTGCTGTCCCTCCTGCCTGGCCTCGGACCCCGCACCCTGCCTTCGAAGCACTCCTGGTAACAGGTGCGGGCACAGTACCTGGGGGCAAAGGAGCTGTGGCTACACCGCTCCCCGACTGCACAGCCCCCGGGAGTGCTCAGGGCACCCGGGAGCTATAGCCCGCTGTAGGCAGGTGGAGACACCAGGACGGGGGATCTGCGCATGTCCTAAGAGAGGGCAGGAGGGCGGAGGAGGACAGGTCCCGGGCGAGGGTGGACGCTGCTGTGTTTGGAAACTGGGTCTTCGTGGACATGAGAATGAGGTCCGAGGGGGCGAGCGCCCTCGCCAGACACAGAGGACACTCCGGAGTGAAGTCGGATCCAGGCTGGGGTGACGTCCACCGCCGAGAAAAACGCCAAGGCTGTGGGCACCCGCCAGCCAGTGAGAAACGGGAGCTCCCGAGCCGGCGCCGACCCTGCTCACCGCGGCATGCACCGCTGGCCTCCGGAATCGGGGACAGACCAGGTGTCTGCCTTTGAAGCCCCGATGGCGGCCCCGCTCCTGAGCAGCCCCTCCCTGCACACTGTGCAGAGGCCCGGGCCCAGGGAAGCAGGGAGAGCCGCCAGGGCCGGCCCAGCCTCTGCCGTTCCGAGGTCTCACCCTTCCAGGATGAGTGGTGGGAAAGGGGGCCCCCAGGGGGTGTGGGGCCAGCCCAGGGAGGGAGGAACCCCAGAGGCATTGGGCAGCCACGGGGAGGAGAGTTGGTCGTGACACAGGAATTCGGGGTTCCCGAGCACATGATTAAACCACCAGCAACTCTCGGGGAGGGGTCCTGATGGGGGCTGGTAACCCTGACCCTCAGAGCCTGGTAGAAGCTCGCAACTGTGTAGACATGGCCGGCTCCGACTGCGTAGACACGGCCAGCTCCATCTCAAGCCCTCGGTGTTTCTGGCTTCTGCAGGGGCCCAGGGTGACGGAAGCTGTGGGGTTCCCCTTGAATCATAGCTGCTGTGCTGCTCATCCGGCTCGGACGGCCCAGGAGCGGCGGCCAGCTCAGGCGGCTCCCGCGGCACAGCAGCCAGCTCGGCCCTGGGGCTGAACCGGCTTCCCGGGAGATCAGCGATAAGTCACGGAACGGCTGTGTGCGGCCGGCCGGGGCGGCCTGACTCAGGCGGGGAGGAAGCCAGGGCCAGCCCGCCGGCCCCCAGGGGCCTCTGCACGCCGCGTCCGCCCCTCCCGGCCGCGTTTCCCGGCTCAGCTCGGCTCGTGGTGTTTTTCCACAGGGCTCTGTGATGTGGGAGACCTGGCCTCAACGTTGGGATCCTGGCCTGGCCCAGCCCCGGCTGTTGCAGGTATCTGGGGAGTGAGCCAGTGGATGAAGACCTCTCTCTCCCTCTCTCTCTCTCTCTCTCTCACCATCTCCCCCTCACTCTTGCTATGTGGCTTTGCCTTTCAGATAAAATTTTAAAAACCTAAAAAATAGAAAGGAATTTCCCAAGTTTTAGGAAGAGCTGATGGAGGAGCCCCTCCGCACAGTGGCCACGTGGCCACGGAGGAGTGGGCGCCACGTGACAGCGCAACGCCAACGAGAAACCTCGGCGGTCACACTCGGCGGGGGAAAGCCGGGAGGTCATCACGGCGGAGGTGGTGGTGGAGAGGAGGAAGGGGCAGGGCACAGGGCAGTGGGGGCCTTGGCGGCCCCGGGCTCCGCTCGTGGCCCCTGGCTGCCTGGGCGCTGGGTGGCAGGTCCGTTCCACCTCACCACCACGTGGTGTGTGAGTGGCACAGGGAGTGTGGGCCGCTGTGAAGGCCCGGACCGCGGGGCGGCTGGCAGGTGCACCGAGCGCCTGGGGGCGGAGCCGAGGCCCGCATTCTCCTGCTTCTCCCTGCCCCTTCCCTGCCTGCCCTCTGTCCAGCCTTTAGGACTTGCCCAGTGAGGGGCCAGTGGCCCCGGGGAGAGGGCGGCTGGGCCTGGCCCCCCACTCCCCCAGCTGAAGGTGGTCTGTTCCCCTCTTCAGCCTTCCCCAGATAGATGTGTTTGATGTGGTTGGGCGGAGCCACCTCTCCCCAGGGTCTCTCAAGTCCTGGCTTTGCTCAAGCAGCTCCTGCCTGCATGGCCCCCACGCCTCTGCTCCAGCTCAGCTTCCAGTAGCACACCCCCTCCAGGCAGCCTCCCGGGGTTGCCCTAATCCCTGCAAACCCTCTCCATACTCCCAGCGCCCTGACTCTGTGTCATGTGTATGTGAGGAGGGGTTGAGTGGATAGCAAGTGGCGGTGTGCTCCCTTCATCTCCGGATTTAAATACCCAGAGCCTCCAGGACCCTCGTTGCAGGCTTGCGGCCAAGGGGCTCCAGGTCCAGCCACAAGGACGTCCTTGCAGCGGCCGGGCGGGCACGCATTGGGGAGAGCCTGCGGGAGACGATGCGGAGACAGCGGCACTTGGGGGGGGGGGTGTCCAGCGTCTGCCAACGTGGTCAAGGGACAAATTCCAAGACACCGCGTCTACCACGGGACTGAGTGCAGCACCACCCAGAGCCAGGCGTGCTTGGGGGCGGGGCGGCTGTGCTGGGAGTGACCTCCAGATAGGGCGCAGAGGCTGTCCACTGCTTTCTGGGAGGGACCGTGTGCTTCTGTTTTTAAGACCTTATTCATGGCCAGCGCCGCGGCTCAATAGGCTAATCCTCTGCCTAGTGGCGCAGGCACCCCGGGTTCTAGTCCCAGTCGGGGCGCCGGATTCTGTCCCGGTTGCTCCTCTTCCAGTCCAGCTCTCTGCTGTGGCCCGGGAGTGCAGTGGAGGATGACCCAAGTGCTTGGGCCCTGCACCCCATGGAAGACCAGGAGGAAGCACCTGGCTCCTGCCATTGGAACAGCGCGGTGTGCCAGCCACAGCGCGCCGGCCGCGGCGGCCATTGGAGGGTGAACCAACGGCAAAAGGAAGACCTTTGTTTCTCTCTCTCACTGTCCACTCTGCCTGTCAAAAATAAAAACAAATAAAAAATTTAAAAAAAAGAAAAAAAGAAGAAGACCTTATTCATTTGAAAGGGAGAGAGAGAGAGAGAGAGAGAGAGAGAGCAAGCGAGCATGTCCACTGGTTCACTCCTCATATGGCTTCAACGGCCGGGGCTGGATCAGGCTGAAGCCAGGAGCCAGGAGCTTCTTCCCAGTCTCCCATGAGGGCGCAGGGGCCCACGCACTGGGGCCGTCCTCCGCTGTTTGCCCAGGCCATTAACAGGGAGCCGGGTCAGAATTGGAGCAGCCGGGACCCAGGCCGACGCGGTGCCATGGGCACCAGCACTGCGAGCATCACAAGTGGCAGCGTAGCCCGCTGCACACAGTGCCAGCCCCAAGCACAAGAGTCTTCTAAGCTGAAAATGATACAGCACTGGGGCCGGCACCGTGGCGTAGGAGGTTAATCCTCCACCTGCTGTACCAGCATCCCTCATGGGTGCCGGTTCTAGTCCTGGCTGCTCCACTTCCCATCCAGCTCCCTGCTATGGCCTGGGAAAACAGTGGAAGATGGCCCAAGTGCTTGGGCCCCTGCACCCGCATGGGAGACCAGGAAGAAGCTCCTGGCTCCTGGCTTCGGATGGGCTCAGCTGCAGCTGTTGTGGCCAACTGGGGAGTGAACCAGCGGATGGAGACCTCTCTGTCTCTCCTTCTCACTGTCTGCAACTCCACCTCTCAAATAAACAAATAAAATCTTTTAAAAATACATTGTTTAGTGACTAAATAAAGCGAATTGTCAAAACCTATAGATGTGTGTGCTCCACACACACAGTGATCCTGATGTAACTGCGCATTTTTTAATTTAAGGAATTTATTACTGTGTTAGAATCTCAGGGTCACAGCAAACGCAGGATTCCTGCAACCCTCATGTTAGCGTGATATCAACACTAAGAGAACAGATTCAATGTAGTTCACAGGTAGAATTCTAGAGCTCTAATGGTCCTCCCTCCCTTAAACTCTGTGTTTTAAGTAGGGCACGGGATTCATGCCGGTTCATCAAGCAACAAACTGACCGCATGGCTGCCAGACGCTGAGCGGAATGGGTGTCGGGAGGGAACTCCTTGTCCCAGCTACTCAGTTTTTCTGTAGATCTAAAATTGTTCTAAAAAACAAACCCTGCTGGGAAGACAGGGGCAGGGGTTAGGCTGCCGCTAGGGACACCTGTGCCCGGATGCAGGGCCTGCTCCTCCTATGTAGGGCCCGTGTCCCGTATGGAGGACCTGCGCCCCATATGGAGCGTCTGCTCTGGGTCGCGTCCGGCTTCCTGCTCAAGTGTACCCTCAGGTGCTTGGGTCCCTGCGACCGCCGTGGGAGACCAGGCTGGGGCCGTGCGTTCCCGGCTCCCACCTGGTGCCGAGCCGGCTGCTGCGGTGATCTGGGAAGTGATGAGCAGACGGGAGCCCTCTCTCCCCCTGTCTCTGTCTCGCTGCCTTTTGAACGAAATGAAGAGAAATAAAATGTAATAATAGCCCCGAAACAACCCGCGGGTGCTTGGAGCGGAGCAGGGGCAGGCGGCCTCGGCTCCGGAGTCGCAGCCTCTGGTGTGGCTGCTGCCACGCTCACAGGTGGGTTCCCCTAAAGTTTTATTTGCACCCCTGTTGTCGGCTGGCTGCTGGCGCAGGAGCTTGGCTGGGTTTCACGCGCGATGCAGAAGGAAGCCGAGACGTCGCCCACTTCCAGGTGCCAGTAGGAAGCCCGGGAAGCCACGGGGTCTCTTCCCCGTGGTTGCACCTGGCTTTTACACAGTCAGCGGCAAAACGGACTTTAAAACCCGGCCTAGCGTGAGTTCAGTTTTGTGCTATGTGGCCCCGGTAGAGAGAGGGCCGTTCACGGTGGGCGAGGGCGAGCAGGTGCTGGTGTCCAGCCGAGGCTACATTCACAGGTGGGGTCAGCAAGTGTCCCCCCACCCCGGCCTCAAACGCCCCGCCTGTCGCCTGCCGCTCTGCCTGTTCCCGTGTACGCGTCCCAGGCGCGGTGACATCCGTGTGAGTGTCGCTCCCGTGGCGGGAGCCCACTGTGCTGACTCAGCTCCCACAGAGACACCCTGGGCTGAGCTGTCCGCGCCCTGAGCGCCCAGGACAGGCAGAGGGAGTTTCCAGGGCGAGTCACAGGCAGCTGTCGGGGCGGGGCTGCCCGGAAGTGAGTGAGTCCGCGGAAGAGGCACAGCGCTGGGACCCATTGGGGAGGGGAGCCGAGCACCTGCCTCTTGTCACAGCCGTGCGGAGAGCTCTGGCCCCCGGCTTCACACTCGGCACTGGGCTCGTGGCTGCCGAATGGGGTGCACCTGCCCAGCGCGTGTGTGCCTCTTGCCTCCACAGTACGTGCGCTGGCCGAACAGCAGCCCCCTCCCAAGCTCGTGGGGCCTCCGAAGGCGGCCTTGGAAACCGAGTCTTTGCAGATAAAATTGGTTACATTAAAATATGATCGTAATGAGCTGTAATCCAGTATGAAGAGGCACGTGCACGCACACATGTGTGTACACACACGTGCACACGCATGTACACACATGCACACACACAGGGGGGAGACAGCTGTGTGACAAGAGGGCAGAAATGGAGCCATGGGTCCCGAGGCGGAGGGTGCCCACAGCCGCCAGAAGCCACAGGAGGCCCCCGAGGGTGGCAGTGCGGGCTGATGTCAGCCCAGGGACCCCCCACACCACACACACACAGGTGGTAGACACAGACGGGTTAGCCGGGGCAGTCGATGGGAATTCTTTCCCTCGGACCTCAGGCTGGGTCTCTGACCTCAAGGAACAGCAGCAGGGACCAAGGGCCAGAGGGGAGGTCACTCTGTCACCCCCAGGAGCACCGAGCACCCTCTGGGCCGAGCTGCCCCCGCCCCCCGCCCCCAAGTCGGCAGGGACGTGACACACACCAGCCGCCGGCTCAGGGGCCACAGCCGCCCTCAGACCAGCGCCCCGGCCCCACTGCGCCCTGGTTGGCCAGCAGGCAGGACGGAGGCCGGGTCCCGGGCCAGGGGGAGGTCACGGGAGGGACCCAGAGGCGGCCGTGCTGCAAGGGTGTGCGAGGGCGGCCCGGGACACCTGGGTGTGCCCGGCATGGCCTGACCGAGTGAACTTGAGACCCTGGGATGCGGCAGGGAGGGCAGGGACACGGCCGCCTTCACCAACATCCAGGTGAGGAGAGGCGGCCGGTCCCGGCAACGGCATGACGAGGGCGAACGAGAGCGCGACCTGTGTGTGCGGGCGCCTGCGTGTGCATGCGTGTGCATTCCACGTGTGTTGGGGTTGGTGTATACGTGTTGGTGTGCCCGTGTGTGGACCCGGCAGCAGCCTCGGCGGACTCTGCCTCCCTAGGAACTCATGGTGCCCCCCCTCCCCGCTCCCCAGCGCTCAGGAGAGAAGGAAACCACCCAGCACGGGCTCTCTTAGGGAAAATTCACTTTTTGCCATTTTGGAGTGGATTCTTGGCTTTTTAGGATCATCAGGAATGAGGGTAAACTGAGTTCTTTGTCAAAAAAGAGAAATTTTGGGGCCGGCGCTGTGGCGTAGTGGGTAAAGCCCCAGCCTGCAGTGCTGGCCTCCCATATGGGCACCGGTTGCTCCTCTTCCGATCCAGCTCTCTGCTGTGGCCTGGGAAGGCACTGGAGGATGGCCCAAGTGCTTGGGTTCCTGCACTCGCATGGGAGACCCGGAAGAAGCTCCTGGCTTCGGATCAGTGCAGCTCCGGCCATTGCGGCCATCTGGGGAGTGAGCCAGCGGATGGAAGATCTCTCTTTCTACCTCTCTCTCTCTCTCTCTCTCTCTCTGCCTCTCTGTAACTCTGCCTTCAAATAAATAGATCTTAAAAAAAAGAGAGAAATTTCAACCACCATCACTCAAACAAGGGCTCATTGTTCTCTATAGGAAGAATCAAACCGCAGGCAAAACATACAACATAAACACAAAAATTTTTGAACCAACGTTGGCTTTTAACAAACAGCATGCACCACATGACGGTCACGTGCCTCTGAAGCCTGCGCTTCGTAGCTTTAATTTCGCTGACAAATCTCCTTGGCTGTTAGCTTTGCAAGAGCTAACAACATTGTATCTTTATGTTACCCCGACTTGCTCCCCATGTAAATAACAGAAAAGTTAAACCGCAAGGGCACTTCAAGAGGCTCTCGGGAAGTGAGGTTAAAGGATCATGTTATTTTGGTGCAAATAAGCAATGAAATCCGTGCACCCTTTTCCCACGCATGTGCTTCCCATGAGCGGTTTGAAGCATCCCCGTCCTTCCAGAGAGACGTGCGCCCACAGCTGTTTCTGTGAGGACCAGCGGACGGGCCGTCCTGCTGGGTCCACGTGCAGGGGCAGGAGCGCGGCTCTGGGCAGCTGGGTCCCGCCCTGCTGATGCCCATGGGCGGGGCGCTGAGCGGGGCTGCCCATCCTCACTCCAGGGGCCCAGGAGAGTCAGACAGGGTGGCAGGGGTCCTGATCCTCACGGGCCACCGATCACTGGGAAGGGAAACTGAGGCAGGCGGCCAGAGCATGGCAGGGGGTGGAGCCCGGCCTGAGGGCTTCCTGCCTTTTGGTCCAGCTGTCCCTCCCCACTGCCCGCTGTGTGTGGCGGCTTCTCCTCCGTCCTGACCTCGAATCTTGTCCCCGCTGTTAACATTTTCCAGGGAGCGGAACATCGGGCCCCTCGTTAAACGCTGCCCAGCACTTACAAGACTGAAGTTTCTGTCCGAGTCTCTCTGGGCCTTTCCCCCAGGGAGCTGCTGTGGCCTTTTTTTTTTTTTTTAAATATTTATTTGAAGGAGTTACACAGAGAAGAGAGAGAGAAAGAGAGAGAGAGAGAGGTCTTCCATCCACCTGCTCACTCACCAATTGGTTGCAATGCCTGGAGCTTTGCTGATCCAAAGCCAGGAGCCAGGCGCTTCTTCCAGGTCTCCCACGTGGGTGCAGGGGCCCAAGGACTTGGGCATCCTCCACTGCTTTCCCAAGCCACAGCAGAGAGCTGGGTTAGAAGTGGAGCAGCTGGGACTCGAACCGGTGCCCACATGGGATGCTGGCACTGCCAGTGGCAGCTTTACCCACTGCACCGCAGCCCCGGCCCCCCGCTGTGTATTTTTTACGGAAAGATGCTCAGATCCTGGATTGGTGTTGTTTTACGCCACTGGGGTTTCGATCCTTGCTACAGCAGCAGCTTGGAGAGCGTCCACTGGAGGACGGCGTAGCGCTCGCTGGGAGGAAGGAGGAAGATAAGGTGGGGTCTCTGCCCGTGCCTCACCGGGAGCTGCACTCGGGACCTGGCTGGGCGGAGCTGTGGCAGGAGCCGCGGGGAGACCGTGCCTCCCACGCGCCCTAACCCACCTGCTAACTTCTGCCGCGAGGGCGGGGCCAGGACGTCTCCCTTCAGACACTTGCAGGGACTCTCAGAGGATACACGGGACACTGATGAAGCAGCCGGCACGGAGCGCGGCAGGGCCTGTGCGCTGAGGCGTCCAGGGGGTCTTCCCTGCACAAAACACACAGGGAGACACGCACAGAGCATCGCTGTGCCTGCGTGTCATGCTGCGTGCATGCTTAAGCCATGTGCACTGTTACCTGCTCAAGACACACACGAGCACACCTGCGTGCACACACGTGTACTGGTGCAGGCACACCCTGTACATGCACACGCAGCACACACGGGCACACACATGTGCACTGGTACATGCACACGGACACACGCCGCAATGCACATGTGGTGCATACATGCATGCTGGCACATGCACGCACAATGCACTGAACATGAACACAGTACACACATGCATACACACATACATGTGCAAGCAAACACACATGTACATGGGCACAGGCACACACATGCACTAAACATGCAACGCAGTGCACACATGTGTACACTGGTACGTATACACGCACTGTACATACACACAGTGCACACATGCACACACCTGTGCACGCACACACAAACACTCCTGTCACGACCCTTCCACTCCGCAGGAAGCCCCCAGGGGCATTGGCAGGGTCCTCCTGGACAGAGCCTGCCTGGCCTTGGGTCCTGGGATGGGAGAGCAGGTGCCCCTTGCACTCTGTGCCGGCCCCTCCAAGGCAGCTGGCGCACGGGGTGGCGCCTCGGTCACTTCCTTTCTCGCCTCGCAGCCTTCCTGTCGCTGTCCTGGTCCCCGGTCTCCGTCCGGAGCCTGAGCGGCAGGGCCATCGCCTGCCCCTCCAGAGCACGGACGTCCACACGGTCTCGCCGGTGCAAGCACAGGACGGGCCCGGTGGGCTCCTCGCGGAGGCTCCACTTCCACGCCTGCCCTGGCTCCTGGCAGCCACCCTCTCGGCCTGTGGCCCCCGGCCCTCGTCAGAGCCAGTGGCCCCAAGAGCTCCTCACCCTGACTGCCTTCCCCCCCAGCACCCGTGGGACACAGCGGCCCCTGGACAATCTCCCTGTGTCGGGGTCACCGCTCAGCCATCTCCCCACCGCAGGCAAGCCAGCGTCCTCGCAGGTCAGCGGGGCCAGGACTGGGGGTGTCTACCACACAGGCATCCAGAATGTTCTTCCTCACAGCGTGCAGGCTTGCCAGGACCGAGTCCAGGAGCCTCCTCAGTGTAGCTGGGGTGACAGGCCCCCAGCCACTCTGCCCCGCCCCGGGGCCCCCAGGGACCTCTGTGGGCGCTGGCCTCCCTCCCTCTGAGCACAGCTCTGTGTGGTCACCGACAGTGGGGCTAAGTGAGCCGGTCTCCAGCCGAGCATCTGCACTGGGGTGTAGGGTGGGAGAATGAATGAATGAATGAATGGGTAGGAGGGTGGACCCATTCATAGCAGGTGGCGAGATGGGCGACGGGAGCCTCGAGTGTGTGAAGTCCCCCAGAGTGTCCAGGGCCAGCACCACCTGGGGGCCGGCGCCTCCTGCCCTGCAATCCGTGCCCTCGGAGGCTGCAGGGAGGGAGCCAGGCAGAGCGAGGCCCAGCGGGGCTGAGGGAGGGAGCCGGGCAGAGCGAGGCCCAGCGGGGCTGAGGGAGGGAGCCGGGCAGAGCGAGGCCCAGTGGGGCTGAGGGAGGGAGCCGGGCAGAGCGAGGCCCAGCGGGGCTGAGGGAGGGAGCCGGGCAGAGCGAGGCCCAGTGGGGCTGCCTGGGCTTGTTCCCCGGCTGAGGCTCCGGCTTCCCACACTGCGTTCCAGGAGCCCTGGGGCTGCCCGGCTTCGTTCCTGGTGTCTTGGCAGGGGCAGGACAGCAACCGGGAAGCCCCGAGATCCCAACCGCACCATGTGGAGGTCAGGCCCAGCGGCTGGGCTGGGGGTGCTGCCCGGCCGGGGGGCCCCTGGCCGGCTGTCCTTTCTCCCCACCTGCTCCGTGTGGCTCAGACCCCCGGACCCCAAGGAGCGCAGCCTTTGCTCCTACCCTACTGTCCCTCAGCCACCCCTGAGCAATCACGGGAGGCAAGGTTTGGACAGTGGACTCCAGGGCCCTTGGCAGGACCTTTGTTGCTAATAATAATATTAATGTGATATAAGAAAATGCCTCTTGGCTGCTCTGCCCCAGTGGAGGGCAGAGGACTTCACATCCTGTCCCCGAATGCCCGAGGACACTGGGGCAGCACCTGCAAAGGGACTCGAGAGCGGAGCTCTGCCCTGCATCCGCCTCTCTCGTGCCCTGCAGGTGTGTGGAGGGCTGACGGCGGCCTTGCTGGGCAGGATGTGAAGATGAGCGCAGAGCGCCCCCTTCTGGCAGCTGTGGCCCTGCACCCAGCTGCCTGTCCTGTGCTCAGGTGCACCTAGCAAATGAGAATCGCAGGGACCCCTCCTTCCCTCCCCACCTGAGGTGAGTAGCCAGCCTCTGGCTCAGGTGCCCAGAGAAGAGACTCGGGCCAGTCCGCCCCGGCACAGGTGGCTCGGTGTCCACTCCCAGGCTGTGTCTGACTGCCCCGGGAGGGGGCTGGTGCTTGTTGCCTGGGCTGGAGCAAGGAGGGGCCAGACTGGGGGCGTCTGCCTGGGGCCTGCGGGTGGTGCTGCACCTCCCATCTTGCTCTGAGGCCCCCTGAATCTCTTTGGCACAGGATCCAGCCTGTGCCCTCACCTGCAGGTGCAGCTCGGGGCCACAGCCCCGTGTCCTTGTCCTGTGCAGCTTGTTCAGTGAGCCAGCATTGCCTAATGCTCTCCCTTCCGCCTACAAGTTAGAGGCGCCTGAAGAGTTAAGGGGACAGGCAACACCAAGCCTTAACCATAGAACCCACTTAGGGCAACAGTGGGTGGGGGCCTGGCGGGCACTGCGAGAGGCGCTCCCGGTGCGCAAGGCCCACACGGGCAGAGTCCAGGAGAGAGGCACAGAGCAGAAGCCGAGCGTTCAGCTGCTGGGTCCCCAACAATTGGGAGAGGCTGGGAGAGGGTGGGAGAGGATTAGAAGTTGTATGAGGGGCTGGTGCTGTGGTGTGGTGGGCCAGCCCTCTGCCTGCGGTGCCAACATCCCATATGGGTGCTGGTTCAAGTCTTGGCTGCTCCTCTTCCGATCCAGCTCTCTGCTAATGCACCTGGGAAAGCAGTGGAGGATGGCCCAAGTGCTTGGGCCCCTGCACCCACATAGGAGACCTGGAAGAAGCTGCTGGCTCTTGGCTTCACATTGTTCCAGCTCCAGCCATTGTGGCCATTTGGGGATGGAAGACCTCTCTCTCTCTCTCTCTGCCTCTATCTGTCTGTAATTCTACCTCTCAAATAAATAAGTCTTTTAAAAAAAGAACTTGTATGAGAGAGGAGGGAGAGGTCTTCCATGCGCCGGTTCACTCCCCCAAACGGCCACAATGGCAGGGCCTGGCCAAAGCCAAGAGCCTGGACCTCCCCCTGGTCACCCATGAGGTGCAGGGACCACCTTCTGCTGCCTCCCCAGGTGCATTAGCTGGGAGCTGTGTCTGCAGCCCAGCGGCGGCTTGACCTTCTGCACCACGGCTGGGTGAGTTTTATGAAACTCTGGCTCTGACTAGGAGCCCGGGGTTGATCCTTTGTACTTTCTACGCAGGAGCGGGGGTTGGTATCCCAGTGTCTGGCAGAGCCCCGGGCTCCCCGTGCCCCCTACTGGAGAGGAAGGGAGGAAAGAGGCTTCCTTAAGGTTCGCTGTGCAAGGCCAAAAGGCGAGTGTGGACAGAGGTAAAAAGACAGGGTCAGAGGAGCCCCTGGGGTGTCCCTGCAGGCCACCCTGGCCACGTGGGGCTCCCCCGAGACCCACAGCTCACGATCCTGGGACTCGCGGCTCCTTGCAGGATCTCACAGCTCCAGTCCACCCTCCTCTCACTGCCCCTGGCTTGTCTGCACCTCCTGGGGCAGCTCTGCTTGCCCACTTCCCTGGGGCCCTGGCAGCTGCCCCTTGCCTTCCCGGGGAGCAGTCCTCAGGCACGTCACGGATCCCTCCCCGCCAGCGACCACAGCTTCCGGGAAAGCAGCAATAAGGCTCCCCAAGCACCCCCAGGACTGTCCCAGCCGCAGGGCCACGGGTCTGGACCTGCCCCTCTCCAGTCCTCCTGGGAAGGCCGTATGTGCCACACTGCCCCCTGCTGGCGGGAAGCAGCCTCGCCGCATTTCTGCTCTGGCTCTCTGCCTTCCAGCCGCTGGTACTGGACCGAGAGCCCAGAACCTAACTCTGGACTTGGAGAAAAGAAGGTGGAACTGCAGTCACACAGGGCTCCTCGTGTCCCCCAGCCTCTGGGGGAGCAGAGCCGACGCCACGTTGCCTCCTAGCAGCAGGTGTCTATGGCTCTCCTGGGGGAATCCAGGAATCCCCCAAAGCCCCCCTGGCCCCTGCCCGCCAGGCGTGGCCCATGCACCTGTTCCCACCACCGGGGGGCTCAGGGCTTGACCAGCCTGCTCCCCAGGGGAACGAAGCTGAGGGTTTTACAGTGGCCGATTTCGTCCTCCATGAAACATCGTACCAGGTGCTTCAAAGAGTTCGCGGAAAATGGAATTAAAGATAAGTTTGTTTTGGTGCAAATTTTTTGAAATGTATGCATGTGAGGGGACTTCAGAAAGCTCACAGGAAATGTCTGTTGTGAAAAAGCCTATGTGTTTTTAAAAAAGATTTACTAGAAAGGATGAGGGTGAGGGGGACACACACACACACACACACACAGAGCTTCCATCTGCTGGTTCACTCCCAGATGGCTGCAACAGCCAGTATGTGGGGGGACCAGGCTGAAGCCAGGAGCCAAGAGCTCCACCCAGGTCTCCCACATGGGTACAGGGGCCCAAGCACTTGGGCCATCTTCTACTGCTTTCCCAGACCACAGCAGAGAGCTGGATCAGAAGTGGAGCAGCTGGGTCTCGAACCAGCATCCATACAGGATGCCGGCGCAGCAGGCCGAGGCTTTAACCCACTGAGCCACAGCGCCAGACCCCCAAGAGCTTTTAGAAGCGCGCTCACATCAGGTCCCCTTTACGCACGGCCTCAAACGTGCAGGGTCAGGTGTACGCGCTGTGTCTGAGCAGAGAAAGGCGGGGGGTTCACTGCACCCCCACCCCGGCCCCGGCCCCGGCCGTCACACAGGACCCACATGTTCGCTGCCTGTCCTCGCTCAGCCCCCGTGCCCGACCCTCCCCCCGAGTGTGAGCACCAGGAAGAGGCTGCTGGAGGCTTCCCGGCCCCGGGGCTGGAATCTCCCCGGAGGGAGCCGAGGAGACCCCTCCCACCTCCAGGGAAGGAAAGCTGAGCCTGGGCCGCAGCCTGTGGACAGGAAGGCCACAGGAGCCACAGACACGTTAGTGGCCACGTTAAAAAAAAGGATGAGGTCCGGGTGGGCGTTTGACCCACGTCAAGGAGCCACTTGTCTGTGCCCACATCCCACCCTGGGCTTCCGACCTGGCTTCCTGATGCTGTACATGCGCCCTGGAAGCAGCAGCTGGCGGCTCAAGTACTCGGATCCCTGCTGCCCACGTGGGAGACCCGGATGGAGCTCCTGGCTCCCAGGTGCAGCCTGGGCCAGCCCTGGCTGTCGGAGCCATTTGGGATACGAACCAGCGGATGGAAGATCTCTGCCTCTCTGCCTTTCAAATAAAAGGGAAATCAATCAAGAAATAATTTAAAAAGTGAACAGAAACAGGAGCATTTAACGCTCATAACGTGTTCATTTCCCTTGACCTACGCAAAGCAGCAATGTGTAGTGAAATTCAAACGTCTCAGGAAGCCGGGTGTACCTCCCCCTGGCCACGCGTCTCCGTCAGCCCAGCGCGGCCTCAGGTGCGGCCCCTGGATCTGACCACACTGCTGTGCCCGGGGCCTGGCTGGGCCTCACTGCCCGGCCCAGGGACCCCCGGCCACGAAGTGTCCCGCAGCGTGGTCCAGATCCGATGCCGCCCCTCGGCTTCGACTCGGACCTCAGGCACCTTCCTGGAAGGCTTCCCGGAGGAAGCAATGTATCGACAGAGCTTTCTAGAATTGTAGAGTGGGCTGAAGGCAGTGGGTGGGCACAGCTTTGCAGGCTGGCACCAGTGTGGCCGGGTGTCACTCCCCCCTCGGACTGATCGCGGGGGAGGCTGTCTGTTGTGAAGATCCCAGGTGGGGGAGGGGGTGTGCTGGGCTGGATGGGGACAAATGGGCAGGTGGGTGACGACCCGTGGTGGAGACAAGGAAGCACTGGCCTGGAGGGGACATCCCACCGGCACTCTGACCATGGGCATGGCGCGGGGCAGGGCAGAGCTGGCCAAGGGTCCACCCCTGCTAGTGGGAGAGGCCTGGGAGGGGGAGCGGCAGTGTGAGGGGGTCTTGGTTGTGACATTGAGGCGATTGCAGGACCGAAGGGGAAGCAAAGGGGGTGTGGCCTCCAGCCCAGGGGAGCCCCAGCACTGGGGACACCCTGGGTGGGATGGGCTGGGCCCGAGAGGCCCGGCCAGTGCGGGGGATGGCTGGATCGGAGCCCCCAGCTGAGAAGCCCCTCTGGGCAACCCAGAGCTCGGTCTGTGCTTCGGGCCCTGCCCTCCTGGCTGTTGGCTGGGCCAGGCCCTGCAGGTGCTGGGCGCCCGCTGACCACAGCACACAGAGCTCTGCCCCCCTCTCTGCCCCACCCCCGGTCTCGCTTGTCCAGGCGGCCTCATCACAGTCTCCCCGCCGGCTCTTCCTCTCCTGCTGTCGCCTGGGTTTGCTCTCTGCACCTCTGCCCTCTTGCCCTGAAGTTCAAGGTTTCTGGACAGGGGTCACCATATGCCCCGAGATGAGGGAGTCACAGCCTAGTGGCCACGAGGGAGGAAATATCCACTGTGGCCAAGGAGGGTTCACCCCGTCCCTGGGCCTCACGGTCCCCAAAAGGGTCGAGGAGCAGCACCTGCCACGAGGCCCATGGACGGTGCTCGGTGGGGTCTCTGTATCCTGGAGCCGCGGTGGAGACCCTGGACTCTCTCATAGCCCTGGGGGCTGGGATTCAAGGCCAAGGTGTCCGCCGGGCCCTGCTCTCTCCAAGGCCCTGTGCCTGGCTCCCAGCTGCCGGGGTTCCCGGGGCGGTCTCTGCCTGTCTTCATATGGACTCCTCCCCAGGGGTCTCCTCCCAGGGGCCCTGGGGCCCTGCTCCACCCTGACCCCATGTACTGTGGTCGTCTGTAGGGGCCATCTCCAGTGGGGTCACTCCTGGCCTGGGCGGGGACTGGGACTTGGAGGTAGCGGCGGGCAGGAGCTGGGGGCAGCGGGCAGAAGCTGTGGACAGGGAGGTGAACACAGCCTCCCCTGCCCCCCCGCCCCGTCTGGAGCCCTTTGTGCTCCCCAGGGAAAGGCGAGCGTGGGAACGGGGAGGCGGCCCCAGGGGAAGCCGTGAAACCTCAGGAATGAGGAGCTCTGCTTCCTTAACCTGAGACAGTGAGAAATCCCGATCAAAGCGCCCGGGAACGATGCCCGGAGCCTCGGAGTCTTCTCCCCGGATCTCCTGTTGGGCTTTAACCCGTGGGATCCCCGCCAGCCGGCTCTGCCCAGGCGAGCTGGCTCGGGGACAGACCCTCTGCGAGAGCGGCCCACCCAGGGCCCCGCAGCCTGGGCCGGGGCCTCTCCTCCTGGGGCTGGCCCCGGCCCTCTGCACGGGGCTTGGATGCGCGCTGTCCCAGCCCTGACAACGGGGGTGGGCAGCTCCTGCCGCTCACACACTGGGAGGGGCCGGCTGCGTGTCGGGGACGCTAGGCTGTAGCCCTGGCTTGTCTTGGCGCTGTGGTGGGCGGCCTGGAGCCGCAGCCTTCCTCACCGGCACTGTGGGATACTCAGGGGGCTGAGGCCAGGCCCGAGAAGCACCTGGAGCTCTTGTCACTCTTGGCCTCGCTCTCCCCAGGTGCACATCCGGAGAGTCCACCTCCAGGAGCCTGGCCAGGTCCTGGCTGCTTGGACTCGGCTCCCAGGGCTGCCTGTGGGGGGCGCCCCAGTCCCCAAGGCTGTGAGGCCCACTGCTGCCCGCCCCCTGGGCGCCCCATTGGACACCCACGCCATTGCCCTCTGGAGCGTCTGAACTTTTGGACATGGAGCACATGCTGGTGAGGCCTCAGGACCTCCGGCCACCAGGTCAGTCCCGCTCTGGCCCCTCTTTCCGCAGGGGCAAGGGAGGAAGGAGCCCAGATGCCCAGGCTGAGCGGAGCCGGGGGGTGGGGTGGGGGGGGAGAAGCCAGGCGGGGACAGTAGGGACAAAGGCTCAGGCTCCCAGACCTGGGTCACGTGTCCAGTGTTTGTTTTAGGGGTGCAAACCACGTTCTGGGGGGGTTGGCAGTGGGGGAGGAAAGGCAGGACTTGGGGGCGGGGGCAGGGGAAGACCCCCAGGGTGGTGCTGTGCACATCAGCATGGTCATCACGTGGCCACCGTCCTGAGTCTCTGGGGCAAGTCAGGGTGGGCAGTGTTTGAGGGTCACTGCCGCGGGGCGGGCGTCCTGGAGCCCAGACTGTGTCCCTGGCTTCACCCTGGGCGGCCTCCCCACCTCCACTCCAAGTGCAGGGTCCTCCCCGCTGCCCCAGCCGGTCCCCAGGTCCCTGGATTGAAGCCGGCATCTGCACCCTTGAGCCCGAGGCCCTGCAGGCGGCCCCTCCCCGCCCCGAGTCCGCAGTGCCCCAGGCACGGCCAGCAGGGACCTCGGTCCAGCCGCCCCCACACTGGACAGACGCCATGACTTCTGGCTCCCGGCTTTGGCCAGGACCAGCCTGGCTGTCATGGCTGTTTGGGGAGTGGATGATCTCTAACTCTGCCTTCCAGGTAGATAAACTAACCCTTGGAAAGCAAAAGCAAAGCCACCACCGCTAGGTGCGCACAGAGCTGCACTAGGAGGTGCTGACCCAGGGCCAGCGTGCCCAGGAGGCGGCCTGCGTATTCTCTGCTTTGAGCCTGGCTCAATCCAGCCAGCAGGTGCACAGCAGGTGTGCTGGGCCCAGCAGTCACTGCGGCATTTCATAGTGGCCAGCTGCGGGGCGTTCCCCAGGGCAATCAGGTGAGCGATTGGGGCAGGGCTGGGATTCGAACCAGGGTTGATCCTCCCTCCTCCCTCCCTCCTTCCCTCCTTCCCTCCTCCCTCCCTCCCTCCCTCCTCCTCCCTCCCTCCCTCCTCCTCCCTTCCTTCCTTCCTTCTCTCTCTCTCTCTTTAGATTTATTTATTTAAAAGATAGAGTTACAAGGCCGGCGCGGTGGCTCACTAGGCTAATCCTCCACCTTGCGGCGCCAGCACACCGGGTTCTAGTCCTGGTCGGGGCACCGATCCTGTCCCTGTTGCCCCTCTTCCAGGCCAGCTCTCTGCTCTGGCCAGGGAGGGCAGTGGAGGATGGCCCAAGTGCTTGGGCCTTGCACCCCATGGGAGACCAGGAGAAGCACCTGGCTCCTGCCATTGGATCAGCGAGATGCGCCGGCCGCAGCAGCCATTGGAGGGTGAACCAACGGCAAAAGAAGACCTTTCTCTTTGTCTCTCTCTCTCACTGTCCACTCTGCCTGTCAAAAAAAAAAAAAAAAAGAGTTACAGAAAAAGAAGGAGAAAGAGAGAGAGAGAGAAAGAGAGAGATCTTCCATCCACTGGTTCACTCCCCAAGCAGCCGCAATGGCCAGGGCTGAGCCAGGCTGAAGCCAAGAGCTTCCAGGTCCCCCACATGGATGCAGGGGTCCAAGCTCTTGGGCCATCTTCTGCTGCCTTCCCAGGCCATTAGCAGGGAGCTGGATTGAAATTGGAGCAGCAGGGACTCGAACTGGCGCCCATCTGGGCTGCTGATGCCACAGGTGGGGGCTTTACCTGCTATGTCACAACAGCAGCCCCAGAATATTTTTTTTCTTTTCTTCGAATACTCAGCTACTCCCGAGAGCCTGGCTGGCCTCAGACCAGCTGAATGAGGCACTGGACTGGTGACGCAGCAGCCAGCCCCGGCTCCTGGGAACTTGCCTGGCTGTGCAGGGTCACCACACCCCCTGTATGCTCTGCGCCCAGGCCCACCCCAGGGCCTGCCGCCTGTCCAGAGCCAGCTTGAGTGTGCAGCCAGCAGGGTGGCCAGGACTGGGGGAGCCATCAATGGGAGTCAGACAGGGCCTTCGTGTACCGGGTGTGTGCCATGTGGAACAGTGCGTGCTCTACGTCCCCGGCTACTGGTGTGAGATTGGTGGCAAGCTATTGCTCCATGGCACCGGGGCCTGGCCATGATCTGGAGCCAGGAGTAGGGATCCCGGTGAGCCAGGACTCCTGACGGCTGGGGGACACCCCTGGGGCACTGCAGGGGCTCAGGGAAGCAGCCACTTACAAACCAGCCCAGTGACACGGGCTTTGGGGACCAGGGCCCAGGTTTCCTGGAGTGCCCGGCTGGGCGCCATCCTCATCTGGGGCCGAGTTCCTGATTCGGTGTGGGTAAGTAGGCGTGGGTGCTACTTAAGCAGGATGACAGGTGACAGTGCACCACAGCACATCCTGGGCACTGGCCAGCCAGGTGGACACTGGCTGTGAGCTGGAGCCGGGTCCTAGAGGCCTCCATGGGCTGGAACGCCCACCTCAGGTGCACAGGGGGCCGAGCTCTGGGCTTCGGTTACCACTGCAAAGCAGGGTCCCGTGGATGGCAGTGGCTGACCCGGCTCCATGGGGCAGGAGTCCAGGGCAGGCCCAAGGCTGCTCTCAGCACTGTAGTTACGGTGTTACCGGGGCCGTGGTCCCGTGAGGGTCCAGCCAGGAGCGGATCCGCCCATAGTCCCTGCAGCGGCTGCCGCCACGGTTCAGTTCTGTGGGCCCCAGGGTCTCAGGTCCTCATCGGTGTGGCCAGAGGCTGCCCGAGCTGCTTTGCCCACGTGGCCTCTGTAGCATGCACACTGGGCAGGCTGGGGAGAGTCCAGCCCGCTGCCGGCTCTTAGGAACCGGATCAGTCCGTGCTGCTCCGGCTCGTTCTGTCCCTAGACTGGGTAGCCAGGTCCTGCCGCCGCCCCTGGTGGGGTCCCTCAAGGACGTGCACACGGAGGCTGGGCTGTGACTGATGGGGCTCTGCCCACCCAGCCCGTGCGTGGTGGGTGGAGCAGACTCTGCGCTCGGCGAATCACCTGCAGCCTCAGGATGTCAGTCCTGGGGGTGCTACCTTAGCATCTGAGGAGGCAGACCCAGAGAGCCGAGGGACCGCCCCTCCACGAGCTGACCACGGCCTCTAGTTGGCGCGGGCTCCGTCTCCACGCCTGAGACCGCCGTTCTCAGTGGTTTGCTCTAAGCGGGCTTCCGGGAGGGGCGGGCACAGTTCTGCAGGAGAGGGAAGGCTGTGCCTGTCCAGGGCCAGGGCAGCGCCAAGGTTTGTCTCCCCTAAGAGTGGGGTGTGGAGCACGGGTACAGAATGTTCTGGAACCTGAGGTCCAAAGATCATGAAAAAATGCAATTAAAAGGTCAGTTTATTTTTGTGCAAAGCGTCTGGAGGTGAACCTTTGGCCGAGCAGTGGGGCTCCCATCAGGACGCCCACATTCTGTTTTGGGGTGTCTGCTTTGATTCCTGGCTCTGTGCCTGGTTCCAGCTTCTGCTAACGCAGGGGGGAGCAGCCAGTGGCCGGGGAGTGCCTGCCGCCCGTGCGGGGCAGCTGGAGGGGTTCCTGGCTCCGGCTCTGGCTCCGGCTCCAGCTCCAGCTCTGGCTCCGGCTCCAGCGTGGGCCGGGGAGTGCCTGCCGCCCATGTGGGGCAGCTGGAAGGAGTTCCTGGCTCCGGTTCCGGCTCTGGCTCTGGCTCCAGCGTGGGCCGGGGAGTGCCTGCCGGCCATGCGGGGCAGCTGGAAGGAGTTCTTGGCTCCGGCTCCGGCTCCACCAGGCCTGGATTTTGCAGGCACTTGAGGCATGAACCAGCAGCTGGGATCGTTCGCTTTCTTGCTCGAATAAAACACATTCAGGGGGAAAGACGATAAACGTGAGATGCATGCGTACTTTTTTTTGTGGGGAAATTAGGTACATGAGGTAATTCAAAGATGGCGCCCAAAGGAAGTAAGGTGGGCAGAATCCAAAGTTGTTTACCACTAAAACTGATTGGCTGAGCAACATCAGGGGCGGTAACAAAGCTAGTAACAAGTGTATAGACATGTGGCTAGTCCTATAGAAATCCCCCTGTGGAGTGATCTTTTAAGTGATTGGTGGTCTTTAAGCCCTGCCCCAAGGACTCTGCAGTTTTGTGCTATAAAAGGCTCTGTTACGCGTGAAATAAACGAGTTCTTGCTTGGCTCCCCGCTGCGTCTGATTGTCTCCGGGATCGGGAGGCTGGGGAACGGGCGAGTGGCGCACTTACCTTTCCTTGGACCCAGTCCATCCTGTACGGGTGGACTCAGACCCTGCATTTTTTCATCAGTATTTTCCATGAACTTTTTTGAAGACCCCTCACATGCATGGATTTCAATTTTTTTTTTGCACCAGATTAAACCTTTTAATTCTATTTCCATGAACTTTTAAAAAAATATTTATTTATTTGAAAGGCAGAGTTACAGAGAGGCAGAGGTGGAGAGAGAGAGAGAGAGGTCTTCCATCTGTTGGTTCACTCCCCAGATGGCTGCAACATCTGGAGCTGGGCCAATTTGAAGCCAGGAGCCAGGAGCTTCTTCAGGGTCTCCCATGCAGGAGCCCAAGTGTCTGGGCCATCTTCCACTGCTTTCCCAGGCCACAGCAGGGAGCTGGATCAGAAGTGGAGCAGCCGGGACTAGAACCGGTGCCCATATGGGATGCCGGCACTGCAGGCGATGGCTTTACCTGCTATGCCACAGCGCTGGCCCCTCCATGAACTTTTTAATAAAGATTTATTTGGAAGACAGAGATCTTCCATCTGCTGGTTCACGCTCCAGATGGCTGCAACCACCGTGGCTGGGCCAGGAGCCCGGACCTTCACCCGGGTCCCCCGCGTGGGTCCAGGGCCCGAGAACTTGGGCAGACCTCTGCTGCCCTCCCAGGTGTGTTAGCAGGAGCGGGAGAGGAAGTGGAGCAGCCGGGTGCCCACCGGGGGGCTGGCACTGCAGGTGGAGGCTGTACCACAGCGCTGGCCCCTGATGTCCTGGGAAAGCCTGACAGCGACCCTGCTGCCGCCGATGACTGGCAGCCTGGGCTCACAGGGGACGAAATGCCAAGTAAGTGCTGAGCGGACGGCAGCTGTGACACCGCGGGTACCTGTCGCTTTGGCCCTCGAGCAGCACCACCTCGGCCCCGCCCACCCCGGCTCCTCTGCATGGGGCAGGATGAGCCACAGCCAAGACACACACAGTGCAGCCTGGCCAGGGGAGAAGGTGCTGCGCCGCCGCCCGTCCGTCCAGGCGGCAGTGGGAGGCTGCCCCTGGGCCAGGCCTGCTCCAGGCCCCTCCCCGTCTGGGCCCCCGTCTTGCTGTGGGCTGCAGGAATCTGCTTCTGCCGCTAGGAGAGGTTGCAGACCCCAGCAGAAGGCATTTTCCCGTTTCTTCTCGCTCTGGGTCAGCAAGCGAGTGGCCCAGGAGACTTCCCGGAGCTCTGCACTCTGTGGACCCGGGTGTAGGGGCTGGAATGTGCTGGCTCAGAGCCAGGACCGGAGAGGGCCCGTGAGCGCCCCCTGCAGCTGCTGAGAGGAAGGGGCACGGACAAGGGAGACAGTTCTCTCTCATTCCAAAGGCCAGAAGTCACGCGGCCCCCAGGGGGCAGCAGGGCCCTGCGTCCCCTCCAGGCTCCAGCGAAGGTTCCTCGCTTGGCTCTGGTGGCTCTGCCGGTCCCTGGCTTGCGGCTGTGTCCCGTCACCGTCAGCACAGCCCGTGTGATGACGTAAGCTGACGCTTGCAGGTCCGCAGTCAGGACAAGGGTATCGTCTGGGGCCGTCACTCAGCCTATGAGGGAGGTGACAAACAGGGCACAGAGATGCCCTTGGCGGTGCCACCAGGCTCGGGCGCCTCCAACTCCAGGTGCCCCCTGCACCCTCCACCACCAGAGAGGAGGAGGTGGAGACAGGACTGTGAGGACAGTGCTGGGGCCCTGGAAGACCTTGTCATGTGGGAGGGCACCCTGAGGGTCCTGTCAAACCCCAGGGCTCCACGGGACTCCAGGCCAAGCATCATGTCCACCCCTAACCCTGAACCCACAACTCCGAGGGTAGCCGGGCTATTGTCCTGGGGTGGAGCCCACAGCAGCCCAGACAGGACAGCCAAAGGTCATGACCCCGACCCCGGCCACCGGGTGAACCTGCTGCACCAGGGACCGTGGCTCTCAGGGTCTCTGCTGCATGTGCCTGGGGCCTGGGAATGCCAGGCCTGGGGCCAGATCCGGCCAGCTCTGCACACAGTACCCGCAGGCCAGCCGAGCCGCCCTGCCCGGCCTCTCTCCCCAAGCTGGCCCCTGCTCCTTCTTAGAGTTGTTCTGCCAGCACCCAGGGGTCAGCACCAGAGACGCCATTCCCCCGGCCCCCGCTGGGCCCCACGCACCTGCTCTGGAGGCCGCAGAGGGGAGAAGTGGGGATGGCAGTGGGCTGGGCACCTCCCTCCAGTTGCCCTGCCCGGGGTCATGGAGGCAGTGCCCGGGGTTCGGCTCCTGCCAGAGTTGGGTGTTGTGCCCGGGGTGAGCGGGGCTTCTGTGCCGCAGGGCAGGCTGGGAAGCTGTTCCCAGGACAGAGCCACACCTTCTCCAAAGCAACAGGCAGGTGCTGCCCCACCCCCGCAGCACACACAGAAAATGCAAGGTCGCAGGTCTGGCAGCGCTGGGCACGGCCCCTCTCGCCCAGTGTTGAACCAGGACCCAGCTCTTTAAAGTCCCCCCCCTCCCCTACCCCTCCCCCCAGCCCGAGGGAGGAGCACGCAGCTCCGCCAAGGGCACAGCTCAAAGTTTCTAAGACATTCAGTGTCCGGGCAGGCAAGCGCTTATCTCCGATGATTGTTTACCTGGTGACATAAGTAGCTCTTTGAAAAGACTTGGGGCCACCGGGCCCACAGGAGCTCAGGCAGAATGTCAATGATTAACGCGTTCCTCGGAGAGCGGGCTCTGTCCTGGTTACCCACGCGATGTTAACTGGCAGCTGCCCGTACACCGCCGGAGCACGGAGGCCCTGGACGCCGGGGAGCCGGCCAGGCAAGGGCACGGCTCGGCTTATGTGCCCGAAGGTGGCCTTAGCGCCGAGTGTCTTCCTGACCAGGAACCTGGGAGGTGGGGCACGAAGCCCCTTCCCGAGGACTGATGGGTCCAGTCCCCAGGTCTCGGCCCCAGGCGATGGACGCACTCTTGCTTTGTGTACTGGTCAAGCAGCATTGAGTGTCACCTGCGGGAACAGACTATTCCACGGACGTCACCGCCCTTCTCCGGTTGCCAGGCAACACCCCCTCCACCCGAGACGGGCACAACAGGTTTTGGGAGAAGCCAAAGAGAAGCCTTCTTATTTCAGCCCACCCCCACCGCCCCTTGGAGGCGACTGGGCCAGAGAGTGTCCCCAGGGGCCCCCCACTCAGGTGACACGGCTGTCCTCTCTTGTCCGAGCCCTGGATTCAGTTGGGAGCGGCAGCGGAGCCCTCGGGTGTGGCCGGGTGTGTGTTACCGCGTGGAGTCCCCAGAGAGGAATCCTGCCGGCCCGTCACTCAGCTGTCACCTTGGCAGGGGACTGCTTAGATGCCGGGAGGGGTGGCTGATGGGCTCCGTCCGTGTGGTGGATGCCGGCTAAAGAAGCGGCGCTCGGATTTGGGGGCTGCAGCTCTCAAAGGTTTGCAGTCAAGGTCACCGGCTCGCCCGGGGACTGGTGAGGTTGACGCAGGGACCCGAGAGACTCCACAGCGCAGGGCATGGGAAACAGGTCAGCATTCGGGGTCACACGGAGCTGGCGTCCAGCGCCTGTGCAGCCCCGGGCAGTCCGTCTTCCAGCGCCTCTGCTTCCTGTGCCTTTAAGAAGCAGGACTGTCTCCTAGGAACCGGCGGGCAGAAAGTCCTGCACAAAGATACACGGCCAAGGGTGCTGGACCACAAGGCAGCAGCAGCGAAGCGAAAGGCAGCAAAGTGAACCTCCGTGCGGTCTGGGCAGAGCTGGACGGTGAAATACTACGCAGGCGTGAAAACGAGCAACGTGTGTGGCCGTGCAAAGAAGGCCAAGATGGTTTCTTTTTTCTTTTTTTTTATTTGAAAGTCAGAGTTACATAGAGAGAGAGAGAGAGAGGAGAGTCAGAGAGAGAGAGAGAGGTCATCCATCCGATGGTTCACTCCCCAGATGGCCGCAATGGCTAGAACTACACCGATCCGGAGCCAGGAGCCAGGGGCTTCCTCTGAGTCTCCCACATGGGTGCAGGGGCCCAAGGACTTGGCCCATCTTCCACTGCCTTCCCAGGCCACAGCAGGGAGCTGGGACCCTGCACACACATGGGAGATTGAGAAGAAGCTCCTGGCTCCTGGCTTCAGATTGGCACATTTCCAGCTGTTGCTGTCATCTGAGGAGTGAACCAGCGGATGGAAGACCTCTCTCTCTCTCTCTCTCTCTCTCTCTCTCTCTCTCCCTCTCTCTCTCTCTGCTTCCCCCCCCCCCCCCGCCCCTGTGTAACTTGGACTCTCAGATAAATATAAAAAAGAAAGACAACGTGAATTTCTTGGACGTGTCCTGCGGTGGGCACAGCCCAGGTTCTTAGGTCTGGGCAGTAATCCAGCTTCCATGGGTCCCCAGCGGCTCCCCCCCCCCCCCAGCCCCGGGTGGCCAGCGTGGCTGCCACTTCTTCCCAGGTGGGCTGAATGACGCAACATCACCGAGAGATGAGCCGGTCTGGGTCTGCCCTTGCCAGAGGGTGCTCCGTGCGGGGCCCAGTGTGGTCCCTGCCCTGTGTGCCCGGGTGGCCTCCCCGGGCACCGTGGCCCAGCCTGGACTCAGGGCTGCGGTTTCTGGCAGGTGGAGCCGCAACCACCGCAGTCAGACCCGTGGGGGTCAGGCGCGGCCTCCTCCGCTGCCCCACGCCCCCTCCAGGCCTGCAGGCACTGAGCTGAGGACAGAGCCTGGCTGACACCACTGGCCGAGTAGCGCCTGCTCCTGCCTCCTCCACATGGACGTGAGCGTCGTCACTCTGTGTGCCTGCTTCACGCGCGTGCCTCTCCCCAGACATCCCGGTCCCTGATCCACCTTCTTCCTCCCTCCACACCCTGGAAACCCGGCCAAGCCGTTTACCACCGCCCATGAACTCCGGCAGATGCCAGCCTTGGCCCAGGCGAGCCTTTCCCGGCGCCGCCCGCTGGGCGAGGCCCCTCTGCACCCACTTTCAAGGCCAACCTCCTCCACCAGTCCACTGTTCACGGCCCAGGTTGCTGCTTCTTTCCCTGTGACCTAAGGGTGCCACGCCCAGCGGGGTGCTGGGGCAGCAGCGAGGCCCTGGGGTCTCCCACCTGCTCTCTGGCTGTCTGTACTTCCTATTCATTCATTCGAGGGGCAGAGCAGACAGCAAGAGGACGAGACAAAGAGAAAGGACTTCCACCTGCTGGTTCACTCCCCAGATAAAGGCAACTGCCAGAGCCGAGCCGATCCCAAGCCAGGAGCCAGGAGCCTCCTCTGGGTCTCCCATGTAGGTGCAGGGGACCAAAGACTTGGGCCATCTTCTACTGCTTTCCCAGGGCACAGCAGGGAGCTGGATCGGAAGAGGGGCAGCCAGGACTCGAACCGGCGCCCATGTGAGACGCTGGCACTGCAGGCGGAGGCTTTAGCCCACTGCGCCACAGCGCCGGCCCTGTGCTTGCTCTTACAGTGTGTTCCTCCCCGGTCTGCCCAGGTGGATCCGACCACACCCAGCTCAGCACAGGCAGCTACCGTCCCAGGGGCACTCAGAGTCCTTGCTGGGGGCATGGCGTCGCCCGGGCAGGTGGCGTTGGCCTTGCTCCAGAAACTCTGGGTCCCGGTCGTGCGCCCCGGGGTTTGCCACAGTGTGCAGGGCGCCTTTCCCTGCTGCGATGCGCCCGGTGCCCTGGGATCTCCCCATCAGCAGAGCCCAGGTCCCCTGAAGCGGAGTGTTTCCTTGCTTAACTTGGCTCGAGGCCAGCAGTGTGTGGGTCACTGGTACGGGGCAGGGAGAGAAGCCCCACCCCCGAGGGTGGCGTGGTGACCCTCAGACACCTGCCCAGGATGCAGCAGCTTTTCCTTGGCTTCGGCAGGAAGGTCCCAGCATGCCCGCCGGCACCGGGCATCGGACACCGGGCACCGGGCAGGCGCCTGGGGCTTGGGGAGGTTTCTCGCCCAGCCTCTGTGTCTGCACCAGGTCTGTAATCGCCTGGCCGCTTCCTGCCCACCATGCACTGCGTGATGTCATGGGTGCAGCGGGCCAATGAGCGCTCTGCCAGGCTGGCGCAGCAGCCGAGGGGCGTGGCTTGGTCTGCCGTGGTCCAGCGCTGTGGTCCAGCGCCATCCTCCAGGGTTGGTCTGGGCTGTGCAGGCCACACGGTGGAGACCTGCATGGCTGCGCTCTTCCCCCCATCCTTTAGGTATCCCAGGTGGCACCGATTCCGGGCATCCTCCCCTCCCACCACGCACCCCTGGCTCTGATTCTCATGAATCAGCCTGGGGCTTGGGGCCGGGGAGGAGCCCACCCCACCTTTCTCAGTCGAAGCTTCTTCCCCAGAGCCTGGCGATGCAGGCGGGGGCTGTGACAGCTCCCGGGGACGTCCATGCTCAGGGACGCAGGAGGTGGCGCCTGGGCCCACTCGAGATGACCTACAGTGTCCCGATGTCCCGTCTGGACAGCAGTCCTGGAAGGGGGCCTCAGGATGTCAGCATCAGTGTTGCCCTGTTGGGAGAGGGAAGGACGGGGGACGCTCACCGTGCACGCTCGTCTTGTCCCTGGGAGGAAGCCGGAGTCCCGCCAAGCGAGGAATGAAACTCGGCGTATTGCAGAATGAACACTGCACAGGCAGTGCAGGTCAAGGCAGAGCGGCCTGCGTGACACAGGAGGTCAAGCTGTCACGAAACGAGCCTGGCCGTTCCCTGGTGTGCCAGCACACGCTTGCGTGCCCTCAGAAATATGTGCGAAAGAGAGTGAGCAGGAATCCGGGTGGCTGACCGGGCAGGCGAGGGCAGCCACCCCAGGGAGGAGAGCTGGGGCTGAGCTGGTCCCCAGACGGGGTACACGGTTGTAGCCAAAATAAAGCTCCCAGCGGCTTAGCAACCGGCTGGCGCGATTCTCAGCCATGTAACCAGGCTCTCGCAGGGGAGGGCAAGCCGGCTCTCACCGGCCCAGCCCGGCGCCGACCACTTTCCCCCGGGGCTTCTGCGTCCCAGGTGCTGTCTCAGGACCTCTCTGGAGATCCCCACACCCTCCGCTCCCACCCCCGGCCGCCCCACCTCTCTCCTCACTCGCCACTGCGCCCAGGAGCTCCACTGCCTCTGGGCTTGTCTGTCCCTGGCTTTCTCCTATAACCCCAGAGGTGTGCGTGCATGGACACGCGTGTGCGCCTGTGTGTGCATGTGTGTGAGTGTGTGCATGTGGGGGTGTGCATGTATGTGTGTTTGGATGTGTGTTCGTGTGCATGTGTGTTCGTGTGTGTGTATGTGTGTGTGTGCCTTGTTCTTCACAAACATGCAACACGCTGCACTCACTACTCGGGGATGTACCTTGTGGCTTTCCCTCACTGCCAGGAGCTAGAACCACACACACCTGCCAGGACCACACACACACCTGCCAGGACCACACACACCTGCTAGTACCATACACACACCTGCATGTACCACACACACCTGCTAGCACCATACACACACCTGCCAGTACACACACACCTGCCAGTATCACACACACACACCTGTCAGCACCGTGTACACCTGCCAGCACCGTGTACACCTGTCAGCACCGTGTACACCTGTCAGGACTGGAAGCCGCGGGAGACCCTTCCTTCCAAGCAGAGGTGAGCAGCTTCTCCAGGAAGCACAGACCCTGCTCTGCTCCCGGCCAGGGCAGCGTAGAGGGCTGACCCCGACCAGGCCACGCCCATCAGGCTGGGGCTGGGCTGACCCTGACCAGGCCACGCCCATCAGGCTGGGGCTGGGGTGACCCTGACCAGGCCACGCCCATCAGGCTGGGGCTGGGCTGACCCTTACCTGGCCATGCCCATCAGGCTGGGGCTGGGCTGACCCTTACCTGGCCATGCCCATCAGGCTGGGGCTGGGCTGACCCTGACCAGGCCACACCCATCAGGCTGGGGCTGGGCTGACCCTTACCTGGCCACGCCCATCAGGCTGGGGCTGTGAAGAGAGAGGGACCCAGGCGCTGCCCGGCCTCCGCCCTGAGAGAGCTGCCAGGCTGTGTCCACACGGGCGCAAATGGGAATGGGTTGATGAGAAGGGTGAGGGGACACGAGCGTGCCCCGCAGGGAGGACTTGGGGGCAGGATGGGTAAACGGGGGGAGTCAAACATGAAACCCCGACTCCCAGCGGTGACGCTCGGTCACCCCGTTACGCTGTAGGAAGCCTGGAGGCCTGCCTGCGGGAGGCAGCGGCGTGTGGGTCAGGTCTGGCCCCGGGCTGAACGTGTGCTGAGTGGGGGGCCCTATGGGGGGGGCGGGGCTCCCGTGGTGTCCTCGTGAGCCGGCCTGCTCTGTCCGGGCTCATTCCTTCACAGCTTTGCTGGCACCTGAGCCGGTCCAGTCGCCCGAGGCACCGCTGCTGTCGCTGGAATGTACATATCTGGGCCCAGGGTGACTGAGCTGTGGCTCCTGTGAATCGGGGAGGAGAGCAAGACCCTCACCGGACAGAGACAGCCCTGCACAGAGCCCCGCCCCCGCCCCGCCCACCTATCTCATGCGGGGACCTCCTGCCCCTCCCCGCCCCCACCCTCCCATCTTTCCTACATCGGGACCTCCTGCCCCCCATAGAAACAGCCCCGCGCAGAGCCCCGCCCCCGCCCGCCCACCTATCCCACGCGGGGACCTCCTACTCCCCAACCCCACGCCCTCTGTCTTGTCGCTGAGAAAGAGAGGCGAATTCGTGCTGAAAACAGAGAAACCCAGGGTGCATGGGGCCAGCGCTGTGGCTGAGCGGGTAAAGCCGCCGCCTGCAGTGCCGGTATCCCATATGGACACCGGTTCAAGTCCCAGCTGCTCCACTTCCGATCCAGCTCTCTGCTATGGCCTGGGGAAGCAGTGGAGGATGGCCCAAGTCCTTGGGCAACTGCACCCGCGTGGGAGACCTGGAAGCTCCTGGCTTCCTGTATCTCTGCCTCTCTGTAACTCTGCCTTTCAAATGAATAAATAAATCTTGAAAAAAAAAAAACCTGGGTGCAGAGGAGCTGCGATTCAACTCTTGTTCACCCCAGTTCCCACAGCCCCAAGCAAGGACCCTCCCAGCACCTGTCTGGGGCCCCTCTGTGGCCTGCTTGCCACGGAGGTCAGGTGACCTGACCACACTGCAGGCCTCCCATGCACGCCGTCCTCCTGCCGAGCGTCACCGGCACTGGCAGGGCCTCCCCGGGGTAGGAGCAGAACCTAAAAAGCCTCTCGCTTTGTCACCCTTTGTATTCCCTCACCAGCACATAGCAGCTGCTGCAGCTCCAGACATTGCTTCTGTTGTTTAAGGAGGAGGGAGGTGCCCCTTATTTCTTATTTTTTCCCAAGTGTGCCCCGCGTTAGACAGAGAAGGTGAGTGTTTTTAGCTGGGACATCCCCTGTCTGCACACAGCTAGGATTCTGTTGGCTGTGGGGAGACGGGCGTTGTGTGCTGGACTCCCCGGGGTGAGGCCGGCACTGGCCGCTGGGCAGGGAGCTGGCAGAGGGCATGGGGCCAGGCTTTCTCGGCGTCATTCTGAAGCCCCAGGGTCGTGCTGCTGGGCACCCCCCGTCAGGGTGGACCTGGCCGCGTCAGCCCGGGGCTGAATCTGTGGGCCTGGGCCCCCAGGGACGGTGGCAGAGGCGGGCAGTGGCATGCCCACAGCGCCAGGCTGCCCGGGAGGTCACAGGCCCGGCCCATCAGCCCCGCTCTGCCCAGAGAGGGCACGCGGCCGCCGTCTCCATGGACACCAGTGCCTCCTGGTCGGGCTGATTCGGTTGCTGTATGCATTTCCTGGTGGGGTCATCTGTGGTCTCCCCTGAATGTGGAGAGAGGGAGGGAGGGAGGGAGGGAGGAAGGGAGGGAGAGAGAGGGAGGGAGGGAGGGAGGAAGCGAGGGAGAGAGAGGGAGGGAGGGAGGGAAGAAGGGAGGGAGGGAGCCAGTTGAGGCGCCGGTCCCTTCTCATCCCCTCTCCCGGGGCTGCCTCCTCCCTGCCTGGCATCGCCCCGCAGCTCTGGGCCTGCTTCCCTGAGGACCCAGTATCTCCCGTGGGATCCCCAGGATGGGGCCATGCTGAGCCCCTCCCTGGGGGCGGGGCTGGCTCACCCCGGGGTGTGGCTGGGAGGAGGGGGTCTGTGTGCCACAGAGAGCCTGGGCCGCTCTCCCAGAGCCGGATGAGCTGTTTGACTCCTGTGGGATAATCTTGTAGATCAACAAGAGCTGCTTTCCAAGAGCCTGGGGCTGGCCCCTGCTGGTGCTGGTTCCAGGGCCATTGTCTCCAGCCCCAGGCCTTGGGCGGTCTGTGCTGCACACAGCCTCCCCGGCTCAGCTGAGCAGGGAGAATCAGGCAGGAAGCGGGAGAGGAGAACCATCAGAAACCACGTCCTGTGGGTTCTGGGAAGGCAGCTTGGTCCTCGTGGGCTCCGTCTCTGTCAGCAGGGTCTGGCCATCCCTGTCCCCGGCTTGGCTTTCCTCCCTCCCTCCCTCCCTTCCTTAAGTTTGTTCATTTATTTGAGAGGCAGAGTTACAGGGAGGGGGAGAGAAAGAGAGAGGTCTTCCATCCGCTGGTTCACTCCCCAGATGGCTGCAACAGCTGGAGCTGGGCCAATCCGAAGCCAGGGTCTCCTTCCAGGTCTCCCACGTGCGGGCAGGGGCCCAAGCACTTGGGCCATCTTCTACTGCTTTCCCAGGCCGTGAGCAGGGAGCTGGATGGGAAGTGGAGCAGCTGGGACTCAAACCGGCGCCCATATAGGACGTCAGCACTGCAGGTGGAGGCCTAGTCTATGCCACAGCGCTGGCCCCCGTCCCTGGCTTGTCCTCTGCTCTATCCCAAGGGTCTCTCTCTTGGCAGTCTCAGGACCGCGCACCTCGGCCTGGCCCCCACACTGGACGTCACCGTGGCTGCTCTCACCCCCCGGAGATCATCCTCTGGCCTCAGTGACCTGAAAGAGGGGTCCCCGGCTCCTCACAGCCCACCACGCCTGCTGACCTGCGCTCAGGACACCCCAAAAACCCAGCGCCTAGAGCACACACCGGCTGCTCTGTGAACGGGGCAGGCCCCCCGTGGTGGTCCAGGATGGCAGCAGGGAAGCCTCCACGGGCGTCAGCCTGGCTTCGTGGGCTGACGGGCATCTCTGCACGGGAGCAAGACAGCGGCTTGTCCTGAGTCCTCCCCCTCCCCCCCAGTCGCCCCCAGACCTCACTCCCCAGAGCACAGCGGGACACTGGCCGGGCCGGGCCCCACCCCATGGGGCTCCCAGCCCCCAGATGCCTTCCCCCAGCCCCATCGAGGAAGCACTTGTCTGGCGTCTCCAGCACCACAGTGCCCCGGGCTGTTTGTCTACACTGCCGCTGTGCAGGGCTTTAGGCGGACTGGGAGCAGCTCACAGGAAACCCAGGCCCTGGGGTGGAGGCGCTGGCAGGAGAAGGGGCCTTGCGGGGGCCGGTGCACCTGCTCCCCTTAGAGCGCTCAGCCCTGTTCCTCTGCTCGTAGCCATAAAGTGCCACCTGCTCCGGGCGCGAAGCTTAGCGCCGGCCTCTGCTCCTCTCGTCTCTCACGCCCACCGCCACTCCACAGGCCCTAACCTGAGCCCCTCGCTGCTCCCCACAGTGCTGATGGCCCTCACACCTCCCTCCCTCCGGTGCATCCCTCTGCTGCCGCCACGGAGGCCTTCACGACGGGCGTTCCTGGGGGCCGTCCCGGGGCGTGCCGTGCTCAGGGATCTGGTCCCCACCTGCTCTTTCTGGAACTCAGCTGCACACGGCGTGGCATCCAGCAGACACTGGCGGGAGAGTGCAGAGGAGACAGAGCGAGTCTCGAAAAACCGCTTGCCATCTTCCCTCTCTTCCTGTCTCTCCGCCTTTCTAATCAAATAGAAATTTGAAAATAACCCCACTTCCTCCTGGCTGGGGGTGAGGAACAGGCAGGAGACCTGCCGTGGCATGAGTGACAGCCAGCGCGGGGGCCTGGAGATGTGGAGAGCGCACGGACTACAGGCTGAGCTCTGGGTGCTCACGGCAGGGAGATGTGAAGAAATGTATTAACGAAGAAAGAACACAGACGACGCACCCCCCACCACTGCTTTAAGTGACGTCTGCTTGGTGCACTCAGGTAACTTGGATCATCACTCACAATGAAAACAGGTGCAAAGATCAGTCAAACGTGTTTTAAAGGGGCTGACGCTATGGATACAGAGTATCCACCTGTGATGCCAGCTTCCCATATATGGATACCGGTTCAAGTCCCAGCTGCTCCACTTCCAATCCAGGCCCCTCTGTGGCCTAGGAAAGCAGTGGAAGACAGCCCAATCCTTGGGCCCCAGCACCTGCATGGGAGACCTGGAAGGGGCACAGCTCTGGCCATTGCGGCCAACTGGGGAGTGAACCAGCAGATGGAAGACCTCTCTCTCGCTCTCCCTCTCTCTCTCTTTCTCTCTCCTTCTCTGTAGCTCTGCCTTTCAAATACATAAATAAATCCTAAAAAAAAAAAAACACTGAGTGACTTTTATAGTATTTTAGAAACAGCTAAAGAGAGAATTAATAAACTGGAAGACAGACCAGGAGAAAGTATCCAGATTGAAGCAGAGACAAATGGTGAAAAAGACGAGGGAGAGGTAGCTGACCTAAAGCCCCGGCCTCTGAGGAGACAGCAGGTGGGGCTGATTCAGGTCTCCCTTTATCTCATGGGGAAGGGAGTTCAAGTTCTCTCTGAGCTTTCTTAGGAAGAGCAAGTTTTATTTTTTAGATTTATTTTTTATTTGAAAGGCAGAGCAAGAAAGAGAGAGAGAGAGAGAGAGAGAGAGAGAGAGAGAGAGGTCTTCCATCCACTGTTTCAGAAGCCAGGAGCCAGGAGCTTCTTTCGGGTCTCCCACGTGGGTGCAGGGGCCCAAGGACTTGGGTCGTCTTCCACTGCTTTCCCAGGCCACGACAGAGAGCTGGATCAGAAATGGAGCAGCTGGGACTTGAATCGGCACCCATATGGGATGCCGGCACTGTAGGCAGTGGCTTTAACTGCTACACCACAGCACTAGCCGCAGAGGAAGTGGTTTAAAAGCATTCAGCAATACTATCCAATAACCAGGGAGTAAACACCTGTGTATTAGAGATGGGGACGCAGAAGAACTGGAGGCAAGTGGAAGTGTATCTGTTTCCACTATCACTCTTTAACTTGATTAATGAATACTCAGGACAATGTCTCTTTAGTCAACGCTCTATTGACATCTGATCCGGAACTCGGGGACTTTAGATGAATGATTCTCAAGCACTCGAAGACAAGCAAGCTGCGACTGGCCCCCGAGAGTCAAACTTTAACACACAGAGGCACAGAGCCTTCTTTATCACACAGTACCCCAGGAAGCTCAGCCAACAACGAGCTGAACGGGACAGCGATCACCTGTCCTGACCTGAGTGACAGCTGTCCGTGGACATCTGTGCACGTGCCTTCTTGCTTTCTGCTGGCTTCTCTGTAGGGAACCAGACCGGAGGAACCGTGCCCCTAAGATGGCGCCGACTCCCTGCTTCCGGGTTCTTCCTCATCTCAGGGAGTTCCCGCTCTTGCTCGCTCCTTCCCGCCTTAGATTTCCCGCTCTAGCTCGCTCCTTCCCGCCTTGCCACGAGATTGTCCTATCCCCGCGCTTCTAGCCTATCACCTGATTTGTGACGTGTATTGTGCATATAAACCCTTGCTACGCGGGTGTAAGGGAAGTTCCTGCCCAGAAGAGATCGAAGCTGGATCTCCTGCTTGCCGAGCAATAAAGGAACCCCGTGCAAAGTGTTCGGTCTCTGTCTCTTGCTGGACGAGGACGGCGCCGAGCAGCTGGTGGCCCGTACGGGGAGCTTCCTCTACGTTGCCCGGTAAGTAGAAGGTAAGCGAGGTCAGTCTTACCGTCTGGGCCCCGCGAGTGAGGTATATCTCGTGGTTGGAGGGTGGACGCACCCTAAGATAGCGGACGTGTTTCCCCGCTTTAAACTGAAAGAATAGCAGACTTGTTTCCCCGCTTTAAACTGAAAGAATAGCAGACTTGTTCCCCCGCTTTAAACTGAAAATAAGATAGCGGACGTGTCTTCCCGCTTTAAACTGAAAATGGGAAATTCATCTAGCCATTCAATGCTGCTTAATCCGTTAAAAGCATTATTGCGTAGCAAAGGGATTAAGGTTTCTAAGACCACACTTGTCAGGTTCCTTGGAAGTGTTGATTTCTTTGCGCCGTGGCTCACCCACGAGGGCCAAATAACTCTTGAGTCTTGGGAGAAATTAGGAAAGGATCTCCGGCGCACAGTTAACGATCCCCAGGAACCCGATATCGACCCCGTTGTTCTCCCCTTATGGGAACTACTGCGGGCGTGCCTCCAAGAGGAGAGGTCGGTGGGAGCGGACCGCCCGACTCTTACGGCGGTTCGCGAGGCTCTCGAGGAAGTTCGTTCTCAGAGCTCGGACGGCGCCCGGGACCTCATACAATTTAAGGACACGGGATGCCAGACTTCCTCACTGGCCTCAGGCTCCGAATGTGGCTCCGCCTCCTCTGAGTCTGAGGGGGAAGGGGACGGCGATCCTAAATCCCCGCCTCCTACGTATGCGCAGCTGCGGCAAAAGTTAAAAGATGCCTGTTTACGCCCTCTAGTGCCTACGGCTCCTCCTATCGATGTCGTGCCCGCCCATCAGATTAAAGACGCAGCGCCTCCTACTGGCGGTCATGTAGGCGTGCCTCAGCCCCATCTAACACCCGTGCCGCCATGGCCATTAAACGTCCCAAATGTGCCACCTTTTTCAGGCAGACAGTTTCATCAACAAGCCTGGAAACAGTTGCGAACTGGCGCTCCCGCTGCCCCCGCTCAGGCTTACCCTGTTTTGGCTTTGGGCACGCGAGAGGCCCGGCACGAACCATTGGACATGACAGTATTAAAACAACTTAAGGCTGCGGTCCATGACTATGGACCCACAGCCCCATTCACATTGTCACTCCTTGAATCAGTCGGCCAGTCCATTTTAACACCTAGCGACTGGACCCAATTGGCTCGGGCCTGTTTAAGTCCAGGCGGCTTTCTTTTGTGGCAATCTATGAATACAGAGTGCTGTCATGACCAGGCAGATGAAAATGCTGAGGACGGCCACCCTACGTGGAATGCTGATATGCTTTTAGGGCGTGGACCTTATCAGGCTGACCAGACCCAATTCCCTAGACAAGTATACAGGCAAATTTCCAACTGTGCCCAACGTGCGTGGAGGCAGGCGTCCAATCCAAGTGACTCAGCTAGCCACCTCACCAAGATCGTTCAGGGCACGGCCGAACCCTTCGCTGATTTTGTCGCTCGCATACTTGAGGCTGCGTCGCGTATTTTCCCTTCCGAGGTTGACGTTCAGCCACTGGTCAAACAAATTATTTTTGAGCAGGCTAATAAAGAGTGCAAAAACATTCTTCGACAATATAGACATAAATCTCTGGACTCCTGGTTAAAATACTGCAGAGATACCGGTGGGCCACTTACTAATGCGGGCCTAGCTGCGATGCTGGCAAAAGTCAAAGAAAACAGTCCAAAATCTAAATCGACCCGACCCCCCATATCTTCAGGACTTTGCTTCCAATGTCATCAACCGGGTCACAGAAAACGCGATTGCCCCAATCTCAGCCATGGGTATTCCACGGCACAGCCTTCAGGCATAGAGCCTTGTCGCCGTTGCCGCAAGGGCCCTCATAGGGCAGAGGTATGCCGTTCTGCTTTCGATATCGATGGCAACCCACTTACAGGTAGCGCCCAGGGGCCAAAAAACGGCCAGAGGGGGCTCCCCAACCCAGCGAGGAGCCCCCAAAATCAAATCTACTCTCAGGTTCCACCTCCCGTGTCTGCGCTACACCCAGTGCACCCTCAGCCCGTGCCACTCACGGGTCCGCAGGCCTGGACCTCCGCGCCACCTCCCCTCTCCTCTTAACTCCGGAGATGGGGGTACAATTAGTGGAGAGCGACTGCTCCGGTCCTCTGCCCCCGGATTCGGTTGGATTAGTGTTGGGTCGGTCCTCCGCCGCCCTCCGAGGGCTAGCTGTGATCCCCGGGGTAGTTGACTCTGATTTCACTGGTAAAGTAAAGATCATGGTTCAGGCCCCTCAGGGACCTTTAGTAATCAATCCTGGAGACCGTATCGCACAAATGTTATTACTGCCCAGTCTTCACTCTTTAATCCCAGCTAAAAACCACGTTCGCGGCGCTGGTAACTTTGGGTCCTCTGGCATTAATTTTACCGGCTTACATATGCTTTTAAATGAACGTCCCACTTTAGTGTTGCAGATTAATGGCAAGGACATTAAGGGACTTTTAGACACAGGAGCCGACAAATCCATTATAGCAACAAAGGACTGGCCTAGTACATGGCCTACAAATGTGGCGGAACAAACCTTGCAAGGACTTGGTTTTGCTCATTTCCCAAAAATCAGTGCAGCCTTGTTGTCATGGCAGGATAGCGAGGGTCATAGAGGACAGTTTTCTCCATTCATTTTACCTCTACCCATTTCCCTTTGGGGGAGAGACGTCCTGGCAGAAATGGATGTTGCTTTGGTCACCACTTCCCCTGCAGTACGATCTATGCTACAAAATATGGGTTACGTCCCAGGCAAGGGACTCGGTGTCCAGCTCCAGGGCCACCCTTCCCCCATTGAACCAAAACAAAGACCAAGTAAAGTTGGCCTGGGTTTTTCCTAGGGGTCACTGTTTCGCCTCCTAAACCAGTGGAGCCTTTACCCATCTCGTGGCTAACGGACGTACCCGTCTGGGTTCCACAGTGGCCCCTATCTCAGGAGAAACTGGAGGCAGTCAACACTCTGGTCTTGGAGCAGGTCAACGCTGGTCATTTGATCCCATCCACCTCTCCATGGAATACGCCTATTTTTGCCATCCGCAAAAAATTAGGTCAATGGAGACTCTTACATGATCTTAGGGCAGTCAACGCACAGATGCAGCCTATGGGCCCTGTGCAACGTGGTCTTCCTCTGCTTTCGGCACTTCCCAACCAATGGCCTGTTATTGTAATAGATCTTAAGGATTGTTTCTTTTCCATTCCATTGGACAAAAAGGATACCCCACGTTTTGCTTTTACTGTCCCCACCCAGAACCAGGAACAACCGGACAAGCGTTGGGAGTGGACAGTCTTGCCTCAGGGTATGACTAATAGCCCCACCATGTGTCAAGTCTATGTAGCCCAAGTACTAAAACCTCTTAGAGACCGATATTCCGACTGCAGGTGCCTACATTATATGGACGACCTACTGTGTGCAGCCCCCACAGCAGAGAGGCTCCTGGCCTTATACAGTACACTCCAACAAGTGCTGGAAGGGGCAGGGCTGCATATTGCACCTAATAAGGTGCAATTGTCGTCTGTAGTTTCTTATCTTGGGGCTATAGTCGCCCCTACTCAAATTAGACCTCAAAAAATTCAAATAAAAATCAATGCTATCTCCACTCTAAATGACTTACAAAAACTTTTAGGGGATATCAATTGGATTAGGCACTACCTTAACATTCCTAATGCTGCATTGCAGCCCCTCTTTAATATACTTAAAGGAGACCCGGATCTTGCTTCCCCCCGAACCTTCACCTCTGAGGCCAAACAAGCACTGTCAATTGTCAACGATGCCCTTAGTAAAGCTGCCCTAAAACGTTGGGACCCTGCGGGAGACCTTACTCTTTGGGTCCTCGACACCCTTAAACAGCCCACCGCGGTCCTATGGCAGGATGGGCCTCTCCTCTGGATCCATCCCTCAATGTCATCTACTAGATCTATTAGTTACTATCCCGTGGCAGTGGCGGAGATAACTCTCCTAGCCATTCAGAGGGCTATCCAACATTTTGGACGCGAACCATCCACCATTGTTGTCCCCTATTCCATGGAACAGGTACGTGTGCTAATCGCTTGTACTGATGCTTGGGCGGTTTTAGTCTGCTCCACTTCCGCAACTATTACAAACAGAACACCCTCTGATCCTTTGCTAACCTTTGTTCAGTCTCACCCAGTTATTTTTCCAAAGTCCACATCCCAAAAGCCCTTACAGGGAGCCCCAGTAGTGTATACCGACGGTTCTAAAACAGGAGTCGGTGCATATGTTGTTTCAGGATCTGTGCCAAAAACATTCCAATTCGCTACTAACTCCCCCCAGGTAACTGAACTTCTTATAGTTAACCAAGTCTTCTCTGATTTCCCCGGACCTGTCAATATTGTGTCTGATTCACGCTATGTGGTTAATTCTGTGTCTATCCTTGAGGCCGCAGGACTAGTCAATTCTTCATCCTCCGTAGCGACAGTTTTCCTCACCCTGCAAAAATCTATTTGGAATCGGTCTGCTCCTTTCTTTATTACTCATATTAGAGCTCATTCTTCCTTACCTGGACCCATGACCACAGGCAATGCTATAGCTGATCAAGCCACACGCCCCATTTGGATACTCCAATTTTCTTCCCCAGAAGAGCAGGCTATCCAGTTTCATTCAGAGTTCCATGTAAACGCAAAAACCCTTGCCGCCAAATTCGGTCTTTCTCGTGCTGCCGCTCGCGATATTGTTCGCCATTGTGCCGCATGCCCTACTTTAACCCCTGTGCCTTCGGTGGGGGTTAATCCCCGAGGATTACTACCAGGACATATCTGGCAGATGGATGTCACCCACATATCCGAGTTTGGGACCTTAAAGTATGTTCATGTGTCAGTTGACACCTGTTCCCAAGTAATTTTTGCTTCTCTGGAGACGGGTGAGCGTACCACCCATGTCATTAATCACTGCCTTGCTGCATGGGCAGCCTGGGGCAAACCAAAAACTTTAAAAACAGATAATGGTCCTGCATACACAAGTAAATCATTCCAAGATTTCTGCACCCGTATGCAGGTACAACATAAAACTGGAATCCCTTATAACCCTCAGGGACAGGCCATAATTGAAAGGGCTCATCGAACCCTCAAGGCTTTTCTCTTAAAACAAAAGGAGGGAATTGCCACGGGCAAAACCCCTCGAATGCGCCTCTCCCTTGCACTGTTTACTATAAACTTTTGAATTTGACAGATCATTCTATGTCCCCCGCTGAGAGACACATGTTAAAGGAGCCATCTTCACGAGGCTATGTCCGTTGGAAAGATGTCCTCACGGGAAAGTGGTACGGCCCGGATCCGGTATTATGCTGGAACCGAGGCGCGGTCTGTGTCTTCCCACAGGAATCTGGAAGAGAACCTCTCTGGATACCGGAAAGATTGGTCAGAAAAACAGCCCCGCCGCCACAAGATACACCTCTATCACCTACGGACGACATCTCCCCCGAGATAACCGAGATTACCACGCTCTCACAGGACGACAAATTGCAACAAAACAACGAGACGTCCCTGTGTACTTCGCTGGGTGAGCTCCTTCATCAACAACAAGTTGGAGAGCGTCAGACATCAGTTCCGCGCGGCAGCGTATGCTGCTCTCCATCACCGTGATCCGGATGCATATGCCATGCTGGCTCGCATGACTTATGACCGGGTCCATACCAGCGATTAAAACCCTCGTCCCCCCATCCCTACTCACGCCTCACATATGGACAATGCCTCCATCAGGCACACACCTTCCTCGAGTTGTCTTGTTCCCCCTCTCATTCATTGGGCTGTATCACCCATCCCTGACGGGGAGCGAAAACTGGTATGCGAGACCAAAGGTACTGCAGCAGGAGTCCATCCGGGGGTTCCGGGGGTCCTGGGAGAGCATATGCATATGCATGCAGGTTCAATTCCCAGCCTGCCCCAGCAAAAGGGAATAAAAACTGATCCCTAACGGAGACATCAGGGGTTGTGGCCAGGCCTTGAAGTTCCGTAACTAACGGATCACAAGCACGCTGGGTATGCACCTCTACTCTCTGCCTAGTAAATATTCTCCCGGCCCTCATGAGCCAGGGCCGTCGGGGATGTGATTTGTGCAAAAACAAAAGGAGGGAGATGTAGGGAACCAGACCGGAGGAACCGTGCCCCTAAGATGGCGCCGACTCCCTGCTTCCGGGTTCTTCCTCATCTCAGGAGTTCCCGCTCTTGCTCGCTCCTTCCCGCCTTAGATTTCCCGCTCTAGCTCGCTCCTTCCCGCCTTGCCACGAGATTGTCCTATCCCCGCGCTTCTAGCCTATCACCTGATTTGTGACGTGTATTGTGCATATAAACCCTTGCTACGCGGGTGTAAGGGAAGTTCCTGCCCAGAAGAGATCGAAGCTGGATCTCCTGCTTGCCGAGCAATAAAGGAACCCGTGCAAAGTGTTCGGTCTCTGTCTCTTGCTGGACGAGGACGGCGCCGAGCACTTCTCCACGTTCGCTTTATGAATGAGTCGTCTTCATTGCTCAGAGGATGTTCATAATTGTTTTGAAGATTTATTTTATTCCCAGGATACTTTCTGTGTTTTTCACATTTAGGAATTCTGTGTATTTGTTTTAGATTAGAAATTCTGTGTATTTGTTTTAGATTTGCTGATACACTACGGCTTTTCCCAGATGCATGTTTGGGGTTTGTGGTCCCCCTGATTTGCCCGCCCTGTCCTGGAAGTCACAGCCCTGGGCAGTCCCCTCCCCCTGACTGGGAAAGGACCAGAGACTTGCTTCTGATCTCTCTCTCTCTCTCTCTCTCTCTCTCTCTCTCCTCTTCTCTCTCTTTCTCTCTCCTCTATCTCTCTCTCTCTCCCTCTCTCTCTTCTCTCTCTCCCTCTCTTTCTCTCCCTCTCTCCCCCCCCTCCCTCTTCTCTCTCTCTCCCTCTCTCTCTCTCTCTCCCTCTTCTCTCTCTCTCTCCCCCTCTCTCTCCCTCTTCTCTCTCTCTCTCCCTCTCTCTCTTTCTCTCCCCCCTCTCTCTCCCTCTCTCTCTCTCCCTCTTCTCTCTCTTTCTCTCTCTCCCTCTCTCTCTTTCTCTCTCTCCCTCTTCTCTCTCTCTCTCTCCCTCTTCTCTCCCCCCCCCTCTCTCCCTCTCTCTCCCTCTTCTCTCTCCCTCTTCTCTCTCTCTCTTCTCTCTCTCCCTCTTCTCTCTCTCTCTCCCTCTTCTCTCTCCCCCCCTCTCCCTCTCTCTCCCTCTCTCTCTCTCTCTCCCTCTTCTCTCTCCCTCTTCTCTCTCTCTCTTCTCTCTCTCCCTCTCTTCTCTCTCTCTCTCTCCCCCCTCTCTCTCCCTCTTCTCTCTCTCTCTCCCTCTCTCTCTTTCTCTCTCTCCCTCTCTCTCTCTCTCTCTCCCTCTTCTCTCTCCCTCTTCTCTCTCTCTCTTCTCTCTCTCCCTCTTCTCTCTCTCTCTCTCCCCCCTCTCTCTCCCTCTTCTCTCTCTCTCCCTCTCTCTCTTTCTCTCTCTCCCTCTCTCTCCCTCTTCTCTCTCCCCCCCTCCCTCTCTCTCCCTCTCTCTCTCTCTCTCCCTCTTCTCTCTCTCTCTTCTCTCTCTCCCTCTTCTCTCTCTCTCTCCCTCTTCTCTCTCTCTCTCCCTCTCTCTCTCCCTCTCTTTCCCTCTTCTCTCTCTCTCCCCCCTCTCTCCCTCTTCTCTCTCTCTCCCTCTCTCTCTTTCTCTCTCTCCCTCTTCTTTCTCTCTCTCTCCCCCTCTCTCTCCCCCTCTCTCTCCCCCTCTCTCTCTCCCTCTCCTCTCTCTCCCTCTCTCTCTCTCTCTCTCCCTCTTCTCTCTCTCCCTCTCCCTCTTCTCTCTTCTCTCTCTCCTCTTCTCTCTCTCTCTCCTCTCTCCCTCTTCTCTCTCTGGCTTCAAGGAAGCAAGGGGTCAAGTTGACAACGCACATGGCAGGAAACCCAGTGCACCTGTAGGGGTTGAAGTGGCTTCTGGCTGAGAGCCAAGGAGAAGCCACCCGCAGGGACCCCGATTCTGCCAAGGCGGTGCGTGAGCCCCAAGTGGACCGTTCTGCAGCCAGCCCCACGGGGGTCACAGCCAGACTGACCTCTGCTCACAGCCTGGCCGGGACCTGGGCAGAGGGCTCGGCCCAGCCTTCCCAGACTGTTTGCTATGGAAACACTGGAAAGCTGATAAGAAATGGTGTTGTTAGAATCACAGAGGAATTCCCCTTTGGAGTATGGGCATAGATATGGAGCACCTGCCGCTCCTGTGCATTGCATGGGAGGTGCAAGGTGGCCCCCCCGCTCCGGAAACAGCTCCGTGGTTGCGGGTGAGCTGAGCTTAGAGGTGGTGAGCCATCTTCCCTGTGCTCGCAGCGTCAGGATCAGGCAGGGACAGCACCAAGTGCCGGATGTGGAGCCCGGGGAGCATCGGTCACGGCGTGGGAATCCTGAACGGGACGCCACCCTGGAGGCAGCATGGCCGTCTCTCGGAAGCTGAGCACGCTCTCAGCCGCGGATTCCGCAGTCGGGATTGACCTTGGAATGTACTCAGATGAGTCGAGAACCTGGGATCACACAAGCCGACGTTTGTAGCAGCTCTGTTCCTAATTGCTCCAACCTGGGCGCAGCCTGGATGTCCGGCCACGGGCGGGTGGATGAGCCTGCTTGCACACACAATGGGCCATTATTCAGTGCGGACAGGAAAGGAGACAGGCGGAACTCAAACGCCTTCTCGTCAGTGACAGCAGCCAGGCTGCAGGGCTGTGCACTGCACAAGCCCAACCGCACGGTCTTCTGGAACAGGGAAACCACGGGGAGGAGCAGAGCTTGCCCGGGACGGAGCCCGGGACAGAGCCCAGGACGGAGCCCAGGACGGAGCCCGGGACAGAGCGGGCATTTGCAGCAGTGCAAACACCTGTTGTGCTGGTCCATGGCAGCCGCAGGTTGACAGCTGCGCTGGAACTCAGCACATGGACACCAAGAGTGAGTGCCGGTGTCAGGAATGTCAACCACAGCCTTGAGGTGACACGGACGCGTGGGCTCCCGGCTTGTAGCCGACGGGCCGGTCGGGTGCGGGACGGCGACAGGGGGCGGTGTGCCTCTGTGGGGCGTCTGTGTGTTTCCTGCTCAGGTTGGCTTTGATCCTAAAACAGCTCCCAAACTGAAGTCCATTTTTTAAAAAGCAAAAGCGATGCAGCCCGTCGGATCCAGCAAAGCCTATTCCTGGAATTTAGCCTGGTGGGGCCCCGGGGGCTCACTGAGGAAGGCAGAGCTGAGACTCACCTTCCTGGTCTTCCCCTTGCAACAGAATCCCCCAAAAGACGGAGGGACGCTGATGCGAAGTTTGGAGATGGGGAAAGGTGTGTCTGATACAGACCGGGGCACTTCTAGAAGTTTCTGGTTTATTGGGGCCGGTGCTGTGGCGTAGCAGGTAGAGCTGCCTCCTGTGGCACCCGCATCCCATTTGGACGTTGGTTTGAGTCCCGGCTGCTCCACTTCTGATCCAGCTCCCTGCTGAAGTGCTGGGAAAGCAGTGGAAGATGGCCCAAGTGCTCGGGCCCCTGCACCCACGGGGGAGACCTGGATGGAGCTCCTGCCTCCCGGCTTGGGCTTGGCCCAGCCCTGGCTGTGGTGGACAACTGGGGAGTGGACCAGAAGATGGAAGACCTCCCTCGTGGGAGATCCTGACGGAGCCTGGACTCCTGGCTCCGCCCTCGCCCACCCCTGGCCGCTGCAGGCGTCTGGGGAGCCGTCCAGTAGATGGGTGATATGTCTTTGCCTGCTGGCTGATTCTGCCCCCTCCCCTCCCGCCTTTCCAATAAACAAACAAACAAACAAATGTTTCATAGGAAAAGAACTTGCGTGGATATTTCAGGTCTCACTTTGAAAATGAACCAGATGTTTACTCTCACACTCCTGCACCAGGGACCACTCTCAGCCTGAAGGGAGACAGTGTGCTAGCTCGGGCTACAGCGTGGGCGGCACCTGGGGCCGTGGTGCTGAGCGAACCCAGCCAGGCAAAAGCTCTTTGGATTCATCTTGAGTGAGGCTTGGACCCTCGTCAAACTCCCGGAAACAGACGGTGGGGTGGTGGGGGCTGGGCAGGGGCAGGTGGGCCATGGGAGGTGTTTAAGGTGTTGGATAATCTGTCTAGTCTGGGTGATGCGTTTCAGTTTTGCGAGATGGAAGATTCTGGAAGTCTCTCGTGCAGCTGTGTGAACAGAGCTAACACCGTTGAACTGCATGCTTCAAAAAGCTAAGTTTATGTTGCATGTGTATGTTTAAAGATTTATTTATTAATTTGAGAGACAGAGTTACAGAGAGAGAGAGAGAGAGAGAGAGAGGACTTCCATCTGCTGGTTCACTCGCCAAATGGCCACAGTAGCCAGGGCTGAGCCAATCCAAAGCCAGGAGCCAGGAGCTTCTTCTGGGTCTCCCATGCAGGTGCAGGGGCCCAAAGACTTGGGCCATCTTCTACTGCTTTCCCAGCACACCAGCAGGGAACTGGATTGGAAGTGAAGCAGCTGGGACTCGAACCAGTGCCCACATGGAGTGTCGGCACTGCAGGCAGAAGCTTAGCCCACTATGTCACAGCACCAGCTGCTGTTACTTTTTTTTTTAATTTAAATTTTAAATTTAACTTTTTCTGTTTATTTTTAATTATGAGAGAGAGAGAGATCCCATCTGCTGGTTCAGTCCCTAAGAGCCTACTACAATGGCTGGTGCTGGAAATCAACCTCAATTTCCTCCTGAGCCGTCACCTGCTGCCTCCCAGGTGCACAGTAACGGAAGCTGGGATTGGGAACACAGCTGAGACTTGAACCCAGGCGCCCCAATATGGGATGCAGGTACCCCAAGGGCCATCAGATGCCCACCGCACTACAGCTAAAAAAACACAAAACAAATCCACCAGGTGAGCAGGACGGTTGTGTTTATCTGCCCTGCGCAGATCTGAGCACTTCGAAGACTAACTTGCTTAGGGTGAATCAGCTAAGCTCCTGCCATGGACCCCAGCCCCTGGGTGCCTGCACTGGGCCCTCCGACCGCCTGCCACAAGGCCTCTTCCCTGAGGGACAGGCGGCCGGCCCCACTGCTGTCCAGGTGGAGCTTGAGCCAGATCTGGCTCCAGGAACGCACCATCTGGAATTCCCTAGCCCTGGAGGCCTGAGCCTGCGCCCACGCCTGGGTCCTGCTCCCTGGGGCAGCCGGAGCAGCCGGTGTGCCTGTCCCAGGACTGCGGGTGGCTCGTGGCTGTCACGGGCTCAGTGCCTGTCCACTTGTGCGTGGACCCTCCTTGGTGAGGCTGGAGCTGGGGTAGCAGCGGGGGCCAGTCTGGCCCGGCACCTCCATTTGTCCTTTTGTCCCAACCCCACACAGGTCAGGGGCATCTTGTTCAGTGGAGCCAGGCTTTGAATCCAGTTCTGGCTGCAGGCACCAAGCCGTTCCTGATTGCCTGAGCTGTGCCGCACATGTGCCGAAACCAAGGCGCCTTTGCTGAGGTTGAACCAGCAATGGAGGGTGATGACGCAGAACCTGCAGGGACAGGTCTGTGGCCACACCTGCGCCGCTCAGCTCCGCCCCCATTTCTGCCCCACATACTGGCCCCCCCCAACCAGAACCGCTTCCTTAAATTCCGCCATGTTTGTTGCAGGAGGTGAGTTGAAGGCTGCCCTGAGATTCCATGCTGGCTCCCAGTGGGCAGCACGGCCTGCACACCATGCCCCTCCCTTCTCAAGCAAAGTGGGACTGCAGACTCTCCTTCCTGCTTGCCTTCTTTCTTTGGTTGATTGATTTTGAAAGTCAGAATTAGAGAGAGAGAGAGAGAGGTCTTCCATCCGCTGGTTCACTCCCCAATTGGCCGCAATGGCCAGAACTGAGCCAATCCAAAGCCAGGAGCAAGGAGCTTCTTCCAGGTCTCCCACGTGGGTGCAGGGGCCCAAGGACTTGTGTCATCTTCCACTGCTTTCCCAGGCCACAGCAGAGAGCTGGAGCAGCCGGGACTTGAACTGGCGCTCATGTGGGATGCTGGCACTGTGGCGGGGGGGGCGCTGAGCCCACTGTGCCACAGCGCCCTGGCCCGGTATTGCACCTTCTGATGCTGTTGTGAGCAACATGGGTGTGTATTTGCTGAGCTAGACACAGGAAGACAAGCACTGTATGTTCTCTCATACATACAAGCTAGAAAAATTCATCTGAACTTAAAATCGTCATCACTGGGGGCTGGGGAAGGTGGGTGCGGGCTGGAGAGAGGTTGGCTATCGGGACCACAGCAGTCAGGAGAAAGTAGCAAGTTCTAAGGCTGCACACACAGTGGGAGACTGCAGTTCGCAACAATGTATCTCACACACACACACAATCTATGTATCTATATATGGACTATGTGTGTGTATCTATATGTCACACACTTACAAAGAGTTGGAAGGAAGGAGTGGCTGGGCTCCAAACACAAACAAATGATAAGGAAACGGAAAGGCGATTACCTGGCTAATTGGTTTACACCCGGTGTGGGAGTTGAAACCTTGCAGTCTATGGTATAAAATGTACCAGTTTCACATGTTGATAACTTTTTTTTTTTTTTTGGACAGGCAGAGTTAGACAGTGAGAGAGAGAGAGAGAGACAGAGAGAAAGGTCTTCCTTTTTCCATTGGTTCACCCTCCAAGTGGCCGCTATGGCTGGTGTGTTGCGGCCAGCGCGTTGCGCTGATCCGAAGCCAGGAGCCAGGTGCTTTCTCCTGGTCTCCCACGGGGTGCAGGGCCCAAGCACTTGGACCATCCTCCACTGCCTTCCCGGGGCCACAGCAGAGAGCTGGACTGGAAGAGGAGCAACTGGGACAGAATCTGGCGCCCTGACCGGGACCAGAACCCAGTGTGCTGGCACCGCAGGCAGAGGATTAGCCTAGTGAGCCGTGGCGCCGGCCAGATAACTTATTTTAACATAGCAAAATCCATGGCTGGCGCCGCAGTTCACTAGGCTAATCCTCCGCCTTGCGGCGCTGGCACCCTGGGTTCTAGTCACATTCGGGGCGCTGGATTCTGTCCTGGTCGCCCCTCTTCCAGTCCAGCTCTGCACTGTGGCCCTGGAGTGCAGTGGAGGATGGCCCAAGTCCTTGGGCCCTGCACCCACATGGGAGACTAGGAGAAGCACCTGGCTCTTGGCTTCGGATCAGCGCAGTGCGCCAGCCGCAGCGGCCATTGGAGGGTGAACCAACGGTAAAGGAAGACCTTTCTCTCTGTCTCTCTCTCTCACTGTCCACTCTGCCTGTTAAAAAATAAAATAAAAAAATCCATGACATTTTTTTCTTTGCTAGTCTGTAGAAGTTGGTTTGTAAAGATTTATTTTATTTATTTGAAAGGCAGAGTGACGGGGCGGGGGACGGGGTAGGGGTGGGGGAAACAGAGAGATCTTCCATCTGCTGGTTCACTCCCAAACAGCTACAATGGCCAGGGCTGGGCCAGGCGCAAGCCAGGAGCCAGGAGCTTCACCCGGGTCTCCCATGTTGGGGCAGGGGTCCAAACACCTGGGCCATCTTCTGCTTTCCCAGGTGCACCAGCAGGGAGCTGGGTGGGAAGTGGAGCAGCTGGGACTCGAACTGGCACCTGTATGGGATGCAGGCGCTGCAGACGGCGGCTTTACCTGCTAGGCCACAGCACCGGCCCCGAGGTTTTGACCTGCAGCTCGCGTGTGTGTTGTAGGATTTTCACCAAGCCGCTATGAGTGAGCACGGCGTTCCTCCCTCCTTTCCCACTCTAGACCTGAAGCCCTGGAGTCCAGGTGGTGAGTGGATACACTGGCCTCTGTTCAGAATTTTAATTTTAATTTTAAATTTAATTCTTTGACATTTCTCTGTGGTATGTTTGTATCTGGATTTCTTCTTCACTTATTTTGTTTCGGAACCGTTCAGTTGCTTGGGCCCCAGATTTGATGTCTCAACATTCTGGAAAATTCCTTGGCGCCATTTTTGGACCGCTGCGCCTTCTCTGTGTTCTTGATTACGCCCTTCGGGAATTCTGACGACAAGATTATCAGATCTTCTCATGCCACTGACCACGCCTCAGTCTCTTTTGGGGATTTTTCCATTTCTTTGCCTTCTGAAATTGCGTTCCGGACAAGTTTTCTGAAAAATGTTCCTCTGTGGTTATTGTTAAATGGTATTTTTTTTAAAAAAAGATTTATTTATTTAGTTGAAAGTCAGAGTTAGACAGACAGAGAGGTCTTCCACCCGCTGGTTCACTCCCCAAAAGACCGCAATGGCCCGAGCTGGGCTGATCTGAAGCCAGGAGCCAGGAGCTTCTTCCAGGTCTCCCATGTGGGTGCAGGGGCCCAAGCACTTGGGCCATCCTCCACTGCTTTCCCAGGCCACAGCAGAGAGCTGGATCAGACGTGGAGCAGCCGGGACTCGAACCAGCACCCACAGTGATGCGAGTGCTGCTGGTGGAGGCTTAACCTACCACGCCACAGCGCCGGGATCAATAAGATTATTATTATTTTTTTAAGTCATAGACTACTGAATGCTGTTGGAACTTTATTTACACAAGAACTTGGGAACCTGGCTGGACACGAGGTATAGACGGAGGGTTTGGCACAGATTCTCACAGTCACCCAGGGCCACTGCAGACCCACTTCAAATCCAGCTCTCCTCCGAGGGCCTGGGGCCTCACTGACGGTGACCTTGGGCAGTGCAGGTCCTGGGTCCTGAAGAAGGACTTGCCCCGCATCCACAGCACCAGGCTCGGCGCAGAGGCACTTGCCGGGGTCTCCTTCGCCCAGTGGGTCTGTGTGCGATGGTGCTGCACACCGGGGGGGGGGGGGGCAGCCTCAGAACAGCCCAGCTCTCTGCATGCGTCTCCCGTGGGCCTCCCCGCCTGGAATGACCCCACTTCCCCTCCGGCCTTTGCCCTCCACGCAGCTCCCGATCTGTACCTGAACACAGGGAGTTCTGGTCCCCCCCCCCCACGCCCACGGGCTGCCTCCGGGGGTCTGAGTCCCCTGTAAGGGGCGGGGCCTGCTGTCCCCAGGGTGTGCTTCTGTGATTGACAGGGCACCAGGACAAGAATGACTGGCCGCCTCTGTTGGTGATGGGAGGAGCTGACCAGTGACGTCCTGGCTGCTCCCTTCAGAGGCAATGAAGGGAGTTTTGGAGACGCACGCCGTGCTCAGGGGGTGCACCTGGGTGCAGCGGCCGGGGAGCAGCCTGGAGGAAGCTCCTCCCTGCGTCCTGTTCTCTCCCACCCACCCCCACTCTGCAGCTGTCCGCCCCCCGCCCCCCGCCCCACATCCCTGGGCCCCCTCTGCTCCTTCTCTGACCGCAGGGACCTGGGGTGGGACCTGCAGAGGGGGAGGGGACAAGCCCCGAGGCCCAGCCCAGGAGCCCCAGGCCACGCCCTCTGCTCGGCTCTGTCCCTAAGGGAAGCCAGCACTCCCCGTCTAGCGCGCAGGGCCACCACGGGATTGATTTACCACCGCAAAGCCTCGTAAAATCACCCGAGCTCTGGTTATGACTCAAGTGCTGTTCCGGGTACTGCTGACTTGTGTGGCCACCTCGTGACACCTGGGGAATGCCAGCGAGAAGCCACCTCCGGCCTCCTTCCAGGCGCGCTGTCCCTTTGCTGGTCACGGCTCGGCCCTTCTCTGAAGCACCTGTGCTATGGCCCACCCCGCCCCTGGAGAAGAGGGCCTGACCCCAGGCCCCACCTCCACGCCTCAGGGGCCTTGTGTTCCAGGCCCTGCGGCTCTCATTGTTGATAAGTGGCTCGTGGTCTCAGGCTGCTGGGAGCCCGCAGTGTAGACCGCAGATCCTGACCTGCTGTGGGTCCGCGAGCTAACTCTGGGTGATTGCTCATCTGGCTCACTCAGGCGACGCAGGAGACCCGTGGCTGGCAGCAAAGCTTGTCCTGAGCTCCCAGCCAGAGGTGCTGACAGAAGACCCCAGGGTGACGGCGAGGGGGCGGGCCACGCTGGAGCCCGCTCCCTGCAAACCCAGTCCCATGCCGCTGAACGTCCCAGCAGACAGCACAGGCAGGAGCTGCCGACCCCAAAGACAGATGTGGTCCCTGCAGAGAGGCTGGGCCCCTTGTGGCCCCTGTGGCCCCCTCTGGCTCCCGTGGACCCTGTGGCCCCCTCCGGCCCCCTCTGGCTCCCATGGACCCTGTGGCCCCCTCCGGCCCCCTCCGGCCCCCTGTGGCTCTCCCTGGCTCTTTTGCACCAGGCTGCTTCTCTGGGTTCATAACGGAGCCAGGCTGACCCAGCAGAGACTGGGAGCTGCAGAGGCCGCGTCCAGGGTCCTCCCCTGCCCGCTGGCTCACTAAACCCCTCGGCCATCAGGAAGGCAGCGGCTCGGCCACTCTGCTGCCGTCAGTAACTGTCCCAGCACTCTGGCGGCCGGAAGCTGCCGCTAATTCTCACTCAGGTGTGAAAGACTGACAGATTGTAGGAGGATTTTCATGAGTGCACCCACTGAGTGTGGAGACCTGTCTGGACGCGGCAGCCAGGCTGTGAGTGCAAGACTGACGGCTGTCGCTCAGGTTTGCGGGGGAAGCAGGTGAAGTCCCCTCCGACCCTGGCGTCGGCCTCCCTGTGGATGGACGCAGACGTGGTGTGCCCCTGTGTGTCCTGGGGGATGGGTGGGGGTCCCGGGAGCAGTTCCCGGCCCCACCCAGGCGACCCTGCTCCCAGGCTGTCCCGATGTCCCAGGCTCCGTCACTTTCCAGCTTCTGGATTTCAAGCCAGCCTCCGTGTTCCCGGGGAACCCACCCGCACGGCAGCTGTGCGGATCACCCAGCCAGGCCTGTTTCCAAAAGGACCCGGAAACTTTTTAGCTCAAAGGTAAGTCTGTTACTCGGGAGCCTTGGCCTTTGGACAGCGTATCTAATCTCCTGGGTCTCAGTTTCTGTGTCTATAAAATGGGATGGAGGTGGCACTTTCTGTGCGGTTATTTGTGTCTGAGGGCACCGAGATAAACCTGAAGAGCCTTGAGGTCATAGGGCACAACCTGGGCAGGAGCAGGTGCACAGAGCAGGTGCCAGGCAGACAGACTCCTGCTCGTGCCCCAGAGCAACTGTGAGGGTGCGGGGGCTGCCAGGGCGCAGATCCTGGGGGTGTGGGCCTGTCGGGGAGGCCCTGGGAGCCTTACTGGGGAGATAGGGTCGCAAGGCAGGAGCTGCAGGGGCTCAGCTGGGCTAAGCAGCCCAAGCATAGGCCAGAGCACCCGGGTGGAGGGGCCAGGTGTGCCAGGCTCCCCCAGGCACATGGGCGGGGCCCCAGGAGAGGTGGGCGTGTGCTGGAGGCAGGGACTTTGTGTCCTGCTGACCCCTGTGGGTGTGACAAGAAGAGGGACTTGCTCAGACATCGGGGCACTGTCCTCTCACCTGTCCTGTCTCCCCATGCAGCCGCAGACCTGCAGTCAGTTTGCTGTTGGCTGTCCTTCCTGGACAGGGTCACTCTTGGCTGGCTGCCCGCGGATGGATTCACTTCTCGGCCGCAGATGAAGCAGAGTGCGGGCCTCTGCTCGGGGCCACACTGCTCTTCAGCGGCCGTGCGCGCCGAGCCCCGTGACGGGGACTCCACGGCAAGCAATGAGGCCGGCCGGCTCCCCGAGACAGCTTGGCTGGGCGTGGCTGCCGGGGTACAGGCAGAGCTGTCTGAACAGCCGGGGTGGACATCGTGTCACAAAAATGGCTTTGCGGGGCCAGCACTGTGGAGTAGGCATCCCATATGGGTGCTGGTTCTAGACCTGGATGCCCCACTTCTGATCCAGCTCTCTGCTGTGGCCTGGGAAAGCAGTAGAAGATGGCCCACGTGCTTGGGACCCTGCACCCACGTGGGAGACCCAGAAGAAGCTCCTGGCTCCTGGCTTTGGATCAGCCCAGCTCCGGCAGTTGCAGCCATCTGGGGAGTGAACCAGTGGATTCTCCTCCCTCTCTCTGTAACTCTACCTCTAATTAAAAATAAATAATTAAAACAATTAAAAATGGCTCTGTCTTATTTGTTCAGATGTATCCTGGCTGTGGAGTGAACGGCAGCAGGTCTCCGTGCTGGTGTTTGCACGGTGCTGGGGGCCGAGGCCATGGAGGGACTGGGGGAGGGGCGGGGGAGGAGGAGGAGGCCTCCAGGAAAGGGGGCGTGAACAGCAGGTGCTCTGTGAAGGGCGATGCGGGGGCGCCGGGGACCCCGGCCACTCGGCCACTCGGTCTCCAGCTGCCAGGGACTGGGGATGAGGAGGAAGAGGCTGAGAGGCAGAGAAGAGGGGACGGCCCCGAGGGAGGGAGGGAGGACCAGTCCTGACCCCCAGAGGCCAGGCCATGTTTAGAAACAGGCGCCACAACAAGGAAACGGCCGGCATTCGGGGAGCAACCCCTGCTCCACTTCCTGGAATGAGTGACTCACGAGCCGCACCGGTCACCACTGGAAACCAAGCATTTTGCTAAACACGGCGGAGGAACACAGGAGGTCCGGGCATGCAGCAGGTGCAATTCTAGAAGCTTCCTGCAGTAGGGGAACAATGGTTCAGAGACAGAGATTGGACGTTCGTTGGTAAGGGCCGAGGGCCACGGTCAAGCCCAGTCCTAGCCCAGCTGCCCCCCCACCCCCTGCTATTCTCTTTGTCAAGTTCAGATCACAAGAGCACACCCTACCTGGCCTAGGGTTTAGGGCCGTTGAAGGTGCGTGTCCTGGAGGCCCAGCTCAGCCTGAGCCCACCCAGCAAAGGTCAGCCAAGAACATCCTGGCTCGGGTTGAACTTTCGGGGTTTGGAGGCGGAAGGAGGGCACTGGGGGAGCTCTGCCGTCTGGGCAGGTCCCTTCGTTACAGCGGCCCAGGTTCAGATACGGCGAATTCTCAAGCGTTTTACTTGACAGGAAGTCCTGATCCTCACGCGGAGGGTTCAGACCCAGGAGGGCGTTAATGTCGACTTCTTTTCTGGAATCGCAGCTACACGAAGCGAGGAGAGGCCCCCGTGGGAGAAGAAAGCCCGGTGCTCCCAAGAGTGCAGTGTGCTCGCGTGGTCTGCACGGGACAAAGCCTCCCCCCAGGGGCCGGCGCTGTGGCGCAGCGGGTTCAGCCCCTGCCTGTAACGCCGGCACCCCATGGGGACACTGGTTCAAGTCCCGGCTGCTCCACCTCCCACCCAGCTCCCTGCTAACGGCCTGGGAAAGCACAGAAGACGGAACAAGGGCTTCGGCCCCTTGCTACTCACATGGGAGACCCAGACGTAGGTCTGCCCGGCCCAGCCCCAGTCATCATGGCCATTTGGGGAGAGACCCAGTGGGTGGAAGACCTCTCTCTCTGTCTCTCCCTTCTCTGCGACTCTGACTTCCAAACAGATAAAATGTTTAGAAGGAAAGCCTCCTCCCGAGCCTCCCCCAGCGCCTCAGACTCTGCAACACCCTCTCCCCTGCCCTCCTCTCCCCTGCCCTCCTCTCCTCTGCCCTGCCAGGCTCCCCGTCGTCTCCCCCTTCTCCCCGTCTCCCCTCCCATACTCACTTCCTCCGGTTCCTGCGGGGCCTCTTCCCACCTTCCCCTGCCACCTGCAGCTTCTCACTGTTCACCATTCTCTTTCCTAAAGAGCCTTACTTATTTATTTAAAAGATGGAGAGAGAGAGAGAGAGAGAGAGAGAGAGAGAGAGAGAGAGAGATCTCCCATCTGCTGGTTCACTCCCCAAAAGCCCGCAACAGCCAGGGCTGGGCCAGGCTGAAGCCAGGAGCCTGGGACTCAACCCGGGTCTCCCAAGCACCTGGGCCGTCATCCGCCGCCTCCCAGGCACGTTAGCAGAGAGCTGGCTCAGAAGCACGGAGCGGCTGGGTCTTGGGTCAGGCGCTCCAGTATGAGACGCAGTGGCTCTGCCTGCTGACCATAGTGCCCGGCCCTGCCCCTCTCTTGCCATCGGTGCCCACCAGAACCCACTAGAACGTGCTGGAGAAAGAAATGCCCGGAACATCTTCCTTTAAGAGCCGCTTCTTCCTCGGCCAGGGGCACTGAATCCTCCATCGGCACCAGCCTGGGTTCCCAGGAGCCTGGGGCCGTGGCCTGGTTGTGTGGGCCCCGGGGGTCTTCAGGCAGCACCACCAGGGCTGGGGGAGGATGGAGAAGCAGACAAAGTGGGGAGGGACTGATCTGGGGGTGTCCTCCAGAGCTGTGCCAGGTGGTCCCAGGACCCACTCTTCCTCTGTCCCCCCCTGCTCGGCGCTGCTGCCCCCACCCAGGACTGCATGGTTCCCGCCAGGGTTCCCGAGTGGCTCCCACTGGGATCCAGCAGGATAAGTGTCCCAGTCCAAGCCTGTGTGACTGAGCCTGGGGGAGACGCAGGTGGAGTTGGCCACCCAGAGTCCTCAGAGCAGCCGGGACACTTGTGCACAGGGACTCAAGGGGGAAGAAACGAGGAGCCAGGGACCAACACGTAGGGCCTGGAGGAGGAGCGAGGGTCACAGTGGAAGAGAAGGCCAGGGAACTCAAGCACCGTGCCAGGGGCAGGTGCAGCTGTGGTCTGGGGACTGAGGTCAACCCAAGGGCCAGCAGTGAGCCTGGGAGGCCTTGGGCCACCTTAGAGCCGTTTTCATAGACTTCCGAGTGGGCACCAGTGCTGGTTCAGGTCCCGGCTGCTCTGCTTCTGATCCAGCTCCCAGCTGTGGCCTGGGGAAGCAGCAGATGGTCCAAGTCCTTGGGCCCTGCACCCATGTGGGAGACCCGGCTGGAGTTCTTGGCTCCTGGCTTCAGCCTGGCCCTGCTCTGACTGTTGTGACCATGTGGGGAGTGAACCAGCAGATGGGAGATCTCTCTCTCTCTCTCTCTCTCTCTCTCTCTCTCCCTTTCTCTCTGTCTCTCTGCTTTCCATGAGTGGGGGCACAGTGGACAGAACCGTGTGGCCCACGGCTGCTTGCACAGTGCCACACTCCCTGCTGAGACTCCAGCGTGGCAGAGTGAGCCATGCCCTGTGGGAGTTTGGGCTGGAGTGAGGATCGCTCCACAACTCACTCCCTAGTGAGGCCGAGCCCCGAGGAAGGAGGGACAACCAGGCTGGGCCTGGGACACTCAGGGTCGGCCATTTACACGGGAGGCCGCCAACCTGGGCAAACTCCAGGCCCACGAGGGCCTGCACGGCAGCTCCTGGCCTTGGAGTGGACGGCGCTCGGAACACAGATCGCATCCGGGCACAGCAGGGCCTCGCTGGGCCAGGGACGGAAGAGACTGGGTTTTTAAAGGCACAGACGCAGGTCACAGAGGGTGTCCCGAGGGAAGCAGCCTGGCTACAAGAGCTGCAAGCAAGGAGGCCCCTCCAGGGCTGGACAGGCCCGGGGTGGGCGCGCTTGCCGGGCGAGGCGGCGGTTCCGGCAGAGCCCCTGCTGTCTGGTGCGGGTTGACGCCAGAGGCTCCGCCCTCACCGGCCCTCGCAGGACTCCTGCTTGTTTCGGTTTTGTGTTAGTTTTTTAGTTTATTATCTTCTTACAAGGCCAACCTGGAAACTCCGCCAACACGGAATTCTGGTTCAGATGCCACCTGCAGCGCCATGCACCTGTCACTGGGGCTGCGCAGCTCGGGGCTCATCGGTCACGTCCCCTGGAATGCGGGTGACGAAGGCTCGTTGTGGCCATCAGCGGTGACCCCCAGTCTGCATCCTTGGCTGTGTAATTTTGGGGGCAATGAGGACGCGGTGGGTGCAGCCCACGCTCTCCTGGGTCCCGTTCTTCCTTCCTCCAGAGCCGTGACCTTGGTCTAAGTAGACCAATCTGATGAGGCCCCCATCTGGGAGGGGTGTGTGTGGAGAGAGAGAGGAGGGGGAAGGGAGAGGGAGAAGAGGGGGAGGGAGGGGGAGGGAGGGGGAGGAAGAAAGAGGATAGAGGAGGGAGGGGGAGAAGGAGAGGGGAGGGGAAGGGTGAGGGAGAGGGAGGGGGAGAAAGGGAGGAGGAGTGGAAGGGAGGGAGGGGAAGAGGGAGTGGGAGGGAAAGAGAGGGAGGGAGGGAGGTGGAGTGAGGGACCAGGAGGAGGAGAGAGAGGTGGGGGAGGGGAGGGGAGGGGGTGGCCCATCACCTCCCAGAGGCCGCAGGTGTGCTGGCAGCCCCGTCAGGTCAGGTTAGAGACGGGCCCTGCTCCAGGAAGGCAGGGGCTTCTGCCCTGGATGGAGCCACTGCTCCTTCCAGGAGGAGTTGGGGCCCTCCCCCCGCTATGGCCGCGCTGCTGTCCTGGGGCACAGGCCAGTCCCCCTGTGTGTGCATTGGTGGCCCAGGGAGGCCGCGTTCAGCAGATTCTCTGTGCCCACGGAGGGGCCCTCGGCACGCGGAAGCTGGCTCTTGAATTCCGCCAAACAGGGAAGAGTTCGCACTGAGACTCCTGGGAGGACGTGGTGAACCGAGGAGCAGGTGTGGACGGGCTGCCATGGGAGACCTCAGCTGGGACCCCAGGGAAGCCAGTGACCTTCCAAAGCCTCAGTTTCCCCATCTGTAGAATGGGAGAATCAGACGGGGGAGCCCCAGTGTTGCCACAGCCAGCCCAGCTCTCTCTGCTGGCTGGGTCCCTGGGCGACCACTTGGCACTGGGCGGCCCTTGTGCTGAGAGCTGTCACCTGCTGCCACTGAGTCCCCAGCGATGCGCCAGGAGAGAAGCGATTTTCCTTCGCTCTTGTGTGGAGTGTTGGGGCCCTGGGGATGTCAGCCAGAGGGACAGACCCCCGCCTGGCTGGTAGGGGCGGGGACCTGCAGGAAGAGGTGGCCGTGGCTGGTACGGCTTTGCTCAGGGCTGGTTTCAAATGCAGACTCCCAGGCCCCACCTCAGAGCCCCTGACCCCGAGTCCCTAGGGGCAGGCCCAGACAACTGTGTTTCACGGGCAGTGTCCAGTGTGGGTACAGAGGGGTGGCCCCGACGCCTCCCTGGGGCTCCAGCTGCGGTGATGTGTGAGTGACCCGGTCTCAGGGTCAGCCCAGAGATGGCCTCCCTGGCGCAGCTCTGTTAACTCTCCCCGTCCCGGTCAGCCGCCTTGGGGCTGCGCCCAACATCAGCCTCCTGGGACACTGGCCGCGGCTCCTGCTCCAGGAGCGGGGAGTCCAGTGTTGGGGCGCGGGGCTCTTACTCATGCTGGGCTCGGCAGTCCCTGCCCAGGGCCGCCCGCGGCAGGCCCCGCTTGGTTTGGATCCTCAGACAAAGGTCACAGGCTCCCATGAAAACCCCTGTAGTCCCCTTATCTCCCAGGACCTCCCTGTGCCCAAGGAGGGCTCATTATGAAATCATTTTATAACACGCGCACGGACGGGATTGGCCAGCTTCCCTCTACCCTGTTAAGGAAGTCACCCCACCAGCAGTAACGGATTTGTCCAAAGTCCCCCGAGGATAAAACAAAGCCAAGGCTGCTTTTTTTTTTTTCCCCCGAAGGTTTATTTATTTATTTGAAAGGCAGAGCTACAGAAGTAGAAGGAGAGATGGATCTTCCATCCACTAGTTCACTCCCCAAATGACCACAATGGCCAGGGCTGAGCCAGGACAAAGCCAAGAGCCTGGAACTCTACCCGGGTCTCCCGCATGGGTGCAGGGGCCCAAGTGCTGGGGCCATCACCTGCTGCCTTCCCAGGTGCATTCTCAGGGAGCTGGATGGGAAGTGGAGCAGCGGGGACTCGAACCGCACTCCCACGAATGCCAGCGCCACAGGTGGCGGCTTAACCCGCTGTGCCACAAGGCCAGTCCCCAGATTACTGCTCCACCTAATTAATCCGGAAGAAGAAAGCGGAGTCTGGGAGAGGTAACGGCAAGTGAGCGCGGGGTCCGGGAGAGGTGATGGCGAGCACGAGGTCCATGGACGGCGCAATTTCTGAGTGTCCGTCACCCTCCAGGGAGCTGACAGGGCCGACCCGAAACAGCAGAAGCAGGCCAAGAAGAAATTCGAGGCTGTTTCAGAAGGTTCACAGGAAAATGGGATTAAAATATGCCTATTTTGGTGCAAAAATAATTGTTGCGATCCATGCATAGTCTTTTCATGATAAGCATTTCCCCTCAACTTTTCCAAGACCCCTCATATGCAGATTTCAATTTTTTCTTTTTGCAACGAAATCAACCTGTCTATTCCATTTTCCCATGAGTTTCGGGAGTGATTCCATTAAATTGCCAACAAATTCCCTACACAGTGCCTGGACTCCGAGGTGGCTGTGAAGACGACCCATGGTGGAACCTTCTAGAAGACTGCTCCACCATTGCTTTGTGAGGCTGCAGGGCACTGCGTCGGATCCAAGCTCCCTCCTCCTTGCTTCTCTGGCTGTTCTCTGCTCAGCCAACCCCGAGTTCAGTGCCTCTCAGGGGACCGGAAACTTTGGGTGAGGGCCAGCTATTTGCAGCTAAACCATTCTTTTTTCTAGGAGTTTCCAGTGTGCCGACGGCCTGGTGCCACAGGAGTGACCTCTCTGCCTGCCTGTGAAATGGCTAAGGAAATGTCACTGGAGGCAGGGCCCCCACATAAAATTCGGGTTGCTGGAAGCTGCCGGTCTCCTGCCCTGAGACGACACTGAGTCACACAGCTGGCGCCGCCCATGGACCCCGCGCTCGCCATGGCCTCTCCCGGACCCCGTGCTCATTCGCCGTCGCCTCTCCCAGATTCCACTTTCTTCTTCCGGAGTAATCAGGTGGAGCAGTGATTTCGACCAAGATCACAGAGAGCGGACGCCCGGGCCTGGGCGTGGCCAGGGTGCTGGAACCTTCTAGATGTTTCCTGAAGTTCTGATGGACACGCAGGGTTGGAGCCCTGTGGTTCTGTCCTGACACCGGACACCTGTGCGGGGAGGCCTCAGTCTTCTCAGTGTTCATCCCAGCAACAGGCGGGCTGATCTCAGGGTGGTCCTCCTCTGCCTCTGGGCGGGTTCCAGTCTCCCTGTGGGGCACCGGCGCTGCCTGCACAGGGCTCCGTCTTTCTCTGTGGGGGCCTTTGGAGCCTCTCTGTCTTTTGTTTTTTAAAGATTTATTTGAGAGGAAGCATTACAGGGGAGAGAGAGAGAGAGAGAGAGAGAGAGAGAATCTTTCACCTGCTGGTTCACCCCCCTAATGGCCACAGTGGACAGCACCCAGCCAATCTGAAGCCAGGAGCTTCCCCTGGGTCTCCCACACTTCCACTGCTTTCCCAGGCCACGGAGAGCTGGATCGGAGGTGGAGCGGTGGGGACAGGGACTGGTGCCCCTATGAGACGCCGGTGCTCAGGCGGAGGAGATGTGGCGCCCACTGCACCACAGTGCCGCCCCCTCTGTCCTTGGTGCTCTTGCCGCAGAGCTGCTGACCGTAGACTCCTTGTAATTTCTCCTGCAAGCTCCTGGCTGTTCACTGTCCAGTGGGAAAATGTCTCCCACTGTGGAGTACTGCCGGGTGCGGGCACGGGGACTTGGATATTTCCTCAACCCGACCTGAGATTTCTATAAAAGGTAGCTGCGGCACTCATTTTATTCTCCATGTTATTTGCTGCATATTTTCACTTTTTTGTTGCAACACCAGTGGCTCACCGTGCTGTGCGGCACAAGCGTGGCGGGGTCAGAGGTGGGCGGCCCGGTCATCCTCCCAGGCTCCTCTCTCCCCTGCTGCTCGCCCAGAGGCTGCCCGCATGGATTCCAGTGGGCTCTGGGGAAGTGGGGAGCCGGCGTTTGCCCCCAGCTCTCCTGGCCTCGCTGGTGCAAGCGTCCCTTGTCTTCTTGTAGAACCTTGGGGACACTGGGACGGGAACAGCTCCCCCACTGCTGCGAGTCCCAAGCAAGCCTGCACTTACTCCACGAGCCACACCTTTCAAAAGAGTCACTTCAGGGACCGGCACAGTGGCATAGCAGGTAAAGCCTCCGCCTGTGATGCCGGCATCCCATGTGGGCGCCGGTTCGAGTCCCGGCTGCTCCACTTCCTGTCTAGCTCTCTGCTGTGGCCTGGGAAAGCAGTAGAAGATGGCCCAAGTGCTTGGGCCCCTGCACCCACGTGGAAGACCTGGAAGAAGCTTCTGGCTCCTGGCTTCGGATCGGCGCAGCTCTGGCCATTGCGGCCATCTGGGGAGTGAACCAGTGGATTGGAAGACCTCTCTCTCTGCCTCCCTCTCTCTCTCTCTCTCTCTCTCTCTCTCTCTGTGTGTGTGTGTGTGTAACTCTGCCTTTCGAATGAATAGATGAATCTTAAAAAAAAAAAAAAAAAAAAGAGTCACTTCCTTCAACTCTTCTGGTTACCCCAGCTTCACCGTGTCACCTGTAGGGCTCTTGATTGATTGGGTTTTTAAAAAGTCACCACAGGTCCAGGGGTGTTTGTGTCTGAGTTACCGTGAGACGGCTGGCGGCACACACACCAGCTACCGTCCAGAGAGGGCGGAGCGAGGCCATCCCCTTGGAGATCACGGACCTGGCCAGGAGGCCGCCCCGCCCCGCCTCCCTTGGCCTTCATTGGCTTGACTGGTCACATGCCCATTCCCGAGCCAATTCCTCCCCACCAGGGAAACGCCATGTGTTGATTGGCTTAGACCTGGGAGTTCTGACCAATCACCATTGAGACATCTAGAACGTGATTGTCTCGGACTCCCAGCTGTGAGATCCATCCCCCAGTCCCAGGGCTGCTGCTCCTTGGGAGTGGACAGGCGGAGAGTGCTGTGCACTCAGAGCTTGCCCGGTGCAGCGCCGGTCAGGCTGCAGGGAGGCGGGAGATGGACGTGCTGGACGGGGCAAGCAGTGGGCAGACGCCTCCGGGGGCTGGGGAAGTGCTGCTCAGCTCCTGTGCAGGTCCCTGGTGGGGCCGCAGTGCCCCTCCCCTCCTGCTGGTCAGCCATACCGTGTCCCTGGTGGGGCCGCAGTGCCCCTCCCCTCCTGCTGGTCAGCCATACCGTGTCCCTGGTGGGGCCGCAGTGCCCCTCCCCTCCTGCTGGTCAGCCATACCGTGTCCCTGGTGGGGCCGCAGTGCCCCTCCCCTCCTGCTGGTCAGCCATACAGTGTCCCTGGTGGGGCCGCAGTGCCCCTCCCCTCCTCTGCTGGACTGTACCAGCTGTCCAGCTCTCTGTACCGTGTCCCTTTGGGAAGCTCATGGTGGCCAAGCAGGCTGCAGTCGGCAACCTGGGATGTTCTCTGCAGGGGAGGCACAGGGGTCACCCGCAGGGACCCTGCAGGGCTGGGCACCACCCCCTCAGCTCCTCTCTTGGGGAGAAGTCAGATGGGTTACTGGGTCAGGAGATCCCAGCGAATCTGGGGTGTAAAATATTTGCTTCCTTCCCCAAAACTTTAGAAAGAACAAACAGGCTGCCCTCCTTCCTCTGAATCTCCAAATTTACCATGAGAATAGCCAAGGGGACCTCCTGAGCTCACAGCTTACTGGGAACCCACTCCCCTGCCCCCCTCAGCAGGCCAGGCAGGAGGGAGGGGAAACCGCTCACCTGCCCCCACCCTCAGCAGGCCAGGCAGGAGGGAGGGGAAACCGCTCACCTGCCCCCCCCCCCAGCAGGCCACTCAGGAAGAAGGACTGTAAATGCCTTGAGACGGGTTTGTCAAGCTTTTTTTTTTTTTTCTTCCAAATTGTACTTAAAAACCCAAATGCTACAAGGGTTTTTGTTTTTTGGTTTTTTTTTTCCTTTCTTGGAAGCCTCCCTTCGTGCCACTCCAGGCTGGAGGTCCTTGGTTCTAATGAATACTTTTACATCTCTCTGCCCTCTTGTGCTCGTGGGTCTCTGGGTAGGAAGATCAGCTCCTCTCCAGGACGGGGGCTGGGAGCCGGGTGCCGTGACGTCACAGAGTCCAGCTCCCGGCGGCTCCCCTGGTCGTCCCGGCCCCAGGCACCCCGTGTGGTCAGGATTCATCGCTGGTCCCTCTGCAGGGCGGTGGCGGAACATGGACACCCGTGGTGCAAGGCCAAGTTCTTGGAAAATTCCAGCCTTACTGTGCATTAATCTTGATTGGCCACGGCGATCCAAAGCAAACCAGATGGATCGTGATGGCACTGATGGTGACAGTGACTTAGAAGAGGATGTGAGAGCAGCAACTGAACACCAGTTCACCCAGGGTGCCGTGGACTCAGAATCCCCAGTGATGAGTCACTGATGTGGCCCTAGGAAAACGTCCCCTCCCCCGTTACCGCAGAAGCTAGGGTCCTTGTCTTCGTGCAAGAAAGAATTCAGGCGAGAGACAGAGAGCAGCGGGAGGTAAAACAGCAAGGTTTATTAGGGCAGGGACGTCCGTAAGAACGGAGGGCACCTCTCCAGACGGGACCTGAGAGAGCGTGCGCAGTGCACATCTAGGCTGGGGCTTCTAAGGGGATGGTTCTTGCCTTCCCTCCTCCTCTCCTTCTCCTCCGGAACAAAGGACTTGTTGGATGTAAATACAAAAAATCCCTGTCTGAGTTTTTCCCCTGCAGTTATCAGACAGGGGAAACCTGGCTGGCATTGCCCCGCCTTAGAGGAAGGATGGTTATCGGGTAGAAGGGGCCAGATCCCCTGGAAGGTCATCAGGATCCGGGTGGGATGTTTGAAGTGCAGATACAGGCTGTACCTGGGAGGTTATGGGGATGGCTTTGAGATGAGGATGCTGGACCACTGTAGATGTCAATTCCTTAGGCCTTTGTCACCCACACATAAGCTCATTTCTGACTTCCTACCTATCAGTTTGAGTCTTAGCTCCCTGCTATGACCTGGGAAAGCAGTAGAAGATGGCCCAAGTCCTTCTACCTCTGTGCCCGCGAGGGAGACCTGGAAGAAGCTCCTGGCTCCTGGCTTCAGATCAGCGCAGCTCTAGCCATTGTAGCCAATTGGGGAGTGAACCAGCGGATGGAAGACCTCTCTCTCCCTCTCTCTGCCTCTCCTTCTCTGTGTAACTCTGACTTTCAAATAAGTAAACAAATCTTAAAAAAAAACATTGAAATCCACACAGTATTTATACACTTTATATGCACTTTCTGTGAGCTGCTGGAAGCCACCTCCTAAGATGAGTTGAATTATTTTTGCATCACAATGCGCTTTCCTTTAATTCCATGTCCCACACACTTTCCAGATCCTCCCGCTATGAGCTCCTCTCTCATTCATTTTTTAAGTTAACGCTTCGCTGTCGCTGTCGCTGTGAAACGTGGCAGGAGCTGGGCTTTGCTTTTTGTTTTACAAACAGCGAGTCTCCCTTCTTGGGAGCTCAGCAACCTGAAATGACCCGGCCAGTGCAGGGGCTGCTGGGCGAGGCCTCCTCACTGAATCCGAGAAGAAAAGATGCTTAACTGGGTGGACCGATTCCAGCAGGGGTGACCTCACCTCGGACCGATAGGGTGTGAAAAAATGACCCGTTTACGGGCTACCCTAAAAGCCACAGGCTGTCTGTGTTGTGTGAATGGATAGGAAACACTGTTGCACTGTTATGGAAACAGTACCCACAGCTCCGGATCAGGTGTCCGGGGACAGAGCCCGCACAGGGTCGGCTGGAGAAGCCGGGGACGGAGCCCGCACAGGGTCGGCTGGAGAAGCCCAGGGCACAGGATGGCAATGCCCACAGGGCTCCTGGAGAAGAGCGGTCGTCTGGAGTGCGCCCGTGTGCGTGTGTAGGCAGAGGAGCCACTCCCACGGCTTCAGCAGGAGACTCACTGCATAGTCCGCATTGTTACGGTTTCTTAAGATTTATTTATTTATTTGAAAGGCACAATGAGAGAGAGAGAGAGAGAGAGAGCAAGGAGAGAGAGAGAGGAGAGAGAGAGAGAGAGATGTCCCAGCTGCTGGTTCACTCCCCAAATGCCTGTAACAGCTGGGCCAGGCTGAACTCCAGCATGGAAGGCGGGGACCCGAGCACCCGGCCGCCATCCGCTGCCGCCCAGGATACATTGGCAGGAAGCTGGCTGGGAAGCGGAGCCCCCGAGATGGGATGGGGCAGTGCAAGCAGTGGCTTAACCCCGTGCTTGGCCTGGAGCGTTGTAAGATCCAGATAAAATTGGCAGGAGCCACAGGACGGCAGTGCGAGGTAGTGGAGAAATAAAGCCACATAACATTTTTGACGATGAGAGAGGAGCTGGCTCGTGGCCTTGTCAGCTCTGTGTCATTTAGAGCCTCTTTTAAAGATGATGAAACGTTATCTAAAATGACCACATCCTAGGATGCCAGGTGCCGCCCCGGAGTCGCTAACCACATGATGGGAGCACAGATGTTGGCAGGAAAACCGAGGCTGGGGGCGGGGTCTTCCAAAACCATCTCAGACCCCACCCCAGGAGCCCACCCTCTGCCCTTCCTCTCCTCCTGGGAGCCCAGGGGATTTGCCCAGCTCACGGTGGGGGTCTGGAGCCCTGGCCTCCAGCACACAGCTGGGTGGGAGCTTAGACCCCAATTCCTGAGGGTCTGACCTGGACTCTGAGGATTCTAAGCCCCCTGGGGGATTCCAAGGTGAACTCAGGTTGAGACCCCAGGCCCCCCAAAGGCCTCCACGGCACCAATAAGCAAAAGGCTTTGTTTTGCTCTTGCTCTTGCCACAGAGTAGACTGGTGACTTGAGGGGAAACAATGTCCCTTGTGCTAGTCACTGGACCCCTGTTTCGGCTACTGATCCATCCTTTTCCTACTTTGCACATGCGTGGGCTGTTCCCTCCTCTAGCTCCTGGGGTGGTGGTGGCCAGCCCGCCTCCATGCCTGTCCGTCTGCACCAAGAAGTCTCAGTGGGAGCCCTGGCTGGGGAGTGAGCATTGCACAGGCAGAGGGACTTACTAGGGACGGCGCTATGGCACAGCAGGTAAAGCCGCCGCCTGCAGGGCCAGCATCCCATATAGGTGCCTGTTCGAGTCCCGGCTGCTCCACTTCCTATCCAGCTCTCTGCTGTGGCCTGGGAAAGCAATAGAATATGGCCCAAGTCCTTGGGCCCCTGCACCTGCATGGGAGACCCAGAAGAAGCTCCTGGCTCCTGGCTTTGGATCGGAACAGCTCCGGCTGTTGTGGCCAACTGGGGAGTGAACCAGCAGATAGAAGACCTCTCTCTGCCTCTCCTTCTTTCTCTGTGTAACTCTTTCAAATAAAATAAATAATTCTTTAAAAAAATTAAAAAAAGAAGGGACTTGCCTTGTTCAGGTTCTACTTGAGAAAGAAGCATCTTTGTGTAGATGTGTGTGTGCACACGTGTGTGCCATGTGTGTCTGTGTGTGTGTTCCTGGCTCCTGGCTTTGGGTCAGCCCAGCTCCGGCTATTGCGGTCATTTGGGGAGTGAACAAGCGGATGGAAGACCTCTCTCTCTCCCCTCCCCTCCCCCATCTTTCAAATCAAAATAAATGAAGGGAGAGAGACAGCAATCTTGAGGCGCTCCCTGTTCTGTGGGTCACATCTCAACAAACCGGTGCTTTCAGCGTCTCAGGCTGAGCCCCTCAGCCCAGCAGGAGCCTTGCAGGTTTAAGTGGTTCCCCTGGGAGCCCCGGCCCCTGGCGCTGCCCGGCGCGGCCACAGCAAATCTGACGGTGAGCCGCTGGCCCCGCAGAGCTCCACAGTCAGCGTCCACACTGCGGGTTCCACCGAACGCGCCGTCTCCAGGCCGCAAACTCGTGACCCGAGACACCCACAGGGAGCCTTTGGAAGTCTGGGACCTCGCAGTAAACATTAGCAATGCTGAATGTCACCTGGAGGTCGCGGCACCCGCTCACCCTCTGCACTCTGGGACATGACTCACCTGTGTGGTGGAGACGCCAGGCACCCACACCCTGCGCTCAGCAGGGTCAAGGTCAGGTCCTTTCTGCTCTTTGTCTCATAAATGATTAGCTGAGCTGCTGGCCCCCACCTGTCGGCTCGTCCACGAAGCTTGGGTTAAGCCTCTCTCCTCGAGACCCCGAACGTGGGCCCCTTCAGCCTGAGCCCATGGACAGCCCCTGCGAGAAGAGGCTGGTCCCAAGGTCAAACTCCCCAGCCGTCCCTGTTCCCCCAGCCCCTCCATGTCCCCAGACCCAGTGGCCACCACAGCCGGGAGCCCGGAACTCAGTCCCACATGGTGGCAGGAACCCCTGCACTTGAGCCACCCCTGCTGTCCCCCGGTCACTGCATTAGCAGGAAGCTAGGGGCAGAGAGAAGCTGGGACTTGAACCCAGGCCCTCACATGTGGGATGTGGGCGCTCCAAGCCGTGACTTGGCCAAGGTGTCAAATGCCTGCCTCTTGACTTAGCTATGTCATCTTATTTTTTAAAGTTTATTTATTTAGGCAGGTGGAGCAACAGAGAAGGAGAGAGAGAGAGAGAGAGAGAGAGAGAGAGAGAGAGAGAGAGAGCCCACAACAGCCAGGCCGGGCCAAAGGCAAAAGCCGAAGTAGGAACTCCTGTGCGGGTGGCAGAGACCCGAGGACTTGAGCCATCGCCTGCTGCCCCCCAGGGTGCCGTTAGCAGGGAGCTGGCTCAGAAGCAGAGCTGGTGCTGCAGCCCAGGCGCTCACGTGATACGGGCCGTGTGCATCCTGAGAAGTGGCTTAGACACCTGCGCTGAGCCCGGCCCAGCCCCAGCGGTCGTGGGCACGGAGGGGGTGAGCCAGCAGCGCTGACTTACCTGCTGTTTTAAAATCCCCGTCAGCTTTTCTGGAAAACCAGCCCGTGCTCCCCTGAGGGGCTTCCCGTCTGTCTCCAGCACTGGAGTTTGTCATGGAGCGGGCGCCCAGCCCCCTCTGGGGGAGCTCTGGCTGCCTGTGTTACTGCTTTTCCCTTTCCGTGGCTGCCCCATCCAGTCCAGGTCTAACTGTGGCACCCACGGCCCCTCGGGTGTCCCTGAGCTGCCCCAGGCCCAGCAGGGTCTAACTTGCTGCCGTCTGAATGCGGCCCCTCCAACACTCTTGTGTTGGGAGCTCTGTCCCCAGATTGGGCCAGCACTGGGCCAGGCCGAAGCCAGGAGCCAGGAGCTTCTTCCAGGTCTCCCATGTGGGTGCAAGGGCCCAAGGACTTGGGCCATCTTTCCCAGGTGCATCAGCAGGGAGCTGGATCAGAAGTGGAGCAGCCGGGTGGGATGCTGGCATCACAGGCGGCCGCTGTGCCACAGCGCCGGCCCTCGGGTCCCTGTTTGACTCTCATCCTTGGCCCCAGCCTTCCACCTGGGGTGACACAGCACAACGGCCCTGGGAGCCAGCCTCCCACGTGTACCAACGGCCTGGTCTGTGGTGTCCCTCACCGGGCCGGCCCAGGCACTGCGGGATCAGCCTGCGGGCACCAGCTGCCTCTGCAGACCCTGGCGGAGGTCTGCGGCCGAGCCCTGGCCATCCTGTGCCGGCTGCCACAAGGGCCCTGTGCCAGTATGGGCTGGGGAAGCTCTGTCCCGTCTTCCACGCGGACGGCCTGGGTCCATTCCTGCGCCTGGTGGTTTGTGTCCCTCCCACGCACTGCGTCGTTGTGCTGGGAGATGCAGGAGGTCGGCAGCAGCCGCCGCCACGCTGGTATCTGGCTGCCTCTTCGCCAGGTTTCTGTAAGGCTCGAACTGTTTTCAAATCCGTCCGCTCCGTCAGCGTCAGGGACAACGCGGGGCTCTCAGCCCTCGAGGGCCCCCCTACCTGCTGGCCGGGTGCTCCCCGGCTTCCACGCCCACGCCTGCCTCCGTCAGCTCCGAGGCCGGAACAAAGCACCACACACAGGTGCCTGCACCAGTGTTGTCTCCCAGTCCTGGAGGCTGACGTCCAAGGTCCAGCTGTGGCCGGGCCCGGCTCGCCTGAGTCCGCTCTGCCGGCCTGGCAGGCGCTGTCTTCTCCCGTGACCTCACGTGGCCGTCCCTCTGTGTCCTGGCGTCCTTGTCTTACAAGGACCCCAGGTTGGATTAGCCGCCCCCAGGACCCCAACACCGCTGTGTCCAAACAGCAGGGTCAGAAGCTGCTGTCGTGCCGCGGCAGGTGGAGCTGCCCCCGCTTCCCCGGCGTCCCACGGGCAGGCGCTGGCTCGAGGCCCGGCTGCTCCCTTCCCATCCTGCTTCCTGTGAATGCACCCGGGGAAGCAGCGGATGATGGTCCAGGGACGTGGGTCCCGCTGGATGGAGCTCTGAGCTCCTGGCTTCAGCCTGGCCCAGCCCTGACCGTTGTAGTCATTTGCGGAGTGAACCAGAGGATGGAACATTTCTCTCTCTCTCTCTCTCTCTCTCTCTCCCTACCTTTCAAATAAATCTTTAAAAATATAAAATAAAATACAAGAGATCTGCTTCAAAAATTACTTGAAAATGCATATTAGGGAAAAAACTCTATGCATGGGTTTCTTTTTTTTTAAAGATTTATTTATTTGAAAGTCAGAGTTACACAGAGAGGGAAGGAGAGGCAGAGAGAGAGAGAGAGAGAGAGAGAGAGAGAGAGGTCTTCCATCCGCTGGTTCACTCCCCAGGTGGCCACAATGGCCAGAGCTGTGCCAACTCGAAGCCAGGAGCCAGGAGCTTCCTCCATGTTTCCCACACAAGTGCAGGGGCCCAGGGACTTGGGCCATCTTCCACTGCCCTCCCAGGCCACAGCAGAGAGCTGGATCGGAAGTGGAGCAGCCAGGACTCGAACCATCACCCACAGAGATGCCAATGCTGTAGGTGGAGGCTTAACCTGCCATGCCCAGCGCTGGGACCAATAAGAATTTTTTTTTTTTAAGTCATGAACTACTCAATGTTGTAAGAAATTTAGGGAAACTGTGGGAACTGTCGTGGGAAAGTTATGGAAAGAGCACTGTTTCTGGACTTTGTAATGTTGCGATAGAGTCTGTAACCTATCGGGCGCCCTTGTTCATGTTGAAGAAAACCCTGTTTCTGACCAGCTCTTGTGCTTCTAATCGTGTACCCCTTTTCTTAGGCGGTCCCCCAATTCTAGGCACTGATCCTTTACAAAAACCTGCCGGTCCCCCCGAGGGTGTGTGAGCCACAGGCCTCAATGCCTGAGCAGCCGGCGGCTTTGCCACTGTTGACACAGGCCCACTGTTGACATCCGGGTCCCACCTCCTGCCGCCCGGCCCGGCCGGTTAGGACTGGGGCTTGTGTAGCACCTTCTTCCTCTCTGCTCAAGGCACTTCCAGGGCTCTGGTGTCACGTGACCACCGGCATGGCTCACGGCAGAGGCAGCGTGGGCCCCCTCCACGTCCTCCCACTGTGCACAGCTCGAGGCTCAGACGGTGGCCATGCTGCGAGACCCCGGGGGCCCGGAGCCCTGCCCGGATGTGCACCTGTGTCCGGGGTCTCCGGGGACAGCCATGCTGCGCCTCAGGGAACAGCCTCTCCTGCGCCCAGGGGTCAGTGCGGCTCCCAGCCGGGCCTGGTCCGACTGGAAAAACCTGCACCGAGGCTGGGGTGACCGCGGGCTGACCGGGGAAGAGGAGAGGATGCCGGCAGTGAGAACAGAGGCCAGAGAGATGCTGACATCCCACCAGGAAAGGCCAGCCCCGCCTTCCCCGCAGGGAGCCCCGGGGCCGAGGAGGGGGCCCGATGCCCTGGAGTCCCGGGGGTGGGGTGGGGGCACCACTGAGCCCCGACTGCTGCCAGCTCCCCCAGCTTCTCAGCCTGGCTCCCTGCCGGCCAGGACAGGGGAGGCCCCGCCCTCAGCGCCACTCCCAGGGTGCCCTGCACGTAAACTTGGAGACTCGGGGTCCCCGTGTCTGCCGTGACAGCTCCTCTGGTGAGGGAGGACACGAGGAGGTCCAGGCCCCACCCCCGACCCCTCACTCACCTGGGGGACAGAGCCCACCCCTGACCCCTCACTCACCTGGGGGACAGAGCCCCCCCCCCCCGACCTCTCACTCACCTGGGGACAGAGCCCACCCCCGACCCCTCACTCACCTGGGGACAGAGCCCACCCCCGACCCCTCACTCACCTGGGGGACAGAGCCCCCCCGACCCCTCACTCACCTGGGGGACAGAGCCCCCCCCGACCCCTCACTCACCTGGGGGACAGGGCCCACCCCCGACCCCTCACTCACCTGGGGGACAGAGCCCCCCCTGACCCCTCACTCACCTGGGGGACAGGGCCCACCCCCGACCCCTCACTCACCTGGGGGACAGAGCCCACCCCTGACCCCTCACTCACTTGGGGGACAGGGCCCACCCCTGACCCCTCACTCACCTGGGGGACAGAGCCCCCCCTGACCTCTCACTCACCTGGGGGACAGGGCCCACCCCCGACCCCTCACTCACCTGGGGGACAGAGCCCCCCCCGACCCCTCACTCACCTGGGGGACAGAGCCCCCCCCGACCCCTCACTCACCTGGGGGACAGAGCCCCCCCCGACCCCTCACTCACCTGGGGGACAGAGCCCCCCCCGACCCCTCACTCACCTGGGGGACAGAGCCCCCCCCGACCCCTCACTCACCTGGGGGACAGAGCCCCCCCTGACCCCTCACTCACCTGGGGGACAGAGCCCCCCCGACCCCTCACTCACCTGGGGGACAGAGCCCCCCCCGACCCCTCACTCACCTGGGGGACAGGGCCCACCCCCGACCCCTCACTCACCTGGGGGACAGAGCCCCCCCCGACCCCTCACTCACCTGGGGGACAGAGCCCCCCCGACCCCTCACTCACCTGGGGGACAGAGCCCCCCCTGACCCCTCACTCACCTGGGGGACAGAGCCCCCCCGACCCCTCACTCACCTGGGGGACAGAGCCCCCCCCGACCCCTCACTCACCTGGGGGACAGGGCCCACCCCCGACCCCTCACTCACCTGGGGGACAGAGCCCCCCCCGACCCCTCACTCACCTGGGGGACAGAGCCCCCCCCGACCCCTCACTCACCTGGGGGACAGAGGCCCCCCTGACCCCTCACTCACCTGGGGGACAGAGCCCACCCCTGACCCCTCACTCACCTGGGGGACAGAGCCCCCCCCGACCCCTCACTCACCTGGGGGACAGAGCCCCCCCGACCCCTCACCTGGGGGACAGAGCCCCCCCTGACCCCTCACTCACCTGGGGGACAGAGCCCCCCCTGACCCCTCACTCACCTGGGGGACAGAGCCCACCCCTGACCCCTCACTCACCTGGGGGACAGAGCCCCCCCTGACCCCTCACTCACCTGGGGGACAGAGCCCACCCCTGACCCCTCACTCACCTGGGGACAGAGCCCCCCCTGACCCCTTACTCACCTGGGGACAGAGCCCACCCCTGACCCCTCACTCACCTGGGGACAGAGCCCACCCCTGACCCCTCACTCACCTGGGGACAGAGCCCCCCCCGACCCCTCACTCACCTGGGGGACAGAGCCCACCCCGACCCCTCACTCACCTGAAGGCCAACGCCCCACACCCGACCCCTCACTCACCTGGAGGCCAACGCCCCACCCCCGACGCCCACCTTCCCCCCAAGGACCTGGCCAGGGAACGTTGCAGCCTCAGCCCCCGCGCCATCCTGGCCGCACCGTGGACTCGCCGCCGGCTGCCCTCAGTTCTGCCAGGGCAGAGTCTCGCCCTCGCCAGGTGCCAACTGCTGTGCCGCTCACAGGCAGCGACAGAAGCCGGCCGGCGGCCTCTCTTCGTTCTGATCAGCCTGTGAGGGTCCACACCCTGGATGGGCACTGAGGCCTGAGTGCCCAAGTTTTCTAGACGATGCGTCTCATGTCTGACTTGAAAACTCGAGTTTTAACCTAGGAGAGCTGAGCACACGGGCCGGGCAGCCCCTCCTGCAGCAGAACACACCTGTCCCCAGGGAGGGCACCCAGGGGGCCTCGATGTCCGCCCATGGGGCTCTGTCGCCCGTAGAACCTGGGCGAGGAACTGCCACCAGTCGTCACAGACGCCCTCTTGGAAGCCACGTGCGTCCCCAACTCTCGCTCTCTGTGTCCTGCTGGTGTCGTGGAATCCACAGATCGCGTGACCGACACCAGCCGCGGCTTTGCCGGCTGGGAGTCCAGATCACAAGGCTGGCGTCTGGCTACGTGGCCAGCACGGTGCAGACGGCGAGAGAGGCCTGAACTCGCTTCTGTACCCCACTGGCTCCCGTGAGCACGCTGTGAACACCCCGTGAACACACGTGCCCGAGGGTGGAGCGCTCACGCCTGGAACATTCTCACAGGGCCCTCCTCTCAACTCTGCTGCGTCGGGGACGAACTTCAGCAGGTGAATCGGGGGACAGGTGCAGGCCCCAGTGCTGTTTTACACCCCTCCAGCCAGACCCCACCCTGTCCCCAGCGGCCAGCTGCCCTGCTGGGTTCTGCTCCCAGGTTTCTCCAAGCAAGCCCGGTTCAGCTGGCCAGGACCCCGCCCACACGCCCTCCAGCCCCAGTGGGGACCCTCGGCCTCCCCACCCACGGCTTCCGAAGGCCCACACGCGGCATTTAGGGAACAGCCCTCTGTCTCTCGCTGTGACTGTGGAGCACAAGCCCCGTGGCTGCCTGTGTGTGCAGCCCGGTGGCTCCCTGGCCCCGAGACCGAGTCTGGATTCTCTCCTGTTTGCTCTCAGTGCCCAGGGCCCTGCAGGGGCAGCAGACTGGGGAGACGTGGGGAGCTCGGTGCCTGACATTGATCATTTATAACGCTTGTATTTACTGTGTGTGAGAGGCAGAGAAACACACACACAGAGAGGGGGAGAGCTCGGGAACAGGACCGTAGGGAGTGCTCCCAGCTCCTGTTCACTCTGCGAAAGCCCACGACAGCTGGAGGTGGGCCAGGTAATGAGGATTCCACCCAGGTCTCCCCCGGGGGTGACAGGGGCCCGGCCACCTGGGCCGTCACCTGCTGCCTGCCAGTCTGCATTGGCAGGTAGCTGGAGCTGGTAACAAGCTCTCCCTGGCCCCCAGGACAGCGCCGTCCTCGCTGGCCTGGCTGGCCAAGCCCTCTTCTCTGTGGCCCCTGCTCCACTTCTGTTTGCTCGCTTGGCTGTGTTCAGACTCTTGGTCCGACTGGGGTGCGGCCCTGCTGTCACCCGGCCATTGTGCCTCACAGCTGACGTCAGAGCCTGGGTGCTGACCCTCGGTGGGCTGGCTTCCATGGTCCCGGGCCCTTGGTTATTCTCGGCTTCTGTCACCGGAGGCACAGCACAAACATGTGATGGGTGAGCAAGTCCCCTCGCTTCACGTGCCCGGCTACAGCCAAGACCTGTGGCCGCCCAGGCTGCGCCGTGCGTGGTTTTGCAGGCTCCTCGATGCTTCTGGCTGCCGATTCGTAGGTTTTCCCTGTGCCCCTCCCCAGGCAGACCGGAGCTAGCTCTGGACTTGATTCCTCAGGAGAAGTGGCCAGTGGTGACAGTGACCAGTGGGCTCCCTGGCTTCCCTGAGCCAGTCCTGGGGATGGGACTGGGGCCAGTGCTCCCGTGCTCCTGAGCTCCCTGGCCACGCCCTGAGATGCCATTTGTGCAGGGCCCTGCCCTGGGCATCAGGGTTGGCCCCCAGGCCCTGGCACCCGACCTCTGCTGAGCCCGTGACGAGAGCGAGCCCTTTCTTCCCTCCCCTTTGAAGGACATTTCTGGAGACACACTTTCATCACTGGCCTCAGAGTTTGTGACTGTTCAGCACCGTGGCCTCTGCTCTCAGAGCAACCAGCAGCCATGTAGTGTTTTTTTTTTAAAGATATTTATTTTACTTGTTTGGAAAGCAGAGAGAGATCTTCCACGGGCTGGTTCACTCCCCGAATGCCTGCAGTGGCTGGGGCTGGGCAAGGCTGCAGCAGGGAGCCTGGAGCTCCACCCAGGTCCCCCATGTGAGTGGCAGGGGCCCAGCATCGGCTGCCTCCCCGGGTGCAGCCAGCAGGAAGCTGGAGCCCTGATATGGGCTGTGGCCGTCCCACGTGGCGTCTTAACCCTTCTCCGCATTATTTCTCACGTCCCTGGTCCTGTTGCTCTGTAGTTCAGCTGGTTCACTCCCCAACTGGCTGCAACGGCCAGAGCTGTGCTGATCCGAAGCAGGAGCCAGGAGCTTCTTCCGGGTCTCCCACGTGGGTGCAGGGGCCCAAGGACCTGGGCCATCTTCTACTGCTTTCCCAGGCCATAGCAGATAGTTGGGCTGGAAGTGGAGCAGCTGGGACTCAAACCGGCGCCCATATGGGATGTTGGTGCCACAGGCAGTGGCTTTACCTGATACGCCACAGTGCCGGCCCCATCTGCCTTTCAATAAATAAATAAATCTTTAAAAATGCTAGTTCAGGTGCCGGTGTTGGGGTTCAGGGGTTTGGGTAGCTGCCTACAACACAGCATCCCATTCAGGTCCTGGCTGCTCCACTTCGTGTCCAGCTCCCTGCTGGTGTACCTGGGAGGGCAGTGGAAGATGGTCCAAGTGCTTGGGCCCCTGCACCCACGTGGGGGACTTGGATGGAGCTCCTGGCTCCTGGCTTCAGCCTGGCCCAGCCCATGCCATTGTGGCCATCTGGGGAATGAACCACCGGAGAGAAGATCTCTCTTTAAATCTGTCTTTCAAACAAGTAAAATAAATCCTTTTTTAAAAGTTAGTTCAAATGTTTTCAAAATTCTTTTTCTAGTAATATACATTCACATCTGGCTTGGCCCACTGCAGCCGAATGAGAGCTTTGTTCCAGGTCGACCTGAAGGTGATGGACACGCTTTTAAAAGCTGATGCTCTTGGGGCTGGTGCTGTGGCGCAGTAGGTTAATGCCCTGGCCTGAAATACCAGCATCCCACATGTGCGCTGGTTCAAAACCTGGCTGCTCCACTCCCAATCCAGCTCTTTGCTGTGGCCTGGGAAAGCAGTGGAAGATGGCCCTTGGGGCCCTTCACCTGCATGGGAGACCTGGAGGAAGCTCCTGGCTCCTGGCTCCTGGCTTCGGATTGGCGCAGCTCCAGCCATTACAGCCAACTGGGGAGTGAACCAGCGGAAGGAAGACCTCTCTCACTCTCTCTCTCTGTCTCTCCTCCTCTCCTCTCTCTGTGTATCTCTGACTTTCAAATAAATAAATAAAATCTTTATGAAAAAAAGAAAAGCGGATGCTCTTATTCCTGAACACAGCCAGATACTGAAGTCAAAGACAATTAAAATGCAAAGCCGAGACTGGGCACCGTGAGCGCGGGAGAGGGCGCCCTGGCGAGGCTCGGCGCCTCCGTCCTGCGGAGGACGCTGTGTGAGCTGAGAGCTGGAGTGATTCACCACTCCCTGCTGGACAGAAACGTCCTGGGGACCACCATCGTGTCCTGGGGACCACCATCGCGACAGCCTGCCCCCCAGTGCACTCGGCCACCCTGGGCGTGGATGTCTCTTGTGATGCCGGCGTCTGGTCCCAGTGCTCTGCGTCCCGTCCGGCTCCCTGCCGGTGTGCCTGGAAGGCGGCAGAGGTGGCTCGGCACTCGTCCTTTCTCGGGCCACCATCCACGCAGATCCGTCTGAGGGGACCCTGCAGACCCCGCTGTGCTCGTCCTCCAACACTGGGTCCCACAGGCACGAGAAAAGAAGCTCATGCCAGGCAGGCGTGTGCAGACTCCTGGGCCTTCCGTCTTTAAAATGGGCTGAGTGGACGCCTACTTTTTAGTTTCCTCTTTCAAAGGAAAATCCTGGGGCCCAGATCATCAGGCCCCCCTGAAAGATGGTGTCTCTGTGGGTGGGAGGCCCAGGACTTGGGTAACGGGTTCCAGTGGGGCCTTTTTATCAGAGTGACCTTTCTGGGATTAAAATTGGGCTTGGTTCGATATTAATTTATTTCTTTTTTTAAAAAATAAACTTATCGCTTAATTCTGTTTTTCCACAAACTCCCTCCCCCGCAATTCTTTCCAGTTTTTTGAGAGGGGGTGGTAGGAGGAGGAGGAGGAGGAGGGGAGAGAGAGAGAGAGAGAGAGAGAGAGAGAGAGAGAGCTCTCTGATCTGCTGGTTCACTCCCCAGATGGCCACAGTCCGCAGTCCAGGCTGAAGCCGAAGCCGGGAGCAAGGCGCTCACACCCGGTCTCCCCGGGGGTTTCAGGACCCGGTTACCTGCGCTTTCCCGGGGGCTCCCAGGGTGTGTATTAGCAGGAAGCTGGAGTTGGGAGCTGGAGCCACGCCCGGTGCTCCGGCCTGGGCCACAGACATGTCAGCCGCCTGGGCAAAGGCTCAGCTCCAGTATCTCCTGCCGGACCCTAGGTCACGTGTACTTTGAAGCAAATAATCGAAATGACGCCACCTTTTAGGAACACATTTCAGTGAGATGCAAACATAAGGGGTGGGGGACTATTTGCCAGGCCAAGGACACCTGAGGACGAGTCTCTGGGCTTCCATCTGCACTGAGCACCCCGGCCCCGAAATGCATGATCTATGACAGTGTTGTGGCACAGCAGGTAAAGCTGCCACCTGTGACGCTGGTTTGAGTCCCGGATGCTCCACTTCCAATCCAGCTCCCTGCTAATGCGCCTGGCAAAGCAGTGGCAGATGGCCCAAGTGCTTGGGCCCTGCACCCAGGTGGGAGAGCTGGCTTCAGCCTGGCCCAGCCCTGGCCATTGCAGCCACTTGGAGAGTGAACCAGTGGTTGGAGGTCTCCCCCCCTCGCCGTCACTCTGCCTTTCATGTAAGTTATCTTCAGGAACATCCAGCTCCTCCAGGCTTTGTAGTAGAGGAGGAGACGCAGAGGGAAGCTAGGACTCCCGTTCCCTCCTGCGCTGTGGGTTGGGCGTGTCGGGGACAGCTGGAGTTGAACTTGGCCCCACAGGCAGACTTGGGCGGCAGCAGTGGAGGCAGGGCGCTGCCCCCAACAGAGGAGAGGATGGGCCTTCCGCCTTCATGGTCACTGCTGCCCCTCACCGCATCCAACCCCCTCTCCTGCAAGTGCCTCGCCCTGGGTTCCAGGACAAAGGGGCCTGTAAGGGTTGGGGTCCTCGCGGGGCACCCTGGGAGCCGAGCAGCCTCCGTGGCAGGGAGCCCTGGCCCTGCCGCTGACTCAGCCCTGGGCACAGCCCCACCCCCAGCCGCCGTGTGATGGAGCCGCAGCCTGTGCCCTCCGGGAACCCCGGTGTTCTCATCCTGCCCATCCTGGTAACGCCAGCTCGGTGTGGACACGCGCACATCCACGTTCAGCGAGAGCGCACTGCTGTTGTCATCGGGGACGGGCTGCGCCTGTGACTTACTCCAGACACAAAAAACAACAGGTGTTAAAACATCCTTCGTGGGCCTGAACCACTGGGCCCTGGGTTCACCGGGACAACTGGCCGGCAGTGGGGAGCGCAGGAATGGAAGCTCGTGTCTTTCCAGCGCCGTGCAAGGAAGGACCGCGCCTGGCCGCTGGGTGGGGCCAGGGCCCTGGGTGCACCAGAGCCAGCCTCCTGTGGGTAGAGGACCCCTGCCGTCTGCAGCCTCCTCTTCAAGGGGCTCGCTCAGCCTCCCCCACCCCCAGGTGTCTCTGGGGATCTCAGAGGAGGGCGGTGTGCAAACCACAGTTCAGAACTGGCTTCTCCATCTCCACCAATTACTTCATCATGGGTTGCCCCGGCGCCCCACCACGGACTGCTTTCCAGATACACACATCTCAGGATCAGTTACTTAGGGACTGGGCACATGTCATTGCTTCAAACTATGAAATACTCCACCCGTGCAGCTCGCATACGCAATGTACAAAAGGTCCCGAGAGAAAGTAAAGTGACGCTGGTGTCTGTGCCTAGGTTAGGAGACAGATTCTTGCAGACAGGGACCGTGCCGGGGCCCCCGTGGACCCAGGACACTTGTGTTGTGTTTATCGGTTTCTTTCTCTTTTTCACAGTTTCACGCTGTTGTACGTGTCTATCTCCAACAACACGGAATCGAGTTCTGAGTGTCTACACTCTACATGAATGAGACCTACACCCTGGTTTGCGCCCAACACCTCCAGCCCCAGGTTCCCTCCTGCCCCGGGGGGCAGCTGTGGCTCAGCTCCAGAGGTTGGGGCTCAGCTCTGAGCCAGAGTTGGCTTCACGCCCACTCCTAGCACCGGGGTGGAGTTGATTTCCAAGCAGGTGGGCTGCTCCGGGAGACGTGCATCTCCTAAATTCCTGCAAGCTGGCAAGGGGGGGCGAGAAGGGTGGTTGTATGCACCAATTCGACTGAGCCGCAGGATGCCCAAGCGGCTGGTCACCACTGTCCGTGTGTGCCTGGGAGGGCGGCGGTGGGAGAGACCTGCGTGGGAGTGGGTGCACAGCGCGAGGAAGCTGGCCCTCCCACTGGTCCCAGGTGGTCATTGCCCAGTCTGAGGGCCTGAATGCAACTGAAAGGTGGAGGCAGGCTGAGTGCGCTGCTTGTGCGGTGTAGACCGGAATCCATAACGTGAGCTCTCTCTGCACGCTCACTGAGCTGCTTGCGCGGTGTAGACCGGAATCCATAACGTTGGCTCTCTCTGCACGCTCACTGAGCTGCTTGCGGTATAGACTGGAATCTGTAACATGAGCTCTCTCTGCACGCTCACTGAGCTGCTTGCGGTATAGACTGGAATCTGTAACATGAGCTCTCTCTGCACGCTCACTGTGCTGCTTGTGGTGTAGACTGGAATCTGTAACGTGAGCTCTCTCTGCACGCTCACTGAGCTGCCTGCGGTGTAGACTGGAATCCATAACGTTGGCTCTCTCTGCACGCTCACTGTGCTGCTTGTGGTGTAGACTGGAATCTGTAACGTGAGCTCTCTCTGCACGCTCACCGTGGAGGCCATGGACCCTGGGACTTCTCGGCCTCCATCACCGCACGAGCCGGTCTCTCCACACGTGTGGCCTCTTGGTTGTTTCTCCGGAGGACCCTGACTCACAGGCTCCGGTCCGCAGAGTGATTTTGGAGAACAGAACGTGAAGGCTTAGCTTTCCCAATCGGCTCTGGGGCTTCTGGCATTGACTCTGTCTTCCGCTTAGCCTTAACCATGCTAATGACGCCAATAACGCAGAGAGCATTGATAGTCCAGGGTGTGATCTGGCATGGAGACCCTCCAAGCAGCTACACTGAATACTCGTGATCAAGGATGTGAATGACTGTATTCATTGATTGATTTGAAAGTCAAAGTTACAGAGGGAGAGAAAGAGATACAGAGAAGAGAGAGATCTTCCATCTGCTGGTTCACTCCCCAAATAGCCGCAAGAGCCAGGGCTGGGCCAGGCCGAAGCCAAGAGCTTCCTCTGAGTCTCCCACATGTGGCAGGGGCTCAGGCACTTGGGCCATCTTCTGCTGCCTTCCCAGGCGCATAAGCAGGGAGCTGGATCAGAAGTGGAGCAGCTGGGACTTGAACCAGAGCCCACATGGGATGCTGGCACTGCAGGCACAACGCCGGCTCCATGGCCAGTTGTTCTTTTTTTTTTTTTTTTTAAGATTTATTTGTTTATTTGAAAGTCAGAGTTACATAGAGAGAGAAGGAGAGGCAGAGAGAGAGAGGTCATCCATCCACTGGTTCACTCCCCAATTGGTTGCAATGACCAGAGCTGTGCCAATCTGAAGCCAGGAGCCAGGAGCTTCCTCTGGGTTCTCCCATGCCTGTGCAGAGGCCCAAGGACTTGGGCTATCTTCTACTGCTTTCCCAGGCCATAGCAGAGAGCTAGATAGGAAATGGAGCAGCTGGGTCTCGAACCAGCGCCCATATAGGATGCCAGCACTGCAGGCGGTGGCTTAACCCACTACACCACAGCGCCGGCCCCATGGCCAGTTGCTCTTGATGTTGCTGGACAAAGTGGTGAAAGACACGGATGAGCTAGGGATGCAGACACCCAATCAGATGCTGCATCGGTGACCCGGAGCTTCTGTGTGTGGCCCAAGGGCCTCCTTCTCTCCCGCAGGCACAGGGCTGAAATGACCGGAAACCAAAGGCAGACCCTCACCTGAGTGACAGAGATACAGCGAAAGTTGCAGTAGGGCATTGCTGGGGAAAGAGCAGGATCGTCCGAGGGGTGTTTGGGGTGTGCAGGAGGACCCTGGCAAAGCTGGGGGCACTGAGTCCCAAGGCTCCAAAGAGTCTTTGCCAGAGGAAGGGGCCCCCTCGTCCCCAGGGGCAGCCCCGTCCCAGCAGCACGGGCCTCCCCACCTCTGCTGAGGGGCCCACTCGGCACCACCTGGGAAGCCGCAGTGGCCTCACCTGAGACGGCGCAGACCCTCCTCAAGAACCCCTACCGCAACGAAACCCAAGGGGCAGCAGGGCCCCACCGGAGAGGCCCGGAGTGTGACCCACAGACAGGCATGCAGCATTCCAGAAGAGCTACCCGCGTTCTAATCCCCAGAAGAAGGAATTTGGGAGCGGCCCGCGGTGGTGTAGCCGATTACAGCGGCATCCCTCCCCGGTCGGAGCGCTGGTCAAGGTCTGGCTGCTCTGCTTCTGGGAGGCAGCGGCTGCCACCAGGCGGGAGACCCAGATGGAGTCCCGGCTCCTGGCCCCAGCCTGGCCCAGCCCTGGCTGTGTGGCCGCCTTGGGGGGTGAACCAGCAGATGGACGTGCTCTCTCTCTCTCTCTCTCTCTCTCTCTCTCTGATGTGCTGACTTTCCAAGAAGCAAACCTTTTAAAGAGGAGGAATCTGGGGAACGCGTGTGACAACGGGTATCAGGGTGGGATGGTGGCGGATGGGTCAGAATGAATGCGCTGACGTCGATGAGTCAGCATTTACTGCTGCCGTGCGGGGAGTTGGGAAGGGCTCTGTCAGGTCGGTTGTTTGGTTAGCTGGCTGGTTGGTTGGTTAAATGGCTGGTTGGTTAGTGGGTTGGTTAGCTGGCTTTTTGGTTAGCTGGTTGTTTGGTTAGCGGTCTGGTTGGTTAGCTGGCTTTTTGGTTAGCTGGGTGGTTGGCTAGTGGGTTGTTTGGTTGGCAGGTTGTTTGGTTAGTTGGCTGGTTGGTTAGCAGGTTGGTTGGTTTTCTGGCTGGTTGGTTAGTGGGATGTTTGATTGGCAGGTTGTTTGGTTAGTTGGCTGGTTGGTTAGCTGGGTGGCTGGTTAGCTGGCTGGTTGGTTAGCAGGTTGTTTGGTTAGCTGGTTGGTTGGTTTTCTGGCTGGTTGGTTAGTGGGTTGTTTGATTGGCAGGTTGCTTGGTTAGCTGGCTGGTTGGCTAGCTGGCTGGTTGACACAGGGACCAAAGGATGGGCTGCTGTGAGCAAACCAGACTTGCTTTTGTTTAATTTAGAGAAGCAGAGTCAAAGGCTTAGGCAGAGTGCAGTGCTCCAGTGGCTCTGTCACTCAAGATCTACTCACCCACATTAGGAGGCCCAGAGCGTGCACCTGCACCAGCGCTTCAAGAAGTAAGTCTGAGAGGAGAGCGTGGCACCGTGCTTGCTCTTTCTACAGGGAGAAGCGCACCACACTGGGAGACCGAGATGCCGTGGGTCAGATGGATCCCAGGGTGGCAGGGACCAGTCCCCCGGGGTGGAGGGGCCTGGTGACTTCCCAGCTCAGCACAGCCACAGCACCATGGGGCAGGCTGACTTGTGAGAACGCGCGGCACAGACAGGCGGCTGCGGGGTTTCTGGATGTGCCCACATGCCCACGGCTGCTGGATTCTTACTAGAAATGTTCTAGATTGAGTCATCAGAGGATCACAGCTCCTCAATCAGTTCCCAGATGTGAGCCAGTTTCAGACGCAGAATCTTCCGATAAAGCAGACACCAGGTCCTGCCTCCCCAGAGAGACCCATGGCTGACTGCACTGGGGAGAAAGTGATCAGAGCATCGGGGCTCACGGACACCGGCGCTGAGCCGGCACTGATGCCAGGAGACCCGAACCACCGCTGTGAGCCTGCAGCTAGAGGTTCGGTGACCAGTGGGGTTTTAGCTCAGGTCCACGTCACCCTGGGCCCAGTGAGCCCCAAACCCAAGCTGTGGTCACTCCCCCGTTTCCAATGCATAATCGGAGCGGACACACCCGGAAATGGCAGAGTCCCGCACTGGCGGAGGGGAGTTCCCTTCCATTGGCCGTCAGGGAAGAGACCTCCTGGTTTACAGGACGGCTCTGCACTGTATGCAGCGCCAGCTCCGAGCGCACAGCTGCAGACTCCGCCCCCTTGGGATCCCTGCAGGACAGCAATGCCGGGACGTCCTCCAGTGTCAGGGCTTCGGGCAGTCCACCTGGCCGTGCACCCCCTGAGGAGGACAAGTGGCCAGACGTGGTGCTGGACCAACTCATCGGCTGGGGCCAGTGCTTCGGCTGATCTTGTGGGACGAGGGTTGGGAAATCGGCGACAAAAACAAACAGGGAGAAGTGTGTGGCCAGACCTCTGGATGGGTGGATGCCAACCAGGTATCTGGGCCCTGGGAGAAGGCTCAGCAAGGTGAGACCTCGGCAGCGGGGGGCTTTAATAATCAAGTGGGGGGTAGGATGGTGCGCTCTGTGGATGCCTGTGAGCTCTTGCCCCACATTCTCGTGAGCAAGCGGCCAGGGCGACAGGGGCTCCCACTCTCCACAGCCAGCAGGGAGTACCCGATCTGTCAGCAGCAGAGATCCACAGCGTTCCCAGGGCGACCGGCCAGTACCTGGCGGCCGGGTGATTCTATTGGACGCCGTCCATCCAAGCAGGGGCAGCGTCTGTCCTTACTGCAATGGGCCCTGACTCCGCAAACAGACTCGCCTCCCTTGAAGGCAATGCTTCTGCACACACTCCCCTCGCGGGCCTGCAGGACACCAACCGCCGTGGCCACTGCTGCTGGCCAGAGGACTCACTCACAGCCAAGGGAGTGTGGCAACGGGACCCAAGCTCTCCAGAGCAGCCAGCTTGCAGCAACAGTGCACTGGCTTTGTGAAGTCTCACTTGGAGTGACAGCTGGGTGGCCGCGTGCTGCAGGGCTGGGGCACGATTCTTTACAAGGCTGCAGATGCCCACAGACCCCGGAATCCAGGGGTGCAAGTGGGAGGGGCTTTGCTCCTTACTCCACTGGGCGGTCTGCTGGCAAACCTTTTGCTTCCTGTGCCTGTGACTTTATGCTCTGCTGGCCACAGGGAGGAATGCTGTCGCCAGGAGCCTCAACCACCATCCCATGACATTCGAACTTGGGGCTGCTGCCTGGGCCCTGGGCTCTCAGCATGCCTCCGGCTAAGCAGGCAGAGAAGAGAACGTGGTACTGCCAGGGGTGACTTTTGTTTGTTTGTTTTTAAAGAATTATTTTATTTATCTTGAAAGAGTTACAGAGAGAGGTAGAGCCTGAGAGAGCGAGAGAGAGAGAGGTCTTCCATTCTGCTGGTTCACTCCCCAAGACTGCAGCGGCCAAAGCTGAGCTGATCCAGAGCCACGAGCCAGGAGCTTCCTCCAGGTCTCCCATGCGGTACAGGGGCCCAAGGGCTTGAGCTGTCATCTACTGCTTTCCCAGGCCATAGCAGAGAGCTGGATCAGAAGAGGAGCAGCCGGGACTTGAACCAGCGCCCATGTGGGATGCCAGCAATGCAGGCTGGGGCTTTAACCCACTGCACCACAGTGCCGGCCCCAAGGTGGGGATGATTGATCCGGACTGCTGAGGAGAAGTGAGACTATTCTCCACAAGGCAGGTGAGCAGGGGTGTCTGGCATACGTTGGAGGGCTGAGGGGTCTCCTGGCAATACCGCGTTTGTGTTTAAGCCAATGGAAAACTCTTCTTCTTCTTTTAAAGATTTATTTATTTGAAAGTCAGAGTTACAGAGAGGCAGAGGCAGAGAGAGAGAGAGAGAGAGAGAGAGAGAGAGAGAGGTCTTCCATCTGCTGGTTCACACCCAGATGGCTGCAATGGCTGGAGCTGTACCAACTCGAAGCCAGGAGCCAGGAGCTTCTTCCGGGTCTCCCAGGCAGGTGCAGGGGCCCAAGCACTTGGGCCATCTTCCACTGCTTTCCCTGGCCAGAGCAGAGAGCCGGATTGGAAGTGGAACAGCCAGGACTTGAACTAGCATCCATGTGGGATGCCGGCACTGCAGGCAGCGGCTTTACCTACGCCACAGCTACCCAAAGCGACAGCCCCAGTGGAAAACTCTTAACGATACCACCAGGCACGAGTGTGGGTGGCTGAGGTTTGGGTCCATCACCAGGTGAAGAACCCGCCCAGCTGAGGAGCCGGCAAAGGCAAAGGCAACTACAGGATGGGTGGCGGAAGACGTTGTCATACCAGCTCTGCCCCTGCGACCATGAAGGCAAGGAGGGGCGTCCTGAGGGTCGCGTTTCCTCCTTATTTTGTTCTGATAACCTCTCTCTCTCTCTCTCTCTCTCTCTCTCTCTCTCTCTCTCTCTGTCTTTGTTTGCTTTCCTCTCTTATTCTGTTATCGCACTGGTTGGTGTTGACCTTATCTCACCATATTACGGTTACTGATTTGACTTCACAGTGTGTAAGCTCTGGGGTGTCGGGGACGCACAACGCCACCTGCTCCCCTGGGGAAGGCATCCGCCTGTTGTGTGCCGGGCACCGCTTCCCTCGAGCACAGTCATCGCCTTTGGAGCTCAGTGGGGTTTAAGGAGCTGCGTGTGGGCGCCACGCTGCCCACGGGTGGCCTGGTGCTGGGGACTCTGTAGGCTGCTCTTTGACCGAGCCATGGGATGCCCACAGCGCAGGCTGAGTGTGAACTCTGGGAAGAAAGCAGGAGTCCAGCAGAGAGGTGGAGGGGGGTCGGAGCGCCTTCCGCCTGACCGCTCCGCGAGGGAGCCCCCCACCCCTCCTGCCCCCGCGTGCCCGCTTCTCAGCGCTTCTCAGGGCCTCAGACGGGGGCTTGACGTACGTCCGCGACGCGCTGGCTCTCAGAGCTCTGAACAACGTACAGGTGCTCCTGGGACAGCCTCGTAGCCACCTGAGCCTTGTGCATCCCTTTATATGCACACACACCAAATACCATCTAACCAACGATCGATCTATCATCTGTCTACCTAGCGATCGGTCTTTCTATCATCTATGTATGGATCTCCTGCGGGTTCTGACTGTGGAAGCTGGGTTTTGGGCAAGGGCTAAATGGACAGACGCGCATGCTACTCAGTGTGTGAGTGGACGTAGAGGTCAGTCCTGGCAGGCAGCAAACACACAGCAGGAGTGAGCAGCTTGCCACGGGGAGGCCTGGGTGGGAGTGTCCTGGGGGCCTTCCCCGGGGGACCAGAGCACGCCTGGGCAGCACCGGGTGAGGGGCGGCTGCCAGGGACAGGAAGGCAAGACAAGGCAGCCTTGATCGGTGAGATCCGGATTTCTGCCTCTCCCTCCTCCTTTGAAAGCAAACCGCGTCCATTTGCATACCTAGGAGGGCGGGCTCTGCGAGTTAGATTGACATAAGACTCATTCACAGGGCAAATGCCATTCGCCGGGAAGGGGATCCCACAAAAATCCGAGACTAGAAGAAAAGCCCAAAGGACTGTCTTCCAGAAGTTCATGGGAAAGTGTACTGTGCAGTCATGCGCCGCTTCCAAAAGCCGCCTCTTCACGTTCCCCGTGGAGCACCCCGACCGCCCCACGGTATGGAGTGCGGAAAGGAATCCAGGGTTGGAGCTCCCGGGCGTTGGAAACGTCTGGGAGCAGCCCTGGCCCGGGCACCCTCACCCAGTGCCTAACAGACGCAAAGTGCGGTCCCCAAGGGCAGCTCCCCGTCCCAGACAAGCAAGGTGAGAACTCCTTGCGGGAGGCAGATTCGCATCCCCCGCGGCCACGTTTCTGGGGTGCGCGTCCCGCACCCCGACAAGTGCACACCTGGCAGAGCCTCCGACCACCCCGGCGCACCCACTCAGGCCCGGTGCCGCCCGCGGGCCGCTCCTGGGGAGCTCTTTTAACTCGGATGTGGGACGAGGCCAAGGGACTTTGGCCCCAGGACGGAGGAGGCCGGCCCGGGCCTCGGCGGAGGGTCTCCCGCGCCGGCGGTCCTCGCGGCGCCTCCTGCGGCCTGGTAGACGCCCGGGCCGGCCGCCCGCCCACGGTGGCTCCCGGGACGCACACGGGGGTCCGGTTGTCGCCCTAGCAGAGGTGCCGGGGCGGGGGGACGGCGATCCCGCGCCCCTCTCGCCCAAGAGCTGCGGGAGGAGTCCTTTAGCGTCCCAGCGCGGCCCGGGCTCCCCTCGGGGAAACTCCACCTCCTGCAGCCTCCGCCCCCGGGCTGTCCCCTCCCCCAGCCGCAGGTGGCCCGGGACCTGCGCTCGGGGGTGTCGCCCAGAGCCCGCGGACGCCGCCTCCAGAGATTAAAGCGCCAGCGGGGGGTGGGGGGTAAGGCCAGGAACTTCGGCGCCGGGCGAGGAAGACGCGAGCTCCCGAGGAGGCGGAGGAGGAAGGGCAAGGGGCGGGGAGCGCCGGCCCGGAGCGCGCCAGGTAAGCGGCGCGCGCGACCCGCTCCCGGGGCTGGGGTCCTGGCAGCGCGGTTCCGGGCTCGGGAGGAGCCCCTGCGCCCCCCGCGCCCCCCGCGCCCCCCGCGCCCGGGGAAGACCCGAGCCCCCTGTCCTCGCGCTGGGTGCGTGTTGGCTGGAGGTGAAGCCAGGTGGGAGCGCCGGGGGTGCGGCAGGTGCATTCGCTGGCGGGCCGAGCCGGGCCGAGAGCCCTTCGCGGGGGACGCCCGGGGCTCCTGGCGCGTGGCTGGCATCCCCAGGTGGCCGGGCGAGTCTCTGGCTGGTGGGTCGCAGGGGAGGGTGCCTGCGGGCCTCCCCGGGTGGGGTCGCTCGGCCGGAGAGGGCTCCTGGCCCCCACCGAGGAGCCAGAAGCGGCCGGATTCGTGGTCCGTTTCTTTGTTCCGAGAAAGTCGCTGCCGCACGAGTGTTACCTGAACTCTGCTCCCGCGTTCCCGACCGTGGAGGGGAGAAACTGGAAACTCGCTGAGATGCCGGGAACGATACGGCCGGCGCGGCGTAAGCGCCCTTCAGGCCCGGCGAGGCGCTGCTGGGGCCCGGGACCGCGGGCGTGCGCTCCGTGCGGGGGAGAAAGCCGGAGCCTCGGCCCACCGCATCCCGTCCGCCCGGACTCCGGCGGGTGGCAGGGTGGCCAGCGGGGAGCTCCCAGGCCGAGGCCCCACGGCCCGGCTGGAGAAGCACCCCACAGCCCACAAGTGTGTGCAGCCACGCCCCAGAGGCCGAGGGTGCCGGTGGCCGCTGGCACGGGCTCGTGCCGGCGTCTGTGCTCCAGGCGCCCAGGGCGGGTGCGGCCGAGGGGAGCGCAGGTGCGCGCTGCTCCAGGGCACCGCGCGGCGGCCGCCCGGGTCTGTTTGGGAATGCACAGGGGCGGGCCTGCGCAGGAGGAATCTGGCTGGCTTGTTTGCCTGGGAAGGGACCTCAGGGCACCCGAGGTGGGCCTGGCGGGGAGAGTCTGCGGGGCCCTGCAGGTGAATATGTGCGGGAATCCGGAGAGGGTGTTTGCGGGCTCTGAGCTGGCGGAACCGCCCTCGGGAGTGGAAAATTACAGAGGCCCCGAAGCGGGTTTACAAGGTGTTTGGAAAACTTAAAGCAAGGTGAGGGTTGTTGACCCAGCCAGGGAGGTCTGGAAGGAAGGTTCTCCAGGAAGTGGACATGGCGCCAACGGGACCTGCGGCTGGAGGGGGCTGGAAGCCGCCTGGGGGGTGCCAGGAAGGGCTTGGGGGGCAGGGCCTGGGTCCCAGCAAAGTGCAGGGTGGGGACAGGTGAGGGGGAGTCGGTGGAGGGGACTGTTCCGGAGAGGAGGGGCTTGCGCCCAGACCTCTGGGGCCCTGGACAGGTGGGGTGAGAGTGGAGCTCTCTGGGACACCACTAAGAGTTGGGGCTGCGCTCAGCTTTGATGTCCGCTGGGGAGCTGGGCCCCCAGGGCGGCCGAGGGTGCTGCTGCTTGGCCACACGGAGACCCTGGAGTTGGCGTGACTGGCTGCTTGGCACCGTGCGCCCCACCCTGAGCCCAAGTCACCTTGACTGAAGGCGTTTCTTTGGCCACATCAGTATTATGGCCTCTGAAGGTGAGGTGGCCCCTGCCGTGCCCTGCCCTGCCCTACCCTGCCTCTTCCTTCCCTTTTTTTCCCCTTCCTTCCAGCCAGGCACCAAGGTGAGCTATTGCGACGCACTTAACTCACGCTAGGGAGACGGAGGCAGGGGGGTCCTGCCCAAGGTCCCGTAACCCACAAGGGCAGACCCTGGGCTGAACAGGACCGTCGGTGTCTCACTGTTAGGTTCTGAGTGGGAGGATTTTTTTTCCTTAAGATTTAATTTTTTATTTCCTTGAAAGGCAGAGTTACAGAGAGAAGGGGAGAGAGAGAGAGAGAGAGAGAGAGAGAGAGAGAGAGAGAGAGAATCTTCCATACTCTGGTTCGCACCCCAAATGGCTGGAATGGCTGGGGCTGGGCCAGGCTGAAGCCGGGAGCCAGGAGCTTCTTCCAGGTCTCCCACATGGGTGCAGGGGCCCAAGCACTTGGGCATCTTCCACTGCTTTCCCAGGTGCATTAGCAGGGAGCTGGAGCTGGATTGGAAGTGGAGCAGCCGGGAATCGAACTGGTGCCCATGTGGAATGCTGGTGTTGCAGGCCAGAGCTTAACCTGGCCCTGTTTGAAGACTTAGGAGGGGTTGGTGGCCAAGGGCGGAGTGTTGCCCCCCACCCCGCCCCGCCCTGCCATGCTTCCAGTCCCCTGGAGGGGCCCGTGTTGCCCTGGTGAGGGGGGAAAAGTGGAGAAGCAAGCTGAGGACGAGGCCCAGGGCCTCCTGTTTGGAAAGGGACTTGCCCCGGGGCCTCAGAACCCGCCGTGCTGCAGCTGCACCTGGGCTCGTGCGCCCTCTTGCAGGCACAGGCGTGGCCAAGAGTGCCCGGCCTCATGGGGAGCTGATGTCTCCCTGGTAGAGGCCTCCAGTGACAGATACTGGTGCAAATGTCCTTTAGACCCACACACGGTGCGGGACGCTGGTCATTGTCACCGTCACCCGTCAGCGTGCCTCTGCTGCTCTGTGCCCAGCTTAGGTGTGGTGGCCTGGCCAGGAGTCTGGGCTGGTGACCTCCGCCCTGGAGTGGGCTTCCTGGGGGACTGGTGCCATGATACGGGGTCACCGCCCCGGCCCCAGTTGCTGCATCGGGCTCAGAGTGGGGCCCAGGAACCTATCCCCCCCCCCCCAAGCCTGCCAGGAAGTTCTGGGTCTGGGAACCACTGGCCAGGACTAAGCCTTAGGCCCTGAGGCACAAAGCACGGGTGCCGGGCACTCAGGTGGCCGGCTGGTGCTGGTTAGCAGTGAGTCACAAACTGGCCCCGTTGGCAGGCACTGGGGCCTGGGGGCTGGAGCGTTCCCCCCAGGGCCACGGAGCCAACGGTGCTTTTCCACCCTCTGCCTCGCCCTGGGTGCTCCCGCACCCTACAGTGGCTAAGCCTCTGCTGTGTGTGCCAGGACCCCCGCCTTGGGCCAGCCCCAGGACCAGCCAGGTGACGGCAGAGGGGCCGGGTGCATGGCCAGCCAGCAACTGAACGCTGAGGTCTGTGCTGACTGTCCCCAGAGGGTGACTGGGGGAGCCCTGCCTTGCACCCCACCGTGGGCCACCCTGGCTATGGACCCCTGGGGAGGAGCAAGGGGGGAGGTCTGTGGTCCTTTGTGGTTCAGCCGGTCACACAGGCCGCTCTGCGGGACGACCCAGAATGGAGCCTGGGCTGTGGAAGGGGGCAGCCCAGCCTGGCCCCTGGCTTTTCCCAGTCACTGGGCAGTGGTCAGCGCAGGGGGCCTAGGGTGTAGGCCACTCTGGGGTGGAGTGAGGAGCACTGGGTGGGGGGCGAGGGTGCTTGCCGTGAGTGTAGTGAGGACGAGTGTGTAGCAGCTCTCCCTGGAGGCACGGCGCAGGGGAGCGGGTGGGGGGGACACCCAGGTGTGAGTCATTGGCGTCCCTGGGGGGTGGGCGGGAGGGGTGACAAGTGTGCTGTAGATGCTTGCGGGCACCGCGTGTTTGTGGTTGTGGGAGCTCACGCAAGGGCAGGCCAGGTGGAAGAACTGGGCACTCCGCAAGGACTGACGGTTGCACAGGTGTGCCCCGGGGAGAGTGGAGCTGGCAGAGACCACAGAGCCAGGCCACGGAGCCAGGCCACAGAGCCAGGCCACGGAGCCAGGTGCGGTGTTGCCCCAGTGCCAAGTTCCCTCCAAGCCCTTGCTTTCCAAGGGGCCATCCTGGAGAGACGCGGGTGTGACCTCGCGGCCACGCAGCCCCTGGGCAGCCCCAGGCCTGACCTCAGGGCATGAGAGACTGTTTTCTAGGGCCTCATAGCTGGGGTTTGGTCTTCAGAATTCTCAGTGAATCCAGCGGCGAGACGTTCGTGATGGTGTGAGTGCCACTTTGGAAGGCTGTCGTGTCTGAGCGCTCGGCCAGAACCTGTCTTGTTCTGGATGTGCCGGAGCAATGGTCTCCTAGCTGTGACTCAAGTTTTTTTTGTTTTTTGTTTTTTTTTTTTGACAGGCAGAGTGGATAGTGAGAGAGAGAGACAGAGAGAAAGGTCTTCCTTTTTGCCGTTGAGTTCACCCTCCATCGCGCTGATCCGAAGCCAGGAGCCAGGTGCTTCTCCTGGTCTCCCATGGGGTGCAGGGCCCAGGGACTTGGGCCATCCTCCACTGCACTCCTGGGCCACAGCAGAGAGCTGGCCTGGAAGAGGGGCAACCAGGACAGAATCCGGCGCCCCGACCGGGACTAGAACCCAGTGTGCCGGCGCCGCAAGGCAGAGGATTAGCCTGTTAAGCCACGGCGCCGGCCTGTGACTCAAGTTTTTTGGTTTTTTTTTTTTTTTTTTTTTTTTTTTTTGTGACTCAAGTTTTTTTAAAAATTGATTTTAAAATTTTATTTTGATTTTTTTTGAAAGGCTGAGAGACAGAGA